>NC_031973.2:17918786-19118786 GCF_001858045.2 Oreochromis niloticus | reverse complement strand
AATTGTTTTAATTCTTTGATTGAAGATTTTCAACCATGAACAGTCTGTTTTAAAGTCATGTCAAAGCAACTCAATCGGATTTAAGTCTGGACTCTGACTAGGCCACTCCAAAACCTTTATTTTGTGTTTGAGACATTCAGAGGTGGATTTGCTGATGTGTTTCGGATAATTGTCTTGCTGCGTAGCCTGAGTGCCCTTGAGCTTCAGGTCAGAACTGATGGCCGGACATTCTCCTTTCTGCTCTTTCAAGATTTTCTGGTAGAGAGCAGAGCTCATGGTTCCATCATTTACAACTGCTGAAAGAGCAAAACAACCCCAGACCATCACACTACTTCCACCATGTTTGACTGTTGGTATGATGTTCTTTTTATGAAATGCTGTATTAGTTTAACACCAGCAATAACGGGACTCAAACATTCCAACAAGTTCCGCTTTTGTGTTGTCAGTCCAAAGAATATTTTCCCAAAAGTCTTGGGGATAACCAAAATGTTTTTTTGGCAAATGTGAAATGAGGATTTGTGTTTTAGTTCTTTGAGGTTTTCACCTTGGAACTCCCCCATGGAGGTCATTGTTGGTCGGTCTCTTTCTAATTGTTGAATCATGAACTCTGATCTTAACTAAGGCAAATGAGCCCTGCAGTTCTTTAGATATTGTTCTGGATTCTTTTGTGACCTTCTTGATGAGCTTTTGATTCACTCTTGGAGTAATTTTGGTTGGCCGGCCACTTCTGGGAAGCTTCACCGCTGTTCCATTTGTGGATAATTGCTCTCACTGTGGTTTACTGGAGTTCCAAAGCTTTAGAAATGGCTTTTTAACTCTTTCAGACTGATAGATGACAACAACTTTGTTTCGCACCTTTTCTTCAGTTTCTTTAGATCATCTCACGAGCCCATCAGCCTGCTTCACAGTCAGGTTCTACTACAGGTGTGGTCGTAATCAGGCCTGATTACGACCACACCTGATTAACAAGTGGTTAATCATAGTTAATTAATTATTCAACAAAGGGCCAATTACTTTTCACATAGGTCCAGGTAGGTTTGGGTAGCTTTTTTCCCTTTAATAAATGAAACGTCATGGTTCTGTTCTGCTCTGGGGCTCCTGCATCACACTTTTTACTGGCCTCAGACCCCAAACCAGTCGCTTGAGCTGCCGAGCTTCCCTTGGAAGGAGAAAGTAAGCACATTCCTCAGTCTCTCTGATAAATTACTCACCTCACTCCAGACTTGGACTAACCTACTTCTCTCTCCCAGAGCAACTTACCTGCAGTGCCAGTCCCAGTTCCTGAGAATGCCCTTGCCTTCTTCAAAGTTTAATTTGTGTCTGATTCAGTAAACCATTTGAACTGTGCTCATCTGTTCCTCGGGTGCTGCTTTAGAGTCTCCCAAAACCTTGTACGTCTTATATTTGTCGCATCAAGTCATCATATAAAAGCTGCCTTTTGTATTTACTCGGGTTATCTTTGTATGTTAAAATCTGATGTTAAAATTTGATGATCTGAAACATTTAAGTGTGACAACCTTTAAATCGGGAAGTGGGCGAATACTTTCCAGTTCTGTACATGCACAGAATTTCTTCCAACTGAAATATATGCATTTCAAGGTCCTGCTGACTTAGACTGAAAATGGGACTATTCGTGTCCATGCACACGGGCAAATAGATCCAGATAGATCTTGATAACTATTTAATGTTTTGACAGGATATACATTCCTACTGCAGAAATAAATGGCACAAATCTGATTGTATTGTATTTTTATTGTCTATTTGAAACTCAGAGCTGTGAACAGAAAAAAAACTGTGTATTTTGCTTTAAGCCACAGAGGTAGTAAAAAGCAGAAAACCCCCCACAAAAAACCCATGCTGAGGAGCTGGCTCTCTTTCTCTTAAACCTCACTGTCATCGGTTCAAAAAGAAGGAAAAAGAAAAAGAAACTGATGTTTGTGATGTCTTTGTTTTTGTTCTTTTGTGTGAATCAGTTCAGGCTCTATTAAAGAATACTCTGTTCCCTTTAAGGGTGACCAAACCAAATCACCCACCTCCCTACCATCCTCTTCCCCCACACTGACCCTCTGCATGTCCCCCTTCACTACATCCATGAACCCTCTTTGTTCTTGCCTGGCAGATCCATTTTCAATATCTTTTGTCCAATATATCCACTATCCCTCCTCTGCACAGTTGAAAAATTATATGATCAAAATGGGAAAAAAATGACTCGATCAATAAATTGACTACTAACCTTGAAGTGTGAAGGCACAAAGCACTAAGAGGAAAAAACAAGAACAAAGCTGTGGTGAGCTGCAGAGCTGCAGCTCACCCCAACGTCATGGTGGCAAAGACCCACTGAGAGACAGAACATATAACTAATTTAGAATCAGCGATTAAACACAACATGAATGAGTCTGACTGGAAACACTGGGAGAGCAACAGTTATAGCATTAATTAAATTGTTTCAGAAAGGTCATGATGACACATAAAAGATTGGCGAATATCTTAAGAATGTGTGCGCACAGTATCCAGAGGTGTTTTTGCACATCTGTCACTGGATGCTGTGTGGTTACAGAGTTTAAAGCATCCAAGATGCAGAATATATATGAGACAGGCGTATATATATTATGGCAATAATCATGTCGAAAAATCAGAAGTTTAAAGGGAAAATCGAAAGTCCACAAGCATAAGGAACAAAAGTAATCCAAGGCACAGGAAGACTGAACACAGCAGCATAAGGAGAGGAAGTGACAAAGATAAGACACAAAAGCTGAAGGGTGACTGGGGATGGGACACAGCTGGAGGAAACGAGACACATGTGCAAACAATCAAGGCAATCGGGAGGAAGTAAAACTGGCACTGGACGTGAAAATGAACAAGCCTCGAGACCGATACCAGCATGAATACTAACATCGAACAAGGTGTTCAGGACAAGGAACAGGCACAGGGACCTGACATGAAGCACAAGTTCAGAAAACACCAAGAAAATGAAAGCAGGGATCCAAAACTTCAAACAAGAGAACAATAAAACCAAATACCTAATTACTAATTATGGAAATAAATGTGTTGGATGCTAATAAGAAACGACTCACTTTACCATTCAGATCTGGATCAGTAAGGTGATCAAAATACCTTTAAATTAAAAGTCAATTCTTCTTCTTCTTGTGTTTCTTCTGTCCCGTCACAGCCATGGTGGTGGTTATATATACATCAACATGGCTAATAGAAGGGACCATAGAGAAAAGAGATTATGGAGATTAATAGTTTTCCTCAGACAGCAATAGCTTATAAATAATATATAAACAGTCATGAACTTGATCTGTGAAATGTAAAACATTAAAATGTTACTTATTGAATACAAAAACTAACTTGCAAGTCTGCAATAAGGATTTCTTATTCTAAAACAGTACCATACATGTAAATATTAAATTGGCCATTCAATTAGGCATTCACTTTATTTCTATTATTCTTTCCTGACGCTGTACGTGAAGCGAAGTAATTAACTGGACACCCTCTCACTTTCCTAGGTATGATTTCTTTGTGTTGAACACTGATATTCGTCCTCCTTCCAAGAACTTGCTTCACTCGTACCCAAATTATTGATGTCTTTCCGAATCAATTGCAGCAACAGCGTCCGAGGCTTTTCTCAACACGTTCGAAAAAGGGGAAGAGAAATTGCTTTTCAGCCTCGGTGTGAATATAACAGATATGACAAGGAGAGAGGAGCATTTTTCTAGCAAACACAATAAATCTGCCGCTCTGTGTGCAGCAGTCACTTTCTCTCTTTACCTTTAAGGTTTTGTTATTTTTTGTTTAATGTCTCTGTGAAATGAGTTTGCAGTGATCTTGACCCCTTTTCCCCTGTGACCTCATCGTTAACAGACCCTTGACTCGCTTTAATGATGTGTTAAAACTGAAGAGCGAGTAGAACTACCCTAATTGCATTATATACAATGGGATAATTAATGAGGCAATCTGTGCTGCCTTGTATTTTGGGGCGTTAGTGCAATTAATGAGACAGGGCTATTGTTTCTGTCTTCCTCTGCTTTGAGAAGAGTGAATCATTTTTCTTTTGCAAACTCAAAGCACTCAGATTGGCACTCCCGGAGTCAAATCCAAAAAAAAAAAAGAAAAAAGACCTCAAAGCTGCTGGTTTTCAAAGCATCTCATCTTTTTTCATGATGTATTATCTTTGACAAGGAGTGGATGGCTCTCTCAGTGGGCTTCCTGTTTGCTTCATAAAAGCTGTTTCTCTCCTCAGCCGTTTTAATGACAAACAACATGCATCCAGTCATATCCTGTTACCAGCCACGCTGATTATTCGAGATTACCCTGGCAACATAGGCGTGTGTATTTACACCAGATGCAAAGCAACCACTTCAGTCTGCGTGGAACTCGTTCCTCTTGGAAAACAGCGGTGTGTGTTTTGCACCCCAATCAAACTTTGTCTCTGCTTTACAGAAATGAGAACGGGCTCACAGTTTGTGATAAGAAATCCAGAGCCGTGCGCTGTCGGTAGTATAAGCGGTGACTGTGATTCACTTCTTCGTTTCATTCACAGGGGTGCGCAGTATGACTCACTCGGGTCTCGACTCGTGTTACATATGTCTAAGATTTTCAGTTCATTTCTATTTTCAGCCTCATACGTCTCTGCCTGCCTCTTCGCTCAGTCAGTGCAGCAACCAGTGGATGCAGTGGTGGAGCAAATCATAATATCATGTATTATGGATTGTTTTCTGTTATTGTGTGATTTTAAACACCTCATTATACCACTGAGCACTGAATAAATAGAGTACTAGTACTGATAACTGATAACGTGTAATGGTCACAAAAACATGACTATTAATATTGATATATTTATTAAATTTAAATCCTCATTTCTCATCTAGCTAATGATTTTATGTATGTGTGTCACAAAGCAACTCAACTGTACTTACAGACATTTGTAGTAGTTGTGTAGTAGTTGTGTACTCCCAGAACCTCTTAGGTGCCTCCATGGCTGATGGCAATGCCAAGGGTGCTCAGGTGAGAAAACGCTCAGGCACTGACTTTATCTGTCAGTGCAGCAAGGCACAAAGTTTCAAAAACCTTCCAGTGGTGGAGACAGTATAAATGATGTCACCAGTTGGTTTTGGATGTGCCTCAACTTTAGTGTTTTGTCTGCCAACATTCAGTTTTTTGTTTTTGGAGCAAAAAGTCACCACATGCTAAGTCACCAGCTAACCCTAGCAAGCTACATTCATGAACTGTATGGGAGCAGTACACAGACAAAGACATATGCAAATTATGGCTTAGTAATGACTGATAAAATGCTACAAAAGGCACTACTGGGAAGAGGTCCAGTTCCAGAGAGGACCAGTTCAGGTCCAGTTAGCCAAGGTGAGGGCTAGCAGATACTGAAATGCTACAGCTGCCTGGAAGGACTTCTGTCAGTCAAAATTAATGGCCCTAACACCAGAGGTGGGCGGATTGATACAGATATTGACAGTATCGTCCATCGCTGGTATTGGTATCGGATCGAATAAAGTTTAACATTCAGCATCCATGAAAACAAGGATTTACAAGGCTGGAGAGTTAGCAGGAAGTTAGCTTGAAAGTTTCCATTTAAGATGCTATACCATGTTCTGACTGAGGGATTTCTAAATGAAGTCAGAAAACTAAACAACAGCAATGTTTTTGTGGTTATTGAAATCTGGCTAGCAGGCTTATAATGGTTTCAGCTGGTGGCTACCTACAGAGCTATAGTTAAGATAATATAAGCACATTAGCGCAGCGAAGATGGAGGATGAGGGTTAACTTTCTTCCCCTCAATAAAAGTTAATGTGACGGTCCCCGATGGGCAGAGACAAATGCAATAATGTGGCAAGAAAACGACGCTGAAAAAGAAGCAAAGTTCATTCAACAGAACATCTGAGGTGATCCCTCCACATCACAAGGTTAGTCACTGATATAATGTTCAGCACTGCAGCCAACACATTAAAGCCAAACACTCTCCCTATCCGGTGTTGTGTTTTCATAGTTTCACCACCACAAGCAGAGTAGTTGGCGTGTTTGCAGACAAGTTGTAAGAAAAAATATCACACCGTGGTCAGCTGCTGCTTTAAAGCATTTTAACATGGGCCTCCACGTTGGAGCCAGCCCCTTTGTTAATACTATATTGGTGTTTGGCCTTGGAGTTGAAGTTGGTGGAGCAAGACAATTTTCAAATGATTTCCCTGACTGAAACCACAACTTACATTGTTGTGACAGACCAACCAATGTCTTGTTTTCTGTTATATTTTGTTTCCAGTACATCATTTATTTGGAGGCTCATTCTTAAAGCATGCTTATGTATGCATGACAGACACTTTGAGGATCCATATTGGATAAACATTTTTTTTATGTAAACCTAAACCAAATAAAAGCATCTGGAACCACTGTTAAGCTGATTCTTTTTAATTGCTTATAAAGCCCATAAAGTAAATACAGTTTAAATGGTTGGTTGCACTTTTATAACGTGACTGTTGTTTGTTGTGTGGTTATGTGGGGTGGCAGGAAGGATTGCTTTGTCTCCACCCTACTACAGCAAGACACTACTGAATAGGCTCAAGCCTCTGGTGACAGGGTATACTGTAGCTGACAGTTATAAAAGAAGGAGGCCAGCAAAACAAATTGAAATCGCTAACCTCCTGTGTGGTCTGAGATCACTGCAGCTTCAGACAGCTCAAAAACTGAGGTAAAGAAAATGTGTGCTATTTGTAGAAAAGCCTGTTTTGCATACTGGACACTTCAGGTTAAAAAAAAAGAAGTTAAAATACACATTCAATACATGCCCGGGGCATAGATGTCAATCACGTAGGTGCTCAGAAGTCAAGTGCAAGCTGTAAGTGTTTGTCCATAACTCTTCTCGGTGTCGTCTTCCACCCACTCCCATTTAATAATATGAAATAAATACATTTTCAAACTTTATCCAAACCACCATAAGACCAAATTTTGCCTGCAGGTTAAAAAGAAGAAAACATAACATGAGAAAAACTAAAACAAGCAGATGTTTGTTACTCCGAGAAGAAAAAAAAACTAAAATACTAATAGAATACAATTTATTGCTTGCTTGTTTTTTAATTAAGTAATGCATAATTTAGTTATAATTTAGTTTCTCCCAGATTTGCAGCTAAAAGTGAGGGTATCTCAGTTTCACCCACTCCTTATGTAATCTACTGCCTGCAAGTTTAAACTGCTGAAGGGCCTCACTTGACACAAAGTAAACGGTCGTTGGTACAAAAGACGGCGTTGTGGCTCCAAATAAAACTGATTTATCGACATTACAAAAGAAAAGAAAAGTAACAAAACAAAGAACTGCAATGGATGAAAGGACTGAGGCTGGTTCTTTAATCGCAGCGTGGAGTGAGGGGACTTAGTGACGGGACGGGCTGTTTTGTCAATAATATAAAATCTATCACCCAGCAGGTGTCTTAAATACCCTTCACGCTAATCGAGATGCTGACTGGAGGGTGCTCACCGAGCAGGGCTGTAAACGAAAGCATTGATGGGAGCTGTTTCCTACAATATTGTTGGTTGGTTGTTAAATGTCACGGCTATTAGGTGGGCAGCTTACGGCTTCCCGAAAGAAAAGAGAGCATTGCGCTGTTCTGTTTGTGATCTCAGAGAAGAAATAATCTTTGCTCGTCTTAGCCAAATAAGAAACTATTAAAATGTTGCATTCGAGACAATGCAGGAAATCATCTCCCATGTCCACCTTGCAGTGCTGATTTTGCTGCCTTCCTCTGTCAGCGAGTTTGCGGTGAACATGAATCATCTTTACAGAGCCGGTAGCTGTAATTCCTCTGTCACAGCTGCACCTCTTGTTTCCCCACTTATTACAGAAACTCATTAGCAGATAATTGAAAGTAACGACACTGATTATGAGAAGCGCTTGAACAGCATCCCTGGGGTCTTTGCAATTTACAAGCTGGCAATGACATGTACATGATTGCTGCCACAATCCAAAAGGGAGCACTGCTGTTTACAGGCAAGAGGAAAAAAATATGTTGGTTGTGATTAATAATTGTGTTTTGTTTCAGCATGTCTATCTCCATATCACCTCCCAAGACGAACCATGGACTTTGCTTTTCCCTTGTTGATTAATACACAAAAATACTGAGTGGCTGAGGGATTTAAATAAATAAAACTTCAATATTACAAAAGAAAAATCCCTCCAAAGGAGTTGAAATCAATTTAGTAAACAAATATCCCAGGTAATTTCAATGTCAATAAAGTTCAGAGCAGTAATATTCGAAGGAATATTATGATCTTTAGTAAATAAACTTTCTGGATGAGAGTGGCAAATTGCCGAAAGCGTGCATTTGCTTCATTGTTCCTAATGACTAAAAAAACAGCCCACCTAGCAAAAAACCTTCCTACTGGGTAACCAGCAGAGATTTCCTGCATTCAAGAAATTTTAATAACTAAGAACAATCTGTAAAATTGAAATGTTAAACACAATTACTGGCACAGCCCATAAAATCTTGCATTCTGCTAATGCATGTTGATTGGACATAGTCCCTTGATGGCACGCTATTGTCACCCTATGACAGATGGCAAGAATGTAGTTCCAAAACACAAACTTAGCTGTGAGTATGAGAAGCAGCTGGTTGTAGTGGTTCAAAGTGATTGCTATCAGATGGCTGCCACTAGAAATTCTGTGCTGCTGCTTGCCTGATGTATGAAATCAAAACGGCAAATGTCATGAAGTGTCTCACGGTGCTGTGCATAAACAGTAAAAGACACTGATGTGGCTCCCAGATCTGAAAACTGAAGCCAATATTTAAGCGCCTTAAGCCTCCATTCTATTTAATGGCCACCAGTGCACCACCCCTGGTTTTTCTGTTTATATAGAAGTCAATGGGAAAACATTCCTTGGCTCTTTTGTTCTGTGACCCCCTCTGTAAAAACTTTCTTGAGGAATTTTTGAGCTCAGCCAGCAGTTTGGGGTCATACTGAATAAAATATAAATATTGAAATAAATTATAGTCATTACATGAGTCAAAAAGGAGAATTATCAAAGATGTGCTCATTGGCTGACAACTTGCCACCCACATGTCCTTAGCCAATGAGAATGCAGTTTCACAGTGACGTTCACCCCTCTCTTGTCGCATCTTGTTTCTAAAGATCAAGAATGGTGATGATAAAAAGGCTTAATATGTTGCTGTGACATCACTTATAGTTAAATGGACCCAAATGCAGGACCCCGGAGACTAAAGGGAAGCTTTATTGCTAATACTCAAAAACTAAAAAATACTAAATACTCAGTCACAGATAAAACCAGGAACGTGGAAACTAAGAAACACACAAGACAGCACCCAACATAAGTTGACGACATGACAAAGAACAGAGGGAAACTGAGTGGAGACACCTGGGAAACACAGCTGAACAGAATCCAACTAATGAACACAGGAAGCAAAACTGAACACAACGCACACAAGACGAGGGACTATCAAAGTAAAACAGGAAACATAACGCCGAGACAGAAACCCAGACTTACATTACAAAAAAACATGAGGGGAAACAGACAGGGACCACAATGGATAACTAAATATTACAAAACCTACAAGATTAACTAGTATATGAACTGACTATAGAACATAATAAATGCCAAAGGAAGCCTATGAGCCACACAAAGTCCTGGGTCCTAGACCCAAAGACCCTCACACAAAACTCTTTCACTACAACTGAAATCCCTGGGAAAAAAAATCAGCACCACCTATCAGAAGACAAGAATATGATCATGTGACAGACTGTTATTATCATAATGCCATTTGCCAGTTTCATACACTACGTGGTATCTTAACTTACTTTTACATGATAACAGTACACTCTTGTTATAGTTACTAATTTTTGGATTATTTTTTATTTATTTTGATGTATCATTTATAACATAAATTTTTCACAAGTTTCATATCTTATTTATCTTAGCAAAGTGTGTGTTGCAGTTATTATGTCATGTTTCTATTTATCTTGATTTTGAACATTTGTATTGTTTCCAATTATAGCTATTGTGATTTTGTAACCCCTTTCCTATGGCATGCTAGAAGAGCTGGACTTGAAGGTTTCTAAAAAACAAGTGCACAAGTGGGTTTAGCAGCAGAAGGTTTGTTAAAATTCAATGATCACACTTAAGTTAAATTTGTGAAAGTAAAGTGTTTCATTCAACAACTAATAAACTTATAATTGTAATTAAAATGAACGTATCAAAGCTGGACATAGAGGTTTTTCCACCTACAGTCTCAATCCACTCTTTTGAAAAATAGTAAAAGCTGGCAAAGAAAGAAAAATACAATAACGCCACCGACCCCTTTTTTTTAACTTCTCTATCTTACAAGCACCACCTATGAAAACAAACTCTTTGAGAAAATGAGCTCTTCTGTTAATTCTCTAATATTATAGTTTTACAATTTAAAATTCTGAAGTCATTAATAAATATGTTCTGACATTTGGTTTAGACACCGAGGTCTCCATCAAAGTCCTGGTCCACACTCTTGGATGATGTACTGAGTCTGTAAGATTGCCAACAGATAACAGAAAAAACAGCAGTTAGTCAATTAATGATTGCATCTGCAAGGTCGTGGAGACATTATCCCTTTAAAAAAACAGTATTAAAAACCTGTGGTGTAGAAAAGAGAACAAAAAAGTCATGTTTTTGCTAGAGAAGGGACTGAGTGCCATGCATAGTATCGGAATGCTATGACTGTGTAAAGTGTACAGACAACATCAATTTAAAGTCACTGCAAATAGCACTTTATAAATAAATGTTACTTACTTACTTAGGGAATAAGTCTTATTTTACATGAGAGCAGATATAGAAAATATATTCAATCTATCATGACAGATCAAAGCATCAAGTAACAATGCCACAGGCTCAGCAATACTAATCATTTAAATCAGACTTCCTAAAAATATAAGCCACGCTAGAGCTATATGTAATTTTACTGGCTTTAGGGTGGATGAAACAAAGTCGGGGAAGGAAAGCACTGGTAAACAGTGACACTTTTTGTGCACTGGGCAATTTAAATCAGGCTCACATCATAATATCGGAGCTTATATGAGATAATGCTAATATATTCATGTGGGTTCATATAGGCAATAATAAGAGACAAAGGCTGGCCATGCAAACTGCTAAAAAAGGAGAGAAAAAGAGAGAAAGTAGATATTAATATCAAATTCTCTATATCAGAGGCTAAAGGTAGCTGTGTGGAATCAAATTAATAAAAGCTAACATTAATACTGGGCTCAGCAGACAAAGAGAAGCAGTAGAAAAGGGGCAAGACTAATAATATGTCAGCTACCTTAACAGTATCTCTATACCATAGAAAATTATGATTATGTGAAACAATAGAGCGTGTTCTCATACTTGCAGAAGAAATATGTAGTAGAAAGTAGAGTAATGCTAACAGGAACTGGAAGTTTTATTTTCTTCATATAAGTGGTCTTCTAAGGAGAACTGGGAGATTTCAGTCTGTGACTAAATCCAGAAAAATGGCAGTGATTCAGCTCCATGGATGCAAACAGCTATGTAAAACAAAGAAGCTGAACCGTTAACTTCAGTCAGGCTACTGGGCTTGGTTGTCGAGCTAAGCTAAGATAGGATAAGCTAAGCTAATAGGTTAGCTGTAACCTTATATTTAGCAAGACTAGCAATCAATCTTCTCATCAATCTCTTTGGTCAGAAAAATCTGTGGTTTTTCCTCGAAAACAACTATTATTACTTTAAAACAAGTCCTAACCAAGCACATTAGTACTTTTACATATGAGCAGCTTATATGTTATGCTGCTAATTAGCACTGCACAACTGATCAAATTTTAAACTCAATCGTGATGTTGGCATTGCACGATTAAATAGATATGATCAAATGATCTTGAAATAGCATGCTTCACAAAAAATTAAATCAAATTAAATCAAGCACTCCCTAAATCAACACCTGCCCTTACCTGCATTACCTTAATCACAGCTATATTAATCTGGAGGAAGAACCAGACATTAAATTAGATGTACATTAGATGTACAACAAAATTCAGTAGAAGGTGCTTGTCCCTCTAAGACGTAGGTACAGTAAGTAAGTAAGGTAGGTGATGTTAACCAAGAAGAAATCATATGGAAAGAGTGCTATGTGCCTACACCGCAAAGCAACTCAATTTATTCAACCACATTGAAACACACTACAAACTGCAACATAATTATTGAATGGAAGCCAAGAAACACAAATTAATGGTTGCTAACAGGAAATGTCCAATGTGTGCTCAGGCATCTGTAACAGTGAACCTGTATGGCACATCAGCGTATCCATCCAACTCACTGAAACCAATGCAATCACATTCCAATGGGCCAAAGATATGTGCTCGTTAAACACAGTGGGTAACAAATGCTTTAAGGAAGTAGTGATAGGTTATTCCCTTGCACAGTTACATTTCCAAAGTGGCAATACCTGCACTGTATGCAAAATATGGCAGCAAGCACCTAGATATGCAGTTTACATCCATCATCCAGCTACAATGAATAGAGTGCTTCTAAGAGAGGAATTAGCACCTAATTGCCTGCAAAGGTTTTTAATTAAGAGGCATATAGCACAACGTAAAAGTGAGAGCTGTGCTGTGTTGACTGTGAGTGCCAAATATCCTCAACACCTATGTTAATTTTCGAGTAGGGTCATGTTTTAAATCTTGCTCCACAAGCTGACATAACCTCCTTTTAGTTTCAAAGAGTCATGAAGGGGAACTTCCCAAAGTCTGACCTGGGTCGACCCATCCACTCACTGTCCTCTTCAGTCAAGCTGCTTTCTATGATTGCTGGAAACTCACTAAGGTACTTTGAACCAAATAATTAAACTGAGCTCGCCCTGCAATAACTTATGAGCGAAATGGGTGTTTTAGATTTTCATTACCAAATTGTATGAATTAGTGTAACTTATAGTTGAAGTGCAAGTCAGTAGAATTCAGCTGGACCCCCGAGGTCCACTCACAATAAGTCATTTATTAACATTTATGTGACTTTCAGGCAATATTCAGAAACCTGGAAATAATCATGTATTATTTAAGGTCTTATTATTATTCTAGGGAGCTTAGAAAGAAACTGGACTTCTCTAAGTTTCTGGAAGACGTTGCACCTCTCATCCGAGAAGCTTCTTTGGTTCTAAGACCAAATGATGGAGAGTCCCATGCATTTAAATCCTAGTGGGGGTTGTCCCTTAAGAGGGTCACTGACTCACTATTAATCACGTGCATCATCACATGGGCCAAAGTGTGAAAAAAGGCGTGTGTCATTATCACCAGAGGTTTCAGGTAAAACCATTGAGACCTTGCCTCACCCTATCACGTGACCCATTGAGGTCACCTGACGCAAGACCACCCCCTCTGTTCAAGATGGTCATTCACAGTAAGCATACATGGACCTCACAACCCTCTTAAGGGACAACCCCCACTATGGGAGCCGCCATTCGGTTTTAGAACTGAAGAAGCTTCTCGGATGAGAGATGGTGAAACGTCTTCACAAAACTTAAAGTCCAGTCGCTTTCTTTCCAAGCTCCTTAGATTACCATGACCTGAATGACTGAGAACCTGTACAGCAGGGGTCCCCAAACCCAGGCCTCGAGGGCCGGTGTCCTGCAGTTTTTAGATGTGTCCGTGATCCAACACAACTGATTCAAATGGCTAAATTACCTCCTCAACATGTCTTGCAGTTCTCCAGAGGCCTGGTAATGAACTAATCATTTGATTCAGGTGTGCTGACCCAGGGTGAGATCTAAAACCTGCAGGACACCGGCCCTCGAGGCCTGGAGTTGGGGACCCCCGCTGTACAGTCTTATTATTATGACAATCATACCACTTTTTTCCAGTTTATTCATAATAACAGGCATTATAGAAATAAAATGTCACAAAACTTATGATTACTGCTTCTCAAAGTAGAGGTGAAGGAGGCAAAAGTCTGGAGGCATTTTTGAACTTAAAGTTTTATAAGTGTGATTGCCTGATATTCATAAAACTAACAGTGAATTTCTCTATTGTAAGCATGCGTGGTGGTATTTATCCTCTGGGCTGGGTGTGAAGAGATGGAAGAATCGAAGCGTGGAAGATGACAGATGTTGGTGGGTGGCACACTCAGGTCTCGTGGCAACTGACAGTACACATTCAGGCTTCAAAATGCAGGGAGAATTTCTGCCCTGAGAGTTGACGGCATGAATATGAATGAAAATATGCAGCTCATGAGGTTCTTCGACAAAGTGGAATGTTAAAAAGAAAACAGGACTCATTAATGACTGACAATATTTGAATTCAGACAATTTGTGGCCATCTGGGCCCTGATGTGAGCACTTCACGTGATGATTTCATTGAACACACCAGCCTTCTTATCATTATGTTTACATCTTGGTTTGTCCCTGGGCTCTCACATAAACACCAGCTGTTGAGCACCTTTTCTGCCCTTTGATTTTGAGCTGTGTTTATTTTAGGATTTAATTGAATTACATTGTATTAGACTTCCATAGTGCATGCAAGATGAATCTAAAAAGCTATTAAACAAACACAATTTGCAATCTGACTGTTAGAATGTGATGGATCGTGATGTGTTTGGAGATCTGAGGGTGCCGTGCAGACTTAATAACTGATGATAGAGTGTGCAATGTTTTTAGCTTCGGGGTGAGCATGGATGATTAATTTTATGGCAACCTTTCAATTAGATTAAGTCTGATAGTGCCACTGAGGAAAGATCAGGAGGTCAAGTCTGATTAAAATCTAGATGGAAAGTCAAAGGGTCACTAGATTCATTATGTTTCCTACTTCCTTAGAAGTTTGTGAGATATTTGATTCACAGCATACTGTATAGGATATACCGAGACAGCACTGGATGCTTGCCTGCGCCAAGGAAGCTAGTTGTGTATATGGGAAAATGCAGCACCAGCAGAAGCCCTCCAGCTTAACGATCCATCTGAGTGGGAGACAATACACTAACATAAATAAACAAGATTTTTCAGTATCATAAACCGAGATAAAAATACACAATGAAAAGCGCCTTAAGTGCTCACAGCACCTCCACAAGAAGAAATGTGCTGCCGGTTTCTAAAACAAGGAGACAATTTCAGAGCTCTTCTAAAACGGGATCATCTCAGTTGCTATAGCAATGGTGGCAGACGACCACACACTGAGAATTTATGTCTGGCACAAACAAAATTTAGTAGCACACCGCAATCAAAGCACATACCATACTCACAAATGGAAATATCCAAAAACATCTGACAAATTTAAGATAAACATGGTGGTTACGCTTTATGTTATTGGGCGGAAACTCCACTTTGTCCTCTCGCACACAAACAAATATCCTTTGTTTTTTTTCCTCACACGCTTAACACATCTCTTCCTGCTTGTAGCTCTCTGTCTTCTCTGCACTCTGACATTCTTTTCCTCCCCTGTCCTTTTTCATCCTGCTGTGATCAGACACTATTTCCGCATCATGTTTGAGTGTAGATCTGAGGGAGTGGGTATCATCCCTTCGCGCTCAACCCCTGCTGAGATCACCATCACAATCAGAGTTTTCCGACTTTCAAATCTACAGCTGCTTCTCCGGTGCGATGCCCGTGGCTGTTTTGCAAAATGCATCACGGGACGAAAGGAATAGGTAGCGGTGCAGCTGACAGTTTCAAAGTGAATCGTCTGTAAGGCGCAGAGGCAGGATGCTGAGGAGATACAGGAGGTTCAGCTCTGTACAGTGTGTTCCTCGTGGTGTTAAAATGAGAAGAAAATGATACTACTCTGCAGCCTTCAATATGGAAAACTAAAAAAACAGAATACCTCCCTTCATTGTTTACTATGCATTTAATATGCAGAGTGCTTCCCCTGTACTTGTTTGCAAACAGCTGAAATGAAGGAAATGGTGGCTTATGTAAAAATTTAACAGCTGAAGCAGAGAGTAATTATTCTTTGTACCTAAAGCCTCTGTCTGCACAATTGTTTATCTTTTTTGAAACCAAGCACTATAAGTCACTGTCCCATCTCAGCTGTCACGGGGCAAGATGTAGTGCCGTGCAATACTCCAGATCATGGTATGATCCAATACAAGGTAAATATAGGTCCAGTATTGCTGTGCCGATACCAGTGCCTTAACCTATAAAGTTTACAGTAGGGTACAGCAGTAGAGGTGGTGGGGTCAATCCAAATATTGATAGTACACTTTTTCTACTCTCTAAGTTCAATATGTAGGCCACTGAATTTTGTTAAATAAATTTGGGGGGGGGGATAGAATAATATCGATAGAATCGATATTTGGATCAATCTGCTCACTTTGAGCGATAGATGGTACAACCTGGACAGGTCAGCAGTCTTGTTGCATCCACCCACATGCAACTTTTAGGATTAACTTGTGCCGTGTTTTCTTTTGTTTATGTTAAGCCATTCAGCTGCACCTGGTGTACATGCTGCAAGTGCACCTGTCCAGCACTTTGATTCAATGAAACTGCAAGGTTCTGCCAGCCTCTTTTTTTCTGAGAACCATTTCACGCTGTGATAACATAAAGCTGCCGACACTTTGAAATCTTGCCACGTCTGCTTGAGCGGTGTATAGAGGAGGTGAAACCTGGTAGTTAGTGGTTGAGATCCAGTATTCTGACACGAATCTGTGAATGGTCTCCTTGTCAGTCAGCCGCACAGGCCCCTCACGCTGACATTAGCTCATGCTGAGGAAGCATAACCAAAGAGGATTTAACACTTGATCTCACAGAGAAAGCTGCATCCAGGGAAGATCACTTTCCTTTGTGGACTACCTACTGAAGGCTTAACATCCAGCCATCTCCAGCCCTGGGATTCAATTTAGTTTAGCTGGCAGTCTTTGAAAAAGCTGCAGTTAAGGAATAATCTGGAAAGAAAAAAATGCTTTTGGTATTTAGCCTCTCGGATTGTTGTGGAGACAGCTAATAATGAAAAAGTGCATGTCCTCAGAAAGCCCGGCAAGTCGCTGTGAGGGATAATGTCCTGTCTTGTGCATTACATTCTTCAACTTTGAGTCAGTTTGACTGTTGCAGGTAACACAATTACCACACCACCACTAAGGCTGCTGTAGCCTTTTACAGGTGGATAATAGGCCATCACAAAGGACAACCTTCCCCCTACTACACAGGCCCAGTGTGCCAAGGCTGACCTTTCCTTTTTCTTGCAGTGTCTGAACTGATTAGCTTTGCTCTGTGGCAGATATGCCACCCCTTGCCGCCCCACTGTCTAAAGTCAGCCTGATAACAACTTGAGCCAACTCCTCCACTCTGACACAACAGCTGAGATGCAGCATGGACGGCTGGTGGGCTGATAACGGTTCCCATCTTCATATTCTAACCGTCCTTGAACTCACTTGCTCTTTGAGGGCCGTAGATAGCTCCTATCTACAGATGTGTTAATTGAGCTTTTTCAGAATGAAGTCAGCATATTAAAGTAGTCTGGGGGGCTCGCTGGCGAACCAGACGAAAGCCAGAGCCTTGGGAAATCACATGATTGTAGCTGACCTTCATCTAATGGTCTTGGGACTACACAAAGCTGCGGTGAATAAGCTTTGCCTGCAGTGACAGAAAAAAAAATCCCACAGTATTTTAAATTACCCTCAGAAATACCCAGCAGCCATTGAATGTGGTGCATAAATTTATTTCAACATATATTAACATTTTGTATATTCCTTTTTAAATTTTGTTAAAGACACAGTACATACAGTATTTACATGAGCTTCTACGATTTTTCAACAAAAAAACAAAAAACAGGCTAAGACGAAGGCTACTCTCTCTAGAGCTAAAAGAAAACTCGATAGATTTTGACACCTCATCATTAAACTTGACAATTCCTGTCATAACAGTCCATGAGAAACAACAGTACACATTAGAACAATAGATAGCAGTTTGATGATGCTAATGGCTCTGATTTAAAACAAAGCAGCAGCTGCTCACATCTGAAATTCGCCCCAGTTTACGCACTGTAATGCCGTGTTGCACTTTGCAATACACCTTACTCGGTGTTATGCTGTATTAAGTTATACTACTACTTTAGATTTCCTAATGCACACTGAAGGTCAGTCTAATCCCTGTCTTTTTCTTTTATGTAGATCCTACATAGAGTAAACAGCGAGTTCTAAGGCAGAGCTAATTCACATTTCACTACCATCTACTCTAGGATTACCCTTTGATTAATTCTTTGAGGCAGCCAACATCTCAGTATACAGTACATCCTTCTGAGAGGCTTTGATATGGTCAACTCTGCAGAACCACAAATAAAGATGGAAAGAGACAAGGAAACTGATAGGGACCATCAGCTTTGATTATTTTGCTGGAGGAAAATGTGTCATTGAGTACAATAAGTTCAGTCAGTGGTTCCCAACCCTGTTTCATATGACGTGACCCAATAGCCTCTGAAAAACACTTCAAATCCATAGCTTTCAAAATCAGTCTGCTTTTATATTTAAAGGTACTCACCTGAAATAACTGAAACTGGACAACTTTAGCTTGCTATATGCTCAGCTAGTCAGTTAGCTATTTTGGCCATCCATTACTACTATCGTCGTACTTTAATCCTACATTTTAGTACATTCAGCTGCTACGTGTTTACTACTTTTAGCAAAATGATTTAAATGCTATTATCTACCAGTTTCACAAATTATCCATTATGTTTAGGTAACAATTTTGTTGCTACTTTTAGCTAACAGATTCAACTGTGAATTATACTTTCATCATGCTATTCCAATTGATACTCAGTGCTGTTATCTAACAATATAACTGCTAGTAACAATTTTAGCATTGACAGTTTAAAAAATTGGCACAGCTTCTAAAAGCCTGCATTTAGTTTAGTTTAGGGAGTTTATGGACTCCATCATTTACTTTGGGTCATGCTGAACAAAAAATTAAGTCTGTTTTGTAAATCTTCCTCATACTATGTTTCAAAATGAAGATTAAGTGTGGCTTGAAACCGAAAACTCATTAGCTAGCGACCTGGCGATCACAAGTCGCATCTGTTACTTTGCAACCAAGATGACAACAGCTCAACTCGAGGCTTCAAAAAGGACTTCAGAAACCAGGAGGTGATGTAGCGATAGCCACATCCATCGTACACAGTTTTTAGTAATTTTTTTTTAAAAGGTACTTTTTTTGTTGTAATCTAGCTAGCTACTGTATTCATTACCTAACTGATAAATTGTTATCCAATAGTTCTCTTAACTAATAATTCATCCATTAGCTAGTTTAGCAATCTATTTTAATCATTTACTTTTCTATTTTTAGCTTATCTGGCCAAAGAACCACTGAGCTTATGCAATTCCCCAGGCCCTCCATAATTAACCAAAATTACTACTGCTCTTAAAGTATTGGTCAGGTTGTAGTTAAACTTGTACACTGATGTGTTTTAACCCAAATTGTGCTCAAGGTTAAAGTCATAATTGTTGTTTGACATTCACTTATCCAATTTAATAGGAAATGCAACTCCTCCTGTCCAGATTCTGTCCAGGATACGATTCATTGTAAGCCTCCTCGGCTTTTCAGATTATTTAAATTCTCCGTGGTGTGTGAAACACAACCAGCAGATTAATTTAATGCATGATTTGTGATGGGTCACGGGCCGGATGAGCTACTATATCAATGATATTCTGGTGATAATTTATACATTCTGTTTGGTTGCCATTTACTTCTCAGTCCTGTTCAGCTTCTTCACCTAATCTTTCTATGTACCCTACCCTGTGACTACCGCAGAAGTAGCCGGGGTTCATGAACTCAAGGTTGGGACTCGCTGAGCTAAATCATTGTCATGAGGAGCTGTGGATGAGCACTTTTTTTCTCTTTTTTTTGTTCACTGGAGCTCAATTAGTCTCCGAGAAGCGGGGAGAAGCTATTAAACCTGAGGAGCGCTGGTACCGACAGTACAGATACAGAGGTGATGAGCTGTCACGGGAGGAGTCGTTACATGAGACGAGAACACATTCGCACAAAGCCGAGGTGGACACACACACCTGACTGACATAAGAGTGAAGCAGTTCAAGCAGAGAGAAAAAACAGGTAATTAGCACGCAGTGAAGCGTAGAACACACTGCTCCTGTTAGATGCATTCCTAATAAG
Organism: Oreochromis niloticus; assembly: GCF_001858045.2. Classification (NCBI taxonomy): domain Eukaryota; kingdom Metazoa; phylum Chordata; class Actinopteri; order Cichliformes; family Cichlidae; genus Oreochromis; species Oreochromis niloticus. The sequence goes on along the minus strand of NC_031973.2, from coordinate 19,098,711 downwards.
CAGTATCTCGATGGAAGCTGAAGCCGGGGCTCTGCTCCGGTCGGGAACAATCAACAGCTCGCTCATTGTTAATGGCTGAAACTTAGGTCATCCTTCCAGACAATGTTTAAGTGAGCAGAGGGGCTGCGGCGACATATACCGAGTAACAATTGCAAGGTGTCGACCTGCACAGGGGCCCTCGTTAGCCTTAACTGATCAAATTAAGACAGTATGCTGCTGCAATTGACAAACAGGAAGCATAATGATTTTTTTTTTTTTTTTTTTTTTTTTACACAGGGAATGTGTGTTGCCCGTGATCAGGCTGGGGTGAAAGGACACGGCAGGAATAAATTAATTTGCGTGTCTGGCCAGGGTGAAGACCCAGTCAAATTAAAACCCAAAACAGTCAAAGAAAAAAACAAAAAAGGGGACCAGCAGCTGCTACGATGATATAGAAAGTGATATTTCTACACAGCACATCTATTTTTTTTAATGATAGACTACACTCTGTCATGTTTTGATGCTACATATGATGCATTGACCCCGACAGTAACCGTAAAACCCTTTCCTGTTGTAGAAAATTAGTACAGCTACATCATTGAACTACCTGATATTACGGTGCGCTCCTATCAAATTATGTACAATATCGACTTTTTCTCCAAGAGTTCATTTACAAAAAAATCTTGTGCTTTTTTTCCTGTTGTTGTTTTCATCTGAAACACACATACACGTCCAAAAACGCACACGGCTGGTAGAAAAGAAACAATAAAAAGCCTTTTCTCCTCCTCTCCTCCTGTGTTCGCCACCATTTTCACTCAGAAAATGCACAATCCCTGCATTCAGTTGCGTTTAATTGGAAATGAATCTCACTGAGAGCAGTTCAAGATGTGGCAGATGTGTCTTCCAGCCACTCAAAGGATTCTCGTTAATAATAAAACAGGAAGTGACCCACTGAAGTGTCCTGAGCTGATGCCTTTTCGCTGAGAGTCTGCCTCTCAGTCTAGACACCTACATGAAAAGATGCTTCATACAGACTGCTACATTTTTTTTTTCATTTTTATCTTTGTAAAACTTTATCTTGAAAACATCTATGAGTTTTATCCACTGGAAGTTTGCAGGAAGTCCAAGAAATGGCATTTGAATGTATTTGCGTAGATTGCTTTCTGATAACAAGCTTCCGTCTGAAAAGGTCGCCTGTTCAGAAGAATTTGGGGGATCTCCTGGACATAAATAAACACTAAAGTAAAGAGACACGGAGTTAATCTAAATATAATATCATAAGCACCACCACAGTGTATGGGCAGGAGAACACAAATGTTAGGGTGGCAATAATGAGCTGCCTTGAGGAGTGACAACAGACTCTTAAACACTGCCCGGCATGACTTCTCAGCTTGGGAAGCAGTCTTTGGTCACAAATCAAAAGCTGAATAGTATTGAATGTCAGTGATAAGCTGTCCCAGTGTGCATCACTGACTGATGATGTCCATTTCCACTGCTTGGGATTGGATCCTGAGCTTCTCTTTCATGTCTAAATTCTCCTTTTTCACTGGGCTCTCTGTGCTAGTTATTAACACCTTTTCACAGCTTGTTATTACTGTGAAAAGCCCTCTAGTCTCCAGTGCTAGCGTTAGTGTGATCACACACAGATTTCTATGGCCGTCGCCATCACCATCTGGCTTTTGTTCTTGTCTCTCCCCGGAGACTGGTGCTGTCCGGACTCCTCTCTGGGAGACAACGGGTCGGAGAGGACGCTCCGTTTGAGGGGAGCCGGGCGCAGGCAGGATGTTCCCGGAGGCGTGGAAGGCTCGGGGTGTCTGTGGGAGGGACGCGAAGAAGTGGACGTAGAAGAGGTGCAGCTGCCAGTGCACACTCCAGAGCTTGACCTCTCACCTCTCTTGGCTCGGCAAGACGCTCTGCGCCTGAGCTCGCTGACCAGCTCGTACTTGACAAAACAGAAGACGTCCTTGACGCCGCAGCGTTTTTCCGGCTCAGCAGCGAGCAGCCTCTGAAACATGCGCAGAGCATCGTCGGTGAAGCGGCGCCACTGAGACGGGTAAGTTCCCACGGGACACCCCGCTTTCTGCCAGCGTCGGAACTCCTCGTAGAAGGCGTCGGCAGGCATAGCTGCCTCCCAGGGGAAGTTGCCCGTCAGCATACAGAACACCAGCACACCAAACGCCCACACATCCAGGCTGGTGGTCACCAAAAAACCCTCTGACCGGTTAGCGCGGCAAACCTCCGGAGCCGTGTAGGGGATGGTGCCGCTCACCCGTTTCACACGGCAGCCCACGCGTCGGGTCATGCCAAAGTCAGCCAGCTTGATGCGGCGGCACTCGCGGTCAAACAGGAGCACGTTCTCGGGTTTGACGTCGCGGTGCACCAGGTTTTTACTGTGCATAAAGTCCAGGGCCAACCCCAGTTGCTGCATGCAGCGTTTGACCATTTCTTCTGGAAGACCCACCTAAGAGACACAGACAGAAAAGAAAATCAGGCAACGTTGATTAATACGATCTGACGGGTACATTACATGAAGGAGGTGAGAGGTGACACAGAGAAAAGAGCCTTATGGTGAGAATACAGTACTATTAAAACATCGATGTTATATAAAGAAAAAATGAAACACGCAGAACCTCAGTTCTAAGTCCCGGTCCAGCCATTTTTAATGAGTCTTCAGAAGAACCTTGAAGTCGAGCATTCCCTGCACATCAGCCGGAATAGCACTAAAGGAAAGTGAAACGCTTTGCACAGAGAGGAAACCGGGACAAAGACTAGGCTCCAACCCCAAGAGAGCTTGTTAAAACTGCCGTGTCTGAACATCGTGACTGATTGGAGCAGCTCAGGCTGACTGTGAGGCCGGTGATTGGTGGAAGGATGAATGATGGCGTTACCTGTGGGGGTATGATGTCGAAAAGGTCCCCGGCGGGGGCATACTCTTGTCCAAACACGTAGCTGTCCTCCATTTCAAAAAGCACGTCCAGGACTTTGATGATAAAAGGACTGCAGCTAAGTGAGCCTGTTAGGCTGTATTCCCGCAGGAAACTTTTCAGCTTTGTCTTGTTCTTGGTAACAAACTTCAGCGCCATTTTGGTGCCTAAAAAAATAAATGAAAAAACCAAAATCACACATTAACACAGAGAGCACGCAAACACAGTTAAGCTCTGGTGTACTAAACCTGTGTCTCACATAAGTACTGCCAACATTTTGCTGTCCAACACTGTCCATGTGTTACCCAAAAAGCACTTAATGTGAATTTGGAACTGTTTCCCGATACTCTCGGGGACTAGAAAGATTTCTGACTACTCAACCCTTTCTTTGTGACAGCTGCTGTGTTCATTCATCATTCACGCAAACGCTGCACGGTGAATGAAATTCAGCTCCGTCACACACATAACCAGCTGTTCACAATCACAGCTGGAGGATCTCTTTAATGCTCGCACAGCTCGATAAATCTCCGACACATTGTCATTCTGCTCCACGCCGCTTTAAACACTCCCTTATACTGCGCTTATACTGAGCCAACTCTCTAATCTTGGGTTTCTTACAACAAAAGATTAAAACCTAAACCTGAGAAATCCTCAACAAACCCTTCTAACTCTGCCGAAATTAATTCCCAGCAAAGTGCCTCGAGACTTTGCGGCGTGCTGATCAGCCTTAAGTGGTTATGCTCAACTGTGAGGCACGCTGGCACACCGTGGATGCTGAGATTATAACAATCTGCTAAATTTCAATTTTTACGCTTGATTAGTTTGGAGATGGCGGCTGAAAGAGCTTTTGCACCAACTCACCCTGCGTCCTGTGCACCACCAGGTCCACCTTCCCGTAGGTGCCCTTCCCCAGCTCGCGGATGTGCTCGTACTGTTTGGCTACGTCTGCGGCTGATAGAGAGGTGATGGCCAGGGCCTGCATGTCCTCCACGGGCACCCCTCCGCAGTAGCCCATTTTTGACGTAGGGGAGCCTCCGCCGCTGCCCACCCGCCCCGGCCCAGACGGAGAAAGAGACAGGCTCGCCTTGACGCTGTGGGGCAGACTGATGGGAGAGGAGAAATCCGATTAGAATCAGATTACTATGATGATGCTTAGCACTTTATACATGTGCTATACTGCACGTGTTTATCCTTCTTGAGTGTCACATCCATCCATTCCCCATCTAGACGGCACGTCCCAAGGGATGGTTAAATCAGGAACGCCTTAATGGACCTTAATTTCCATACAATCAGTGCAGGGAAGGCATCTACAGGCGGAAAACTTTCAGTAAATGTATCGGACTTCCTGCTGTCCCTCTGGATCACTCTGTCCAGCTATCAAATGTGGCTGTACTCAGACAGCACTTACTGGCAGACAGCAATGGAAAAATCAATAACAACAGGTAGAAGGACTAAGAAAAGGAAACACATCGAGAGGGCTGACAGCTTTAAGGTGTAAACATGCTGGTAAGACATGCATGCCTATCTGAGACGGCTCTGAACTGATCGTCGTCCGTATAAGCAATTAGCTTCGCCTTGACAACACATCTTACTTTTGCGCCACAGTCGCCCTGAGCATTTCTGTCAAATTGCTCAAAGTGAGGAATAAATGACTGCAACGGCGAAGTTTTGGCCGCTTTTCAAAAGCGCTAAGTTTGAAATAGGTCAAAGCGATCCTGCGAGAGTTAAAAAAAAAAATATAGGCGGTTTAATTGAGTGTTCAGACACACATCGCTGGTAACAAATTAAATATCAGGGATGAGTGGATGCGCACGTCTTGGTTACAAGGTTTGAGCGAATCAAAGGAAAGTGAAAGAAAACCGAAGCTATCAAATAAAGTACACAAAATTGAGCTTTTGGTGAAATGAAGCTGAACACCCTAATGATCCCATCCATTGTCTCCGTCTCTGTTCAGCCCCCTCCTCCTGACACACACAATCAAATTTAATCATCCAATCATGCACAGTGAGCACACACACACACACACACACACACACACAAACACTAGTAGGAACCAAATCAGCACAAACAATTTTTGCTGATGGCCTTTTTCATCCGTCATTCAAAGCCAGCTGCCTTGCTCTTTGTTCTTTTTCCCCCTGGAGCCTGGTTTCTCAGCGCCGCTGCTTTAAAACCAGGCTCAGAATAAAGAGCATCGACTCTGTGTTTCCATCAACATTTGGGTACACTTTTGGAGAGAAACAAAAAAAAAAGTCTGACTTATTGCACAGTACTAGATGTTCAGCTGATGAAAATATGGCATGGGGTATATTTTCGAGGCATTTGGTTGGTGCTGCTCTTGTGGGTAGAATGTGTTAAATATAGCTATTAGACAGTGAAGCCTAAAATAAGATGCAGCCATTTGCAGCTTTGTGTTCTTGGCTCAACACCCTTTCTCAAAAGAAGAAGAAGAAAAAAACCCAAGACTGCAAATAGAACGAGTGCCCTGTGTACCCCATGTACTGTGCAGATAACACTTGTTTCTTGATTTTGTCATAACGGTGGAGATTATATAAGAAGCTATGAATATTGTAGCCATATCGTGCTGAGAGTCCTCGCCGCATGTAGCCTTCAGCAAGTCGACGCACGAGGCGATGACTTCCAGATCAGAGTGCGGTCCGGGTTTGGTGATACACAAAACAGAACATTTCCTCTGACCGCCCACCCCGCGTGGCCCCCACGGCCCTCGATCGGGGCTTGTTTACCGGCACCTTCCAGTCAGCTCCACAGGCCGAATGTGGAGCATTTCAGCATGGATCCATAATCGTGTTACTCAGCAGCTCTCACAAAGACATCTTCCCCCATCCTGCATTTCCCTTTGCAGTAATGGATTAAGAGGCCTAAAAATGCGACGGTGGATGGTTGGAAGATGCCCCCCCAACCGCACTCTGCAGATATGTTGTAAATGTGAACGACAGGAAAAAGGCAGTGCAGTGAAGCTGGAGGTGGAGGTGAGGTGTGGGGATGAGGCTGTGTGTTTTTTTCCGTGTGAGTGTTTGCACACGAGTGTCTGGGAGGGGAGGCAGGTGTATCAGTCCCACAGTGACACTCTATTAAAGGCTCTTTGTGTTCCTACCTCTGAGAGGGAGCAGCTGTCGGCCTCAGCACGACTCAGCGTTTGTGCCCGACCACCGCCACATGCCCCACTGATCTGCCCCGCCGCCCTCTGCTCCCTCCTCGTTGTCCTCTCAGGCGGCCACAGACAAGGTAACGCGCACATGCTCCACATACAGATGAAGATTGGACTCGAGACGAATTTGCATATCTGGGGATTTTTTGGAGCCAGTCTTATTCATTTTTAATCATCGTGAAGCTTTTTAAATTAAAACAGCTCCCTGGATTGGCTGCTTGTTCTCATATTTGTGTTTCCGTTTTGTGAGAAGGCCTAAAAACAATTGCAAAAAACAAATAATTTTTTTTTATGTTTAAGAAAGAAACGATCTGTTTTCCAGCTGGTAATTTACCCATGTATACAGATTTATTCTTATTCTGTTTGGGAGATATTGCACTGTAACAAGCTGTTTCCCCTTCTTACTGTTTTACTTCATTATAACCACAGCGATGGACTGACACCTTCGTGTTTCCTCATCCAAGATTAAAAAGGGAGCTGTTCACCCTTTGTTCTAGCTGGAGACAAACATAGATGAACCCTGTGACAGATGCTCCTAGCCTTTTCTTCCACTGTCAAGTGCTCAGAGGGTGTAGCCCTAAAAGTCAGGGTTGGCACTGTTAGTCCATCTGTAGGCCCACCGCATCAGATCAGATTGAAGTCTCTCCTGTGTGGAGTACTGTGGAGCAATAACAGTGCACAGAGAATAAATCCTACAGGGGTGATCCTTTGATTTTAGCTTTTAGCTCTCATATAGTACCTTCAGCAGGTCTTAAATCTTACCAGTCATCCCAAAGGAAGTGCAGCCAGCTAACATTACAGCTCAGCTAAGGTGTCACAGGTAGATGCAGGCAATTTTTTTTTCTTGGAGTATCCAAGTCGCAGCTCCTGACATTGACAGACACTGCTGGAGAGCTTTTCAAATATATTTTTATGGCACTTTGAGCACCGCCACGCGAGCGGGAAAGCAGACATCTCTACTCAGACGGAGCGATAAATTTCATATTTGGCTGAAGTCACACTTTGCGGCTAAATCCCTGCAAAACTGAACTCCATCCTCTGCCTGCGTTTGTGTTTAGTGTCACCGTGCAAACAGGGTACGCCAGCAGGTCAACAGGGCAAACGTTTTGTTGGCGCTGATCTGAGCTTTTCAGCGTTTGCTTCTTCAAGTGCAGCTTCGCAGAGACGGCCGGAGACTCTTAACGGAGCGATTTGTCCTCCAAAGATAAACTGTAATAATGTCAACAATTCATTACCATAAGAAATCAGAGCTCGGAAGCAGACAAATCCTATCTGTCACATTAACATGGGGCTCATTAGGGAGAATTATTGTGTATTCAGTGAGCTACTGGATCTCCTGGTGTGATGTGGGTGAACGGCACAGCTGCAATGAACTGTGGCCTGACTTTGATCAGGACATCAAGACTTTATGAAGGTAAGATTCAGATATAAATAGATATAAATAAACATCATAGATAATATATAATAATGATAATATTTTTAAGATATAAATTTATTAATCAGTCTCCAATGAATATGTTAATGTGCACAAAACGTATATATTATGGAGAGCGGAAACAAATCCAGCAGCTTCACACACACACACACACACACACACAGAGTTTGTCCTTTTAAGTCCGTCCCTGCTTCCTCCCTCCTCTCCTTCATCTCTTTTGTCTATTGCTGAAAATATAAACAAGGGGCTAATGAAAGAAATAAATAGATTGCAGAGCCTGCCTCGCAGCTTTACCTCTCTGTGTTACTAATGGACTAGTTGCTTGGCTCTCGGCAGAAGAGTCATTATGGGTGAGGACTGATCTCTTGTGTCCAATTTACTGTCAAAATGCCCAACGTGCCTCGCCTCTGGGTCAAAGTGAAGCCAGCGAGTGAAACGCGACGTGACTAATGCGGTTTCTCCTGCTGTCTGTCTGGGGAAAAAAAAGCAACTGCACGCAGCGAACAACATGTACAGTATCTGTTTGGTCTGTCTGTCTGCATTTCCTTCCTTCTTGTCTCGCTATAGGTGGGCAGAATAAAAACACTGATCATTCAATCTAAACTAAATGGCTTCCTCCTGACAGCCACTTGCAGGGAGGACACTCTGTTCTTTACTCAGACTTTAAAAAAAAAAAAGAAGCTGAATCTCCTTCGTCAGCAAAACAAAACTTCATGCCCAGTGAGTTGGTGGGTTTAGTGCCTCCGTCCTGCTGTGCTGTGATAGGTGAACCAGTATCCACAGACCGCAGACGCTCACTTTGACAAATCACCTACTCTCAGCCCTGCACAGCTGCCCATATGGACGAACCCCTGCTGGGACCGAGCGTGCCGTAACCTGCTCCTGGCTTGCCTCGCTTCTGCCCTCTTTCCCCCATCATCCCTCCCTCCCTCTGCTGTATGTCACACATCCTGGAACAAAAGCCGCCTCCTGCTGGAAAGACCAAAGACTCTGTATGGAATAACCAAGGTTAAACCTTCCCTAACAAGGACTGAGAGCGATGGTTAGCTGTGAGGGGTGACACTGCAAAGGACGTGTCGTTCAAAGTCAACAACCAAGGCCTATCTGAGACATAAAAGGGCAAAAAATATGAAAAAAAAAGAATAACTGCTATCATTATTGTAGTTTACGATTAAGGCCTGGGGCATAAGAACTTGTAAACATCTGATTATAAACGCCAATCAAAAATCAACGTCACCCTCGCTGTGATGTCTGTCAGCGGTGCAATAAGCTGCCTATGGGAGAAGCTGTAAGCTACCCTCACTCTCTTACAGCTTCACAATCCAGTAACCTAAAGTGATGAGAATGAGAGAGAGAGAGATTGTGTGGAAATCCAGTGAGAGAACTGAAGCATTGCCTCCTCAGTAACCACACAGCTCGTGTCCCTGTGATGTCACATAGATGGGGGAATGTGACTTTAATATGAGCTCGGTAAAATGGGGTTTAAACGGGGGTGTAGCTAAATGATGTAACAGCTCCGTTAAGGAGGATGTTGCTTTTTTTTCTCCCCCAACCCTGAAAAAAACAACCTCTACTTCAAGGCAAGCTAACAGTATATGGTGCCTTGTTATCTTGCACAAACACAATAGCCTCTAAGCACAATTACTAATGCTGATTGCTCAGGCTGCATTCACTAACTCTGCTTTATCTCTCTCTAAATACATCGGTGACAGATTATTCGTTTAAATCTGAAGCTGAAGACAAGAACAGACACAATTCAAGAACTGACTGACCATTTACTAGAATAACGCCATATTAACGCAAACTGAGAAAAGGCCTGAAAAAACAGAGTCTACAGAGTGTTATTCGCACAGGACGAAGAAGGAAAAGAAGCCAACTGAGAAAACACAAGCACATGTGTCACAATATGTACACTAATTGGGTGTCATTAGATGTTCTAGGATGTAATCTGCATGTAATTGTTTTGTTTGTGTATTTTTTATACCCAGCAGGGGCCAGACATCTGAGCAAGGGGAGTAAAGAGCTTCATGTCTTCTGTGCATTTTAATTGACAATCCATTTGCATTCTTTGTGTCCTCTGGGTAGCCATGTTTTACTGTGACAGCCACTGCACAGGCAAACCGTGCCTGCTTAAACGGGATCTTTTGATAAAGAGATCTAAATCGGGCAAAACTTTGTTAAAGACGGCGTATTAGTCACATGCACGTGGGTGTCAATGGGCGGAGATGGGTTTAGTTGGAGCTGGAGCTGGTTATTGCCTATTATAGCCTACTGTAGCTGTCTGTGGAAGCTGGAGAAGTTCTGCAGGGTTTGTTTGGAACATTTTGGGTGACTTCACGCTGCTTTTTCTGTCATAAACAGTGAAGAATTTCAGCTGAGAGCGTGGAGCCCAACTTTAAGATCACATCATCTCTGGGGTGTTTTGTTTTCACACCGTTCAGGTCAATAATGCACGTCTCTTACTTCACCAGAAAAAATGAAATAGATCTGCCAAAGCAGAAAGAAATCTCAGCCACTGCAGCTCCTTTATATACAACCGTTGGCTGCTGTTGTGTTTCAGTTAGAGTCCATTACCAGCCTCCAGCTTGTGCTTTTTATGGGATTTTCAAGACAGCTTCTCATTTAAATGCATTAGACAGCATTAAGGATGAGATATCACCTGTCTGCTCTGGACAAAGTCTGAAAGGGCCATTAAAGACCAGGATGCCCTCACATCCACAGTGCGGACTGAATAACAAAAACAGAAAGGGGGGGTGGGTGGATGCAGGTATCACAAATAATGTGGATAAAAACACAAATCGGGTCGTTTCTCAACCATTAATACCAGTTAGAATGAGTCATAGCCTGGTGGTGGGGAAAAGATAAAGCTGCTGTGCTGTATAATAAGTGCTGACACCGGGATATTTTTATGTGCTCCTGTATTATTCATGCACGGATATGTTGTGAGTGGGTCAAAGTTGAAAGTCGCTCAGAGTGGGGAGCACCAGATTTTAATTGCAAGAGCATTTTATTACATTTAAAGTATCGCAAATAAAAATTGGGACACTAAAAGGAAAAATAAAGATTTTCTACTTCAGGTGTTTCTTTGCTTCCTCTCTCATTTGCAGTGTCGTGCATCATGCAGGCTGACCCGATTTCAGGCACCTCGGGGTGCATGTAAGGTGTTACTCACTCACCTGCTGGCGACCTGTCTCTCTCCTCCATGGTCCTGCATCCGCTCGGCGAGCAGAGCCTCTGCGCTCTGCTCTGCTCTGCTCAGCGCCGATCCGTTTGATCCGGTTCTCCTCGTTGTTATCGATCACTCAGAAACGCCACAGAGTTCTTAAAAAAAAAACAAAAAAAAACACCTTAAAGCCTTCGCAGTTTCACAGCGGGCAGCCTGCTGGCCAAAATAAGACGCCTTTGCCCCCCTGTTTACTGGAGATGCTCTTCACTTTGAGACTTTCTTTGGAGGCGGATGGAATCAAAGCAGCATCTGATGCTCAGTACTGAGATGGGGACACATGCTGGGATCCCTCTTCTGTGCGCCCACCATCTGAACCTGCCGTGCATGAGGATGAGGACGAGGAGAAGGATGAGGAGGGTGCGTGTTTATCTTTCGCTCCTCCAGCGGTCCGCATGACCCAGTTCAGCACCACACACACATACACACTCAGAGGCGAACCCATTCATTCGCATCCACGCAGGAACCTCAGCACAGCTCCGCTCTGCACGCACGGACGCGTTTGCGTGCTTCCTGCGCTCCTCTCTGAACTCAGCCCAGCGGCCCCGCTGTCACTGACGGCCGGTTAGTCCGTACTGTCCTTCGCTCTAGAGTTGGACAGTGGGTGTAGGGGAGAGGAGGGGAGGGGAGGGGAGGGGGGTGTCTCAGATGTTTCTCCTTTGCAGGTCCTACCAGTCAGTTTCTTCATTGTTCGCCGTCTCCACCCCTCCGGCAAACTAATACGCTCACGTGTCCTAGGTCCTAGCGCCGGACGCGCCCACCCAACGAGCCTAAAATGACTCCAGGAGCTTCTTTAACTTTTGATTCATGCTTTGAACGAGCAGGCTGCTCCGCTCTTGCATAATTCAACAGCTTATGGCCCTAATTGCGTGTACTTCACACGGTGACTTTGCCAACTGTCCTTATTAGGTAACAGCGAGGCAAGACTTTCGATTAATTCATTGCCCCGGCAGCTCCCCCTTTACTGTACATGTTAATCAACAGGCCTCCCGCCACACTTGTTTGCCAACCACAACAGATTGGACTGAGGAAAACGCCGTGATGTAATGGGAATGACTTTAATGCATTATCAGGGTTTATAATTTTTTAGTGACATCCACTATTGATCCATGGGGTTTAATATGATGTTGGTCCACCTTTTGCAGCTATGACAGCTTCAACTCTCATGAGAAGGCTTTCCACAAGGTTTAGGAGTGTGTTTATTGGAACTTTTGACCACTCTTCCACGAATGCATTTATGAGGTCAGGCACTGATGTTGAATGAGAAGTCTCCACTCCGATTCATCCCAAAGGTGTTCTCTCAGGTTTAGGTCAGGATTCGCAAGTCAAGTTCTTCCAAACCAAATGAGCTCATCCATGTCTTTGTGGACCTTGCTTTGGGCACTGGTGCGCAGTCATGTTGGAATATGAAGGGGCCATCGGCAAACTGTTCCCACAAAGTTGGGAGCTTGAAATTGTCCAAAAGTTCTTGATATGCGGAGGCATGAGTTCCTTTCACTGGAATAAAGGGGCCGAGCCCAACCTTTAAAAAACAACCCCATACCAAACTTTATACATGCCATAATGCAGTCAGAAAACTACCATTCTATTGGCAACTGCCAAATCCAGACTCGTCCATCGGATTCGCAGACAGGGAAGTGTTATTCATCACTCCATAGAACACGTCGTCACTGCTCCAGAGTCCAGTGGTCATGTACTTTGCAACAGTGCAACCAACACTTTGCACCGGTGATGTAAGGTTTTCATGCAGCTGCTCAGCCATGGAAACACATTCCATTAAGCTCTCTACGTGCTGTTCTCAATCTAATCTGAAGGCCACATGAAGTTTGGAGGTCTGTAGCCAAAGACTCTGCAGAAAGTTGTTGACCTCTGGGTATTATGTCCCTCAGCACATCATGGCTGAGTTACTGTCGTTCCCAATCACTTCCACTTTGCTCTATACCACTAACAGTTGACTGTAGGATATTTGGTATTAGGCATTCACTAAACTCCTTAAAGCGACCCATTCTTTCACAAATGTTTGTAGAAGCAGTCTGCACGTCTAGGTGGTTGGTTTTATACATGGAAGTGATTGGACTGTTAATTTATATCAGACCAGCAAACTGTCTGCTCCTTATACTTTTCCTTATTTTCCCTTTTCACCCAGCATCGAAATAACAAAGAGAGGCAAGTTAGACTCAGATTACATATTGACAGTGAAAAATAAGCTGTTATAGCAGCTAAGGTTTTAGGAAAAAGAAGAATGACTCGTATAAAAAAGGGGCAGCACAGGGGAATGTGATCTTTAGTTTCCTGAAAGTGAAAAAATCTGACCCAGGTTGTTTTAATCCTTGTTGGGGAAGTGCTGGATATTGAATAGCTGCATCTTCAGCAGCTCTCTGAGGCATTCAGGTGTCTCACAGTGCGCTGCAGCGTTAGGCCAACAGGCAGCGAGGCGAAGACTTTCCTCGGGGTTATCGTGGGAACGGAGTTGTCATAAATCATCGTGAAGGTCAAGAACTGTGCGCCGACAGCAGAGAGCATGAAGGGTCAAATACACTGAGGACACAAACACACACACACACCTCCAAGCTGTGAACAACTAGGGCTGCTACTCCTCTCCTCCCCTCCTCACTCCTTTTTTTTTCAGGCACAAAACTCACGTCCCACTTTTCACTTTTTTGTGTGTCACCTAAAGTTTTCCACCTCTTGAAAGATGATGGCCTTGTTTTTTTTTCCCTGTGTTCTCAAATTCATCTTCATGTAGTGTTTACTGCGTTACTTTATATCCTAGCTTCACTTCAAACCGCAGTGTCCTAAGAGGAATTTACACAAGGCCTCAAGAACCAGGAAAGCCTTCTTCCACCCACAGTCCAAAGACAGAGGTTAGGTTAACTGGTGATTCTAAACTGACCACAGGTGTGGCCGCAAATGGTTTTCTTGCTGCTCTCTGTTAACCTTGCGGCAGGCTGTTGACCTGTCCAGGCTGTACCCTCTCAACCAACAGCTAGAAAAGGCTCCAGCCCCCCGTGACCCAAATTGGGTAATTGGATCAGCCAAGAAGAAGGAAAAGTACAAAAGCAGAAAGTTACCTCAGAGATGGGACAAACCATTCTGTTTCTACATGAATATGAAGACTAGTTAGCGACCTTAACAACCCTTTCCATCAACTAAATACCTGGGAACTTTTGCAAAATTTGCTTTGAGTGGTAATAAAATATTTTAAAGAAGAGCATTTTCTTATTTAATGTCATACCCTATTAAAATGTTAGATGCTCATATATAAAACATGGACGTTTTAAATAATGACATCAGCATATGTCTTCTTAGCCAAAAGCACAGGTTTTAGACTCCTGCAAACACATAATTTCAGATCTTTTTTTTCTACTTTTGGCCCTGTGTGATGTCAAAGAAGTACAGCTGTTTGTGAGGGGCAGCCAATCAGAAGAAAGCTGGCTTAAAGGGAGTGTGGCCTTAAAATAAGAGAAGCCAAAGTGAGTAGCTGAAGACAGAAGACAAACTGAGGGACTACTTTTTGGATCCATGTAGGTTAAAAGGGGGATCATTTTGAACCGTGGAAAACCAAAACATGTGAAAACTTGACCTTTAAATAAATACTGAAGAAAAGTACCCTACTGAATTGAAACTTAGACTGGTGGACTCTTGCTGTCTGCTGACTCTTATTCCTTATATTCCCACTTACGCCATTTCCCCTGTCTTTTATTTTGTCATCAAAAAGTACTATTTTATTTTTAAGCAAAACAAAACAATCAATTTCGACTAATGATGCGTTCACAGACATTAAGAAAATTAAAATTTCATAATCAAAGTGACACAAATGAGACTCAAAAAATAGGGATCAAAATGAGACTACATTTCCCACATTGCAACGGGCCCGTCACAGGTCGATGACGCTAAATTTACGCGCGTGTAACCTTGTCTGGCTACTCAGTAGTGTTTTTAAATCAGGCGTGGATACATTATTTCGTTTTTGTTTGTTTGTTTTTTTTATTTCGGAGTAATGAGCAGATATATTTTACCCGTGTCTGTCTTTGGAACAGTATTTGGATGCGCTGTGTTACTGAAGTGAGTAACTAATCATAATGATGACTTAATGATGTTTAATTTACACTGGAAATGTGTCATTTGCTGCTCAAGTGCATTAAATTCAGTGACAGAGAGTCGTCGTACTGGGTATTGTCACGTTATTTAGTAGTTAGAGTAACTGAAGGGGAAACACTTCACTCTTACACAACCCCACAAGGTACAGCCTTCTTGGCTTAATGGTATAGCTGAATATAGCAGATTTTACAGATTCAAAAGGTGTTAATGAAATTCTGTTCGCACATTATACAGTGTGAAGGCAGGGTGATTTTTGATTTTCTGCCTTACTTAATTAGACGGAACAAAAACAAGAACATTTTGGGTAGTGCTGTGCAATACTTTGGTGTTGATCCCATACAATGTAAATACAGTATTACCAAAACTTTAAACCTGTAAAGGAAGCTTAATATAAACAATGTATTTATTCAACACAATTCATTGAGCTATATACTGAGCAGGAAATCAAATATCAATCCTATTTCGCCTACAATACCAGTGTTGGTATCAGTACTATTAATATTTGAATCACGTTTGTTTTGTGGTCATGTGATGAAACACAAATAAAACTGGCAGAATGAACATTTCAAACACTGTGTTAATGCAGGCTCCCTTCTCAGAATGACACACTGCAAATCCTCTCTGATTGCATTTCATTAACCTAACCCATGCATGTGTTTGGACTGTGGGAGGAAGCCAGAGTGGCCGGAGAGCATGCAAACTCCCCATTCGAACCCAGGACCTTCTCACTGTGAGGAACGTCCTGTTAAATAGGTACAAAGCACTTTACAGGCAATAATCCTGTGTGGAGTTTGCATGTTCTCTCCGGGTACCCTGCCCTGGGTTCTTTCCTCAGTCCAAAGACCTGCATGGGTTTATGTTAATCTATGATTCTAAACTGGCTGAAGGTTTGAATGTCAGCATCTGTGTTGGTCTATCTTTTTCTTTGTGTTTGATCAAATATAGCCTCATAGCTATGTCCAGAGTGTTCCTTACCTCTTGCACTATAACAGCTGGGATAGCCTCCAGCCCTCCCACGACCCTGACTTGCCCAGTGGTTAAGAAGATCGATGGATGGGTAGAAAAACAACAGTGATGCTGAGTTATAAAAGCAGCTATGCAGATTAACTGCTGCAGGCCAATTAAGCTGTGAACTGAGATCTGAGGGTGGTTATGTAATGTTCACAGGTGTGACGACCTCTGGTTGTTTGCTCGAGTGAAATAAATCTTGCCGCTCTTCTCATTTCTTACTTTCTGCATGCCCTCGCCTCCTCTCCTTGTGTTTTAGGCTTACGATGTTGATTTATTCGCCTGAACTGAAGAAAAACCCACTTTAGGTCAAGTCCTGTTGTTTTTAAATGTGGCATATCGATAAAATTGACTTGACTTAACCTCCCACCTGAGATGCAAGCAGAGCAGGCGAGAAAGGAGTCAGGGCATTTAACAAACTTAGATGTTGCTTCAGAGCTGTCATTCTGCTCACTGTTTTGCTGAAGCTGCCATGAGTTGGGCAGAAAGTTTTGACACTCGGTGATCTGTGTGTCATGCTCACGTCTTCTCTTTGCTCCTTCTCGAGATACAGTTAAAGAACTGAGACATCCTACAGGAGGGTGAGTGGCACTCTCCAGTGTTTCAATAAGATACCAATAAACCTTTGCCTAATTCTTTTCATAGAGACCGTGTGACTGGAGGCCGGTGTCCTAGTAAGGCTACCATTAATGAAAAGACAGTGGTTATAACAGGAGCTAACACAGGCATTGGGAAAGCGACTGCCCGAGAACTGGCTAGAAGAGGTATGGAGAACTTGGTTCCCCTCTGATTTGGTGCAAAAAGGTGCAACGACTTCCCTCTCACTGACATACCTTGCCTTTTTTTAATTTTTTATTTCCCAACATCATCAGGGGGTCGAATTATTATGGGATGTCGCGATATGGAGAAGTGCGAAGCAGCTGCAAAGGAAATTCGGGGGAAAACCCTGAATCCTCACGTTTATGCACGTCGCCTCGACCTGGCCTCCATGGAGTCAATCCGAGAGTTTGCAGAGAGGATCAAACAAGGTGATGAACACAGAACAGTTCAGTAAAGCCAGCTTGGTAACAGTTTCTGTAACACTGTCTCTACTGTAGAGGAGCCGCGCGTGGACATACTGATAAACAATGCCGGGGTCATGAGGTGTCCACAGTGGAAGACAGACGACGGCTTTGACATGCAGTTTGGAGTGAATCACTTAGGTACACGCTGCAAATGAAACACGCTAACCACTAAAAATCACAAGCTAGACTGACTGTGCGTTCCAGTGAAGTTTCCCTTCGTCCGTCACGAGCTGATTCTGAGTTTGTGTCTCCCTCCAGGCCACTTCTTATTGACGAATCTTCTGCTGGATAAGTTGAAAGAGTCCGCCCCCAGCAGAGTGATCAACCTGGCCTCTCTCGCCCACATTGTTGGAAAGCTTGACTTTGAGGACTTGAACTGGGAGAGAAAGAAGTTTGATACCAAGCAGGCGTACTGTCAGAGCAAGCTTGCCAATGTTCTGTTCACCAGAGAGCTCGCCAAGCGATTACAAGGCAAGTCTACTGGCTGCTGTATATGTGGGCATGTGTGGGAGAGAGTACGGCCTGTGTTCTTGTTTGTAATTGGCCAGTGGACACGTATATGTGCGCTATGTATTTTTAAACAATGCTGTGTGCAACAGGCACAGGAGTCACAGTGAATGCGGTGCACCCGGGAGTTGTTGCCACGGAGCTCGGGAGGCACACTGGCCTCCACCAATCACAGTTCTCGAGCTCTCTGCTCAGTGAGTATCCTGTTTCCTTACTGGATCCCGAATCAATAAAAGCTCACCACTCTTAGCCCAGTCTGTGTAGACTCTGACACATCGGTAGAATAAATTTTCTTTTTTTCTTATTAATTGGGTGAAATTTTAAAATAACCTAACACACATCTAAAATAAGTTCTATTTAATTTTAGTTGCATAGCTCAACACTGTGAAAAATGAATTTAAACTGTAACTCATGTAAAGTTTTTCCATCATTCTTGGATCTAGGAAGATGTCGAGCAAGTATCCCTTACTTGGGGAAAAATAGCAGCAACTCTGTGTGAAATACTTCATAACAAACAAAGGTCGTAATAGAAACTACAGCCCTATCACTAATATTTGTATTTAAAGCAATAAAGGAAATATGGTTTTCCTCTCGATTGCTCAAAGTCATGTAGTTTTTAATGGCACAATTACAGACAGTGTAAAACATGGTTGTAGCTTCTGGGTTGGAAAAATAAAGCTGATGCAGGAGTGCATTTAAACCTGCAATCTGTCTGAACACCACCAGATGGCGATAGCTGTGGTTGCAAAAAGACTCCCCATAGACGTCTGAGGGAAATCTGCTTTCTGTCTTCACCTATGTAAATGCTTTCCTGCTAAATTCATGGGTTTAGTTATACTGAATACAAACTTAAATCTATTTTGTAAATCTTGGTCATGCCATGTTTCAAAAAGGAGGATTATCTGTGGGATTTTCCACTCGCTTATTGACTAACAACATATTCATCACAAGCCGTTACCCAAAATGGGACTTTTGGATGTCACAGTAGCTATGTCCATCTTTTATACTGTTTAAAACTAAAATGCAGGCGCGGCACATTTATTTCTCTGGTTCTTGATTTACAGTGTTGTGCAAAAGTTTTGAGCCACTTCCCATTTCTTTATATTTTGCTTTCAATGAGCCAGACTTGCTCTTTATTATGGTGGTCTTGAGGAATACTTCCCCAGGCTTTCTAAAAGACTTCTTTGAACACAGAAAAGTGCCACCACGCAATACCATCTGGAAAACATCTGAGTGGTAATGGCTTCGTTTTTCAGCAATACAATGATCCCAAACGCACTGCCAATGCAGTAAAAGCATAGCTGGATAGAAAAACACACAGGGGGAAACAATCGGTCATGGATTGGCCTCAGCAGAGCCCGGACCTCAACGTTATTGAACTAGTGTGGGATCATCATGACAGAGAACGGAACAAAAGCAGCCAACATCCAAAGAAAATTATGTTTGCAGGTGTTTCAATAAATTGCTGCAAATATTTCACATTTTCCAGCAAAATATAAAGAAGTGAAGGTTTGCTCAAGACTTCTTCACAGTACTGTAAAATAATCTAAAATATTAATCGCCAAAGAAATGGCATCCCAGTTCTATTAAAGCCTCTTCAATCAAACACCAGCAGTGTGGCAATGTTGTTCACTTACACTGTATATAAAGCACTGACGCAGCCCCCTCACTGCCTCTAACCTATATTCTTTCTAACAGTCAGCAAGGGGTGATGGCTCTGTGTCCAAGAAAAACTCATATTGTATAGTGTTACCCTGGCAACGCCAACATAGGAGATGAGGATTTCAGTACTCACATTAAAGTGGTAAATTAGCATACCTCATGTCTTATCAGAACATGTGCTAATTATTTGAGTAAAAGACTGAGGTGAAGGAGATTCTTGCAGCTACTCATTGTCTGCTCCCCAAAGCCTTCCCTAGTACCTCTTCATTATCACTCTTATTAGCCAATCTGAAGAGTACCAAATGAAAAGATTTTGGTTAACGACAACTTCCTTCTGTATTCGTAACTGCTGGATATTTTTTAAAGCTGTGAATATACTTTACTGCTAAGACATTGCAAATTCCAGGGTCTAGACTTAACAATTAAAGCCCTATTCTGTGGATAAGGGTTAGGCTACAATACTAATACTTTAAAAAAAAACAAAAAAACACCTTAAAAACTAAGAAAAAGGGCCTGCAAGTTCCCGGTTGCAAGTTGCAAGTGATATTTAATAGAGGATGATGTTGTAGGAAGATAAAGCGGCGCGTGTTTAAAGCTAATGTTACTCAGTCAGATCCACCTCCTGCTTTTTACATCTGGTTTGAATCCCCTTGGCTACATAAACATTTTCTATTGTGAATTAAAATGAATCTTTCCTCCCAGGTCCCCTTTTCTCATTGTTGGTGAAAAGCCCAGAGCACGGGGCCCAGCCCAGCGTCTACCTGGCCGTGTCTGAGGAGCTGGAGGGGGTGACGGGGCGGTACTATGATGTGATGACCGAAAAGGAACCAGCGCCCCAGGCCCTGGACGATGAGGCAGCTTGTAGGCTGTGGGAGGTCAGCAGCAGGCTGGTGGGTCTGGAGCACGAAGGACAGCCCAGCGTGTCAAACCCATCAGCGGAAGGCCAGAACAAAGCTGCACAGACAAACCCAGCGCAGACACTCGGGCAGAATGTAGGACCAGCTGTCAGCACTGTAGGCCTATAGGTCCTCTGAGCCAGCAGGAAATAATGGACCTTTATCACTCGAGCTGTTCCAGACACAGGAACAATTCTCTGTCTCAGACTTTGAGTCTGGGTGTCTCTATAATGGCAGTCTTTTGTATGTTCATTTATGTTCCTGCCTCAGGATGTTCTCTCTTTTAAAGAGACTCTGTAACTTTGAAACACACTCATGGATTCAAAGTTACATCCAGTTTGTATTTCTGACTTTTCTCTGCTTGTTCTAATAATAAAATGCAAGAAGTGCTAAAATAAAGTGCTACCATGTCATTGTGAGCAAAAAAGTGAAAGAGGTTTTTCAACATACTCCTAAAAACCTACCATAAAACATTAATGTTGTTAGTTTTTTTTAATGTCAAAATCACTATGAGGCTGTGTATGGTATGCTTTCTTTCACAAAGAGAGCACAAAAGAGAATGAAACAAATCTCCTTTGGTTGAATCATGTCTGTAACTGGAGAAGAAAGCATTGTTATGCAGTCTTACTGGAGGACTGGAGCTTTTTTTGTGAATTCCATCATAAAAAGTTGAAATAAAGCGCCATCTGCCTGCTCAACATTAAAATACATGTGCTGAAAACCACATGAAACCCTATTTAAGAGAGTTTGTGTATATTTATTTAGTCATACATCCAGATTTCCCGATAATTTCTTCAGCTGTACAGCTGTGTTATTTTTCCTTCAAATTAATTTGGCTTAAAAAGCATTTTTTTGTGCACCGAAACTTTATATTAAAACAACTTAACTGACGGATTTACACACTAACCTGAAATGGTTCCAATTTATTATCGGAAGTATTAGAAACTATCTAAAATATCTAAAAATACAAAGTATGGCACTGAAGTTAAATGCAGGATCGCTTATTTTAATGCACACTCTTATGAGTTCTGTTTCATCGTCCTCACAAAAACAAATCAAGTTTCCAAAGAACTCATAGTGCAGGTCTGATCCTCTCAGACATGCAGCCTGAGTGCAAAGAAAAATATCCATCCCTTAAGTATTTAGAGGATCCATTGCACGGGGTCCTCTCCAACAGTGTTTTCCAAAGTAAAGATCAATAGGGGGTGAGGGAGGAGGACACTGCACTAATGCACACTGATCAGCATCAGCCGTGAAACCGTAAACCCTCGATCGTTTAATTCAGGGTTGGTTTACAGGTGCAGACCCTCGCTGGTGCCATCCTAGAAGATGATGGCGATTGTAGACGAGCAGCAGAATAATAACAGGGTTTTCCTTTGCTGGGGAGGAGACTGCCTCCAGAGGATGGTGCCGTCTGAATCAAACCATCCTCGACCTCTAAAGTTTAGGACCCACAGCAGCTTTTGAATTTTAACTTTGCTTTATTTGTATATTCATACATATATTCCCTCTGTCTGCCGTTTTTAACATGTTTCAACCGGGTTGTATTCGTTGTCTTGAATGCACCCTTGTCGGACTTCATTGCCCACAATGCACCACTAAAGGACGAAAAGTAAACGTCCAAGGTACAAATCGTTCCTACCAGAAAAAAGTGCTAATGAGTGAACTATAAGTGCAGATACAGGTGGGCCTGGTTGTGTGTTAGTGTTTCGTGTTCAGCACAGAGGCCTTGGACTGTTGTTCTGTCAGCGCTACTAACCAGCTCGCCGTCTTCTTCAGGTAACACGACAAAGTGCTGCAAGTACACGGAGCCATACTGTTAATTAAAGGTGTTGGCAAAAACAACAACAATAGTAAACTCTATTTTAAAGAGACGAACAGCTCACAGTACTCTGGGGCAGAGGTAGACCACTGTTTTGAGTGAGGCATGTTATTTTGCAAGTCCTTGACTTGCCGTTTTTTGTTTATGTTTTTTAAATGACAGTATCTTAATAAAAACGTTTTTTAGTGACCATAAACTGCTTCACAATTTTCACTGTTCCGCTTTGGCAATGCAGTTTTCTTCTAGTATGACCTCTCACCTTGCCAGGAATTACACAAACGTGTGTTTGAATATGCTGCTAACTAGCATTAAAGTCTCTGCACTCTGCAAGAGCATGGAAAGATTTCAAAATAAGAGCGTCATACTGGAGAAAACCCGTTTGAATACATGACAGTCCCAATTTAAAAAAAAAAAAAAAAATCTTATTTGTTTTTATTTTGTATTTCTTTTCGCTGTTTATCTTACAGACAATCAGCATGGCAGAGTCGAAAAGAAAGGCAGAGTTGCTGCCTGAAGATGTTGGCACGGATGACTGTCTGACTTCATACACTTACATCTACAGTCCGGATTTACTGAAGTAAGCATGAAAATATGTGTTTCCATCAGCACGTGTGATTTAGTCTCTTTCCTGACCGTTACATGGGGTGTACTGTATTTTACAGAGACCAGGTTGCTTTTATCACAGGTGGAGGATCTGGAATCGGTCTGCGCATAGCTGAAATCTTCATGAGGTGAGAAGATATGCCTGCTCATCTCTGTAACAGCCAAACCTGTTGCAGTAATGTCAGTAAAATATCACATTGAACTCCGACAACATTGTTATTATTGATCTGTGTACGGTAATGTGCAGAGGTCTCGAGCAACCCCTCAATTTGTTATATTTTGCTTAGTTTAGTCTAATCACAGTTCTCCAGGCTTTCTGGAGGTCTTTGAAAGGGTTTCTTTGGACATTGGCTCCTGTCTCACTCATTTTCAGTCCACTCCTTGCACCAGACCATTTTCTGAAGGATGTTTTTAAGTGTTTAAGCCACTTAACACTAACCAAAGGTAGTGATTTTTGTTTTTTTGTTTTTTGCTTGAATGATTCAAACTAAAGCAATGAAAGTTGTCTATACATAATGTACAACTTGGCAAAGAAGCAACTTTAAATTGTATAGCCTTACTAGCAGCCTGTGCAAAAAAACATGATATGTTCCCATTTCCTTTTATTATTAGCTGAAAAATTGGCACATCTCAGCATGATGTGCAGTATGTCCTCAAAAAATTTGAGTAACTGAAGGATAAAGGATGAAGTGGTAGATGAAAACCCTGTCTACAGCAAATGAACGGTATCTAAAAATCCAGCAAAGAACTGACAAAGGACCAGAGAGATGACCCTTCAGTTCATTCTTCTACTGTTTAGCCTCAGTGGAAGGTTCAGTGGTTTCAGTGAAGGGGTGGCTGTCAAGAAACCATTTATAAAGAAGGGCAACTGGGTGAAAATGCCAAGGTATTCCTAATAACACAAGAACTAATCTGAAAATCAGGTGCAACAGGTCTGATGGAGTGATGAATCCAAATTTGACAATTTTGGTTCCACCTGTCAATTGAGTAGAAGGTCAGGAGTGTCTACACTCATTTGTAAAGCAAGGTGGAGCCTCTGTCATGGCTGGGTGCCGTTTGATACAGTGATGTTGGCTAGACGTCGAAACTAATGGAGTCATGAACCCAGAAATATCCTACCTGCCTCATATCTACCTTTTTTATTTATGGATTGATGATCTTTTCCTATTCTGATCGGCACAATGCAGCATGTGTTCTCTCTGCAGTGTTATACATTTTCTCTGTCTTCCAGGCATGGCTGTGACACAGTGATTGCCAGCAGGAACTTAGACAAGCTCAATGAGGTTCCCTCTTCCTACTGTTTCCACAATCATAGAAGATCCATTATATAACACCAAGACGCCAGTGTTAATGAATATTTATCCCTAGGCTGCTAAAAAGCTGTCAGCTGTGTCAGGGCGGCGCTGTCTTCCACTGTGTATCGACGTGAGGCAGCCCGACAGCATCATGGCTGCTGTGGATGAGACCCTGAAAGAGTTTGGCCGTGTGGACATCCTTGTTAACAGTATGTGATGCCTCGTGCACAAAGAAGAGCTTTATATATCTCATGCATCTTATGAAAAAAAGAAGGGGGGGCACCCTGCCACAAACAATTCCTTACCTTTGCAATCTGACCACTGAATGTCCGAATGATATTTTTTTTTTTTTTTTTTTTTTTTAAGCCAAAATAAGTGCAAATGTACTCTGTTCAAAGGTCAAGTGTGAAAGGTTTTGGTTTAATCATCAACCTTCCTGATACTTTATCTCTTTATCTTGTATTTTTACCCTGTTGCATCACTGCAGCATGATTAAGTGTTAGATCCAGGTCATCTGTGCAAACTGATCTTTATGTCAGCAATTAGGCACTGCAGAATTCTTTGCCTTGGAGTTGTCATAATTACTGTGCTGGTTTCAATCACAGATGCTGCTGGGAACTTCCTCTGCCCTGCTACCGCACTCTCCTTCAATGCCTTCAAGACCGTTCTGGATATAGACACTTTGGGTACATTCAACACCAGCAAGGTGGTTTATGAGAAGTGGTTCAAGGTATGGCGCTCGTTCTGTTTGTGTGATGCAGTGTTTCTGAGCTCTGCTTAAAGAGCCACAAATGCAGTTGTTGATAATGCTTTATCTGCTGGAACATCAAAGCCTTCAATAAGATTGTTTTCCTGCGATACGTGCTAGTCACCAGAAGAGGGCAGTGCACATTAAATTACTTATTGCATTATGATTCACTCAGGATCATGGTGGCAGCGTAGTCAACATTTCTGCAACGCTTGGATACAGAGGACAGGCCCTGCAGGTGCACGCTGGCTCTGCCAAAGCGGCAAATGGTGAGAGTTTTTGTGTTTGTGTTGTGTAGTGATATTAAAATCCAAATCTAATATCTCTATGCTGTCTCTCTTGTACCCAGATGCCATGACCAAGCACCTGGCTGTGGAGTGGGGGCCCAGTGGAGTGAGAGTCAATGCTGTGGCTCCAGGTCCTATCTCTGGGACAGAGGGCTACCGCAGGCTGGGTAAACACTGAGCTGAAATAATGATCCGTCAGTTTAAGGGATCTACATTTGATCTTATAAAGTCTAAAACAACTTCAGGCAAAACACTGATACTGTTGCCACTGCAGAGGATAGCATGCGTATATTTGATGCAGG
This sequence comes from Oreochromis niloticus, assembly GCF_001858045.2. Classification (NCBI taxonomy): domain Eukaryota; kingdom Metazoa; phylum Chordata; class Actinopteri; order Cichliformes; family Cichlidae; genus Oreochromis; species Oreochromis niloticus. The sequence continues at coordinate 19,073,686 of NC_031973.2, read as the reverse complement.
CTTCTGCTAGAAACGAGCATTTATTCCTGATTTTGTCCATTTTCCACTGCAGAAATGGTTTTTGTACAAAGTCACTCTTTGGGATGAGCTGCCTCTACAGTGTTAAATCTACAGCATTGATTCTTATGGGTACTTCAGATTAAAAGCCCTGAAGAATTTCATTTGGCTAGAAACACTCTGTAAATCATGTGCACCAGCATGATAAATTAAATTTTTAGTTAAGGGAGTATGATGTTTATTATGGTGCAATGCTATATTTGCTGTATCCAGTTAAAGGAATTCTGGGAAGTGTCAGAAATTGCTAATTAGGTAAAGCATATTCAGGCACATTTTTATAACATATTTTATCTTAGAATTCTTTAAAAAAATCACTACATGATGATGATGATGATGATGATGATGACGATATCAATCTTTACAAAATTATTTAAAAGCATGAGCTCTTGAGGTCACCTGAGGGCTGTTGGGTCAACACAAACATAAAAATACTGTAACCATGGTGTATAAGTGTAGCTTACATCATCTGAGGATGCTCGTTTCTTCTTAAAACTTTCAGGTGGTCCTAGAGGGGAAGCTGCTGGTGCTTTCCAGTCCATTCCTTTGCAGCGAGCTGGCAACAAGACAGAAATGGCCCACTGCGCTCTCTTCCTGGCCAGCCGGGCGTCGTCTTACACGACTGGAGCCATCCTGGTGGCGGATGGCGGGGCCTGGCTGACCTCAGCCAACGATTTCTCCATGCTGTTGGGTATAGCTTCCTCTAAATCTGCTAAACTCTGAACGGGGGCTCTCCTTTCCTCCTCCTGATGCCTTCCCCCCCTCCCCAGGTGTGTGGGAGGAGGTGAAGAGAGAGTACAACTAGGAATGTGATTGTGCTGTTTTATGTTGCAGGAATGCAGTGAAACCTGTAATAATTGATGTGTATGTTATTGTCTTTCAGGTTATTGGTCAGCTGAACAGAAAAGAGACAAGTAATTGCTGAAACAAAGAAATATTGCAGCCATCTGTAGTACTGAAATGCTACGTGTACAGTATTTGTAGTTTATGTAATCCACTGGTGCCTTAAGTCAGTATTGAAACTCATGGAGTTGAACACTAATGTACTATATTTGCTGTACTATAGTAGTTTACAGTCTCAGAAATAAAAAAAAATACTTTATTACAAATGACCAACTTTTTTTTTTCTCTCCATTCCACTGCTGTGTGTAAGTGTGCATTTAATGAAATCATGTTAAATAAAATATTTGCCTTCTATCTAAGGGTGCTGTTTGTATTTGTAGTCAAAAATCAGGTAACCGTTTCACCCTGTGAAACAGATTGTGCCTGCAGCACGGAGCAAACTTTTAATTTTAAGTTACAACTGTTTAAGTTTGGGTCTTCATGGCTGATTCAAGGGGAAAAAATGATGCTCATACAATTTTTATTTTTTATTTTTTTATTTTGAAAAGTCCTACATGGCTCTAAAGGCTTATCCAACAGGTGCCCATCGCAAGAGTGAACACAAGGTCAGTAGGTGGGGAAAGAGTTTCTGAAGCACTCTATTTAGTAAGTTTTTTTTAAATATTAATGTTTTTAAAACTGACCAATGTGTAGTGACTTAAAGTCTTCATCAAGGCCTGACAAATGCACCATACCAGCAATTATTAGTGTGTGTGCGTGAATGTGCACACCGATTCACAAATTTAACGACCAGCTAGATGAGGTATTCACAGTACCGCTGAGAGTCAGATGGGGGCGCCAAAACATTACTTTACATCCAATAAACAATTCTCCACAATCGTTTGTAATTTATAAACATAATTATATGGGTTAATATGTTGTATGAGGAATATTTGTTTTACCCAGACAACCGTGCAGCCTGCTGACTCTCGCTGATCACGGCACTCTGATCTCTGTATCATGTGGAAGCTCCTCTGCTGAACCTTAACTTTGACCTCTGTGTAAATAAACATGAGTGCGGACCAGTGTTTTGAAAATTGGCTGTGGGTTTTCCAAGCAAAGAGAAGACAGAAAAATAAATCCCAGTTGGTGGCTGCTCATGATGCCAGTGATACTGCGGGGTGTTTAGTACGCGTGCGTGAAACGTCAGTGGTGTGTATGCGGCTGGAGGAGGAGGAGGATGGGGCACTGCTGATGCTGATGCGAGAGCTTTCGGCGTCTGTAATCAACATCGGTGGCCTGACTGCCAAAACGATGGAGTTTCTTGGCCTCATTTGACACCCTGTTGGTTTCACTGTGGTCATCAGCGGGGGACGCTGGCGCAGGTGTGCTTTTGAGGACAGCGGAGGGATTTGAGGAGGGAAAGAAAACGGTTTCGTCTCGTCACCCGTCTGGCCTGGCTTCTGAGGGACACAGGTGGACCGCCGCTGGAAAACGGCATCAAAATTAGGCAGTGATATTTTACTGCGAAGAGGACGACACTTCACGTAATTACCTTTTGAACCCAGAAGCTAACATTTTGGTATTGTTTTATCAAGAGAGGACGAGAGTTAAGCTTGAGGGGTTTTTTGGTGTGTTAGCCAGCTAATAGGCTAATTTCGTTAGCAAGCCTGTTAGCAGCTTCCCCGACCAATGGCACGGGAGAAGTGGGATGCTCGAAGGAGGAGTTAACAGTAGTTGCTGGCTTAAATTCATTAGAAGGAAAGACGGTCGGTGACACATGTGGGAAGCCGCTTTGCAACCACAGATTTGGCGTTAACGTTTTACAGCTTGGTGTTAATTCAGCTTCGAGTAACGCTGCTTACGTCGCTTCCCTCCGAGGCGATTGATAAGATTAGATAATCGGCTAATAAGGCTAATGTTGACAAACACTCTTGACCTAACGCGTTAATTCGTAACTCTAGTGTTTCATATCATCTCGCTGTCAGAGATGCTGTAAAGTCGTGTGCTTGTCGGTTCAGTTTCGAGACGTCGTTGAGCAACTTTCAGGCCGCAAGTGAAGCATGCTGAAGCTGGAACATCTGACAACTACCAGGAGCGGACCTGCCATGGCAGAAAGGGATATAGTGAGTCCAGACGCATTTCCATCAGCACCATATTCAGTAAGGCCAGGAAATCAGCATGATTTCTAGATTTAGGTAATGCTGTTCTCGAGATGTGGGTGGCAGCCACTGAATTTAAAGACAGAAATAGAGGCTGAGTCTTAGGCGTTTTTTTTCTAAACCTGCATATGTTCTTAAAACTATTGTAGTTTATACATCGTAAAATCACAATATCTGATAGCATCTTTTAAATGATATAGGTGGAGAGTGCTTGTGGGAGCTCTCCACACTTGACTCATAATTTCACTAGAGATGTGCTGTGCCATATAGAAGCATGGCATTAAAATTGAAGGACTGGATCTTGACAGTAGTGAGATAAAAATAAATAAACAGATACAAATCAGCAGCTTTCATAGGTTTCCAAAGGCGAACAGCCAGCATAAATGGAGCCGACAGTTGTGTCTGGCCCTTTGGGGCACACGCAGTGGGAGCCAGAGCAGCCATTTCCTCTTGGATTTGAAACACTGGATTCAGACAATGCAGGTGTGCCCTGTCAAAACAAGAGTGAACAGACGGGTTTGGACTTCAGGAATGGCGACCAGGACAACATATCCCAACAGAGTCAGAAGGAAAAGGATTTAGTAGACAACCACCTGAATGTCTCAAATCTTTCTTTTGGAGATTTGCAATTTGAGGGAGACCACACCACTATCTCCCAAACCTTTCTCCACAGTACTCACATTAAGGATTTGTCTTGCACAGAAAAAACAGAGGGACTTGATGAAATTGACTGCACATTGTCCTGGCTATTTTCTCCCAACTTTGCTGATGTGATTGGAAAAAACTCTGCCCAAAAGGAGCTGACTCTTAAACGGGATTCCCCTCTGGAGGACTTAGAAGTCCTTAGTAGTCAGGTTGCGCTAATAACCCTCAGCGTGCCATCATCTCCAGTGAAGACCGATACAGGGGATCCATTTTTGCTAGTAGATCTCTCAAATGAACATTCTGCTCCCAGCTCAGAGTCTTCAGGCAAGTTAAACCCACAGGGTGTCAGTGAGGAGCTGGTAAAGGTGCCATGTAAGGAGCAGGCCGACCTCCCTCCCTTACAGAGCAGGGAGACTTTGTCACCTGAAATTGGAGACAAAGGTTTATTCCCTGATCAAGTGACCGATCTGCCTGTAACCAGTAGCGCTACCCTACAAGGTTTACCTGAGAACTGCCTCTTTCATAACACACACAGCACACCGCTGGAGTGTTTTGAAGGATCTGTGCCTTTGTTGGATTTAGACGTTCCAGATTTTGACAGCAGCCTAAGCCTGTGGCCTGCCAGTGCTGCCTCTGTTATCTACACAGGAACTCCATTAGATGTATCACCAGAGGAGTCAGAAGTGGTACATGAAGAAGCTGCTGTTATTAGAAATCTTACTTGGGAGCAACAAGGTGAGAATGACCTGCTTGCTCTGGGTTTATTAAACGAACCTTCATCACTGACACTGCCTCTGGCTGAAGATGCCATCATCCAGGGTGATCTCAGCAGTCAGAGTTCCTCTGTGGAAAACGCGCCTAAGGATTTGATGGAAGAAAAAATCTGTTCTGAAGTAAAAAATCAGGGGAATGAGGCAATGGCTTTGGATCCGTGCTTGACTGTTGAAGAGGTCCACGATGACGAATCTTGGGACTTGAAACCCCAGGAGGGTGTGCGGAATGAAAGCAGTCCAGCAGCTGAGGAGAGGCTGGCCGACACTACACAGCTCCAGGGTTCAGTCTGTGACGAAGCGGCCTCTTTTGATTTTTCAGTTCAGGATTTAAATACAACTTCTTCTGAGCCTGAATGGACTAGTGAGCAGGCCGTGGAGACGATCTCCCTCTCCAACATGGTGGTAGATGACTCACTGCCGATGGTCTCATCTGTGAGCGCGGGGGAGGAAGATGTCTCCCCTCTGAAAGCTGTGTTCGATGCTTTAGACCAAGATGGTGATGGGTTCGTCCGCATTGAGGAGTTCATGGAGTTCGCCGCCGCCTATGGGGCCGATCAGGTGAGAAGCGTCGTTTTCCTTTAGTCCTTCCATTTTTGAGCAGGCAGCTTCTTTGTACCGTATGTTGGGTAAGATTCAGTGTAACACAATAAACCGCTCCATATATGTAAAATCTTTAGTATTGATTTTTAGCAGGAACTTGGAGTGCTTCCTGTAAAACACTGGTAATTAAATCAATTAAAATCCATCTACTGAAGACGGTCTCATGTCTGTGTTTTAGAATGTGTATGATCCAGATCTATTTCAGATTTATTATTAGGAGTAAAGCAAGTCAAATGGCAAAATGTGGTCATTTCTCTGATAGGTTTTTGCGTGAATGCTTAAAACCTTCATACAGAGATGAAAGCTGGCTCGGGTTATATTACCATGTCACGTAATGGAGTGGTAACTTAACCCCTGCTGAGATGCTGGTATGTTTCTCTGCAGTTTCCAACACTTAGTGTAATAGACAATACTGAAAGTGCAACTTATTATGAAAACCATGCCTGGATTAGTTTGTCATCTATCTTCAGTGAGTGTTGAAAGGCCAGGATTTGTTTTTCTCTCTCTGCCCAGATAAATCTGTTAAACATGCTGTCTGTAATGAGTTATGTCAGGCCTGAAACTCCATATGTCAAATGACAGAACACTCACTTCTCTATTTGTATGCTCTGTGGTTAGGGGATTACCCCTTGTGGTATTGCTGCTGTGTCTCTCTGTACCCATTAGCCTCACTGGTTTGATGTTATCTTCCCCTTTACATCAGGTATTTAGTTTTATTTCCACAAAAATAGGCCTCTCTGTCAAGAGCACCTAAGTGAGTATACGTTAATATTAGAATTTTAACATGATCTTCTTTAGCAGTTAATTTTTTGATATGTATATATTTGTACTTCAGGATATCAGCATGAAAATAGTCAGCTCAAAAGATGTAGGTCAAAAAATAATGATCAAGCACAAAAACCGATTATTTTGCCCTGTATCAGACAGCTGATGCCACATCTTGGATGCTTCTCTATGTCCTGGCAGAAAGGAAAACCACCAACTCCCTCCCACAGCCTGTGTTGACCAGATTTGGGCAACAAGTTAATTTCCGCTACTTTAACCAGCTTGTTTTTAACACTGTGAACCTTTGGTTGAGGATTGGTACTACACACACACACACACACACACACACACACACACACACACACAAACACACACAAAACGTGATGCTTGCTCACTAATGCTTTTTAATCCCTTCTTTCTCAGTTCAAAGCACCGCTATTGCCACCGCTCTGTCCCGTGTCTAGCCATAGGTATCTGCAGCTCTCCAGGCGGGGAATTGTGAAGGATTAAGATTTAAATGTATTTTCCTGAGTCAGAGGGACTTCGTACTTTGGGTGCAGTTCACCAGCCGCTGATGACCTTGTTTTGAGTGACACAGGAGCAGAATGTCTCATGTTTGGTGTGATTAAAATAAGTTGCACCTGCTGATTGAGAGAGTGCTAAAGTTGACACATCTATGACACTTAGAGTTTTTTGTTTGTTTTTTTTTTTTTTCTTTTTTCCCAGAGGTGTGATCTGCTTTACTGTCATTTCCTGCCAAAAGGTGCTAACCAGATTGTGCAGTTTGATTACTTTTTTGTTTTTGTTTGTTTTCATTGTGTTAGCTATCCGATATGTGGTTTGCAAGAGCTCCATGAGCTAAATGTGCCCTCAGAGGAGGCTCCTCTCAGATTTCTGTCCTTTCCTGAGCCCAGGGAGACAAAAGTTTAGGCGTGCTTGTTATTTCTGACCTTATTTTTTTCATTTAGAGTTGTCGAGCAGTCAGCAGACAGACTTATCTATAGAATTTGTGGAATGTTTTAAGCATGTTACCTTTAGGTGAGTTTATCATTCATTAGCTCACACAAGGATCTGTAGAAAAGTCAGCTCTGCTTCAACAAGGCAAACATATTCACTTTATAATTGTTTCTTTGCTGAGTGTTAAAAGTGTTTTTCTCCTCTCATATCAGTACGTACCACATATAAATGTGCTTTTAGTATTTGACTAAGCCTTACCCTGATATGTCCTTGTATTTCAGCTATCTGGAGATAAAAGCAGTTTGAATAAGCTCTATGCCTGACCGAGTCCAAATGGGGAAATTATGAACTGGGCCATGGTGGTAACACAAGTGTTTTAATATGTTGGTTCGAAAACCACAAGGCAAAAAGTAACACAGATCCATTAAAAAAAATGCCCATTGAGAATTTATGATAAGCTCATCATGTCATGTTTGTTATGTCATAGTTTAGCTGGCAGCTGGGACTGTAACTTGGGTTCCTCTTTGCAAATACCCCCGACACCTGATAAACAGCAGGAAGGTATTCATAAGACATTTGCATGAATGTTCAGATGGCATTCGTATGCTAAGCATGCAAATGTTTCCTCTAGAATTATTCCAGGATGTGATACCGACCATAATCGCACACAAATGCAGTGTATTGCGAATAACATGAAAATATGGAGGGGGAACACTGAGCAGCAAATGTCTCTCTGCAGTAGTGAATCCACTCTATGAAACCTTTTTGACTATATAAAAAAATTAAAAATAAATGTCCTGTCTGGCAGGTCTTAGTATTGAGCTATTGAAAAGACTTTTCTAACTCCCACTCACTCTCTGGTTTTGACCCTGATTCTGCACAAAAGCCACACTGAACTTCATTGAGGTTGGGACTCTCTTCTGAGTCGACATCACCAAACCTACTTTGGTCAGCCTCCCTCCCATCACCCACTGCTGTTATGCACCACCCCTCTAATCCTCAGTGGAATGCCCCAAGCCCTGAAACATCCCCTCTCTTTAGTTCCCTTTTGTTTTCATCTGTGTTTTATTTACAAAGACTACTTATTTATTTTCATCCAAACCTGCCAAACTTATGATTATGGCTATCAAAGTTTCGTTTGGCAACTGACTATTGCGAAATCCCCTTTAGGAAACACTCTCACCAAAGGGTATTCTTCTCCACGGGGTTATGCACAAAAGTGGTCTGTGTGGAGGCGGTCAGGCGTGCCCCGGCACTGATTAGACACAAATGGAGGAAAGAGAAAAACCACAGTGCTTTGCTCCGCTGAGCAGTGGAACTGTCGAGCTGCATCTGACTTTTTATCTCAGTCTTTCCGCTGGGTCTCAGGGCTGTTCATCTGTCTAAAAAAAAAAGACACTGTAAAAGCTAAAAATGTAAGGTACCTTTTAGAAACTGAAGACAGGATTAACACAGACACAAATAAACATGAGAAGTGCTTAAATCTATTTAATACAAAATCTTTCTGGAAAATAAGTGTTTAAAGAAATGACTTTTCATAGAGATTTTGTATTAAATAGATTTGTTAAGTTGTATGAAATGCTGACATATTTTGTTCCATAGAAATAAACTATGTTATTGCATAATATGTTGTTGTATCAGGCTTAAAATGGTAAAACAGGTCATATAGAGAACACAGCAACAGTCAAAACGAGGACAATGATAAAAGTTATGTGACTCTTAGAAGAGGATAATCTGATTTCTTTGCCCAGTTAATAGGTTGATGCAAAAATGAAATCACATTCACCTTTCAGTTTTTAGGTTAGACCTAGGAATAGCCAGCAGGCTCCACTAACAAGACCTGAGGGGCCTGGCACTGCTGTACAGACTTAACAGCTGAAATGTAGGCCATGGACAGTTTCCACAGGATAGTAGCTTAAAACTGATCTGGGAGCTTTGGCACTGGAGGTTTTTACAGTAGCGTATCCTACTCGGCTCAGTGGTGAATTTTTTTTTTTTTTTTTTTTTTTTTTTTTTTTCTTCTAATGCCACAGAAACAATACCCAAAAGCTGTTCTTTGCTTTTTATATCAGACGTGCAAAAAAACGTCACTGAAACCACTGATGCTCGTTAACTCCCCGCTCACACCTCAGTTTTCTCGCCTTGCCCAGAAAGAGGTGTTTGTGAAGAGCTGCGTGGAATAAAACTGTTTCCTCTCAGCTGTGATGTTGTGACGTGGAAAAAGCTTCAGTAAAACACCTTACGCTGACCTAAAGCACTTTTTTTTTTCATTTTTTTTTTTTTTTTTATCGACTTTCATACATGAAATCACTTACTGTTTTGTGGTTGTGTTTTGAAGTTTTTACAGTACAGCTGTCACCGTCTCATTTTGTTTAGTTAGAAATGTTCGAAAGTGGGTGGAGTGTCAAGTTATCAGGTAATTCAGATAACTTCTAATTTTGCATGCAAATAAAATGCTAGAACTTCTATCATCAAAGGAGTGTTTTTGTGTTTTTGCATGGTCTGTTACAACAACCAGCAGACAGGCATTACAGCCTACAGCCTTTCTGTCAGTTAAAGCAGACACTCCTGTAAAATGTGTAATTTTAAGCCTAAATACAATGTAAATGGATGAAGTTATAAAACAAGTTCACCCTTATGAAAGGAGTAATAACCTATGGAACCTAAAAGCAGCAGGCTGGTTATTTATGCTGTAGAGATGGGAAAGTTAATCTCATGCATTGTAGGTACTTTGTGCATTTAAGACAGGAAAAAAACATGGACAAAGCCACTGTGATGCCTCAGGTTTTGGATTCCACATTTTGAAGCGTCAATGTTAGCATTTTAGCTGTTGTAGCGCATAGAAGTTACTTGAGGTCCTACTATTGATCAGCATTTCAGACAAAAAATACTTTGCTGTATTCAGTGAGGATTGTCCCTGCTTTCATGTGACTGTGCATAGTTGTAGCACACATGTGTTATGCTGGCTATACCCAGCAGTTTGTGCTGGATGTAGTTTTTGTTTATTTTAGAAGCGAGCTGTAGTAGCCTTTGCATGTTTGTCTTGTTTGAACAGAGCATTTAATCACGCATGATTTGCCTGGGAAGTTGATAATCTATCCTTCTGTTTTTTGTTGTTATTGTCTAAAAACTTTTTAGTGCATGAGTACCAAAGAGGCACGGATAAAGTGGGTGGCTGTGGCTCAGGTGGTAGAGCAGCTCAGCTACTGATCGGAAGGTCGGTGGTTCGATCCTTGGCTTCCCCAGTCTGCATGTCATGTATCCTTGGGCAAGATACTAACCCCAAATTGCCCTCCGATGCGTTCATCGAGTGTGAATGCGTGTGAATGCAGGTTAGTTTGCACTTGCGTATAGAAGTGCTTGTACGAGTGGGTGTGAATGGGTGAATGAGGCATGTTATATAGAACGCTTTGAGTACTCCGGGAGAGTAGAAAAGCGCTATATAAGAATCAGTCCATTTACCATAAAAAGAACCTTTTTTTTTCCTTTTTTTTTTCGATTAACGTAAGGGGGAAAAACCTAACGATTCCTAGTTGCTAGAATTCAATACTAGAAAACTCTGTCTTTATCTGTGCTCTTTTAAACCTAGAAAATGGCGAGCGTATCAAGTCTGCTGTAAGAAAAAGGCTTTACCATAGCAGACATGCTTGCTGGATGAGCTGGATGCTTGCTTAATGTTGCATGTTGAACTTAACATTGCTGCATGAACTCTTATTTAGCGATACCACTCACTCCCCCTCTCTCACCCAGTACAGCTGGATTTAATTCATCAAACCCAGATCATAAGCCACAGGCTTGACAGAGTCAGTTTATGAGTAGTTTCAACCTTCTCAGCCTCTTTAGAAGGAGCTCAGTATTGCTAAGAAGATCAAGTTATTTTTATGTGTAACTGATATAAAAAGTGTTCCAGAGACGCCACGCAGAGAACGGCAAACCCTTTAACATGTTCACACTCTGTGCTGATGTTCTTAAAGAAGAAGTGATCCCAAACCACAGAAACCTCACATGTCGCTGGTGCTCCCACCCAGCTGCTCTAATTCTGTTACATGCTTAAAAGTATGCTGTAATCATGTGTTAGTCTTTTTTTTTTTTTTTTCTGTGACATTTTATGCTCAGAGGGTGAGATAATTTTGCTGATAGCTAGTTCCCAAGTTAAATCTTTGGAAGCCAGATAGCCTATCCAAACAGTCCTCTTGGTAAATTAAAAAGATAAAAAAAAAAAAAAAAAAGCTATAAAGCTAACATCCTTATAAACTTGTCCAGAATTCAATAAAGTGAAACTCTTTACATCTGCAATAGTCGATTTTTCTTCTCAAGCTCTAAAGTGTTTTATTGGCGACTTTCTGCTCCTGTAATCAAAAATGGAGCTTGTGTAATTGTGCTGTTAAACTGTCATATGAGTTGAATGATCCTGAGTATGACTTCTTAACAGTTTTATGAAGCCCACAGCAAAAATACTGCCCTGTTATTTTGAATGCAGTGTGCTTTTCCCACTGAAGTCAGTATGCAAACATTGCAGCTAAGTAGTTTGTCGTTCTTTGTGGAAAACTTCCCCTTATGTCAGTCATTACATCTCCCTGAAGCATCCATGCTGAACAAATGGTAGGTTTATGAAAGAGCTTTTATGATGTCAGTGTAGTGAAATCTTTCTTGTTTGTGTCCTTCTTTAGGTGAAGGATCTGACCAAGTTTTTGGATCCAAGTGGGCTCGGTGTCATCAGCTTTGAAGATTTCCACCGTGGAATCTCTGCCATTAGCAATGGAGGTGAGTCATCACGCATCTCCTTTTATTGTTTTCCTTGTAGACTTGTTCCTTAGGACCCACTTGGTCTGTTTGTTTCAGACACTTGTGGTACAAAATCTCTTGAGCCACCCCTCCCCCCCCCCCATTTCTTTACATTTTGTTTCCAAAGAGCCAGACTTGTCAATTTCAGTCCAGTCTGACCTGACCATTGTGTCAGGGTTTATTTATTTTGTGTGTATGTGTGAAGCCACTTAACAATAATCTATGAATTATTCAAGCATTAAAAAAGCCCCCCCCCCCGAAAAAAGAAAGAAAAAGCCCAATCCCAAACCTCAACATTGTTGAAGCAGTGTGGCAGTGAACAAAACAAAAGAAGTTCTTTGAATGTCCTCCAAAAAGGCTGGACAACTATTTAAGGTGTGAGTAGTAGTAAAACTTACAATAAGAATCTCCTAAGAGACTTGATTTAGAAGAATAGAGTTCAATTTTCCTAGCAGAATGTAAAGAAGTGAGGGGTGCCTAAAAACATTTGCGCAGTACTGTATATTTATGCTTTGTCTGAAATCCCAAACTATATTTATCTGGGCATGGACAGCTTCACCTTTCAGCAACTGGCTCCATCTCTTTGATTTATCCAAGCTGTAAATATTATTGTCACATCCTGGTCACATCTGTTGCTCAACAGAGATGATGGAAAGAAAGATTTTCCCAAATTCTTTTATACTCTTATTAATTCAGTTCTTCCTTTAAGCACACTTATGTCCGTCCTGTTCCACTTTAAAACCTGCTTCATACTTGGGCACACATCATTAGAGATGGCATCTTGCATCCTTTAGTTTCTCATTCAGATCAGACACAACTCCTAATCCTCTCTTCGTGGGTTTGTTATAACATCAAAATCAAATCTTATCCAAATATTGAATTAACGTTCACATTTGCTCATAAGTGGACATCAATTCAAAGTGAAATTGCTTCAGAGAGTGCTGGGTGTGTGGTGATGTCATTGCAGCAGTGAAACTGATGCCTCAATCTGCCCGGCCTATTGATTTGAAGAACTCATTCCCAAGGCTTTCTAGGTTGCACATATCCAGTTTCTCAAACCATTAATAAGTCATGCACTGGAAAGTGTTAGATGCACAGACACATGGGCTGACTGGTGAGGTTTCAGAGCGGGAGTGGCAGAGCGAGAGATGAGGTTTGGGCAGAGCGTCCTGTTCATCTTAATTATTTACAGTCTTCTCTCTCTCTGCCCTGTCCTCTCAGTTTTCCCCTTATTTTTCTCCCTCTAGTCACTACTGTTGATGCAGAGTAGAGTGGTGAACACATAAAGAAAGAACAGATACTGCCTATATTTGCATCCAATGATAAATATCTCAAAGTAAACTCTGCTTTTGTGTACATTTTCTTACTAGATGCTCTTATTTCACAGCTCAAGCAATCTCAAGTAACTGGTTTAATAGGCAGTTTTTGTGCTCCTGTCATTTGAGCAGAGTCGTTCTGGTTTGTTTTGGTGTTTTGTTTGATTAGTGCACATACCATATTCAAGGAACAAGGATGATATTGTTGAAACTGGCCACTAGTATTGTCCTGTGTTTCCCTTACTGCCTCTCGATTACTTTAGGTGCGTCTAGCTCTGTGGTTAATGAATCTGTTTTTTCCTCCTAGGAGAAAGTTTCTCATTGGTGTGTGAAGATCTAACTTCCCAAGTTGCTCACACACTGCTAACAAAATCCCAGTGTGCTTGTCACTTTTCAGCTAAACTATTCCTATTTAGAGCCACTGCATCCATGTCGTATTCATTACCCCAGCAGTGACCTCCTCTTGTTGTAAACAGAGGCCAAAATCTGCTCCCTCGGGTCCCAGCCTGGAGTATACGTTCATCATAAGCTTCACTCAACTTTCTTTTGTTTCCACCTCATTTTTGGATCACTCCTCACTGAAAATTGTACCTTTTTTAATAAAGGGAAGTCTGCAGGCTATGGAAATGCCTTGTACCCCATAGTGGCTGTGGCATGTCTGGAACAACAAAACATTGCCTAGAAGTATTTGTGCTCTGAAATTTTTACATGATGCCAAGAGACTGCAGGTGGGCAGCCAGCTTCTCAGGCCCATTCTTTGTGCACTCCTTTCGCTTCAATAGCCTGCAATGTCTACGAGTCTCCAAGAGCAAAGGGTTGCATAAAAACTCTTGGGTCTACTGCCAGGACACTGTTTGTGTTCTATTCTCCCAGCAGGGCGCTGTTCACTCCTCTGTTTACTAGATACGGGAGCCGCAATGGCTGATGGGACTGTCGTTGGTCCGTCTCAGGTTGCACTGTTGGTGCTTTCAGTGGAGGCTTTTATTGACAAATATAAAGTGGATATGGTTGCTTCTTGCCCTTTTTACAGTTTTATTGTACCAGTCGCTTGACATTCTGTAGCCCCTCAAATGTCTGTAAAAGTTACATAATGTTTGCTGTCACATTACTCTTAGATTGCTGACTGTAAATATACAAGTAGGGCAGCTCAGGTGTAGACTCTGAAATGTGCTGATTAAAATGCTTAAGTCAACACAACTGTTTTTCTTCCCCCTCTAAAAGTCAACATTTAAAATCAATCTTTGTTAACGGTGTCACTTTTACTCATTTGCAAATTGAGGCTAATAATTTAATTAAATAGAGGTTTGTTCTTTTTACCACTGTAGGGAAAAACAGGTTTCATGGTTTAAAAAAAAAAAAAAAGAAAATGTTAATCTAAACTGAAGACTGACATTTAATAAAAACCAAAGTAAGGCATGAATAGATTAAATAAATGCAGTTTTGCTATCGTGCTGTGCATTTAAGGGGAAACGAAAACAAATGCTGACAGGCTCTTCAATTTTAATCCCAAATTGTGCACAACATATGTTACATAAACACCTGAATCCCTTGGTGATAATTTACCTGCACACTTGCAGGTATTTAGTATAATGTCTTTTTTTTTTTTTTTTTTCTTTGATTATATTTTCCTTCAGTTGTTTCGTACACCTGCAGAGACATAATCCTGCATCCTGGCTCTCTGCTTGCTCATGGACATTGTACTGTAAAGGCCAGTCTCGTGTTTGTTGAGCCTTCTTTTCTGTTTGGCTTTGTTTGTTCTGTACACATTAAACCTGTCTTCCTCCTGTCACATCTGCAGGCCCGGAGCCACAGCTCTACAGTGTAAACTACAGTCCAGGGGATGGAGCTGTCGGCTGTCAAGAGGAGTACGATGAGGTGAGGAGCCATACAGGGAGGCTTAGTCGCTCTCAACTTGTGCATGCGGTCCAGCTGTTGTGCTGTCAGTTCCTGGTGGTGCATGCAGCAGCACAGTGTGAAGCTTGCAGGCTGAACTCCCTGTGCACTCTCACTCTTCCCACTGTAATTCACCGAGTGGCTTGCAGAGCTATCATTACCGCTCTATGAATGCTCCACGGGTTGAACACCCTGGTTTGGCTGACACTAAATAGCATCTGGCAGGCAAGGCTTTTGAGTATTCTTTGACAAATATTGAATTAGCTGGAATGTGAGTTTGTTTTCATGTCTCTGGAGACTTTTTTTTTTTTTTTACTGTTGTGGTCAGCATATCTAGAATTCCTCTCTTCTCTCGTGTATGAAACTTGTATATTTAACGACCCATTTTGCTGGCCTCTGCAGAATTGAAAGGTTTCTGCTATTATGTGTGCCTCGAGCTGTGCTGGAGGATGACTGTTGTTTTAGTGGCTTCACAATGCATGGTATCGGCGCCCTCTCTTGATGTTGTGTAGAAGTGCAGTCACCTATGTGAGAGACTGATTGAATTAATATTTAAGCATTCTTCCAAAATACTAGGACATTAAAAAAATAATAAAAACAGAATTGATCTTTGTGTACTTTTTGTTTTGGCTAATAAATCTAATTTGAGCACAATAACTGTTATAAAGCTTCACTCGATTGACAGCTGAGGCTTAAAATTACAGTCATGGCCTTGTTACAAACTAAATTTAAATGCATTAAAGGAATCCACCAGGTTGACAAGTTGCTCTGCACAGTAAGGGCTTTACATGTGAAGCCTCTCAAAAGCTTGGTTTTCACCTGAGTTGCTTAAGGTTTATTTTCAGATGAGGTCTTGCTTTTCGTAGACGTGACACTTCTCTATAGACTACAAGAAATGCCAGCCAGTCAAAGGGAAGGAAGTGAGGGCTCTACATGTTTGCAGAGAGAGGGGGGAAAAGATAAGAGATACTGCTGGTGGGAGCAGTGTTTTATTGTCTGGCCATCTGTGAGTCTAGATGGATTCACACTTGTTGGAAAGCTTTTATTGTAGTTAAGAAAGCAACTTGTTATATTCTTTAAGGAAATGAGTGCACAAAAACTGGGTAGATGACATACTTGCATGTGAATTATACTTCTGTATCAGGTCTACATTGTGACTTAAGCCATAACCAGAACCACATTTTAATCCCACACCACAACCTCCTCTAAACCTGATGTGCACATCCTGAGAAATGCAACTACACGGGTCGACATATACCAGAACAACTTGAGTAAAAGGTTGCAGTGTAAGGATAAGAGGAGTTTCTGGTTGCTACATTAGTTATGACATAGATTTCCAACAGAAGTCTTATCAAGCTTCAAAGTACTTTTTTTTTTTTTTTTTTTTTTTTAAACAGACACAAAGCCTGTTATGAATTGTATTATTTCTCAGTGTTTTTGTCTTGTTTATGCGTTCAGCTTCCATATCTGTTGATTCCTTGGATGTTTATGGGTGAAATATTTTTATTATTTTCCTACATAGCCATTTGAATTACTTACTACCTAATTACTTACTAATTAATTGCTACCAACAGATGCAGCTATTTGAAAATAACTGTAAATGATCATCACCGAGGTGAATATACCCTGGCTGTAGCAGTCCACGCAGTGTTAACTGTTTTGTTTTATTCTCTTTAGACTTTGGTTCCTTGTTTTTATCCTTGATGCAATTATCTATAATGTTTTTTCTACTTAAAATATCCCAGCCGCTTTGGCTGCAAGTTATTGGAACCCATAAGCAGAGCCCCGGGGTTTATTCTGTGAATGTTTGAAGGAGACGCCACACCTGTGGCCATGGCCTTGTTTTTTCCTCGAGTTTCTGGCAGGAAAAAGTTCCCCTTGCTCTCGCTCTCTGTCAATGGCCGTGCTGTTCTGTCCCTGTTTGCTTTCAAAACAGGCAAGGTGAGGCTGTTCAGCTCGAGCCTGGCATGAGAGAGAAATGCAACACCCAGTCCACCACATTTTTCCTTTATTGAATAATTTCTGCCCTTGCTGATGTTCACATTTCCACCTCAGCTTTAATTGCTTCACAGTGACAATGACAGGTGTTGTTGAGCTGAAACTTTGTTAAACACTGCAAACACTGCCCCCTCAGTGTTTGCACACAGACTGTTTAATGTAGGTGGTTGGAGACCTCATTCGCTGTACAGTCTTAGACATGCACAACGTGGCGTGATCATTTAAACTTTAACACTGTGGCAATAAGTGAAGTTTTGAGGGGCGAGCCAGGAAAGATTAAATTTATCTTAACTGTTCTGAGTGAAAATGTCACACAATCAGCTCTGTTAGCAGCTGATTGAGCATTACAGCCGACTTCTGTTGCTCTTTGGACTTTGTCACTGTCTCCACCCCTCTGACCACCCAGTGAAGCTGAACGAGTTGCAACAGTATTATTTTTTTTTTCCTTTCCCTAATGCTCTCTTCACTCTCTCTGAGAGTGAAGGTGAGGAAGGAATAGTAGGAGTTATTAGCGGGCTCTTATGGCAGGCCAGCTTTTCCGTGAGTGAGCCTGGGCAGGAAAAAATGGTTTTTGGCATGGTGGATACCCCTCAGGGTCCCTCATCTTCTGACACTCCATGTAGACTGGTATGTTAAATTTTCCAACATGACACACCTTTGCCTTATTATCGCTTCACAGCTCTGATACCTGATGAGTCTCTGGTTGCTGATGACTTCAGATGTTTATTTTCTGGCGTGTATCAGTTTTAAGCAATTGGTATTTGTTGTTTGCGAAGCATTTTGTTTGAACTTGTTGCTTAGAGGTGTTGATGCAGCAGGTTTTGCTTGGAACTGCCGTCAGAAGCACAAAAAACTGTCTCTGAAGTCTGTTTATGCGCTGAGATGTATTCGCTCGCTGCTTTAATTGGCATCGGTACCTGCTGGCTAGACCTGAAGATTCAAGATTAGCTCATCTTTGAAATGACTGCCTTGTCGACAGCTGTAGTTTGTGTGTGTCAGTTGTTGTTTATTTGACAATCTTATTTATCTTCCCCAAAACAACCAAATGCATTTATGAATATTCTGAAGATCCTGAAAATGGAAACCACCATGGTGTTTAGTCTCATTTAAATTCATAATCATAAAAAAATGTGTAGGGCACTGTGAGTACTTTGTATTGGTGCAGTGGGGCAGTGTTTGCTCCATGTTAATACTTTCATTCGCCAACTAAAATAATATTTGCGCATATTAAATTCCACCCATAAATATGCCTAGCTAGTACTTCAGTAAATTATCAAAATTGTGATGGATGTGGAAGTTTACCGCCTGAGTGCTTTCCTGTAATGCAACCTTATTCTGTTTTTGTGACTGCAGCAAAATGAGGTGACAGACAGTGCATACCTGGGCTCCGAGAGCACTTACAGTGAGTGCGAGACCTTCACTGATGAGGACACGGGGGCCCTCGTACCTCCTGAGATGCACGAGGATGTGGAGACGGACAGCGGCATCGAGGCCACGCTACACGACCCTGAAGATGGCAGCAACAGGTTGGTATATAAATTTCATGTCAGTGTTGGCTGCTATGCCTTTATTTCCTGGAAAAAGATAAATAAATAACTTGTGTGTTTGTTCAAGGCTGAGAAAATTGGATTGTAAACTTCAGTGTCTTGAGTCATACATCCTCCCTTTATTCTACTTATCATGAGATGCAGAAATGATGTTTGTAATGCCTGCTGGCTACAGAAGTCTCCCCCAAAAATGTGTGTTAAATCTCTAGCTGAGGGTTAGCCCTGGAGCTGCCCTGCGCTGCCCTTTTACACAGATGATGGGGTTTATGGGTCTTTCGTGTGTGACACTGGATCACTTGGGTTCTATGTGGGTCAGCAGACAGGCAGATTAAAGAGAGACTGCCACCACTAACTTAATGCCTTCAGTTCCCCTCAGGTCATCCATGCGTTACTGTGTTTGTTGTCCTTAATGGAGACACCTGTATTTCAGCGAAATATCAGTATAGATGTCAGTGGTTGATTTACCTGCTATCACTTAAATTATGTGCTGGTAAATTTCAAAAATGGTTTCATCCATACAGGAGACAAAAGGTTAGTTAGTAACTCTCTGTAATAAAGACTTTTGTTGTTTTGGCCAAATTGTTGTTCTAAACTTCGGTATTTCCTCAAAACTTCACCGGCAGCACATCAATAATGTTCTTTAGCTTTTTTCTTTCTTTCTTTTTTTTCCTAGTGAAATCATATATGGTATAGAGTATTTGGGGCAAAACTTCATAATCAGTGAGGACATTCACTGTTGGTGTTTTTAGTACAACTGAACCGGAAAGCTTATTCAGAGATAACTTGGAATCAGCACAGTGTAAGCACAAGAAACCTTGAACACAGAAAGCCCTTCTACTATTCTTTACCCACCGTGGTCGGAGTGAGGGAGTCTTTTTACTGACCTGAAAAGAGGCTGAGATCTACTCATCTTCTCTGGTTATTTAGTAAAGCTGTTTCTAATAACAGCAGGTGAGTTATTTTAAAAGTTATCTCTTTGCTAAAATTGGTCATTGTGTGTTTTCAAAAATAGTGTTGTTTCATTTTTTTAAATTTTTTTTTTTTTTAAATCCATTCATGGTGAATGTGGGTTTAATCGTTTTGCTCTTTGGACTTTCTTTTAATTGGTTTTGCTGTTAAATTTGAAGTTGTGCTCTGGAAAGCATTCAGTTATCTCAGCACTAGCGCAGCCCACTCACAGTTGACAAAATTAGTAAAGACCACATTCCGGATCTCTTACAGACTAGCGGGAGGTGAGGGTTTGTGTCTGATTCTCACATTAATATTTTCGTCAGTAGTCAGTGTTTAATTGAATTAAAGACTGTAAGATCAGTTTTTTTTTATGTCTCAAACAGTCGGACACTTCAAATGACGGCCCACATAAATAACAGGTTTGTGGCTGTGGCAGATGAGATTTATGTCGGCATGCAAGCGTTCTTGTTGATACAGTTTTTAGGGTAAACACGAGAGAGGAAGTGCACAGCTATGTGGCTTCATCTGCTGACTGTGTGACCTGTCTGTCCGGCTTGGTGACGGATCGGACACATGGATGTGTTTGGACTTCCCATTCCATGTGTGAACCTTGAATTCCAGGAAGTGTTGAGTTAGCTCTTTTTGTTTTGTCTCCCCCACCCCCCCCCAATTTTTTTCTTTAGCAAGGCTAATCTGATTCTGCCTCTCCATTTACTCATCATCACCCATACCTCTAAGTCTGACTCAAAGTGACATTTTAAAGTGTTTATATTCTCTCACCTGCTTACTAAAAACTGTAAACATTAATTGCCAGAAAAAAAGTGCCCTTCTGTAATACCAGTGATATCATCAATCCTATGAAAGGAGATTAGGTCCTATTTAAATTGTTATTACTGTCCAACACTGATGTCTATATAAGCTTTTTAATACAGCTTCCTTGTCAAATACATTCTTTGGCTTACTGTGAGCACTACTGATGAAATGAAACTAAGTGGACGCTACATCAGCTGAGGTTTTGCCATGTAGCATGGTTAGCTGAGCTAACCCTAGCTTGAGTCTGCATTCAAAAGAGATTTTAGGATAGGAGTATATGCACTGAAGTGGGGATTAAGAATCTAACAGGATTAGCCACCTCCTCCCTTCTCTGTCCTACCCCTGTGTCCCCCACACACATTTGGCCCTTGGACAGTCAGCAGGGCTGTCTGTTGGTCATTGCTTAGCTTCAAATCTGATTAAGCCACTCACAGTCAGCCCTTACCAGTACACGGCCTTAAGTCTTTGCGGCAGCAGCATCCGTCATGTAGCACTGGCAACTTGCAGCTCCGCAGGATTTGTTTTCTCCACACTGGAGAGTGGTGGTTTTTGTTTTTAGATTGAGGTAAACTGTGAAAATTCAGGATTCCACTCTGGTTGTCGGGGGTTTTAACTCCAGTTGCTCCGAGGCTTTCACGCCAGGGCAGCGGAGGGCGTTTAAAAATGCGTTCTCTCTCGTCACCGTCTCTCGGTGCGAGGGACCTCAATATGGGGCCAAGTAGCAAGAGCCTGAATAAAGGGTGAGTAACAATAACATTGGTTTTGTTAATATTTAATCAGTTCAGCCTGATGTGTTTTTGGTTTGGGGGGGGGGGTTCCGCTAAAACTGAATTATTACTTCTTAAGTGTGCTTAGAAGTGTTGGCTTTGAATTAGACAATAAGCAAAACAAATCATGTCACGATGTGCTGAAAAAGCAGAGATTTCTGCTGATTTAGGCATCCTCTTCCTGTAAGAGTGTGTGTTTGTGCACGTTTAAGACATCCAACATCCTGCTGGACTACAGGAAAACCCTTCTCTGAACCTTTCCTGGTACATGGAAGTAAATCTTGTTTTGTAACTCAAATTTACTACAAAGGCCTCAAGACCAGCCCCTCCACCTGAATTATGTTTTGCTGCACACAACAGCCAGAGCAGTCATGTGGGTGAAAGTCTCAGGTTTTTCAGTAAGCTTGACCCACATTAAACACCACAAAGACTCCAGTCACATGTCTCAGGTGTTGCCCTTGAGGTTTTGCATTAACAGAGTACAAGACATGTTGTTTCAGCCAAAAGCAGGCCTCGGGATTAATGTGAATTAACAGATTAACTTTGAAGACGAGCGATCGAACTTGTCCAGACTGTTGCTCTTCTCGGGGAAAGATTAATTGTGCTTGTTTTGATCTGGTTAGATCCAAGATTCTGAGCTTCAGAGATTAAGGTTTGTTAAGTTTATGGAAGTGTGGCTATTTATGTCCGGACAGATGTTACTTATTTAATCTGTCTTAACCTGGCACTTTTCTTCTTCTTCTTCCTTTTTTTTTTTTTTTTTTTTTACTTGGACTTGACATTCACAGTGTTGTTGTTTACGCCTGTGGGCACACTCAGTAACTCTTCTACTGTGTGTTTCAGGTTTTCCCTGAACTCAGAGCTCCATAACCACTCCCTGGTGACGGTCATCGGTGGAGAGGAGGAGCACTTTGAGGACTTTGGGGAAAGTAACACTTCAGAGTTGCTGCTGGAGAGCACCACAGAAGGGCCCGAGGGAGAGGGTGACTCCCATATCACACAGACCCCTGAGCAAGTCAATGGCTCAGCATTGCGCTCCCCCAGGTATGAGCTTGTCTTCCCTACACAGCGCCTCTCAGGTCTGTAGAACTGAGAAGCCATTAAAAAGTGTAACCTGCACAAAGGTTATTTCTAAATGACATGAATCTATGAGAATTTAGGCTGTGAAATCATGGCTTTATTTTTATCAGCCCTTCCTGATAAGAGGTGTGAGACTGTCACATTCTCAGATGTGCTGTCCAGGCCCTGATACGTATCTTTACATTCTTCAGAGAAAATGTTTCTCCTTTAACAAAGACACTGAGGTGAAGCATTGATAAGACATATCTGGAGACATCCTTGCCACCACTGTCTGCCTTCTTTTCTTGCCAAGGGAAAGATAAGATGGCCTGAACACCAAGTTCATTCCATCTGGTTTAACTCTGATTGTTGCAACGAAACTGAAAATGTGGATGTATTTCTCTTTTGGATGCTTCTTGGTATCCTTGGACTAAATGTGTTTTCAGTCAGTGTGTCTTAAAGGTGGCATCTGTTGGTGCAGGTCAGACAAAGATGGATGTTTTTGTTGCACTGAGTTTAGACGTCTTTAAGAGGCTCCAGCTGTCTAAAGTGCCCATTTAAAAACAGAAATGGCACCAGACACAAACTGATTCACGCTCTGCACCTTTATGTTGAATATTCGGCTCCTGTTTTAGCCTTTTCCCGCTCATTTGTTCCCTTCCCCCCTCCTCTTTTTCTCATCAGAGACTCTAAGCCGGATAATGCGTAATTCCCGCTTGGGTGATATTTCAGTGACTTGACTTGCCAGGAAGCTCTTAACAGCTAACTGCCTAGTTGTTGTAGCCTACTGACAATGCAGAAATAAGCTGGGGTAACTGGATTGGCACTAATAATACCTTTTCAGTTATCACTATTAAAGACTTCAAGTACAGCCTCACTCAGTTCCTGCTGTTTTAGTAAAGCCTTTGTTAACATTAGAGGAAGGCTACGTCACTATAGATGTATTATAATTCTTAGATTTTTGTTAAGTATATATTATCTAAAGAAATATTATATAATATTTTTTAAACAGAAAGCGCATCTTTTCCCTTACAAGTTGAGCAAAAATCTGTTTAGTGGATAGACTCACACACAGAGAAAATAACCGCATCCCACAAGCTTCACCCACTCGGTGTGAATGCGTCACCGTGTTTTGAGCAAATCATGCTCGTTGTTGGCGCATGTATCACTGCTGCCTACACACACACACGCCCCCACATTTATCTACATAATACCGTACTGAGTGCATGTGCACACTCTGTCGGGTTAGTCCTGTTCTGCACAAACACACATCGCTGTGGGCATCGTTTAACACGCTGTCAGGAGAAAATTGCTCAGTATGATGCTGCATATGGCCATCGAGTGACTCTCAGTCTGTCGTGTAACGCAGCCTCTCTGCCTACAGGAACCGAAACAGGTGCCAGTTTATTAGGTAATTCAGGTCTGACTCTCCCTGAATAAACAGTCAGCTGGTAGACGTGATGTGAAGAGACCAGCAAGGAAATAAAATTCAGGCAGGCAACAAATTAATGGAAAAACTGTGTATTATTAGGGTGTTGGATCAGATCTGTGAATCTCTGCTGGAGGGATTGAACGCCGCCTTCTGATTTGATGTGTTTTGCTTGATAACCTCATGTTGGTTTTCTGAGCTTACTGCAAAGTTGCTGAGCTTCAATAGGGGGGGGGGGGATCTAATCACTCAAGAAAGATGAGCACAGTCTTTATCTAAGATGTTTTGTTTCCTTACACTATCCAGAGCACGAGTCACAGCCACACTGCAGTCTGTCTCACATCTCCTCTCAGCACTGCAGCCTTCACTCGTCACTCTTTTCAAACTCTTCTGTGGATTTCTCCGATACCCCAGTGGTGTCCCTTCCCACCTGTGTTCACCCCCTTACTTGTCCAGCACTCACCACTTCCTCCCCTTCCTTTTCTTCCTCCTTGTTTCCTCTTTCCAGTGCACCCACTTCTCCCCCTGGCTGCTTTCAGAGCTTCCTCAGGGAGGAGGCGCTGGACTTTTTCTGTAGCCAGTGTCACAAACAAATAAGTCGTCTCGAGGACCTCTCCACTCGCCTCAGTTTCCTAGAGATGACTAGGTAACACGTCATTCACAACCTCCTCTGGCTATAAGCTGTGTGACTGTGTGTGCAGTGCCGATTAGATGCAGTGTCACGCATGTTGTCATGATGATTGCATGACATTGTCATGATAGATAGCAGCGTTAGCATGTAGTATATATTGATGGAATAACATTGCTGCTTTCTTTTTCTTTTTTTCCATCGTTGCCATCTTGACAAATGATTTGTGACTCTTAAAGAATGCTCATTTGAAAATAAGCATCATAGTTTGATTTTCACGTTTCATTCATTTGATTGAGACATTAGCAGTATGAAATAATCACTGAGTATCACAGGTGAGTGGTGTCTGTTTCAGAGTTTCTTTTCGTTCCTCACATCATTGACTTCATGCTTCATTTGACTTTGTACTGAATCCCTTCTGGTAGTGAAAAATCCATATTACAGAAACACAGTAATTCCCAAACTTGGTTTATTTACAAACTGTAAATTCATGTAATTCATTTTTGCCAAGTGCTGAAATGGATATTTTATTTTAAAGGTTTCTGTAATACTCACATGGGTGTGTTAATCTGTTTGATCCTACATCAGCACCTGTTGGATACTATTGATACATGCTGGTTTGTTGGTGTTCAGAGTGCTGTGGTGTGTGAATGCCTTGTAGCTTTAGTAATTATTCATCAACATCTTTTGTTTTGGTTTTTTTGCTAGTAGATCTGCTAGTAGACAGAGGGATGAGGGGTTGGATAGGGATACCAAGCTGCGGTGTCTCTTTCCTTTTCATCGTTTTCTCTTCCTGACCATTTTTCCTGTTGTTCTGTCTCCCCATCCAGTGCTGGCAAGCGGCTATCCAGCAAGAAAGTGGCGAGGTAAGCCAAACTTTATCTCGGTATTCTGTAGATATCAGCTCATTTTTCTAGTATTATTGTAATTGATGCAGTTGTTTATCAAATATGAGTGGATAAGATGGAGTGACGTTTTTGCTCTTTACATGCAGACACCTCCTCCAGAACAGCTCGATGACTCTGGACACCATGAGCGACTTGACGCGGGACATCCTGGAGCTGGCTGACAACGACATCACAGACAAGGTGACAGTTGTGGTTACGCCGAATGAGCTGCTATGGTTTTCACCTGTTACAGTTGTTGCGAAAGAGAGGAACATTTTATATTGGCAGCCAGATCGATAGGTATAATTGCTAAAAGTCAAAACAAGAGTTTTTAATAACCGTGAAATGTGTATACTGTCCAGGTGCTCCTCCTCGAGCGCCGAGTGGCAGAGCTGGAGAAGGAGTCCGAGGCTTCAGGGGAGCAGCACACACGCTTGCGCCAGGAGAACCTTCAGCTGGTGCACCGGGCCAATGCCTTTGAGGAGCAGCTGAAGGAGCAGGAGCTCCAAGCTGACGAGGAACTGCAGCAGGAAACCCGGCGTCACAAGGAGGCCCTCAGCAAGCTGGAGAGAGAGAGAGGGTTGGAGATCGAAAACATGCAGGCGAGGTGAGGAGACTGCGAATGGGGAAAAATGGGTGTTTTTACACCTTTGTGGCTCCACGAAATATCAAAATATAGATTTTTACTGTATTTAATGTACTGCTTGTAATTATAATTATAAATGCACTTTGATCCCTTCTGCTTGCAACAGATGGGTTTTTGCGTCGTTTATATTTAATGGTGTTTTATAACAGCCTTGCTCATTGTGAGAAGAGGTTGTGGGTTTTTTCATTGGAGGACTCATGGCTCTGCACTGCCACCATATGGCAATAATCTTCCACAGACGCTGCTTTTTTTTCCCCCTTGTGCAATCAGATTGTTAAATATTAATAAACAGAGCTGTTGTGGAGTTTTTGGTTTTGGTGTGTACTTTTGACAGATCTGTGCTTGTTCCTCAGGCTGCAGCAGCTGGACGAGGAGAACAGTGAGCTGAGGTCCTGCGTTCCTTGTCTTCGAGCAAACATCGAGAGACTAG
The DNA here is from genome assembly GCF_001858045.2 of Oreochromis niloticus. NCBI lineage: Eukaryota > Metazoa > Chordata > Actinopteri > Cichliformes > Cichlidae > Oreochromis > Oreochromis niloticus. Next base: position 19,047,759 of record NC_031973.2, on the reverse strand, counting down.
AGGAGGTGATGACATCATTGTCACGTTGCTTTGTCTTTTCTCTTTTGTGCTCCTATCATAATCTTATCTCCCATGCATTCACCTGCAGGGACTGTAGCTCCGAAATGACAACACAGGCACGGCTTCTTCAAGACGGGCGCTTTGCTTGTATTTATTGAACACCGTGAAAACTATAAACATAAAACACAAAGGCTGTAGGCATTTCAGTCACTTAAAAGTAACACATGTGCTTTAACAAAAATTACCTTGTGGCCGCCTGCCACTTCGGAGGCCCTAGACGAATAACCTTATAGTCTTGTGCATTCTAAATTAAATAAGTAATTAGGACACCATACGTTACAAATTTGCACAATATTACAATACAATTATAATAAATACCTTGTACAGCTAGTAGACAAACCAGACTTCAGCAGATGACTCACTGAAATCCTTTGTGTGATTATCAAACGCAGGCCTCACAGCCTATATGATCACACCCAAACCTTGTGATAATAGCGGTGCAACAAAAAATGGTTCTTTGTGCCAAGATAAACGCATCTCATACACCAGATAAAACACACCTTCACAATATGTTCCACAGAAATTTAGAAGCAAAAACATTTTAACTGCTGGAACCAACTATTAACCTCTTTTATACAGAAGCCATTTCTGTGACACTTACAGGGACTTATTTAGAATTGTTTTTCTCACTTCTTGCTAACACTTCCCCTCATCTTTATTTTTTTATTTTTTTTTTCCTTCTCCAGGAGAAGCGGAAGCTGCAAGATGAGGCTGAAGCCATGGCCGACAGGCTGATAGAGGAGACAGAGTCTCGCAGGAAGATGGCCGACAAGCTGAGCCATGAGCGCCACCAGAACCAGAAGGAGAAGGAGTCCACGCAGGAGGTCAGACATGTTTTGTTTTGGGGTTTTTTTGTTTTGTTTTTTCTTTTCTCTGTTTGACGCAAGTAGCACAAAAAGATACAAAACAGAATACAGCTAGATCACATCCATATTAAAATTTTACATTATCTAGTTTTTTGTCATTAACATCATTTTTCCTCACATCCCTTGATCTGTTTGTCCCACAGCTGATTGAAGATCTGCGAAAACAGCTTGAGCACCTACAGCTTTACAAATTGGAGGCTGAGGCAAAGAGAGGACGTTCACCTGGAGCAGGGCTGCAGGAGTACCAGACCCGCACCCGTGAAGCCGAGCTGGAGCAGGAGATAAAACGACTCAAACAGGTAGCAAAAGAATCCTCATTCTGCTGTTTTTGTTGTCTTTGCGGTTTTGAGATGGAGAGGGGAATAATTTAGCAGCTGCATGGATTCACAGTGTGATGCGTCTGACTTAATCTCTGCAGGACAACCGTACTCTTAAGGAGCAGAATGACGAATTAAACGGCCAGATTATCAACCTGAGCATCCAAGGAGCAAAGAATTTGATGTCTGCATCCTTCTCTGACTCCCTGGCTGCAGAGATCAACTCTGTGTCTCGCACAGAGGTAGGTTGAGAAAATGGGGAAAGAAGTCATGAACCGCATTTGCTGTCGGCTTTTTCCTCACTTCTGCTTCTCTCTGTTTCCAGCTGATGGAGGCCATTCACAAGCAGGAGGAGATCAACTACAGGCTCCAGGACTATATCGACAAAATCATCGTGGCCATCATGGAGTCCAACCCCTCCATCCTCGAGGTCAAATAAACAGTCAGAGGGACTCTACGGACTGCAATTAAGAAAATTGGAGATATTTCTAATAGAGGATATAAAAATATTCTGGAAGGAGAAAATAAACCGTAACGCCCAACTCCCCCAATCGGAGAAGATTTGACAAACAGTTCATGGCTGTCGTTGACAAATAAGCTAGTTTTTTTTTTTTTGGTTAAATACCCCTCGAGTCTGTGCTTTTTGTAAGCGTCTGTGTCGGCCTTCCTAACAACACTTGGGTTCTGATGACGTCCATGTTCGTGGCTAGAGGGACCCAAGATTCCCCGTTTGAGTGAATGAAAGCCTAAATGTGTGTGAGAGGGAAATATCCTACAAAGTAGAAACCCCTTTTCCAAACGATGCTAGAGCTAAAACCTGATCAGTTATACCTAAAGGCCTTAAATAAAAGGTGATCAAAGTTTTCATTAGTTATGCCACACATGCCTCAGTTCAGTCGGCGAAGGCTTGCTGGGATGGTGGCAGTATGATGGCTCAGATCATCTGAGCCGCGCTGAATCGTGTTTTTAAACAAAAGCCGTATGAAGCGCCGCTCAGGAGCCGAGTAGAATCTGTCCTTAACATTTTAAAAGTTTGCAGTGCTTCGTAGCCCCGCGCGCTTCTCTCCTTTAACAGAGTTCAGCCGTCTTTTCCAGGGAACTTCTGCTGGGTCGCAGACAAGGAATGCCTCAAGGGGGGTTTGTTTTTGTGTGTGTGTGTGTGTGTGTGTGTGTGTGTGTGTATTTGATGTGTTCAACATTCCCCTTTTTTGCTCTGGTTTTGGAAGAAGCTTGGCAACACTAGGAGTGGAAAAACATTCTTGAAACCTTTAAGTGAAGGATCTGTGTGCTTTATAAGTTGCTTAATCATTTATTTTTACAATGAAACAGGGTCCTGCAGGTCTTCAGGTGGGCTGGAAAGACTACGTTTCCCATCACTCCCTGGCACAAACATTTAGATATCTCCCATGTATTGCACAAAGTATAGGCTGGGTATACTGACTTTAACTCTCCAGACACTTGAACTGAACTTGAAGGGAAGCTGGCGAGTGATGGTGGAAACTGTAGTTTGGCTTCGGTGAAGTCCAGCCCACCTGATCTCTGCGTTCTCTTGCTGAGTGAAAGCGACAGGGAAGCTTATCAGTTTTTGTTTTTCCTTCACGAGCGATCTGTTGTCAGTGGAAATGTCGTTGTGACTGAAACACTGACAAATGACAACTGAGAAGAATCCAGACTTTTGCACTACATTTTGATTTAAATATTGTTTTTGTTGATGGAATAGAAAAAAATGTTTATTGTAAAGGGATGAAATCATAAATGAAGATTGTCAAGTGTGGGATTTGTTTCTGAAGGAATCCCACTCATGCTGTATTGGGGGAGGGTGTTACATTGCTCTAATATAATTACATTAAATTGAGTTTATTTAGGAAAAAAGAAATCCTGCAGCCATGACTTCAGATTAGTTTGTCATTGAGAGCTCAGATGAGCTTTCTGCTGACTGTCAGCCAGACCTAATCTGCATATAACATTGAGGAGAAGTGGCAGACCTTGGTAGCAATAATGCTGGCCCATGAAGTGGACATTGATGGGTGGGTTGAAGGGACAGGATAAAGAAAAGCTGTTCTCCATTTCCTCTGCTTAAAATGTTTCTCCTTATTGCTGTAAATGAGAAGGACGGCAAGAAGGAACAAGGACTGATTCTGTGCTCATCGGTACTCTGCAGCCATCTTCAAACACGTGGACATTATTTTTTTTTTTTTTTTTTACCTCTGACCTGGAAAGTGGATGTTTATGTTGGATTTACATGCCAGGCATCTTGTTGGACTCGTATCATGAAGACTGGGGGGAGGGGGTTATTTTTGTCCAAACAGCATGGCGTTCTGCACACACACATGCTAAAACGCATTCCTGTTTTTCACACGTTCACCTCTGAAGTCTATCTCACCGCTCCTCTTCATCACCTGCCACTCCATGAAAAATGGCCTTGGATGTAAATGACTTGTACATGTAAAGTTTTTTCTACACTCATTCTAGATTCTAGGTATTTTTATAGTCAGGAGAAAAAAATAAGAGCGTTTCTTTTTCTTGTCTTATGCTGAGAGACAGCTGCCTGTACTCTTCTCTAGCATGTAGCGTGTACAGTATCGTTTGGGTTTCTCTTTTCTCTCATTTTAAATCACATGCAGATATTTATTGGACTTACACTCTGATCTGTGATCTGTTCTGCTGAAAATATATTTGTACATTTTTGAATTCATGAGGGGAGGTGATTAATTCACAGTGAATAAATCTGTGGGAGAATTTACCGAATTCAGAGAGTTTAAAGCAAAGTTATATGACGTTTGGGGCAGTCAGCAAACACACAAAACAAAGCTTGAATGTGACCTGCTCAGTGCGGTGATCTGTTGAGGTCTGGGCTCTCTTCCATTGTGCTGATGTTGCTCTGACCTCTTTGGGGTTGTGATTTAGATACGGCTGAGTCTGCAGTTTTCTACTGTCGTCTTCCCAGATGGAGTCAGGTACTGCATGGAAACACAGATTTCTTAATGTATATTTCACTTGTTTGACTTGTGTTCTCACTGAAGAATCGTACGCTGAAACATCGCTCGGCAGAGCTGTAGGTTGAGACCTCGACGTGACTCACAAAACCTCGTATCCAGGCTCTCTGTTCAGCTTTCTGCCTTTTTTCTTCTTTTTTTTTTTTGTGGTGATGGGAGTTTGTTTTTGTTTTTTTCTTTTTTCCCCGACAGATTCTTTATAATACTGAACCATTATTATGCTATAATGTAGAAACGGGACGACGCCTGCGCACAGCGGGATACACAACACTCGATTGGTGTTTTGTCTTTCTGACAGACGGTTTGATGACTGGCGACAGTTTGATTAGTCGGTGAAGCCACAGAGCTGACAAAATCTTTTCTTTCAGCGGAGCTGAAGGTGATTGCACTTTAACCAGATCTCTCTCTTCATTTTACTCCTGCTTTTTAAAAATGACCAAAGACCTATTTAAACATAGACGGATCAAGTTATCCATCAGGATTCACTTTTATTAACACTTCTCCTGTTCTAGTATATGATAAAATCAAGCTCTCGGCTTACTCTGAAAGGAAAGAAGAAGAAACTGGCCTGCTAGTCTAAACACTGTGCCTCTGTCTCAAACTTTGCCTCTAAACTAACCTGATCATGAGCCCTGGGGAAAGCACTGACCACGTGACTGTCAGTTTGTTAAATTATAATGATGAAATCTAAACTGTAAATATGAATTGTCTTTTTTTTCTCCTTTTTTTTGTGGATTTCTTTTATTTTTGTTTCTTTCATCTCACGCTCACTTCCAGTGTCCAAAGAAAGTTTGCTCAAGGCACAAACGTCACTACTGGAGTAGTGCATGGCTTACCATTATGTGACATGGGAAGATTAAAAGAGAATATTGTAGAGAAAAAAATAAACTGTAAAACTATTTTCGAAGATAAATGTATAAATTATAACAGTATTGGTTACAGCTGTATATTTCTTTTTTTTCTTTTTCTTTTTTTTTTCTGAGATCCCCAAAATGATCTAATCCTAATTGTTCTTGGGGAGCTATAATTCAATCATTGTAAACAGAGAAAATTTAAAGGTAAAGGTGAAAGTAAGATTAGAAAATAAAGGAATAAAATGATCTGTGTGGTATTGGCTCATTTTGTTCGCAGACTCAATGCTATGTCTGATCAACACACCACAGACGCCTCCAACCGGCCATTCACCCCCAGCTGCTGGAGTCGGGCTCCTGACCTTTCAGCACCATCTGCTGGTTATGCTCAAAACAACATCTCTCATGCTCAGTGTTTACAAACTGCCCAAACTCAGTGTGTCTGTTTATTGTATTGTACACTGCTCAGAAATATTAGAGTACTTGATCACCACAGTATAGCATAAATCAGTTAAACTCCATATAGGTGGCCATTCGGGAGGGGCTCAGAGTAGAGCCGCTGCTCCTCCACATCGAAAGGAGCCAGTTGAGGTGGTTCGGGCATCTGACAAGGATGTCCCCTGGGCGCCCCCTGGGCGCCTCCTGGGCGAGGTTTTCCGGGCATGTCCCACCAGGAGGAGGCCCAGGACACGCTGGAGAGATTCTATCTCTCAGCTGGGGAGAGGGAGGTCTGGGCTTCTCTGCTTGGGCTGCTGCCCCCGCGACCCGGCCCCAGATAAGCGGAAGAAAATGGATGGATGGATAGGTGGTATGAGGTGCCAATGTCCTGTGCTGACATCCCAACACCAGTTCTGTCGGCATTTGCCAGAAAACACCAAAACTGGAGCGGTCGTCTCCTGGTTCCCCCAAGTTTTGACCAAGACACTAACAAAGAAACCTTTACAAACATAAAATGGTCCAGTTCTAATGAAAGTCTGTATTTGATATGACCACCTTTACTCTTCAGCACAGCCTGACCTCTCTTAGCTAAATTTGTCGTTTCTTTAAGCAGTCGCTTTGATGAACTGTAAGGATCAGCTGAAAGTCCAGATGCATCTCCCACCTCTTGTTTCAGGTCAGATATTCATCTGATAAATTTATATATTGTTCATCTGCTGTTTTTTAGGTCTGCTACTTCTTGTTTTTTCTTACACTTACCCAGTTTCCTACATGTTTTTTAAATTTTATTTTAAATAAGCACTGCACACCATTCCAAGATATGGAATGGTTTTGGCTAGTATGTCTTTAGGAAACACCTTGTTGGTGCAAAAATACTATACGTGTGAAATTATATACATGGAAGGCTGTTTCATCTTTGTCATTTTTCAAAGGTTTAACTAAAGATACAATTTAAAACTCGTTCTTTGCTGACCACAAATCTTTTGCACTTTTCAAGAATACTTGTGTACTATTACTTATGTAGCATAAAGAATTTTACCTAAATAAAGTACTTGAAGATTCGTCAGTTTGGTACACAATATTTATCTCTGATCAGATACTCTAGTTACCAGCTGCTGAAACGTCAGTAATGTTGAAATGTACTTTTATATCTTCGCTTTTTGATGTTGACATTAAGGCACGAAGTCATTGTTTTATTTCTTGTTATATTTACAATAAATTATGCGTATCCAAGTGTGTTGTCAATCGATATGAGGGAGGTTATCCACCGATTAGACAATCTGCAACGTTACCAAAATAGATTAAATAAATCGTAGGTTTCTTGAACGCCACATCGGACCGCTTATACCCGGAACTAATTCTATCCTGCTCACCACGAGCATATTTTGGTGCTGCACTCTCGGAGTCACAAACAGCTACGGCGGCATGACTCTCTCGCTGAATCCACAGCTGTCCGTGGGGACCGATAATTTCCCCTGAAAATAAAGTCCTCATTTTACTGTGAGTGTAAATCATGCTCATGAAAGCTCGTGTCGTTATAAAAATGTGCGGCTGCACATCAGCTTGACAGGCTAACAGCTGAAGCTAACCCATTCAACATATGGGACTCGAGTAGACTTAATTCTTTGTAGCACAAGTGTTTATTGCTCTACTTTTCTTCGTAAGTTGGAGGCCAGACCTTGGTAAAACACTGCTGCTTGTCATTATAATACATACCGCTGTTTGGTTACCGTTATAAAAAAAAAAATGGAGTCGTTAACTACAAATACTGACGTGCGACTAACGGTGACCCGGTGTTTCCGCACACTCAAGTCATCCACGGACAGCTCAGACATCATTACGGCTCTTCGGACACTCCATTCCTACTTGGATGAAGGACCGGAGAGCACAGCCACCTCAGCTGAGCGTGCAGAGTTCAGGAAAACTTACTACTCTTCCGCTCTGCAGCTGCTGGTCAGCAACATTCAGGCTGACTGGTTACACCAGCTGACAGCAGCCCAGCGCACAGAGCTGTGGGACGGCCTCTTCCTCGCAGGACCTCCAGAGCAGGCGCTCCTGGTGCTGATGGATGCAATAGGAGAGCTTAGGTGGGTGGTGCTGGGTGTGACATGGGCTTATCATCATCTTCATTAATAACCTTAATGCCTGTGTCTCGCCCCTGCAGACCCACCTCAAATCTGGACCATGTGGTCAACATCACTGAGAAGTTCCTTCAGCGTCGTCGTCTGGCTGAGCTGCTCTGGTCCTACTGCCTGGAGGCAGCGCCCTCTGACTCGCCGCAGCTCAGAGAGACGCTCCTGGGGCGTATTAGCGCTTTGCCAGACATTACCGCCAACAAGCTACAGCTAAACAACAGAGCTCTTTTCCTTCCTCAGCAGTACTACCCACTGCTGGCCACAGAAATGCTCACCGCCCTGGAGCGCACCTGCCAGGCACTCAGAGGTCAGGGGCATCTGTAAAGCAATAATGACACATTATTAGGGATACTACAGTGTGTGCCAGGAGACATCGTAATCTCTCATTCTGTGTGTTTGTGATTTGTAGCTGGAACGGACTGTTCTTTGACTTTTGTGGCTCAAACACTTGGGAAAGTGTGTATCCAGGGGCACAGCGGTGAGTTTAAGGATGTATTTGGTTATAGTTGTTTGTCTCTGTACTGCAGGAGTCCTTAAGCTTTTTCGGGTTGAATGCCAGACTTCAGAACCTGAAAAAAAAATTCATACCCATGCTAAATTAAATAAAGATCAGCGCGTTAGAAAACTTGTTTTTCCTAAAATAAAAATATCAGTTTATTTTTCACCTGGTTTTCCAGTGGCTCTGCTCCCCACTCTTTGCAAACCTCTGCAGTGTATCCTCCCATTGTACCACAACCTCCTGCGTGTCTTTTGCTGTCAGAACATCCTATTACTACTTATACTCCCCAGCTACTTTATTAAATGCACCTTGCTACTACTAGCTTTGCTCTCTTTTGCCATCAGAACTTGTATAAATTCTGACCATTCTCTGGTCTCATCTTTTTTTCTTCACTTTTGTCCTGCTGCAGGTTCGGTCCTGGCTGTGATGGCTCCTCGTCTGTCCGCGTGCACGCGCTCAGACATGGTGTGGCAGAGGGTTTGCTGGAAGCTGCTGGAAAATGTTCCCCAGCGATGGATGGAGAGTGTGCTCACTGGGCTGGTGCAGGCTGTTAGTGGGTGAGCCGGTTGCAGATTCGGAGAATCCGGGAAAGTCGTTTTCATTTTATCCAGCTGTCAGATTTCTGTCTGCGTTTAATGACGCACGTTTGTTGTGTGTTTGTTTCTTCAGGCCGGACGCACTGGGGAGGATCATCGGAAACCTGGTGCTGACAAATAAAAAGGCTCAGTTTGTCATCACTCATAAACTTCTGTTACTGCAATATAAGTATGAGGTACTACAGTAACTTCCTTCCTGACATTTATGTGTTATGAATATCATGCTTTAATTTGTGGCTCTTTTCCTAGACTCGGGTTCTGAGAATTATTCTGGGTTACCTCGCAGCAGACAGGGATCGCAGACCTCTTCTTATCCAGGTGGGTGGATGGGAAGTCAAGCAGCCTAATATTATAAACATATTAGAATATAAATAACCGCTCCACACCCTCACTCAGCAGTGCTAATGTGTTAGTTAATGATTTTGGTATATGTGTGTTTTCAGGTTTTACGGTCTGTGTCCCAAGCCTGGGCTAACTCCAGTGCAGTGAAACACACGCCTCTGGAGCAGCAGTTATACGTCAGCAAAGCCCTCCTGCTGAGTGTCAGCCTGCTGAAAGACTCTGAGATACAGGAGCTGCGCTCAGGTATAACAAAGCCTTCTGCTTTGTGACTCTAAGGACGATGAAATTAAACCATGAATGTTGTTTTTGTTTGTTTGTTTTTTAATTAAGAAAGACCTCACAGAGCATAAGATCTCTTCAAACTCCATTATTAATTATTCTGGAGCTTCTGCATGACCCTTACTAGATAATTTATTAGTTATATATTTTTACATCTTCATATTTGTGCACATTAAATAAAAATCAGAGTTTTCAGCAGTAAAATTACTACTGATACTAATCAGATACTACAAAACAGCTACTGAAGTAATAAAATACTTGATTAAACTGAAGTCATGTACACTGACCGTCATTGCTTGGTTGCGTGCGTCTCTCTCAGAGTTACTTCAGTGTATGCTTGGCGGCATGCAGACCCACCTTGACAGCAATGTGGTGCGGATCAGGCGTATGGGGATGGTGATTGGAGAGTACCTGAGCTCCCGCATGGATATCAATGGAACCAAGCTTAAATTTGAGGTACGGTTAATTTATAGCAGAAGCAAATATAACAAGTCGCCACGAGGCAGCCTGTCATCGTTTGTACTGGACTGTGAGGCTTGTGTATGAGGTGATGCTGTGTCGTGTTCTAGTACGATCAGGACGAAGAGACTCGTGAGCTGCTGTCTCTATTGGCTCCCGGCGCCTGTGACGAACCAGAGGCTGAGCCGGTAAATAGGTAGGTGGTACTCTGTCTGTCGCTTCTGCTTAAAGATGTAAAAAAATGAAACTGCCAATCAGCTGACTTGCTAAGTGATGAGAATATTATTTTTTAAGGATTCTGAAATTTTTGACCTAAAATTTTAAAAATGATCTGATTCATCTTTAAATTTATGCAATATGTATTAAATACAAATTCATAAATAATGTGTCATCTGTCATCTGCAGAGCTGACGGTCCTGAAGAGACCGCTGAAACAGCTGAGTCAGCTCAGAATGCATCGCAAACTACATCAGGAGCTCAGGCATTAAAAACGGATCCAGACTCTGATCTCGACAGGTAAGTCAAGCATTCAGTAAGAATAACATCATTTAGAGATTGAAAAAAAAAAAAACCTTTTACATGTTTAAAGCATATATAAAAGTGCAGATTAACCTTTTATCACTCCAGTGACGATGAGCTCACTCCATACGATATGTCTGGAGATCAGGAGATCAGTAAGGCGTCCCCGCCTCGCTACCTACGAGACTGCCTGGAAAGTATGGCTCCACCCATCTCATCCCTGTTTGCCCTATATGATCACCTGTGTCGTATTCTCACTCCAGCATGTGCTCGTGTTTCAAACTTATCTAGTTTTAATATCCTCTGAGGACCCAGAGCGCGTGGAGCTCGCTTTGCAAGCTGCTGAGAGTTTGGTGCGGAAGAACAGTTTTGCAGCCAGAGAGGTACGACGGGAATAACGGAGGCTCTAACATTTGAATATTTCCCGTGGAAGATGAGTGTAAAATTAATTTGATGTTATAATGTAGGTGTTTTCATTCTTGTTTTCAGATCAGTGTCCAGATGTCCAAAGTCCTCCTTCATATGGACGACAAATACAACATTAATGGCTTCCTGTACCTCAGGCAGGCGACGATGGTGGCTCTCACTGTCGCTGACTGTATTCCTGTATGTTTGCCTTCTTTTAACAAACTACACACAGCTCCACAAACTTTCGTTCATAACCAAACTGTATTTCTGTGTCCTTTGGTAGGTGACTCACTATTTAACCACAGAGTTTTACTCCTTGAACTACAGTCTGCGCCAGAGGCTTGATATCTTGGAGGTAAAACCAGAGGTCATAGTGGTTATCTGTGTGATCGTCTTTGATCAATGCAACATATCATGTAATTATGGTCTCTATTATTTGGTATCGCAGGTTCTTGCCTTAGCAGCTCAGGAGCTCTCTAAACCAGTCACTGAAAAGAAAGCTGCGTCCATAAGCTCTGCTACCACAGCTGAGTCGACTCCATACCCCGGTGACAACCCTGTTCACTGGCGAAATGTGGTAGAAAAGCGAATCCAAAGCAAGACAAAACGCCTCACTAAGGTACTTCCAGTCTCTCTTGTGATTTGGAATTTGAGTGCAAGCTCGCTCTGAAAAGTAATTTTATGTGTTTTTGCCACAGAAAGCCGCCCAACCTGTTACTAAGGCAACACCAAACCGCTACGCCCCTGTTGCCGGGCACTTCTTTTTCCCTCTGCTTAAAAACTATGACAAGTAAGCATTTATTCACATCCATGAACTCAGCTGTAAGAGAACATTTGTTTAATACATAATACCTTCCTGCTAGGCCTCAGGTGACCTTTGACCTGTTGGGCAGTGACCACCTGGTACTGGGCAGGCTGATCCACACTTTGGGCCTCTTTATGCATCTGGCAGTCAACGCACCGGTACAACATGAATTTCTCCTTCTCTGGCCTATTAAAGATACTGTATTTTTTTACAATGCCTCTGTTATTTTGTTTCAGATAGCCGCACAGATGGGCTGTGCTTTGCTGGACTTTGTGTGGGCAGTGCGGTACCATGCTGACCAGTATGTGTGATTCATTCTCTGTTTGTCTCTGTAGTGTAACAGAAAAATATCTGTGGACCTTTGTTGTCATCTAACCTGAATTCTGTGTGTTAAAGGATGGTGAGACGAGGCGTCCTCTTCGCTGTTTGCTCTGTGTTTCTGAGCATGCCCAGTCAGAACCTGCTGGTGGACATCAGTGATCAGCTGTTTGAGACCAGGTCTTGGCTGGCAGGTATTAAAAAAAAAAAAAAAAAAAAAAATTTGTGGTGTGACATTTTAATGACAGAAAAGAAAAAGCCCAATGCCGCACCTGCACCCGATAACTGTCAGCAATCTGTCTTTACTAACACACAAAAATCTTTCCTTCCATACTGGCGTATTTCCTGAGAGAATGAAAGTGGCAAAAGTGATACCTCTTTAATATATATATATATCTAATATAAATCCTCTATACTTGTTAGAGAAGAAAGTGGTACGAATGGTTCATAATGTTAAATATAGAGAACATACAAATAATCTGTTTATAAAATCGAAATTGTTGAAATTTGAAGACTTAGTGAAATTACAGACATTATTATTTATGTTCAAGGCAAGAAATAATACATTACCTCTTAAGTTACAAAGTTTGTTTGTATTGTGTTCAGGAGGTGGGGACAGTAGAAGGAAGTTTGACTTTAAGCATCAGTTTGCTAAGACCACACAAAGGCAAATGTGTCCGACAGTTAAGGGTATAAGAATATGGAATTCTCTTCAAGATAATTTTAAGAGTTGTACAAATATGCACCGTTTTAAAATGTGTTACATACTTAAAAGGATAAATCAATATGAAGAACATGAAAGTAATTTGGGCTAAATGTGGAAGGAAAAATTTTCATTGCCATTTAGTAGTGCTGTATATTGTGATTATACTGATTTGTTGTTAGTTTTGCATTGTTACATAAAGATACATGTTAGAGGGTTTTTTGGGTTGTTGGCACCCTCTTGTAAGAATAATTAGATTGCAGATAGGGGGCAGATGCTAATAAGAATTTATTCTTCTTCCTGCTCCTTTTCACCCATGGGTGTAGGAAATGAAACACTGTTGAACCATGTGTGGAATAAATAAAGAAAAGAAATGAAATGAAAGATACTGCACAGTCATTCACAGCTGGACTGAACATTTCTGGGAAGCCGATGAGGAACCAGGATGTCCTGTAATACAGGGGTGTCCGTGATTTGATTGGCTATTTTTTTTAAATGTTTTATTTTTTTTCATCCCAATGGGAATAAAACTCAGAGCTGAGTGATACAGGGCAGAGGGGTCACAACTTCCGTTTTACAGATTGCAAATTGTTTGGGAAAAATGCTGAAAGCTATCAATACTACTACTAGTAATAATAATAATGTTACTGTCCACAGATGTTGCTGAAGGAGACCCGGATGCAGATTGCAGGAGTCTGGCGGTGCAGAGCCTGGTGCTGCTGGATAAGAGCCTGAAGAAGCAGCTACAGGATCCACAAGCGCCTACTGTGGAGACGTGACCCAACGTCAGAAAGCACAATGACATTCTGGGTGTGTGAATACCCACACATGAAGAGAAATGCGTCTTTAATGTAGATATGGATATTTGGTGGCCCAAGGGGTCAGCCTGGGGGAAATGGCTGATCCTAATGTTCCAGTGGATGTTAAAGGATGTTCCTTCAGCTCAGGCATGAATCCTACTTACTGCAGGTGCTGCTTTTTTAAAAATATCCTGCAGCATAGTGCCAGCCAGAGAGCTGAAGAAGGAAACATCTTCTCACACGTGCACTAATGGCACATACACAGGTTTGTGTATTCAGTGTTTGATTTACAAACCAAATGAAATATTAGATTGAAGATGAAGTTTTCCTTAAATAAAAAAAATGTTTAAAATGTATTAAAATATTTTGTTATGAGGATATCCTTTCTCTGCTTCTTTCCTGTATGGGTACTCTCTGTACTTTGGTTGTTTGTTTGCAGAGGACATCCTGTGAACATTCACATGAATATCACACTGACAAATAATGGAAATACTATTAGTACTTCCTGTTGTCATGGTCGGAGGAAAGTCCACCTCTGCATTGTCTGATAAAATGAAACTACAATGTCTTTTTTTTTTTCTTAGTCTAAATTCATTTGGTTAATTAAATTCATTATTTTCATTGTTAAAAAGTTAAATGTTTTATAATTCAGACAACTGTTTTCCTTGTTATATCTAAAGGCTTAAAGTGCAACACACAGTTTTGTACATTAAAAAGATTCTAAATTTATTTTTATTGAGAGAAAGTCTAGGTTTTTTTTTTTTTTTCAAATAATGAAATCTGATGACGATGGGGAATGATTGGGATTTCAGTGTTTTGCCGTGTATAAATATACTAGTGCTAAACACGGAAATAAAAATTAAATATGCATAGGTTATGACAAAAACAATAACAATAAATGTAGTTTGGTCTTTAAGTTTTTGAATAGAGGCATGTGTTATTTTGTGGGTTTACCTGTGCACGCCACTACACAGTAAATGCACTTCAAACTACATGACTGAAGTGCAGACTTTCAGCTTTAATTCAAAGGTTTAACAAGAATATGACATTAGCTGGCTTTTATATAAGTAACCAGACAAACTAACAATTTAAGATATAAGGACTGTTTTTAATACTTGGATGAAACACTTGGATGATTTTCCTGAAGTCTAGAATCCATGCAGATCGCCAAATTTTTGTAATATTTGTGTGTTACTCTCTCAGTTTTGTCTTCAGCAACTAAAAAGCAGCTCTGTTAAGTTGAGACCATGTGACTGATCGGCCAGTTGAAGAATATTTTATTTCTTTGGCTTGAGAAACTCTTTGCATTTACTATCCGTTTACACTGTGAACTGCTGGACGAGCAGTTTTGCGGCATTTGGCTGAATACGAGCTGAGAGCATAGCCCTGTACAGTCACATCATCAATAAACACTAGTGACCTGGTTCTATTGGCAGCAAACTCTAATCTGTCTGATGGGCTGCATTAAGAAGAAGATAGATAAAGCTAATAGACTATTTTGTGTGTTGAATCATGCAACGCAACTTGTAGGATCAAAGAATATTAATGTGTATAAGGAAGATAGCATAATAGGTTACCTTTAAAACCAATGAAAGCCACCTCACTGATCAATTTAAAAAGCTTTTTAAAATATGAAATGTTTGCGAAATGACAACAGACAACAGTAAACATGCAAATGTCACACAGTTCAAGGCATTTTCGGTTTTTCAAGGTTATTTTCGTAGAACTGACAATATTCATTTAGAATGAGTAAAGCCTGTGACAGCTCCATCAGAAATTAATACTCTTTGTGCCTGATTAGGCTTCTCTCAGTTTAGAATTAACTTCGACAACTGTCGGGTTTTTCCGTCGTTTCTCTTTACTCCACCTCCTGTGCAGTCTGTAAGGTTGTCAGGGGCAACTGGGAGAGACGCTTTACGCTCACACCAGAGGCTACACGACAACACTGGAAGTAAAGGTCGATGTCTGAAGCCCTTTTCAGTCTCTACAGATAAGTTGGCGTCACTTTAGAAGAAAGTGAGCTGAGGTGGGTTTCGACAAGAGGACTGACTTCGTTGAACGTTAGCGAGGGCCAGCCATAAATGCTAACTTTGACTAGCTTATCTGGCTTAGCTAATGTTAGCGGCTAGTTGAAGCTAATTTGGATTTATCATCGTCTTTCCAGTGATGCTGCTATCTCCTGTAATGCTACAGTATTAGCCGGTTTTGTCGAGTATTACAGTGAACTTATAGCTTCACTTAGGTCCGCATTGTTTACTGTTTGCATGTATCCATTAATGAACTAGCCATGTCAACTCCAAAAAAACAAAACAAAAAAACTAAAACAAACATACAGTAACCTAAAGCAGAGAATGATACTTGACTCTACATTTTAGGGCTAACTTGTAATTTTTTTCCAAAACTTAACAAACAGAGGAATCTATCTTTTGTCTTTTCTTTTCTTTTCTTTTTTTTTTAAATATAGAGAAGTACACGAGAGATATGGCGGTCTATTTTGATCACCGCATTGAGGCCCCTGACAGCAGTGATGTACCCTTTCAGTTGACCTGGCACTCGAGTCTTCCTATATTGGCTGTGGCCTCAAGCAGTCCTGCCACCGGTGGAAAAGTAGACCTTTATCTGCAGCAGGTAACCTCTGACATAAAAGTATGTAACATTTCTCTCATATTGACACACACAAATATTGTCACACCTATCTGGTTCATGTACAGGGGGAGCATGTGGAGAGCTGCCATGTAGTTCGTCCTCACCAGCCCACAGGGCTGCGCTGGCATCCCACAAAGCCAGTTTTAGCGGTAGGCTGGGATAATGGAGAGGTAGTGCTGCTGACACACCCCTCTGGAGATCAAACAGTGTTGCCTGGTGTACATACAACCATCATCAAACTGCTGGAGTGGAGCAGCTTTGGCAGCCGCTTGGTAACTGGTGATGAGGTGAGTTTGTTGCAATAACGTCCTGGCATATATTATTATATTACATGTCTTTTACATGCTGATGGTTTCATGACTGATGGATCAGTTTTAATAGGATATAATCACTTATTTTTTCTGGGTATGCACTCACTGTAAAATGATGGACTTGTTTAAAAATGGCCTCATAACCCTTTCCAGATTGATGGAAGCAACAATTGCTTCCCTGAGATTGTTGTTTTAACTCTTTGAACTTTTCTTTTGTATTTTAACTAAGATTTTATTGTGTTCTTTAACACACTTTGTAACTGTTTTGAAAGTGCTAGGCAAATTAACTGTTAATTATTACTGTTATTATTGTTATTGACAGTCTGGAGCTTTGGCAGTATGGAAGGTGGATGCCAGAGGGAGACTTCATGGAAACCACCTTGTAAAACATGAATTCAAGAAACCTTTAACTTGCTGCATCTTCAGACCGTCCACACCTGGAGAGTAAGCAGCTTTTGAAGTCCCACATCAAGTGGAAGAGTATTGTGACATTTTTTTAATCAAATACTATTTTTTGTTTTGTTTTTGTTTTTTATGATAGTGATGTGGCAATGCTAGCTCGAGCATCTGTGAGAGGAGATGAGCGTGCGCTGGACAAGTTTAGCTGGAAGGGGGCACCTCTGAAGATGGGGCCACAGGAGGGACTTGGATTCTTTATCTGCACTGCAGATGGTAAGAGTTTGTGAATTCTGTTGGAGTTTGGAAAATTAAATCATTTGTTATTTTGAATGCATTTGACCATACTTTCTTTAAGACACAATTTGTTTTTTCATTGCCTTGTATAATTTTATCTGAGGCCAGCAGTCTTCTGCAGTCACAGCCATCAACATATAAAGACTGTTGATTTTATTTATTTATTCTGTAAATTGCATTGATGGTACTTTGCTTTATTTTTGAACAGTTACGAATAACAGTATGAGAAAAGTATTTATGGTTTTAGAGAGTCTGATTAATCCAGCAGATTTATTGAAAATTATATCAAAAGTGTGTTTTGCCTCTGTGAAGCAGTAATCATGTGGGAGTCTCCAGAAAGGAGAAAATACAACAAGCTATATAGCTATTTATCCAGAATCCAGTCTGATCTTTAATGAATATGGACACTTTGTGGTTTGAGCTGTCAGATATTCCACTTATTTCATCTTTAATCCCGTGTCTTATGCATATAGGTAAAGTCCATAGTGTGGATGAGTATTGTAAGACGAGTGTCCTTCTCAGTGTGGAGGGCTCCATCAAGAAACTTCTCTACCTTGAAAAGACAGAGGCCCTCGCAGTGATCACAGAAAACCTCATGCTGTCACAGTATGCTCTCGGACCTGAGGGTGGAGCACAGGAGATTATGAGGGTATACTGAAAGATTTTTTAAAAATGTATTTATTTATTTACCAGTAATATTAACATGAATGATCAATTTCAGTTACTTTAATTCATACTATAATTAATATTTTTGCCCTTTTTATCTTCTGTGTCAGGACTAAAGATCAGTGTGGAGTAATACATGACTTTTTTTGTGACAGGGTAAGTTGAGCAGCAAATCCGGGCAGAATGTAGACGTTGTGTGGACAGAAGACGGCCTCCTCATCACTGCATCCGGGGAGCAGGTCATCAGGTCAGTATACACACACTGTTTGCATTGAGAAAAAAAAACATGTAAATTTCAAACCTGAGTAATAATGTCCCTGTTGAATATTTTAGGCTGTGGGATCTGGAAAGAGATGACAACTATGTTTTGTCTCTTGATGAGACTCTGGGATATGAGAGGGGAGAGATGATCAACTGTCTTTCATACTGTGCAGGCAAAGGTAATGGCGAAGTTTGCACAGAATTGTAAATAAAAATAAGCTTTTTCTTTCCCATCACCATATTCCTGAATGTTTCCAAATGCATAGGTTAAAAAAAAATGTTGCTTTTTTAAAAAATGTTCAATACTCAGAAATCCTAGCAGCTGGCACCACCAATGGACGCATAGCAATGTGGAGGATGGTGGTGCAGTCGGGTAGCAGTAGAGGTGACACTAAGCCCCTGTGGAAGCTGCAGACACCAACAGAAATTGGAGGAAATGTCACTCAGCTACAGGTAATGTCTTGACCAGCATTAGTACATTACTTTTGTTCCATCCATCTTCTACCACTTCATGTCTATCCCAGCTGTCATGCCAATGAAGAGTCATTAGTTAAACTAACCAGTACAGTACTCTGAACTGATACTCTGGCTTCCTCCCACAATCCAAACATGTATGGGTTAGGCGTGGATCGATTACATTGAATTATTTTTTTAATGATTATGTCACAAACCATCTGTAGTGTTCTGTTTAGAAATTTCACTTTGATCTCTCCTTCAGTGGGGCTCCAACCTGAATCTCCTGGCGGCAAACAATTCAAACACAGTTCTGATCCTGTGTGAGCATGTGATGTCAGCCCACTTCAGCCAGCAGGTGGCAGCAGTGCAGCTTTCCCCAACACAGCTCAACATCACTCAGTTCCACACAGGTCTGCACTTTTCTCTGCAGTCTGACATACATGTCAGAGGGGTGTGTGTTACT
Organism: Oreochromis niloticus; assembly: GCF_001858045.2. Lineage (NCBI taxonomy): Eukaryota > Metazoa > Chordata > Actinopteri > Cichliformes > Cichlidae > Oreochromis > Oreochromis niloticus. Next base: position 19,028,872 of record NC_031973.2, on the reverse strand, counting down.
AAGGTAAGGGTAGAGATGAAGGCTTTCACAAAGTATTCCTGTTGGTGACAAGCAGGAGTTTAAACTGCTGTCATGTTAGCATGACTTCTTTTGTCACACTGACAGGACTCAGTGACGGTCTGGAATGGCAAGCAGGTCACTGTGTATGAGCTTTCAGGGACAAGTCTGCGCAATACAGGTACAGCACTCACTGAAAAAACAGTCTAGACAGCACGGTTTCCACCTTTAATTTCACCACATCTGCTTTCTCTGCCTTACGTCTTTCTAATTCCCAGGATCATTTCCTTGTGATTCCCACGTGGTGGCTGTACACGGCGAGAATCTTTACACTGTAGAACCAAACCGGGTACAAATCCGCACACCTCAGGTCTGTTTGGCTCATATATTTATATAAACACAAATATGAGACAGCACATCAGCTGAAGTTAAGTCGGAGTGGATTTTAAAAGAATGTAAACATATTTGGATCTTGGGTGTTGATTTCAGGGCACAGTGAAGCAGCTTTTAACCTTCTCCAAGGCAGAGGGAAACCCTGTACTACTCAATGTGTGCCAGTCCTATCTGGTGGTGGGCACAGACATGGCAAACATCAGAGTGTTCGACCTCTCCAGAAGGTTGGCATTCACGTGGATGTTATCCTGGTTAAAACAATTTAAAAAGAAGCCTCTGTGCTTTTTTTTTAATCAAGTCTTTATCAACATTTTCTCTGTCTTTATAGAGATGCCAAAGCTCACTGCAGCACCAAGAACCTAGCTGACCAGATTCCCAATCTGGGAGCACTAAGGTCAGTTAAATGTAACGCTAATGGGAGCCAAGTCAGCATCCTAATCTCTCAGGTGAGTGTACTGTGAGTACATTAAACCTTCCTTCTGTTTCATATTGGAAATGTAATATCTTTATATCAAACTGTGCGTATTTAACTTAAATGAACTGAGCCAGATTGTTTCCTCTCAGGTGAATGGGCGACCTGATCACAAAGTGTACTTTTATGATGTTGAGATGGACACCGTGACACACTTCGACTTCTTCACTGGCAGACCTTCAAGTGGTATCTCACAGCAAGAAGAAAGTGAAAAGTAACCAAAGTAGCTTTCGTCTGTTTTTATTGTGTTCGTGCATGTTACCTTTTTTCCCCCTTTGATGACATACTGTGATCACTCTATTCTGTTTTCCAGGCAGCAGTGGTCGCTCAGCGGTCGCTCTCCTGTGTCTCATTTCTGGGATGAGAGTGAACCTCGTGTTTTTGTCTGCGAGACTGTGCCAGTCAGCTCTGAATCCATATTAAATAGTTCCTTGGATATGGTAAAGACCACTCCTAAACACTATTATATAGTAATAATTAAGGCGTAGTTAAACAGTATGATGGCTTCCTTTCACTCAGGTGGATGTGTTGGTGGTGACCCTCTTCTGCACACAGGAGCATGGGCTCCTCCTGCAGGACTGCTCCCCTAGACCTCCAGGCATGCAGGCGCTCCTCGCTCTGGATGTGCCCTACTATTATTATAGCTGCAAGGTGAGGACTGAGAGCACGCTGCCTGTGTGTGTTCTCCACTTAGCCGGGGTGATCCACATAAAAATCTGTTCCTTAATTTTTTTGTGTCATGTATCATATGTCTTTTTATTTATGCTTGTCATTATTCTTATGTGCAACTCTGTGTTTGGTCCAATACACCCCCAGCTATTATTTCGGAGGGGTGATGTATTTCTGCCTGAAGTAAGTGTCTGCTCTGTACGGTTGGTTCAGAAAGCCTCAGTGTTCTTTGTTGTGCTGTGATTGTGTGTGCCTTGCGTTCCATATAAGAAAACATGAAAACTCCAGCCAGCACAAGTACATCTGTGGAATATCTACAACTCTAACTGTGCACAGCTACTAACCACTTAATAAGTAGACATGTTTTGTGATCCCTTTTACTCAGTCTCTAGTGCCCATTGTTCCCCTTTGTATTTCACATTTATTTTATTTTTATGTTCTCACTTCACAACATGCTTATTATGAGTGGGTCTGAATCACGTGTGTGCTGATCTTACTGCTACATATTTTTACCAGCCAGGTGAGAAGGATCAAGGGTTAATAGAGGTTTCGGCATCGTCACACCAAACCCAGCCAACGACAGGGACGCCCTCCCAGGTCCCTCATATGGTGTCCCGGAAAGCTCTGAGAGACTTTGTAGGCCTGGAGAACTGTGAGAAGGCCACCCGCGATGCCATGCTCAACTTCAGCTTCTACCTGACTATCGGTGACATGGATGAAGCCTTTAAGTCTATAAAGCTCATCAAGAGGTATGTTTACATCACAAATGCATGTGTCTGCTCAGTGGTATTTGTTAATAGAGGAGGCACTGAGGATGGTATTTGCTTCTGTTTGATAACCGTCATCACATCCCCACCAATCCACTAATTGTTTCCACAGGGGCTTTAGTTCAAAGACAAAGCACACAGCACACAGGGGGTAGCATTGTTAACACAGCCTTGACAGTTCTTGGAATGCTCTCCAATGCTCTGCAGTGGGAGAGCTATAACAAACTGTTGATTTTCATTCTATCTCATTTCACTCAGCACCTTTGACTGTTAAGGTCAAACTCTTACAATAGCTCTGTAACCTTTAGTGTGCTATGCTCTCTTAAAGTCTCATGAAGAAACTGTCCCTGCTTTTTCAATATTTTCAAAATTTGTCTTGCCTCTAAAAACATACACGGTATAAAGGATGGATGTAGGTGTCTGTGTCATCACCTGTTGGTAGTTGCTGCCTGGTTATGAGCTGAGAGTTTTCACCGTCACCATTTTGGCGTTTTATAACCTTACATGACAGTTGAGAGGTGGATCTGACTGTCACACACACTGCACTCTCATTCGCTAACAACTTGTGATCGTCAAGTCATTGGCCAATTCAATTCAAGCACTTTGGCGACAGTGGAAAGGAAAAACTCCCTTTTAACAGGAAGAAACCTCCGGTAGAACCAGGCTCAGGGAGGGGCGGCCATCGGCTGTGACCGGTTGGGGTGAGAGAAGGAAGACAGGATGAAAGACATGCTGTGGAAGAGAGACAGAGATTAATAACAGGTATGATTCAATGCAGAGAGGTCTATTAACACATAGTGAGTGAGAAAGGTGACTGGAAAGGAAAAACTCAATGCATCATGGGAATCCCCGGCAGCCTACTCCTATTGCAGCACAACTAAGGGAGGATTCAGGGTCACCTGGTCCAGCCCTAACTATATGCTTTAGCAAAAAGGAAAGTTTTAAGCCTAATCTTAAGAGTAGAGATAGTGTCTGTCTCCCGAATCTAAACTGGAAGCTGGTTTCACAGAAGAGGAAAAACTGAAGGCTCTGCCTCCCATTCTACTTTTAAATACTCTAGGAACAACAAGTAAGCCTGCAGTGCGAGAGTGAAGTGCTCTAATAGGGTGATATGGTACTACAAGGTCATTAAGATATGATGGGGCCTGATTATTTAAGACCTTGTATGTGAGGAGCAGGATTTTGAATTAAATTCTGGATTTAACAGAAAGCCAATGAAGAGAAGTCAATACTGGAGAAATATGCTCTCTCTTTCTAGTCCCTGTCAGGACTCTTGCTGCAGCATTTTGAATTAACTGAAGGCTTTTCAGGGAGTTTTTAGGACATCCTGATGATAATGAATTACAATAGTCCAGCCTGGAAGTAATAAATGCGTGAACTAGTTTTTCAGCGTCACTCTGAGACAGGATATTTCTAATTTTAGAGATGTTGCACAAATGGAAGAAAGCAGTCTTACATATTTGTTTAATATGTGCGTTGAAGGACATATCTTAGTGAAAAATGACTCCAAGGTTCCTCACAGTGTTACTGGAGGCCAAGGTAATGCCATCCAGAGTAAGAATCTGGTTAGATACCATATTTCTAAGATTTTCAGGGCCGAGTACAATAACCTCAGTTTTGTCTGAATTAAGAAGCAGAAAGTTAGTGTTTGACAACTACTCTTTCAAGGATTTTTGATATGAAAGGAAGGTTGGAGATTGGCTGATAATTAGCTAAGACAGCTGGGTCTAGTGATGGCTTTTTAAGTAAAGGTTTAACTACTGCCAGCTTGAAGGCCTGTGGTACATAGCCGATTATTAGAGATAGGTTGATCATATTTAAGATTGAAGCATTAATTAATGGCAGGACTTCTTTGAGCAGTTTTGTAGGAATGGGGTCTAAAAGACACGTTGATGGTTTGGAGGAAGTAATTATTGAAGTTAACTCAGAAAGATCAATTGGAGGAAAAAGTCTAAATGAATATCAATGGTACTGAAAGTAGCTGTAGATAATGTTACATCTGTGGGATGATTATTGGTAATTTTTTCTCTAATGATTAAAATGAGAGAAAAATGAGTACACACAGGACAATCTTTCTTTCTGACTCTAATGAGAAGTATAATTTACAAAATGAGCTTAATGTTTTTTTTCAGTATGACCTGAATTGGAAAAAGCAGAGTATTTACTGATGTCCCCAGGAACCACGGGAGCCTATCAAAATTATTTGAAAATTCTGACTCAGTAACTCAAAATTACTCTGACTATTTATTCACTATTTATAAATGTTTTTTAGTAGCAGAATTGGGTTTCTATCGTTGGTCCTTGCTGACAATTACAATGAATAGAGGTTTAAAGTACATTAGCCTTCATTTTTCAGTCCCAGAAACGACGTCCATCATTAATACTGTTAGTCCTAAGCAATGAGAGCCTTTGTAATTAAACACCTGGCAAGGAAAAGTGATGACGCACCAATGATCTTTCAATTTAAAATCTCTATACGGATCCTTTAAAATGAGCAAACTCACTGTACATGAATTAGATTAAAAACACAGGACATGATTAAGGGTTTTTGTGTGTCTCTGTTGAGGGAAGGAACTCTTCAATGTGTATATGTGTGACTGTTTCTGTTAGTGTGCGGGTGTGTTCTGAGGGGATGTACTTTTCTAAACATTAAATCACACACACACACACACACACACACACACACACACACACACACACACGTTCGAGGTCCCCCTGCCAGTTTGGTCCAAAGCGAGTGCCCCTTTTCCATTCTAACAAACATTAAATCAGGTCACTAAAAGGATGTGTGTGTTAGTTCCTGCAAGTGTGTGTGTGTCTTTGAGAAATTTATGTGATATCAGCGATGATCTGATATTATCTTCAGGAGAGTACGTGATCCAGGGAACAATTCTGCTGTAGCGTTGCTTTCGCACGTACAAACATTACCCAAATGGGAAAATAGCATAAAAACAAACAAATGGGAAAACGGCTTACACCATTGGCCGGATATTCCAAACTGTTTAATCGGCCTGATGACAGGTTTACTAGGTTCCTCATTGAAGGCTATTTTTACTGCTGTGCATATTTTTTTTTGAAGATTTTTATTGTGTATGATTCCCGCATATCTCCACCCACAGAATTATGCATTTCCTGCAGTACTAACCTGTATCTTCAGGGACTTGTCTCTATGATGCAGGTCTGAATCAACAAAGGGTCTCATATTTAAATCTGACTCTAGCTTGTGAACCAGAATTCATTCAGATGTAGTAGATTTATTTTGAGGAAATATCTGGTGGGAGCAGTAGAGTCAATATGCCTGTTTGACATGTGTGCATGAAAAGGTCAGATCACCTGAGTCACAGCTGCATCAATGCACACTATAAAATGCCCTTCCTCCCTCTGATAATGAAACCGACAGTATCCATGGATGAGATATAAAACGTAACACACTTTGAAGGTGATGTTGTCAGTATCAAAGTTCCTCCTGCCGTTAAAAGCATTGTGTCATATCCAGGTTGGGATGTCTTATTCAGTCCACACTGTGCTACTTCCTTTCATTCACATTGTCCTTGACTTTTAAGTGACATGCTGCTACAAGATTATCTTCCCACACTTATGCAAGCAGTCTGTTACAGTCTTTTTCTTTTGAATTTACTCTTCAGAGCCAAACTTTCCTTGGAATTAAATGACTCAAGAAGGTGTTCAGACTGAGACTGGTGTGATACGTTTGACCCTCATGACCCCCATTTAAGCCAGTTGTCACTGGAAAGAATGAGCTAATTTTAGTTGTTCTTCCCTGTGAGGTTTTCATTCTCCAAGGAACTGATATCGTCATTCAGTACTTTTTGTATCATCCTTTGATGCTTCAGGCTAGAGTCAAGTTCCTTATTATAATAGTAGAGCTGGAAGTTACTCTGAGACTAGGTTGTTTTGGATTTGCTGAGATATAAGTACTGGACATGATTTTGGGGTTCAACAACTGTGGTGCAGCTGTATGTATATAATACCATGAAAAAGCCACCCCCACCACCCCCTTCTTATTTCTTACTTTTTTCTATATTTGTCACAATTACATGTTTTAGTTCATTTATTAGGCAAAGACAACCTGAGTAAATATAAAATGCTGTTTTAAAATGATGGTTTAATATTTTAAGGGACAAAAACTATCCAAACTTACCCGATGACTTGTGAAGAGGTAATTTTCCCCTAAACCTAATAACTGTGCCACCCTTGGCAGCAAGAACTGCAATCGGGGATTTGCAGTAACTGGCAAAAGAGTGCTTCACATCACTGTGGAGGAATTTTGGCCCACTTCTTGCAAAACTATTTTTAATTCATATTGGAGGCTTTTTAACCATGAACAGCCTGTTTAAGGTCAGGCTAAAGCATCTTAATCAGATTTAAGTCCAGAGTTTGACTAGGCCTCTTCAAAACCTTCATTTTGATTTTTGTAAGCTGTTTAGAGGAGTGACACAGCAGGACTTGCTGGTGTGTTTTGGATCATTGTCGTGCTGCGTTACCAGAGTGAGCTTTATTTTTATGGGATGAACTGATGACGGACATTCTCCTTCTGGAGTATCTGGTAGAGAGCATGGTACCATCATCACACTACCACCTCCATATTTGACTATTAGTATGATATTCTTTGTGTTAGTTTTACGTCAGATGTAATGGGACTCAAACTTTCCAGAAAGTTCAGCGTTTGTCTCGTCAGTCCACAGAATATTTTCCCAAAAGTCTTTTGGATCATGTTTTTTTGGCAAATGTCAGACGAGCACATTTGGTCAGCTGTGGTTTTAACCTTGGAAGTTTCCCATGGATGCCGTTTTAGCCCAGTCTGTTTCTTATTGTTGAATAATGCACTCTGACCTTAACCAAGGCAAGTGACCCTCGCAGTTTTTTAGATGTTGTTCTGGGTTCTTTTTTGACCTCCTGGATGAGTAGTAATTTTGGCATACCGACCGCTACTGGGAAGGTTCACCTCTGTTCCAAGTTTTCTCCATTTGTGGATAATGGCTTTCACTGTGGTTCACTGGAGTGCAAGAGCCTTATAAAATGTCTTCGTAACCTGTTCCAGACTGATAGATGTCAATGACTTTGTTTCTCAGCTGTTTCTTTAGACATGATGTGTTGCTTTAGATTTATTAACATACTTTGTTAGACCAGCTCTGTTTAAGCGATTTCTTGATCCAGCAGGCCTGGCAGTAATCAGGTCTGGGTGTGGGTAGTGAAATAGTTAATTCATGATTAACAAGGAAGGCACACAGAGCCAGGAGGGTTTGGATAACTTTTTTTTACCTTAATAAATGAAACCATCACTGAAATACTGCACCTTGTATTTCCTTGTGGTGTCTTTTTCTAAATTTAAAATTTGTTTGATGATCTGAAACATGTAAGTGTCACAACTGTGCAAAAAACTCCACACTTTTTCACAGCATGTTGGTCTGATGACTCAAACAGGCTCGCCTCCACACAGTCCTCATTCATACAGTGCTTTACAAACTCGAACATTACAGCTAACTGCTGGATTTTCCCTTTTGAGTGCAGTTAGCCAAACAGCAAACAGCCACTTACTACTAAAGAGACAATTTCTTAACATAAAACAGATTGTTGCAGCCAGGAGCAGCACAAAAGTGATCCCTTAAACTGACTTTTAGTTTTAGTGTCCTTATTTTCCTCTGAGTTATCGATTCTGTCACTAGTTAGCTAACATAAACTAATATAGGCTATTAGCTGCAACCAACAAACCAACCATACTTATTGACAGAAGATGACGCTAAACATCTTTTTAAAACTTTAACTTTACACAATTATTTCTTAAATCCAGCTTCACAGACCGTGTTACATCTGTGTCAGTTTTTGAGAGCAGGGCTCAGTGGTGTAAATTAGCCTTGAAATGTGTAGCATTTCATTTCCTCTTTAAATCAAATCTGTTTTGGAGGCAGCCATCTTGGATCAAATATGGAGGAATACAGAGGAATAAAAATAAAAAGCCCGTACAGAATCAGCAGTCAAATCCAATTTAAAAAAAGAAATGCAAAAGTTTGTTGACTTTGCCCCGAAATTGTTTTGGGTGTTTTTTCAACACAGCGACATGATTGGCTAATGTGTTTCACGTTAAGATAATTAATCGGCTCTTTGGGAGCATGGGCAGGACAACCGTCATCTTTAGTTTTTCTTCAACAGATTTCTGTCCCACTTCTCCTCTTAATGTAATTTCTGGTTAAATGTTATGAGAAGACAACTGTTGATGAAGAATTTCCAGTTGACAAATGGCTAAAGTTACTAGAAAAATGATTCATTAAAATAAACTTTTAATGAATGAGCCTTTGTCAGGATGTTGGGTACCAAGCAGCAAAGACAACAACCACTGTTTGATTATAGTTACCAATAAATTTATTGAATTTACATGATATACATGATATATTATTATTTTAATGTGGAAGTCCCACAAATAACCTGGAGTTTTTTGCAGAAATATGATATGGTCATTACTACTACTTATGATAGCACTATGCTATTATTTTTTTTATATATATTATATTAATTTAGGTATCGAGTATGTACCAAAGCAAGGAGAGAATCATAAAGGAAGCATCATGAAAAATGAACTTAACTGAACAAGTTGCAGTACATCGGCAAAATAGTTACTATCAATTGAACAAAAACTAATCCACAATTATCCATACACATTATTTAGCAGGTTATTTGTCTTTTATCTTTTTAAAATTTTCTTGCTTCAAAGTATTCCTGGAACATTATAATATATCCTCGTGTTCTTCTTTCATTTGTTCAAAATGCCATCTCTCACTGGCTATTAAAAAAATTAAATATTGTCACTGATTTGGCAAAGCACAGTCAAAAAGCTAACTGAAGACTCTTCAGCTTTTATCCTGGTATGTTCCCTACATGTAACATATATAATTATTATGTGCATAACATTTTTAATAAGCTTTAAACTAGTGAACACAAATATGAGGTATTCTAGTATTATAATTTCAACATCTTTCATTTTTTCAAATTTATGATTGTGCAGGAGACCATTTCATAAATGCACCATTAATAAAATATGTCAAGTTCCAGCTTGATCTTTTCATAGGAATTATGTTTTATGAAAGACAGTCCTAATCCAAATTCTTTACTTAACAGATTACTCTGGCTTGAATACATGATTGAATCATGCAGGATTTGAATTTCCCTGGAACTTTAGGGCTGCTTTAAACATTAATTTTAGTTAAATATGTGAAAACTGTGCACTAAATAGCAAAATATTTAGCATATCTCTATTGTGGGAATGGGAGCAATGGAATACAATTGCAAGCGTATGTTAGTCCAGCCATTGTGGGAGCACAGGAGTGTCGTCTTTTTTTGAGAGTCGCATTGCTGTCACGTAGCTGGAGTTAAACATGACGGGTTGAGAACATAGTCTTGTCACTGGCGTGTCGTGTGAGATCTCCTGAGCTCAACAAGGTGACTCCACATAGTCATTGTCCAGACGCGGGTGAAAAGGTGACGCTAGTGAGGGACTGATGATTATAACTCGAGGTGCAAGGCAGTCATCACGGCGGTGTAAAATGTTCCAGATGAGCATAGCCGCAGCCATAGTGGCCAGCAGGCAAGCTGCTATGTCCATATAGCAGGAGTAGGAAAGGTGGGTGTTGGGCCCGATCTTATAGAAGGTCACAAGTCCAATAACCAGAACAAAACCTGCATGGGAGCAGAGAGAGAAGAAATCAGTCAGCTGTTATTTACCAATATCAGGATCCAGTGAAATACAGTATGTGCTTTTTCTTTTTTTCAAATTTTGAGGCACTCTTCTGTTTAAGCTGCATCATGTTTCACACTGGAAAAACAGACAAGGTCATGTTTCATCTTGACATAATTACTGAGAGACCCAGAGTGCAAACATTGTGCTGGTGAAGAAATATTCACGAGGAACAGCACAAAGCGCTTACAGGAATGCTAGCAACTCCTGAGCACATTAAAACCAGATGATTGAGGTCAGCGTGACCATGAGCTGGCAATATTGTGTTGTACCAGATGAGACTTTGGATGTAACTGTAAGACTTTTAATTGTAAAGTTGAGAGAGAGTCTGTGGGATAGTTTAAGACATTTTAGTTACAACAGTTAAAAAAATGAAACCTGCAGTAGTAGAAGAATCCCATTCTCTCAAAGTTGAAAATGTATTGGTAAGCTGAAGCATTAAGATTTCCTTTCACTGGAACTGGCCAACCCAAGAAAAACAACAGTTACGATTTTTGTTTTTTACCTTTGATATTCAGAAACCCAAGTGAAAGAGACTGCTTGGCCTAATGTACATCTGAAGTTTCTCTTTGGCTTTTTAAAATCCTGCATGCTGACAATTAGACCCTATCACTGTAGTCACTGTATTGCACAGTAAGGCCGGAGCTATGTGCACAGCCTTTGATTTGGGAAATCTGTTTCCTCTGAGGAGGAACTTCAGAGATCTCAAGATTAAAGTTCTCAATAGCGGAAAAATATCAGAGCATGAATACAGGCTTGGAAAAGCCTTTGAGATGTTTTATCTCCTGCTTTCTTTGATTCACAGGAGCTTGACTGAAGCAAAGAGGAACTCCTGCTTGCATGCGAAGGTATAAAGCCTTAGTCTTTAGTTTCATGCTGTTCCTTTGATCTTGTATCAACATTTTTCACTGTCTCCACGGCTGCTGTTGTCCTACTTCTTTACAGTTAGGTACAGTGTGTCTTAAAGCAACACTTCTCGGGGTTTTCTCATTCAATGCCTTCAAGTGTGCTCTGGAGCCATTATATAGTTTAACAATGCTACATGTCTAAAAAACTTGCCCCATCCACAGTGGTATAAATACAGGGACCAAAAATAATCACTGGAAATAGGGATGTTAGTGCATTAGGATATGAATCATTCGGTTTCCTGAAACAGTCAGTGGCACCAATGAGGGAAGTTCATTTATATTTCTTTCTCTACCTCTACTGTAAGATGGTTGTCATTGTTTTAAGTGAGGATGTGGATAATTGTGTCTGTATATCAATATGTATCCACTACACTGTGTATGCATAAGAATGTAACTGTTTGCTCATGTCTGTTCATGTTTAACCTGTCTGGCTCCTTATCCAAGAAAATGAATAATCTCCTGTCCAGCTTCCAGCCAGGGTGGGCTGTGTGAACCTCTTTTCTGGCAGGGACTTATCTCCCATGCTTCCTTCCCCTGCTTCCTCTTTCCATCCTTCCTTCCTCGCCTCCTTGCCACACCCTGAGCTCCGAGGTTAATACATTTACTGGACATCTGACACAGTCTGTCACAGAGAAAATCTTAATGAGTCTTGCTGCTATGTGACTGGTTCTTGGAAATTCCTTTGGCCCTGCATTTTCCTTTTAGCTAGTAGTGACCTACTGTAGTTGTCATGATGTCTTGCTTCTCACCAGGAATCTATTGAGCCACAGACACAAATGTGACTTCTTTTGGAGCCAGGTTTATAATCAGTGAACGGATCATACAGATTCACTAATCACCCGCTTCTTAGTGGGATGTGATCTGCAGTGTTGACATTTGACACGTTAGAGCCATGTCCATTCAGAAAACACATTCCAGAGTTGTCTCACGGGGTGAAAAGACCACTATTGTGCTTTCAGTCTGGACCAGCCAACGTTGCTGAGATATGGCTCTATGCAGCTTAATATTGTTATTCCACACACTCACACTCTGCTTGCAGTTGTAAAGCATTTTGGCACGTCTGAAAATGAAAACATTCCAGTGAAAGGGAGCGATGGGTAAAAATACCTCCATTCATTCAGAAGTGAGCCCCATTCAGTGACTCAGTGGGGGAGGGCTGAAATGGGAGTGGAGAATGAATGAATGGTAGAGGCCTGCATTACTATCTGCACTCAGATGATTTGGTCTTCTTAGGAATTTTGCAGCCTTTATTTCCAGGAATTATTGCTCAGTCATTTGATTATTATTGAATCTGATGGTTATTTTTAGAGTTGATTAATTTTTTATTTGTCCAACTGTCCAAACCTCAAAAAATGCTCCAAAATGGGTGGCATTTTTATTACGGTATTCATGTTACTCTTGTGGTTTTAGGGATGGCACTGTTAGTCTGTTGTTCGTTTAGTTGGGCTACTGCTGTGGCCCAGATTAACGTGCTGTGCAAAAGTGTTGAGCCACCATCATTTCTTTATATTTTCCGATGGAAATAGGTGCAGTTATTTATTGAACCACGTACCAATATACATGGAAATGCAGTATATAAGGTAAAAACAGAATTTGCTTTCCAGATGGTATTGTATGATGGATTAAAATGGGACTTTTCTGTGTGCACTTCCATCATTTTTTACAAGATCTTCAACACCACCGGTGAAATGCAGCCACAAACCATGAGAGATCCTCCACCGTGTTTAGCAGATGGAAATTTAAACCCATCCATCCATCCATCATCATTCTCTTCTGCTTATCCTTATTAGAGTTGTGGGGAGCTGGAGCCTATTCTAACTACCCAAAATTTAAATTTTGGATACATCACTCTATCAGATCTGTTTCTATTGATTTCCAGCTCACTTCTTGTGTATTTTGGCATAAGCCATCAATTTATTCCTTTCCCTTCCTTCCCTTCCACTGACACCATTTCTGATGAGGCTTCAGTAAACAGTAGATGGATCATCTGAAGGGCCAGATGCCTTTTTCATGGTCCTGTTTCAGGTCTTTTCTGAAAGTTTTTCTTTTATCTGTTCAGACCATGACTTCCATGGTGTTCATCTGCTGTCGATGGGCCACTTCTTCTTCTTTTGTCTTCCGTTTGTCCAGTTTCCACAAATCTTTAAAGACTCACCATGCTGAAATACGCCAAGTTTTAGGCCTTTAGCACTTTGAGAATTGCCCTATTGGTGCAAAAGTATTATTTTATGCCCGTTAAACAATCAAACAAAATGGGGCAGACAATGTCCAAAGAAAAACTTCAGCTTCAGAAAGCATGGAGAACTATTGCTGAAGACCGCTTTAATAAATGACCAGAAAGCCAGGCTTGAAATAAGGGGTGGCCCAAGTTTTTTTTTTCATAGTGCTGTAATACAATAAACATTTGATGAATTTCCAAGAAATTTGGTTGAGATGGCCAAGCTTAGGATGGTGTAGGATTAATGTTACTGACTTGTATCTAATGATGACTCTTGACTTACATGTGCAACTACCCCAACCGTTAGATCAAAGTTTACTCTCATCTAGTGACACATCTATGCAGTATTCAGGAAATACACATTTTTCCCAAGTGACTGCCTTTAAGACATGGGTAATTTTCACATTAAAAGCTTAATTCAGACATACCCATGAATTAATTGATATTTATTGCATGTCACAGAGTTTTCACATAGCAAATATTAGTGGATAGTTGCTTTGATACACGGGTTACATGTATGTGGATATGGGAGTGTATTTTAAAAACATCAGAAAATAATATGAAGTGAATAATATGAAATGATGAAGAAAATAATATAAGTGTAGCAGTTGTTGAGTTTATGTTTTTTTGTATGTAATAAACTCAAACAGAAGACTTTATCAGCTGGAAGTACCAAGTTAACTTCAGCTCCAGTCGTCAAAATTCTGATTTTTAGTCTTTTTTTTCTTAGTTTTGGTATTTTGATCTGACGTCCATGTGTTAAAGACGTTCTCTGGAGCAATCTGTCTTTAAGACAGCAAAGGAGCTGAGTGTATACAAGCGACACTTGTCATCTGATTTTTTTTCTTGTGTCGTGTCCTATGAACGACTATGAACTGATAAACTTCTAAGGTCAAGATTACATTTTGATAATAACCTTTTTCTGTCAGAAGAGTAAAATTAGAAGATCAGATTTTTCCAGAGAGTGTTATTTTTTTTTAATGTCAGGGAAGTAGGTGTGTGCAGTAAATTTCTTTTTAGAATGCCAAATCTATTATGCTGCTGCCTTTGGTAATCGTTCTTTTGTGAGATGAGCTCTTGGCCACTGAGGTGTTTCTCGTGTTGTTGTCTAATATAGGAAAATGCAGTAACACTGGGTGGGCCTCAATCCTCTCACCAAGGTCTTTAGATAAAAGCCATCAGCCCCGCTGGAATTTGTCCTGAATAGACTAAAGATAAAGAGGAGATTCTTTATTTGCAACTACTCTTAGACACTTTGTAAACAGACATAAAAGCTAGGCCAGTGTATCTAGAGTGAGGCAAGTCCCACCCTGCTGTCATAAGTACCAAAGGACATTTCTTCACCGAAGCTCACTATAAACAGACAATCATGCCACAACACACTCTAACATACACAAGCATATATGCACATATTCCCTCCTGCCAGTGCACACACAAACACACAGTCCCCGTCGAAAACTGTCTTTCCCGTTAATTCCCCCCTCCCCTCTTTTTCCTTCTTCAGCTCAGGGGTTTGCATAACAGGTAGTCACAGACATTTCCTCGTCCTGAGCAGGGATATCCTGGCGCCCGACAGTCGCTCCCTGGCTCACTGCAGCACTGGTCCATGGATTTTGGACTAGGACTAAATTTAGACCCACACCAGACCCCCTTCATGCTGCTCAGAAACCAAGCAGCTGAGTGACCGCAGCGCACAACACACTTCCTCAGCAGGGGCACCGGGACAAGTCAATACTAGGGAGCACTTAATGTCGATTGTGGTGGATGGATAGATGGATGGATGGATGGATGGATGGAGGGATCGACAATGGACAGATTTTGTTTCCACTATTGTGACCACTTTTCATTTAAATATGGATGAGTACCCACATTTAGTAAAAATATGGTCTATGATGCATTATTTTTTTAAAATTAGGGTTTACTTTTTCTTAGGTAGACATAAAGGATGAGATTTGCTGGTGTCGTAACTTCCTGCAGCATTTGAGGCTTAGAAGTTGATCTTTAGTACTGGAAAGTTGCCCAGTCCAGGTCCAGCTGTGATTACATCCCAATTTTATGGCACTTGGCCAGACACCGTGTGAACTTTGGTCTGTAGCATTTGTATACATGAGTATGTAAATTTTGGGTTTGGTTAAATCTTTTCAAATGGCAAAACACTTAAAAAGAGGGGATGCTGGTACTTACTGGCTAGTTGGAAAAGTGCAGCGATGGCTTCTTCCCACCACTGGGATTCGTGTGAGATGAAGGGCAACTTCATCAGGCCTAGAAGGAAGATCAGCTGACCTGCAGTCAGGGCCACTGTCGCTATCAGGTTACATGCTCGCATCATGTTAAACTGCACTTGAAGGACCAGAAGAAAAAGTTGTGTCATATTTCTGGCACTGTGATGTAAACGAGTCAGATATACACATGAAAAAGTAGATGGCAATAATAGTCTTTAAGGGATACTTTTATTATATGTCTGAATTTTTGAGGGCACCATAAAACTAATTTACTAATTTATTTAAAATGTACCCACGGTTTCCAAAAAAAAAAAAAAAAAAGCTGGGACACTGATTTAAAAGTCTAGACTGAATAAATCTAGTGCAAAGACAACACAGAACATAAAGGCTGCCACCTCTTCTTCTGAAACACTGAAGGATTTTTGAACTGTGGAGTGTAGCTCATCTACTTTTGAAAGTAAATATAGGATTTCAGCTTCTCAGCGGTTCAGAGCTGGTTTGTCTTGTTTCTGTTTTTTTATGTGTGTGTGTGTGTGAAGGCAGGAAAGCTCAGGACTCTTTTCCTCTGGAGAACTGCTGTTATACTTGCAGAATTGTAATTATGTGCAGAATGTGGTTTGGCATTGTCTTGCTGAAAAAGACAAAACCTTCCCAGACGCAAACGCTGCCCTGATGGCAGCATACGCAAGTATCCAGACATTCTGCACTTTGCCAGTGCCTTGTGTACTACTCCATCCCTATACCATCACAGATCCTTTGGAACTGAGCTGGATGGATCTTATCTATAGCTTGCTGGATAGACTGTCCATGACTTAGAACATTTTAGATTTTCGTTGGTCAGACCACAGGACAGTTTTTCACTTTTCCTCTATCTATCTCATATAAGATCAGTCCCAGAAAAGGCAGCGGTGTTTCTCGGTCTTGTTTATACATATTAATATATTTTTTGTGTGTTTGTTTTACTGGTTGATGTGACTCAGGGGATACAGCTGATCATTCCCTGATCTGAAGGTAAATAAACCTGTTCTTAGATAGTGCTTTTCTACTCTACTTGAGCACTAAAAGTGCTTTGTACAGCATGTCTCATTCACCCATTCACACAGTACCTTTTTCTTCATCTAACTGCTTTCTATCTAAGATTTACACACACATTCACACTGCGATCAGGCCAAGGATAACAAAGCATCCATACTTATGAACCATCAACCTTTCAATTAGCAGATGACCTGCTCTACCTCCTGAGCCACAACAACCCCTGAATCATCCATCTACAGATTTCCCTTGAAGACATTCATGTATTCACACAGTCCAGTAGATGTATTAAGTGGTCAGTTACAGTGTAAAACCTCTACATGAATACCAGTTCATGTTCAATTTATGTTTGCGTGGTAGAGCTTGAACTTTTATTTGTGGATGCAAAAACAAACTGTGTTCACTTTGATTTTAGAAGTAAATTTCTCCAGATTATCTGAATCTTTTATTTATGGCAGTTTATACCGCAGATGATGAAATCATGCAAGGATAAAACTCCTACATTGGCGGAGATTTTCTGAAATTGTTCAGGTTTCTATGTTATGTTATGTTTTTTGAAGTTTTTTGGGGGGGTGGTTCTATTCTTTTGTGACCTATATTCCAGTTTTTTTGTTTTGGTTTTTTTGGAAACAGGGTTATAAAATACACTCTCAGCACAGGGGCATTGACACGATTACTATTTTTTCATGAATGGTAAGTCACTTTTGCCATTAGTTGGCAGTGCTGCCCAGTGCCCAGTAAAGCTGGCCAATGGATTTCCAGCATTTCCCAGACTTGTTCTTGAACGACAGTTTGGAGCTTATTTAGAGAAGCACGTAAATCCATTGTAGCATTGACTTTGACTGAAAAATGTAACTGTTTTATGGAGTACATGCTACAGATTTTTGGATGGTTGAATACATTGGATAAACTTAAAAGTTAAGAGCTTGGATTTAATTCATGGATGTCAGCTTTACCCCAACAGTGAAATTCTTCAGAGGTGTGTTTTCATATGAAAAAGAACAAAACTGACCACTATATAAAACTCTGCAGTACAGCGATATCTGCAGCATTAAGTGTATTTCTTTTATTTATAAGGATGTACCAATTTATCAGTCAACAAGTTTAACAAGACAAAGGTTAGACACTTTTTTTAAAGCAGACATAAGCATGCTGTGATGTCGAGTGTAAAATCTAAAGTAAAGTTAAAACTTACATTTGACAGTGCTACGGGATTCTTGGTAGCCTGCATACTCAGAGCCCCAACCAGTGCTTTCACATTGCTTCTGTGTGCCTTGCCCCCTTCTGTCAGCCTGGAGGTCGTCACGGCCCCTCTCCCCGCCGTTGGGGCACATCTTCCATAGTCCCACACTGCGCTTTCGGCCGTCCTCCAGAGTCTGCAGAACCCAGCTGGGTGTGACGGCTGCCACATTATTTAGGACCAGGGACAGCAGGGCTACGGCCACCGCTGCCGCCACCAGCCTCTGCAAGGCCATGTGACGCCCGGCACCTGCCACCTCTCCCCCTCCGTCGTGCCCCTGCTCCGAGTCCTGTTCGAGCTCAGTGGGCTGCCAGCTCCCTCGCCTCTCCTCTGGGCCAGGAGCACTAGCAGTGCTCTGGGCCCCTTGGCTACTCTCCACCTCCTCCACCACCACCTTCTTCTTCTTCTTTCAGCTATTAGCTAGTGTCGTCCCAGCTCACCCAGAGGTGGATTTGGCAAGAGTTTTGTTTTAGGGCTTAGCTAAAGGACATCTCCATTCATCCTCATTCAGGAGTCGGTTGTCGTTGCAGCAGATCCTCAGCCCTCCTCCTCAGACAGCAGTGTGGGTACGTCGGGATTGATCCAACTGGCACCTAGGTCCATTCCACTGGCTCCGGCTGACTGCAGCTTGACTCTTGGATATCAGTCCTTGCTTGTACTTTTATCTTTTGCTTTTCCACCCTCCAGTACTCTGTTTAATGCACTTTTCAGACTTCTGGGTTTGCAGTTGGTTTATTTAGGTGTGCAGTAGATTGGCTTTCTTTTTCTTCTTCTCAGCAATGCCACATTTCTTCCAGAAAAGTACAGATGACAAAAGTAGATTCTTCGGAGAGCGTTGCTAGGAGCTGACTCGTAGGTGGCTTTGCTTTGACTACCCAAGACTGTCTCTCAACTTGAAGAGCCCCTGCTGCCTGCCTGGAACAAGAAGTCCTCTAGCCCACCCCCTTTTGCCTCTTTCTATCTTTACCCCCTCTCACTCTCTCTTTTTCTCTGTTGCTCACTCGCGCACACACAGTTTCTCTGCAAATGTTTGCGGTCAGAGTTGAAATGCAGGGGAGTTGCAGTTCATCATAATCCGAGGAATCAGTTAGCAGCTGTAGCAAGCACTGAACAAACAGCTCCCTCCTTCATGATCACTTTAAATATGAGCCTGTGTTTGTGCCAGTGCGTTCGTGTCACAGAATGTCCAAAAGACCCCCTCTTAGACGTCACTGTTCGGTATATTCTTTTGTCTGGAGACCAGGGGGCGTTTGCTAAAGTCCGCTCTCTCATGTACAACAAACATAGTGACTGCCACACTCGGCCAGCAACAGGATGTGTTTCCTGAGAGGAAAAGAGGATGGGAAGAGAGGCCAAATGTAGACCTGTTTCTTCTCTTGTCTTTCCTTTTCTGGCTCTCTAAATCTGGCTGCTCAGAGTGCTGCGAACATGATTTTTCTCAACATTTTTAAATAACTCAGATTTTTTTTCCACCCCATGTTTTGTTTTCTATTACCATAAACAGTAAGACTTTGGCTGCCACCTATTACTATTGCTTTTTTTTCACTTTGTCTCCCTTCTTATAGCAGGGCCCCTAAAGATTTGGGGTATTTCCTGTTGCCTAACTTTAATAAACAGCCCACATCTGTATCAGCTAAAGCAAGGAGGAGGGAGGGGATGGAAATAGAGACCAGATGGCTGTGGAATCTTAAATTTGGAATTGAAACTGAAATGGGGGATGGGGTGTGTGTAAAAGACTTGATTTACGTCAGAGAAAAGGAAAAAAGAAAAGGAAGGATAAAGAATGACCTTTGCTTTGAGTTTAAAATCCTCTTCTCCATCTTAAAATGTAATAATTTCTAGGTTATGCTTTTATCAGTACACGGGATTGTTTGATGGACATTCATTATCATTGTTATGATTGATATTGGAATGATACTACACCACTAAAGGTTTGGCCCTAGTGACATAAAAGCATTTACATCGTTAAGTCAGGTTTGTCCCCATATTCACATGCATTCAGTCTAACTATCAAATATAAGCTTAAATGGAACCAGACATAAGTGGAAAATATTAAATACCTACCAACTTTAAATATTTTTCTATGAATATATTTACTTATTTGCGTGTGTGTGTATAACTGATCTTACTGTTGAATAATAAAATGCCAAGGCAGTGAGCCAGACATCATCCTTGCAAACAAGCCATTTCTCCTTTCTCTTGTAGTAAAGCGGTGTGGGAAAACATGGCACGGATGTGTGTGAAAACCCGCCGGCTGGATGTGGCACGCGTGTGCCTTGGGAATATGGGAAATGCCAGGGCAGCAAAAGCACTAAAGGAGGCGGAGGCTGAGCCTGAACCAGAAACCCAAGTTGCGATGTTGGCCATTCAGCTCGGCATGCTGGTGAGATATTAAAGAACCTTTTTATTTTAGCCCCAGACTATAACAAAGAATTGCAAAAAGGGTTATTTTTTTGTGTTTGGGTTCAGTTTGCAACCTAATGTGAAAACTCCATAAGAGAAAAGATTACATTTCATTTAAAAAAGACAAGGTAAGTTTAAAAAAAGGAATTTGAGTTTATAAAATCGTTCTAGAAGATAATTTTAGTCTTTTTTAAAACAAAAAACCTGCGTTCCAGCTCACAGAAATGCCACATCCTTTGGCTACAAATAACACATCCTCTCTTTAAGTTGTACCACGCACAGACCAAGGGACTTTCCGGGCCAAAAGCATTTATCTTTCCATCATCTTTTCCTGTCTTCCAACAGGAGGATGCAGAAAATTTGTACAAAAGCTGTCAGCGCTATGACCTGCTGAACAATTTTTATCAGGCCTCTGGTAAATGGCAGCAGGCTTTGGAGACAGCTGAAGTTCACGATCGCATCCACCTGCGCGCCACGTACTACAGTTACGCCAAATACCTGGAATCCATGGGCGACAAGACGTTGGCCCTCACTTAGTAAGGAAAACAAAAGCGTATTTATTATTTGGTCAGTAATGTAGTCGTGTGTGTCGGAACAACTATACAATAGGAACAAAGTGTGACTGATTGTTATCCTTTTTGTTACAGCTATGAGAAATCAGACACACACAGAGTTGAAGTGCCCAGAATGCTCCAGGACGACACGTCATCTCTAGAGATTTATGTTAACAAAATGAAAGACAAGTAAGTCCCGGCTTTCCCTTTATGGTTAAAAACATCTGACATGCTTTTAAACACCAGTCCTTCCATCTGTATAACTCAGGAGCATCTATAAGTGGTGGGCCCAGTACCTGGAGAGCCAGGCAGACCTGGATTCTGCACTACATTTCTACGAGTGTGCTCAGGATTATCTTTCCCTCGTTCGAATCTACTGCTACAGGGGGGACATTCAGAAGGTGACTCAGTTTATAATCTTGTAATTTTAAAGAATTCGACCTTGAGGAGTTGTGTTTACTGATTTTTATAGTGTCTTGTGTACTTAGGAAACATGTATAGGTTTGTAAAGCCACTGTAAACATAATGTTATTCTGACTAATTTACGTGCTTCTTTTATATGATAACATTTTTTTGTAATTTCCTAGGCATCAGAGATAGCCAACAATACAGGTGACCGAGCAGCTTCTTACCACCTGGCCAGGCATTACGAGGGACATGATATCAAACAAGCTGTTCACTTCTACACACGAGCCCAGGCCTACAATAATGCTATACGACTTTGTAAGGTAAGGGTTTTTCAGCAGCCTCAGTTAGAAATATATATCTATGTATAAAGCAAGATTTTTTTTTCTTTATTTTTTTTTTCTTTATTTTTTCCCATCGTTGTTTTCTTGTGTTTGTCTGATCAGGAGAACGGCCTGGATGACCAGCTGATGAATCTGGCCCTGCTCAGTAACCCAGAGGACATGATGGAGGCTGCCTGTTACTACGAGGAGAAAGGCTCCCATTTGGATCGAGCTGTTGCGCTCTACCACAAGGTGCATCACAGCTGTCTGTGTTTTTGTTTTTTTTCCACGATTGAATGGATTGATGCATTATAAATCATTCCACAAGGGGGGGTGGTATTGTTAAATACATTTAAAGTAAGCAATTTGAAGTAGATTTTCAACTGTGGATATATTTATTCATTTCTTTCTTATAGGCTGGCTATGTCTCCAGAGCTCTAGAGCTGGCCTTTGCCACCCAGCAGTTTGGTGCTCTTGAGATGATCGCAGAGGATCTCAATGAGAGCTCAGACCCAGCCCTCCTGGCTCGCTGCTCTGACTTCTTCAGCACACATTCCAAGTATGAGAAGTCAGTGGAGTTACTGGTAGCAGCCAAGAAGGTACCGCTGCGACACAGCATCACCTGTCTGCCCGTAAATCCATTCATATGTGCTAACTCCTGCTTTTGTGTCTCCACATTTGTGTACCCAGTACCACCAAGCCCTGGAACTGTGCGTGACGCAGAACCTAACGATCACAGAGGATTTGGCCGAGAGAATGACTGTACCTGATTCGAAGGATATGTCCGAAGAGGCCCGCAAGGAGCTGCTGGAGAGGATCGCTGACTGTTGCATGCGGCAGGGCAATTACCATCTGGCCACTAAGAAATACACACAGGCTGGCAACAAACTCAAGGTGATAATCGGATGTGTAGTACACACATTAGGAATTCTGTGCAAGCTCACATTGTCTTGTAGGTTTTTTTGGTTATAAGATACATAGGACGTATCTTGTCTGATACATATGCAACACCTAATGTGTCTCCTTGAGGAAAAAAAAGTATGCGTCATGCTGTTACACTGGAAATTAAGTAATCGTGACTCTAAAAACTCAAATTATTTTGTTTCTTCTTAACAGGCAATGAGGGCGCTCCTGAAGTCAGGCGACACGGAGAAAATTGTTTTCTTTGCCAATGTTAGTCGTCAGAAAGACCTTTTCATCTTGGCCGCCAACTATCTCCAATCTCTAGACTGGCGTAAAGATCCAGATATCTTAAAAACAATTATTGGTTTCTACACTAAAGGCAGGGCACCGGACCTGCTTGCTGGCTTCTATGAAGCTTGTGCTCAGGTGAGCAAAATATCAGTTCATTTCACGATGGTTACATTGGCCGGTTTGTTTTGACGTTTATATTGAATGATTTAATTAAAAAAACAAAAAAACAAAAAAAACCTGCCTCAGTATCAGAGCACATCAAGCAAAATACAATTTATACATAAATCTAGATGATTCAATAAAAAGTTATTTTGTTATCATTTAAAAGGTGGAGATTGATGATTACCAGAACTATGAAAAGGCTCTGGATGCTCTGACTGAGGCATCAAAGTGTCTCTCAAAAGCAAAGGACGCTTCAAGCGGACAACTGGAAGTGCGACTGGCTGATCTGCAGCACAAGATCACCTTAATCAGGAAGTTTGTCCACATACGCAGGTACGAATATGAACTCATTTTGATTAGTTCAGTTTTACCGTAAGTTTTGGTTTTCATCATAGAACGGGTCGTTTTTGATTATCGCGCGGGTCGACCTGTCTGCAAACCTTTGAGCTCATCGCATTTGTCTGCAGTTTGTACAGCGAGGATGCCGGCGAGGCGGTGCAGCTGTGTGAAGCCCTGCTGGAGGAGCCAGAGCTGGACCCTGCCGTGAGGATTGGAGATGCGTTTGGTTTCCTTATCGAGCACCACTGTCAGCAAGGCAACTTCCAATTGGTGACTGTCTTCTTTTTCTAGATTTTTCAATAGGTCAAATTACACTGATCACATTAACGTAAGGCTGCAATGATTCATCATGTAACTCAACTAAAAAAAACAAATCCTTCATGCTACTTTCTATTTTTTTTTTTTATTTGATGCTTCGCTTCATGCATGACTCTGTAGACTTCAGTTCTCATTGTGTAAGTGCAAGAGTTTCATCCATATTTGTGACTAAAAATGGACCTGCAGTAGAAACATATCAAGGAGCATGCGTGTGAATTAAAAACTGTGGCAACATTAAGCCCATGCATCCCACAATTTTTCAAGAAAAGACTGATAACACAGCAGCAGCAGCAGTGATGCACACACGCTCAGGAAAGAGCCGTGCAAGTGTGCACAATTTAAAAGACCTATGTTTTTTCTCTTTGAAATATTTACTAACACTAATTAATAAAACAAAAGTGTTTCATTTCTAGTTATGTGATTAAATGATGGAATAAACTAAAATAACTGACCACCGCAGCCCTACATTAATGACAATACGCACTTCTTTGTCTTTGGATGCTCATCTATTTGTGTCCTTTGTAATTCTTTCCCAGGCCAATCGTAAACTAGAGCAGCTCCAAAAGCTGTTGCCATCCCAGAATGTTAGCTACTACATCAGCCAAGCCAGCCTAGTGGCCCTGCAGAAAGAGCTTGGTATCCCTATGGATCGCAGCGACAACATACATATCTCAAAGGAGGAAGACGAAGTGGAAGAGGATTTAAACATGTTTTAACCCAGTGAAACTATATCAAATATATCTGCACTTTTTCAGACCGGAAATAACTGTGGAGTTAGTTTTGTCCAAAACAACTTACATGGGAGATGTGAGGGCTGCCAAAGTCACATTATGTGGACTGAGCACAGCATCTGTTTGCATTCAAAGGCACTCGACTATCAGATATTGAATGAATACTGTGGAAAACACGAAAAATAAAACGTTCAAAACTCATCAGGGCAGTTGGTCAGAGTGTGTGTGTGTGAGCTGCAAAACATCAAAAACCTACACAAGATACTGTAATATGGAGTTAATGTATATGACAAACTTGGCCAAGGTTGCAACATTTTCCAAAATGCTGAATATCTGGAACATTGAACCTCTATCCTCTGCAAAGGGAAATCATATAATGCAGCTGTTTTATTCTTAAATTTAAATCCTAGGTTTAACCTTTTTCTAGGAGCTTTTGTGAACGCAGAACGCCTTTGAGCTAAACTTGGCTCTGAATGATGTTATAGATTTATCTCTGTTGCTTTATGAACGACTGTTTTTACAGGGATTGATTTATTCCTCATGTCTGACTGTGGTTTACACACATTTGGTACAATTTATTTTCATATTCAGCTGATGTATTAAATGTAAATATCTTCTCAGTGTCTTGGCTCATCTCTGTAAAGTTTTTTGGAGCTATTTTTGATAACACGAGGCCACGTCTAGCAGTACTGTAGACTGTGAATTAATTGCATTGTTCTTATACATTGTAAAGTTCCCATTAAAACATAAAATAAAATGAAATGGAAATCATACTTTTTGTATCAGCTAGATATGCAAAAAAGCTCACTGCACACTGACTGAGGTGTAAAGCTGTTTTCAGACTTTTTTAAGTATCAATGTGTACCAGAAACCTCGACTGTGCTTCTATTTTTTTCAATTATCATGATCACTTTTTGTGTATGAGAGATAAGATTGTTATGTTTAGCTGAGTTAGTATAACCCCCTGCCAGTAGTTATGATGTAATATAATGAGCATATGGTACCATGTTTTGTATTGAATTATTATAGAAGAGCAGCTATTCCAACTGTGTGCTCAAGAGGGCGCCGTTGTCCATAGAATTGTACCGTAGTTCTTTGATAAGGGACTGAATTAATACAGTATAAAGGATGAATAGAAACAGCGGAGTCGCTTATAAAATTGTTACTGTTACCCGTACTTTGTTTTACCGAGCTAACTTTAGATACTAACAGGTTAGCAGGCTAAGAGCGGTCAAATATGCACCAGAATACATTTACTGTGACATGTGGTGATGATAATACACATTTAGTCACGATCGGTATTAAGTGAAATCTGAAGAAAGAGTTTCCACACATGAGTTTTATTTGTGTTGTGGAGTCATGGAGACGTTGTTGGTGGCTACAAGCAACAGCTGACAGTGGAGGGGAAGAAAAGATGGACGCCCAGGACCAAACTTCAAATCAGCTTCAGGAACGAGTTCAAGCTCTGACAGGAGAAAATGTGAGTAAGACCTTTCCTATTTGTCTTCTTACTAAGTATTCTCACTTTTGGCAAGGTAGCTTTACCAAAAAGGGTGAAATGATCACACAGCAGCAAAACTGGAGGCCTTAAGACTAGTGCTTTGTATGTTTGCTTTCTTCCAAAGAAATGAGCAGTCTCGAAGTTTTATAATAGGTTCATTTTAATGGACAAAGAAGAAAAAAAATCTAAAAATAATAATAATAACTGATTAAATAAAGTTATAAATGTATTTGCATACCTGATCTCCTTTAACCCAGCCACAACTGACTGTGTGCCCATGTGGTGCACAGCCAACCAATCAATTGATCAATTACTGATACTCTTGATCGTAACTGTTATATTTATAGAGCACACCTGTCCACAGAATTCTAACCTTTCCAAAGAACGTCAGGGACGGGATTTTACACCTGCACAAGGCTGGAATGAGCTACAAGTACTACAAGTACTAAGTCATATTTTGTTTGGGGATCAAAAGCTTAATTCACTCACTGACATGGAAATCAGTTTAGAACTTTTATTTTTTCTGGATTTTTTGGTTGATATCCTGTCTTCCTCCGTTACAATTAAACTGCCATAAAAAATAGAGACAGTTCATTTCTTTAGAAGTGAGCAAATGTACACGTTTATCAGGGGATCAAATAATTATTTCCCCCTCTGTATAAAATGTGTGTGTGTGTGTGTGTGTGTATAGCTGCAGTGGCGTGGCAAATACGAGCGTGTCCTCACCAAAGTGGGCCACCTGGAGACCAGGTTGAGCCATCTGGCCAGCTCCAACACAGACCTGTCCTGCAGGCTGGTCCAGAGTGAAGAGGAAAGACTGAAGGTACGTTAAACAAACATGAGTCATAATTTAATTGTGAGTGGATATTACAGAACTAACCTTTTTGTTTTTTTTGCCCAATGTCTGTTTAGATCTATAAGGAGCTTGTAGAGGAGAAAATTAAGGCTAATAAGATAAGAGAACAGTATGAAGAAGAGACATTTGAGCTGAAAACCAAGGTGAGGGTTTTTCTACAAATCCTTCCACACTAAGACTGCTGGCAGGATAATCCTGAATCACTTTTTCTACACTTTTTTTTCCTTCTCACTCCTGTTAGGTACTTAACCAAGAAGGTGTGATAACAGAGCTGGAAATAGAGCGAGACAGGTTGCTCAGGGAACTGCAGTCCACTGAGACATGCCTGAAAGGGAAAGAGACTAGCGGCCAGGACTTGACTGAGGAATATGCCACGCTAAAGAAGAACTACCAGATTCTGGCTGAGGTCCACGATAAAGAACTAGCCAAGAGTGGAGCGCTCACAGCAGAGCTGCTGGCGCTGGCCCAGGCCCAGGACGCCCTCCGCAGGCAGCTGGAGGAGCAGCATCAATGTGTGAAGACCAGCACCGAAGGTCTTCATGGGGAGCTAGACAGGGTGCGGGCTTTGATCACCCGCATGTCACATGACACAGTCAAGGTGAGGCAGTAAATATCGAGCTCCACCATAAGGAGAACATGCATTTCTTTACTTTAAGTTGTTAGAATTAGAATACAGATTCTCATGTTTTGTTATGTTGTTCATTTGAAATGCTTGTATGTTGTATTGACAGCCTGAGGAACAAGCAGAGATGGACAAGGAGCAAAAAAGCATGCAGAAAACTGTGAGTCCTTAAGTTTTAAAATAGTAACCGTCGAAGTTTGTAAGTTTCTGACTGCCTCACGCAGCTTTTTCATTCATCTTCCTCACGTAGCTGCTTGAAAACCAAGATGAGATCAAAGACAAGCTGGAGGAAATGAAGAGCAGCTACAAGGAGCAGCAGAAGAAACTGGAGGAGAAAGTGTGCGAGTGTTTGTCATTTACTTGTGCAAAAGCTCAGTGAAAATAAAAGATCATTATCTTTGCATTTCCAGTCAGGATGTACGGCGTCCCAGTGTTTGCCCCACATGCATCTGCTTTGTGGTTGCCTCTTTGATTTTTTCTGCTAAGTTGTGGCTTTACTTGCTCTGTGCATGTGTGATGTGGTCTCTTTGCTTCTTCTCTGTGGATTTTTGCTCTCTTGTGGTCGTGGCCTGTGTTTGGTCACCAGGGTGGCGATGGGTAAAGAGCACCAGCAGATCCACAGAGCGATGCACGTTAGCCAGAAGAAACTCTCTGAGCAGAGTGCGGTGAGCATTCCCGGTTATTACCACTGTTTGTGTGCTGCGATACCTTTGTATATCCATCTCCTGCTTTGTGAGCATCAACAATCAAAGCCCAAACTGATTTTATTTGTTTTTGGCAGTTTTTAAACTGTGTGTAAAGTGGAAGGTAACCCTCAGTATTACAGAGTTCATTTCACGGCAGTGGTTGGTGTCGTGGCTCAATAAAAAAGTCTGGGAGGGAAGGGAGCTAATAATACTGACCCTGATAATTAGTTTTTTTATGTGTTTAGAAATGCCATGTTAAAAATCCCTTGCTCTGTTTAAACTTTAAACTTTATAGGTGGGGGCTAATAATGTTCTGTATGTGCTGTTTCCTTTGAAGGCCCTGATGTGCTCTCAGAGACAATTAAAGGAGGCAGAGGAGGAGAACTCCAAGCTGCAGCTGCAGGTGAAAGAGCTGATTGAGGAATATCGCACAAGGCTCGTGTGCTATTTACAGGACATAGCTGTGAGTAACGGCACACACAAAGCAGGTTTGATAGTAAGAAGCGGCAGTATTGATGAGACCTCTGCTCTGTGTAATCCAGGACTACATCGATGGGCTTGAAGAAAGTAAAAGGCCGTCAGAGCCGAGTAAGATGAGAGGATTCATCGACAGCATGCTGCAGGATGTTCGTTTATCCTACAGGGCGAGGGAGGAGCAGCTCGCCACCGCTGCTCGCTCATATAAGAAGAGACTACAGAGGATCACCCAAACTCATCATGCCCTCCTGGTTGCATACAGGTGATGCTTTCTTTGTTTCATTCCTCTTTGTTTAGACGTGATTGTTTATGAGCTGCAGTTTAACAATAGTCTGATCCATTTACTAAAATTTATTGTTGTTGTGTATGAAGGCATTCCCATAATTAGAGACGGCATGCAGGACATGCTAAATCTTGCACATAGAGCATAATATAACACGACTACTTTGGATCATTCTGTTGCAAAGTTATTCTACCCCGGCGATGTCCGATCTTTGTTTGAAGTCTGTGGGCGGGGCTGAACTCAAGCACTGCCATCAACGGTGTAATAATACCTGGTTTGTTCCTACATGATGCTCTTTAGGCTTCAGAGGGAGCAGATCTTGGTCAAACCGGAGAATGGTCTTGATCCCGGACCTCCAGAAGCCCACTTCAACTTGGAGCCAACTGAACTGAAAGATGCAATCGAGAAGGAGCTCCAACAACTGCACCAGGACAAAGCAAGGCTGGAAGGTCAGCTGCAGGCGGCCCGGGAGCAGGTAGCACAAAGCAAAAGTCTGCTTTGAAGTGGAATGATTTGCTTTTGTTTTGTCTCATGAGTGCTTATTTTCGGTCTGTAGGGATTCGTCTTTGTTTCCATACTTCCCGTATAAAGCCAGAGACTTTCTTTTGTTGGGAGTGGTGATACTGAAAATAATGACTTTAAAGTTTGTGCTGCTGTTTCACTGCTGCAGAGGTGAATTCGGATCATGTAACAGCACTCATATACTCTGAATCAGTTTTGTTTCTGCCTTGGTGCCATGCAGAGCCGATTGTACTTAAATACGCTTTCAGAAAAAATAACTTTAAGGAAAGATTACACTTACTGACACCTTTATTATTGTTCAACTACTTGTTAACACAAGAATCAATTAGCCAATCATAGGGCAGCAACTTAATGCATTTAAGCGTAGAGTCATAGTCAAGAGAAGAAGTTTAAACTCAGGATAAACTTAAAAACGATGGGCTGCACCAGCAGAAGACCACAATGAGCAAAGAACAGGAAACTGGGGCTACAATTCACATAAGATCCCCGAAAACCGGAAAACAGAAAAACATTTCCTGGTCTGAGAAGTCTTGAGTTTTTGCCTGTTGCTAGTTTCTGAACCTTGCATAAAAACAAGGTGAAAGCATGGATCCATTCTGCCTTGTATCAGCTGTTCAGACTGGTAGTGGTGGTATAATGGTGTGAGGGATATATTTTCATACAGAGAGGATCATTCCTGATCTTAAGCCTGACTTTTATGTTTTAGGTGGCTGCGTTCAAAATACCCATGCAAAATGTAAACCGTCAGCAGTGAGTCTCATTACTTTTTTTTCTTGCTCTTATTTTTATCAGATGACAAATGTGGTCAGCTGTGCATTTTGTCAAATAAATGTTTGAAAAATGTGACTTTACCAGGCTGGACAAACCGGAGCAGCGATTCGAGGAATCCTGTGGTGACATAAGAAAACAGCTGAAAGAGCTCACTGACTCCACGCCGGTAAACAAATCACTATTTTCAGCTTTTCATACTGTCTGATTACATTCTTAATATTAAAAAAAGGTACTAAAAGGTGATTTGAAGATTTCATTCCTTCAAACAGGTGTCCTTTGAGAAGGAGCGTGCCCTTCTCATGACCAGAGCAGCAGTTGCAGAGGCACAGGTGCTGGAGTTGCAGGACTATATTGAAAAGCACCTGAGCAGGTCAGGAAGTAGCTTGATGTGTAGGTTATAAAACGTTGGCTCTCAGACGCATGCTACATTGGTCTTGACTACTGATTGTAGGTTTGAACAAGAGATCACACATCTGCGCAGATTACACGGGGCAGAGGAGGCGGGGCGTTCCCAAAGCGCCAAATCAGATCGATGCTAAGGAAACAAGCAATAAAATTAAAACGTCAAAATAAAATTAAATATATAACATTATGAATTTGTAAAATTCTCTTTTCTTCTCAGATCTCAATATACTCAATGTAAGTGTATTTAAATAGCCCATTTTAAGCATTTAAACCTGTCCCATCAGTAGGTGGTGCTGCGAGCACTGATGGTCCCCGCTCTGAAAGCGCCCGTCCTCTCAAAGAATCTGGCCTTGAGAAAAAAATGCCTGGAATGTTTGTAAAGCTTATGTCAATTTCACGAGCTCGGGAGAAGAAAGCGTTGTGACAATGAGGGGTCACCGTGGTGAGAATAATGTCATTACATGTTACCCAGACACATACACGCCTGTGAATGCTTTCCCCTCAATACAGCGTTGAGAACTGTCAGGCAGACAAGCCAGGCTTTTTCCAGAATGAGGGTTCATATTTATAACCTCAGTGATGGTGTGAATGGGCAGCTATTCCCTTTAAATCCCTTTAACAGTGAAAGGGTCTGCTTTTCTTTTCTTGTGAGATTGGTGGCTGGGTGTGCTGCCACAGTTCACAGACAGAACTTTAAAATTATAAAAGTTGCTTTAGCGGTTTTTTGAAATAAGAAAAAAAAAAACAATGTCAAACTTTATGTTGAAAAAAAAATAATTTTTTTTTAAATGTTCATGCTACCGTACTGTAGAGGACATGATGAGAAAAGAGGAGATGGAAGGAGTCATACGCATGTCACCCCAATTCCCATTTCTGGGGGCATGCCAGCCATGGGAGAGAAAGAGGGGGAGGCAGGGGTGTGAAAGTTTGAGAGGAATGGGAAGTGGGATTTTGTTAGTAATGTATTACACTCCCAGGGCCCTGGGAAAAGGGGTAGGGGGTGTTCAGCTTTGGGTCTGTGCCAACATAGTCACTGTGCCAAAACGCTGGGCGCTGGAGACCACTCCTCTCTATCTGTGGGAGATCCTTCTGTGGGAAAATCAAATCCAGGTTTGCCGCTCGGCCACCAGTCGTAATGCGTAAGCGCGGACACCTCCGCAAACTTGCACAAAATAAATTTGCTCTTTGTAAATAAATAAAGAGCACACAGTGGAGACTGTAACATAACAAGTGCAGAGCGCTCTGCTGCACCACAGCTGGTCCCCGAGGCAATGTGCCAGGACCCCCCTCCCCTCCCTTAAGATGGGAAATTTTGACTCCATAGTATGTGAACTGCCATTTATCTGCTGCCACTTATGTGGCCGCTATTATGATGTAAAAACTGGCCATAACCGTTATTAGATTAGATTTAGATTGTAGACATCTAAATGGCAAATCTCATTCATGGGAACTAACAAGTAAAATATGGCAAAGGCTTTGATTAAATAGTATAAATGAGTGTCACAAGAAGGATTGGTTGGTAGTTATTTTATGTCACAGCTGCGTTAAACCACACAGAAATCCCGTTAATGGCTTAGTGAAGAGTCTGGCTGACAGTAAAATACAGAAAAAAATGTTAATGACTTTTTTCCAGTTGAAGTGGAGGCAAAGTGCCTGCTTCCTGCAAAACCTCCTAAAATATGAGCAGTTAGACAAACTGTAAACTAAACATAAATGAGTTTATGTGAATCCGGTGCTCAGTTGATGAGAGAGCTCTTCGTGAGGTTAATATGAGCTCGTGGGGAGAAGCAATCATTCAGATGAGTCGACCGTCAGTGTGATGGGCTGGTTGTCTTTTCAGTTATAGCGATATTTCTCTTAGAAGGATTCTAAAAACGTCTATTTATAGCAATTTTCAGACCCTTAAAAAGAAGTGAGCAACAGAGTCATTTTCTTATAGATATAAAACAGATGTGTACTGGCGTGCAACCCGAGGAGTCACCCCCTGGTGGCCATTGGAAACAATGTTGTTTGAAGGCAATTGTACTTTGGGTTCCTTTTTAGATGTGGGTGCCAGTCCAAGGCTGTTGCCTGCAGAGGCTATGAAAGGCCCCAGTCGCCCACGAAAGCAGTCAGTGACCATCTGGCAGCCACCGGTCGCGAGGGAAAAAATGTATTCCTCGACTGGCTGGCAAGTGACTGATGGAAGTTGATGCCAGTCGCTGTGAAATTGATTGCTAAGGCCTCAGTCACACTGTGCTAGAGACCAGTCTGTGACCCCCTGGAAACGACAGGTTGCTAAGGAAAAATGTGTAAGTTGTTGGTGAAAAGTTCCTGAAGATTTCACAAGGTGAAACTGGTAGAGAGTTATATGGTGCTTTGTTCGCTAGCAAGCTGGAAGACGGCAACTTGTCTGTAAACACTACTTGCTAAACTGTAAAGAAACTCGGAAAATTGCAACAAAAACTGCAGTCAACACCTTTCAAAAGCTGCAACTTTTACTTTGAAAGGTTCTTGATTCATGCTCAATAATCCAGGTAAGTAAATCCTAAGAGGTTGGTCCTGTTCATCTGGACTCATCCAAGTGACCAAATGTTTCTCCCATGGAAAACACTACATCCAGATGAACAGAATCAACCTTTTGGGACAGTTTGTGTTGCAGTTTTCCCAAGTTTTAGTAACTCTCTGCAAGTAGTTGATGAGTGTTTGCAGAAAGGTCTGCAATCTGCTAGTGACCAATCCCAAAGAGGCTTTTGGTGCATCACTGTATACCTCTTTATAACTAATTTCACTTAGTGGTTAGTAGCACTGTTGCCTCACAGCAAGAAGGTCTTGGGTTTGAATCCACCCTCTGGTCGGGGCCTTTCTCTGTGGGTGGAGTTTGCATGTTCTCTCTTCCTCCCAAAGTCCAAAGACATGCAGTTAGTGGGGTTAGTAGGTTAAGTGTTTGGTGTAAGGTGTTGGGGTTAGGTGACTTGTCCAGCGTGTGCCCTGCCTCTTGCCTCATGGTAGCTGGGATCGGCTCCAGCCCCCTCACAACCCTGAACTGGATAAGTAGAAGTGGATGGATGGACTGCTAGCATCTACCAGCAAACACTTGCCAATGGGTTGGGAAATGCACATTTTTCCCTAGCAACTAGAGGTCACTGACTGGTCTCTAGGCCTGCATGACCAAGGCTGATGGGTGTAATGGGTTAGATTGCAACATTTTAGTTTTCAGCATCAAAATCCAAACTGAACGAACTCTGTTATTTTTGATCAAAGGTGAACAGTTTAAACGTCACAAAGGAAAATTTATCTCAGTTATATTACAATACATTCTTTGATATGTTTACTTTACAGGTACAGAATTAAAACCGTGATTAACACATCCCATCTCATTTAACACTGTATCTCCCTTTTTCTGTCTTTTTAGGCACACACAAACATACACACAATAATTTATGGTTTTAAATTTATTTAAAATTTTTATTTTTTTTTAAATGTTTTTTAAACATTCATGACATATTTTTTTTGTTTCTGTCTGGGTTTCTTGGTGAATTGTGAATGAAGAAAATGCTGTGTGTTTCAATAATTTAAAAAGTTCTGTTTAAAGTTACCCACGCAACAATGTCATTTATATCGTCAACAGAAGGTTGCGTCACATTCACGCAGCAACTATAGGAGCGCATGGACCATTATCACTGAACTTTACATGGAATCATTGCAATGCAGGACCATGACCTAATCAACATCAGCAACTGCATGGAAACATACGATGCTTATTTACGTTCCCTACACTCTTCTGTTTTGTCAATGATACTTTGAGTGCACATTTGTTTTGGTGGTGGGAAAGTGGTGAAAAGGTTGCACGAATGTGTCGTTCTGAGGATGGGAAGTGGGGTGTAGCGATGCAGAGGAAGTACCTCACATGGCTCGCGATGGGCCGCTCGTCAAGAGCCCCTTTGTTTTAGGAGGTTAATGCCTAATTGATACAAGCTTAATGAGAGTGGGCTGTGTGTGAGCCTGGGGTGGAGGGGGTTGGTGGTGGTGCTGGGGGTGCTGCACGGCCCTGCCGTAATTGGAACGGACAAGCCTTGTGTGGTCGAGGGGTGTACGGGGAATGGATTTCTGGGAACGCAAGGAAAGGAGAGGCAGAGTGGGAATGAGGAAGAAAAAGTGACAATGAGTGCGAGGAATGTGGGAGAAAAATCTGGTGTGATAGTGAGAGCATCGCGAGATCATGAGAAAGAAATTTAGTGACGATGGGGGGGGGGGGGACTGGCTGTTCTCATGGATGTTTAGTGCTAATGAAGGTCATTGGAACTTTATTGTTTTATGAGCTTCCCATAAATCGCTCGTGCAGGGTACGATACAACAACTGCGGACCTACCAACATCAACTGTAAGCGTTCTCTGAGACACCTGTCGTTTCTGATGAGCTGTCTTTTCACCCCCTCTTTCAGTCTGACAGTCTGAGACTATTCACGCAAGAGTCCTCAGCTTCCCTCCAGACAAGCTTTCAGTATGAAGGCTGGAGAGGCATTAAGAGGGAGGAGGGAAGGGGGCAGGAGAGGGGTGCACAGAAGAGAAGAGCCGTGCACTTTAGAAAACCTTGAAGAATTAGGACTGAAGGCTTTGGAGAGTCTGGGTGGCTGCAAGAAAAGGGGGTTAAAAAAAATGTAAACGGGTCCTGGTTGCATAACTATAAAGATGAGAGGGAAAGCAAGATTTCATAAATTGAGCTTAAGCTGGGTGTGCTTCAAACAGCCGTGCTAAATGATGATAGAGTGAGTGTGGAAGAATGGAGAGGAGGAATGGTTACAGTACGGGTGAGAAAGACGGGAGGGAGGCGGCTCGATGAACAGGAGCGAGTGAGAATGAGGCTGAGTGTCGGTGAGGGAAGGAGAGAGGGGCAGACCCTCTGCGTTCCCACACTCAGCAGGTTCCCACAGTAGACCCAGCTAATCCCTGTCTTAATTGGGGGAGAATTCCAGCACACATGTTCCCCTGGAATGAGCAGGGAAACTCGGGGAGCATCTGACACATCAGACAAGCTGCAGCGGCTGAGCTGATGCACAGTGTGCCAGTGCACTTTGTTGGAATATAAACACACCGCCTGACTGTCAGCACATCTGATGCATAAATGCTTTCACAAGTTACACTTTCTTTTTCCCTCCCCACCCTTTTCACTCCGTCCAGGGCAAGAAGTGCTCTCGGCAGCCACTTAGCATCGCTTTAACCACATTCCAAGAGTTAAAATTGTGATTTTATGAATGTTAAAAGCAGGCGTTGGTACTTCAAGACTTTCACGCTTTTAAATGTTTGGGTTTCACTGAATTCCAGGAGCGATTTTTAGTCACGAGAAGTTTCTGTGTTACGTCTCTGA
Organism: Oreochromis niloticus; assembly: GCF_001858045.2. NCBI lineage: Eukaryota > Metazoa > Chordata > Actinopteri > Cichliformes > Cichlidae > Oreochromis > Oreochromis niloticus. The sequence goes on along the minus strand of NC_031973.2, from coordinate 18,993,309 downwards.
GTTTAAGGATGTTTGGCTGCTGGTGATATTGTTGAAAGGAATACACTCAAGCTCCAGTTTGGACTCGGGAGCTAGACAATGCGATAGGTCTAGGCTGCTGAGGGCTTCCCATGATACAGTGATGAATATTTCTTCTTCATTCAACCGTTGTTTTCTCAGCATGTGTTTATACACCACTCTGCATTTAATCGTTAGTTATTACTCATCTCTGGCTCTTCTCTACAGAGTGTCTTTTGTCCTGTTTTCCTCCCCTCACCCCCAACTGGTCTCTCTGAGCCTGGTTCTGCTGGAGGTTTCTTCCTGTTAAAATTTAGTTTTTCCTTCCTACTGTCCCCCAAAGCGCTTGCTGAAAGGGGGTCATCCCAATGTTGAGGTTTTATCTGTTTTATTGTCGGGTCTTTACAGTACACTATAAAGCACCTTGAGCCAAATAAATAAAATATATAAAACTGAATTGAATTATTGCAATAGCAGCAGAGGTATGAGAGGTGATTATGTCTCAATATCAGCTTTCAAATGCATTTATTTGCAGGATAGTCTTCATTTTGTTACAGTAAGAAAAACAGTGGTTGACCGTGGCATGACCAAAATACCAGTTGACTGACTGTATTAAGGCTGATGATTATACAGGTGGAGGCCGATACAGGCAGCTGTAAGTGATGTCTGTCTGTTATGCCTCACCTCAGGTAAACTGATAACCAGACCTCCCGACTGAATGTGTGATGTTGGTACTTGTGGTTGGAGCATTCTTAAAGCAACTAACTGACAGGTGGTCTGACTAAATAACAATATAAATAAATCTAAATATTTGTTCTAGTTTTGCTGAATAGTATTTTTTGTACATTACGTTAATTCTAGTAAATAAATGAGGTCTCTGTTTTTTTTAAAATATCACAGTAATTAACCTCTTTAAAAATCTATTGTTAGAAATCATCATGGGTTTTTCATCTAGCTTTCAACTAGCACACCTGCACCAGGGTAAACCTCCGCCTACCCCAGTCCTGCTTTACAGGTGAAAATAGAGCAACAGGACCGCTAGTCATTGATTTTATTTATTTTCTGCTGTGTTTTACTTGCATCTATTTGAAAGAGTGAGTGTAAACATAAAAAAAATTTTATTTTATGTGCTGGAATGTGCAGAAAATAGGTTTAAATGTTAAACAAATTTCTTCCAGTCAGAGAATGTTGCATATAATTTAATTTTTGCTTGATGCATAAAGTTAAAAGATTAAAACTAATAAAACAAGTTTTAAAAAGAGACTTTTCCATTTGATTACATTTTGTATGATGAATTATGCAGAAAAAGTAGAATTGGGCTGAAAGATCTATCGCTTTATTACCTGTTCAGGTCGTAAATCGTGTTTTTAAAAAGTAACTAAGTAACTAAGTAATTGATTACTTTTGAAAATAAGTAATCAGTAAAGTAACGGGATTACTTTTTGGGGGAAGTAATCAGTAATTAGTAACTGATTACTTTTTTCAAGTAACTTGACCAACACTGCTTGCTACTAGACTCAGTGTTTTGCATGACCCAGTTTTATAATGAACCCCCCACCACACACACACACACACACACACACACACAGAGACGCCTTTCTGCTGAAGAACTGGAGCTTTCTGCAGGTTTAGTTTCTAAAGCATGATGTTTACATTCACACCTACCTTGCATCGTGTCTGGCTGATGGTGCAAAGGTATTAATATAAGGAGGCTTTGAACTTCACTTTCAAGCTTTGATTTAATTCCCCCCCCATTTTAATCAATACTCAGCTGTTTCTGCTTGTGCAACACAATCGACCCCTAACATGAAAGCGTCTGAGGGTGTGCACCACTATTCTCATTTTTTGGATTATTTTGTCTACTGCCTCTCACGTGATGGCCGGCTTCACCCTTCCCTCGAGGAAGGCTGTTCTGAACAACTATAAACACCATTCAACTTAAAGAGACGACCTTCTGATTTTCAGCTTTCCAAATACTTAAACACAGAAGATGTGACATTATGTATTAATATGTCCTTATGTTAAAAGCTGGCTATTTTGTGTGACATGCAGGACAGAGGTTGGAAATCAAAACCTTACACAAAAGCTAGAGAGCCTCGAGAAGCAAGACAAAACGGCAATTTTTCATTATTTGTCGACTGATATCGACTAAATTTCTGTGTCAAGCTGCTTATTTTTCATCAGTGGAAATAGACAGGTGTTACAGCCCTATACACCAAACGTATCTGCTGACAAATCCTGCCTCGAAGCTGTGTTGGGCAAGAGAACATTGCAAGGAGATACTAGTAACACAACAAAACTGCAGTTTCGCTCCTGCCTACCTCTTTCCTTAATAAACAGTTCGAACAATTGGTATAGTGCAATACGTCTCTGAGGAGGTAACCCAAGACAGCTCCTCCACGGAGCAAGATAACAGGCGAAAAAAGCCCAAAACAAAATAAAGAGCAAAAGGGGAGGCAGGCAGTGCTGCGCTGCAAGATTAGATGGGAGAAAGATAGAGTGGGTGGGCACTTTGTGAGAGAAGAATTCAGCTAATCTTCTGGGGAAGTTTCTCCCTTTTGTGTTGACAGAGAGGTTTTTGTCAGAAAACCATAATCCTGTTGGTTAATTGGGAGTGTTTAAAGGCCCGGCTGAAAACAGGTGTATTTGTCTTTGGTGGGTCGACCCTCAGTCTGGAGTTTGTTATGAAGAAGGCTGACATCAGCCGCACGAGGAGGCGAGACAAAGACAACAGTCGTCCTCGCGTAACACCGAATTCTGCTGGGATATGAGGTTATTCCAGGAAACAACTGGGCAGAAATGCAAGTCACACCTCAAACATGATCGCATCATAGTGAGGATATTACAAAAAAAGACACTGTGATGTCATCTGCTGCTTGGCGCGGTCTTGGTTTGAAGCTGTAAGGCCGTCTTCATGTATAGACTTCATGCCATTGGACACCAGTCTCAGAATAAGCCTCAAGTGGCCATTTGAGGAACTGCAGCTATTAGCTCTGGCGCTATAGTGATTTGAATTCTGATGTGAATTTTGTTGAAGTGCAGCAGAGGATGAATCCTAATCAGTCCATCTGTCATGTTTCTCCTCTTCCTTGAGCACTGAGTAACCCTAAGTGGCATTATTAAGGTGTGATGTCAGTGTGTGGAGGTTTTTGTGGTTGTACCCCCTGCCGGCGATGTCAGCCCCAGCTGTGTTCAGCTCGACGCGGTGCTAGCGAGCGAGCGAGCCAGCCTTCGCTGGAGGGGGTTGCAATTCTTTCCCTCTGTCTTTTCTTACAATACTTTCTTTTTTGGCGGGAAAGCACCAAAGACGCTTCTTTGACCCAACTTGTGTTTCTTTGCGGCAGGGCCCGCCTCCAACCTCATACACCATGTCCACCCTGTCTTGATTGATTTTCAGTGCACATTTTGGAAGGGATTACAGCCATCTGCAGCCTCTCGAGGAACAAAGGGTGCTCCTCGCTCTCCTCCCTTTAGCACTTCAGAGGGATAACATGGGCAGATAAACATGCTCTTGCACCGCTATACACTTGTTCTCTATTCTGCTTTGACCTCTCAACCCACCCAAACTGCCCACTCTACGTTTTTGTCTCCCAAATGTCGCTCCGCTCTGTGGACTTACCAGTTTTTCCAAAGTGCTCAGTGCAAAAAGATCAGCGATTTAAAAACACTGTTGCGTGTTGCTGTAGAGGTTTTTCCATGCATATATCAGCATGGCATGAAGTGAAGTTTCCTTTTGGAAATCACCTCTTCCAGCTGTTACGGGGTGTTATGGGAACAAGAACTTGTCAGCTGGGAATCTGGGAAGCCAAAATGTGGTCATAGAAGTCTACAAGGACTCATCCTCAGCTGGTGCCGAGCTGATGGAGAGGCAGCAGGAATCACAACCACCGAGTCAAACAAAGAGGTGGATGGACCAAGTTTTGTATGAGCTAATGTTTGGTTACCGTGAACAATGGAACAACCATTTGCATCTGTGGGAAAATAAAGCACATTGAAAATCCCCGGCTGTGTCTTCATACTTCTTTGACCACCTAACTTGTGCAACAGTGTAACTCATCACCTCAGCTTATACACCCAAAAAAATGAAACAGACTTTGGGATAGAGGCCGAAGAGGTCATTTAAGAGCCTTCAGCGCCGTTTGGCACAAAGAGACTGAGGTTTGAGATCGGTGTCAAGTGTGTGTCAGAGCATCGCAACCACTGTTTTGGATCTACGACAGCACAACAACCAGCAGCTGTGGACCCAAGTTATGGGAAAGATTAGATGACGAACCCGTGAAAAGACAGCTCCAGTGAGGGGAAAAAGGATCCAGATGAAGGATTAGTGTGAGAAGCCGCACTTAGAGATCTGGCAGCGAGCGTACCGAAAGTTTGTGTATGAAAAGCAGCTGATGATCCGGCAGTTACACAACCACAGAGAGAGAAGTAAAGCTGGTTTCAGCTCTAATAAATAGCCAAAAACAAAACAAAGAAACAAGAAAAAACGAGGTTATAACGCCGTAAGCAGTGCTGTTGAATGTATTTAGGCCTTATGTTGGGATTGTGTCAAAAATCCCCAGAATCATTTCACATTAGGAAAACTGCAAAACTACCTCCGGGTTTATTAAGTTTGATTCATCCTCTGATTTTTTTTTTTTTTAAAGCTGGATAATAGGAAGAGCTTGTGCTGAGCCTCAGCAGTGGGTGGGGTGTTCTGCTGTGCCGTGTTTGGGCGCACCTTTCCCCCCGTCTGCACTCTCATCTCTGGAGCTTTGTCTCCGGCCACTTCCCTCTAAAGTCCGCACCCTGGAACACTCTCCCACCGCTTTGGATTCTCCTTTCTTGAGTGCTTCCTGCTTTGCTAAGCTGAGCATTGAAGGAGTCGCTGCCATCAAAAGAGGATATTTGACGACGATCCCCAAAGTGTTATTGGGATTTTTTCTCTGTTTGTGTGCATTTAAACTGAGCTGTGTAACTGTGCTGTGTAACTGTGTCCTTTTTAAGGGGTTCAACCTGGGGTCACAGACAAGTGACAACAATGCAGGAAGCTGAGCTTTGTCAAAATGTCACATGATGTATAGGTGGGGAATATAATTTGAGTGCTCTTTGTTTTGGCTTATCAGCTCTGCAGCAGTAAGCTCAGATGGTCTGGAGGGGAGGGGGCTGAGTATTTTTATGTGTGTGTGTGTGAAGAGCCTGGCAGCTTGAGGCCACCCAGCCAAAGGATGTTATAAAGGGGCACTGAGGCAGTAAATGGTCGGGGAGGCTGGAGGTTCACTCACATCAGCTCCTGAGACAGTGGCGCCAAACCTGTGCCTTTCTACGGGAGTGCAGCCAGACGTGGGAAGCATTCTTTTCAATTAAACTTAAGCACCAGGTTAATTCCCCCAGCTGCTCTTTTCCACATGGCTTTACTGCTCCCAGTAAATCTGAGAGTTTTCTGGAGGTGTTTATGCAGCAGTGATCACAGTGATTCCTCATCTATCCATGTTCCAAGCAACTCGACCTCTGAGCAGAGTGGAAAACACATTGCTTTGATTGTCTCCTCGTGCACACGCGGTCAGGATAAAGCAGGCGACTGTGTGGCACCTCAGCTCAGCCGGGCCTGCCGTGCCACTCCCTTAATGGCAATTTATTGCTTCCTGTCCTGAAAACGGGAGGCCGAAGACAACAGAATTCTTCTCGCTGTTTTTCGACCTTCCCTTCCCTTCCCTGTCCAAATACCCTCAGGGTCCCAAACAGTCCCTAAATCTCTCCACCCTTTCAGGCCCTCTCGCTCTCTTCAGCCACGCCATTTGTTCTGCGCTTTCAGGAATCTGATTCATGAGCACTTGAAGTGACTTATGTTCTGAGAAAAGGTAGCCACGGAAGAAGCCTTACATGCTCTAATGGAGGCTGACCAGTTTTAATGCATTGGTTCTAAGAGGATTAGGGAGCATGCAAAAGCTCAGTAGAGTAAGAAAACCTTAAAAAGTTAAAGAAAAACACACAAAAACACACATCTGAAATCTGTTTTTTTTAACAGAATATTTTAATAACACAGACAAACATAAAAATAGTCCACAATACTGAGACAATACTTTTTTCATGCTTTTGTTTCTAGACTTTCTTATGAACATATTTACATTCACATTATATTCACATTTACACACAAAAATGGCAGTGTACGCATTAAAGGCATACCATGTCAGCAGATTATGGTCATTTGGTACGAACCCCTCCTCCTTGCTGATATAGTGCACATCAGATCATTCTTTACAGAACTCATTTCACACATTAAATGCATATTTTATTGTTTTCTTGAGCTGGCCTCGTCCAACCAGAGTAATCTGTCCTTCCAATGAGAGGTTTTTTATTTTATCATCAGTGTATGAACGTTGCTGATTATAAAGAGTTGAGTAGCTTTTACTTTCCATCAGTATGTGAGAGCAGAAAGCAGAAGGCGATTGGACAACAGTCAGATTTACATCTGCTTTGGCAAGACTCAAGCAGCTTTACTCTTTACGTTTAAATACAATCCAAATCCAATCAGTTGTAGTTTTGCAGAAATATTGCATGCAAATTAAACACGTCTAATCTTACAGCACTTATAAAGTTTGCGTCTCCTCACGGAAGCAAAAGCGAATCTCAGACCGGCTACATTAGGAAGGTGCTCTCAGCACTATATGGAGCTGTGAAACCTGCTCAGGTAGCCATAGCTTTGTTACTGTACGTGCTCGCATTTATCTGAACATATATTAAATTCTCAGTTGTTTCACTATGCTACATATAGTTGCTTTTTTTAAACATTTATTTGGTTTTCAGTGCTTGCAGCATCACACTTTCTAGATCATTCCCTTTCATTTTTTTTCAGTGCAAGTTGTTTTTAATGTTTCTCTTAGCGTGGACTTTATATAATCTCCTTCATAAAACTAACACTGAAGACAAGTGTCACATTGTCCTGTTATTATCTGATAAAATGCATTATGAATAGACTACAGCAACACCTGTGTGACGCGTACGCTCCACAGGATGTCAGCTGATAGCCTTGAGCTTTTTATAGAGCTTTTCTTTTTTTTTTCCTGAGTTTCATTGCGATGACTCTCAGTAGGCCTGAATTAATGGAAAGCTTTTTCATCATTACGTCATTTTACTTTGACCATCTTTATGGTATCACTGCTTAAGCTTCGTTTCAGCCGTGTCCCCCCTCAATGTCACCTAAAACCACTGGGCTCTTCGCAACAAGTGACCGCGTATTGCACTGAAATGGTGTCTGAAAAAGTCCATTTCACTCCTCAGGCCTTTGGGAAGACTACGCGAGCCGACAGTCGCCCGTCTCGGCTTCTTCCCGAACGTGGAGCGGGGCTGAGTTTGGTCTGGCGCTCAGCACAGCTTCCAATTTTGCGTAGCAGACGAGCTGCCGCTGAGTTTTTGTCTCAGTCTACGGGCAGCTCGCAGGGTATCTGCTGGGCTGCTTTGGCTATGGTGTAAGCCCTCTGGAAGTCCTTGTAGCGTGGAGCGCAGCCCAGCCAGGCCTCGCCGAAGTGGACTCGGCCGGTGAAAAGGAAGCTCCCGGGTCCGGGTTTGACACCACACTGGAGCAGAGTCCTGATCTCGCCCCGGCTACTCAGGCGGCTATTCCCGGTGAACAACGCGTACTTCTGGCGAAACACGCGGGTGGCGCTGACCTTGATCACGGCCGCTCTTAAGTTCTCATCCTCCTCCACTGACTTGATGTTTCCTCGCACCACTGCAAATTAGGAGGATATTCAGGTTAACATTAAAGCTCATTTCCAGAATAATTATCCAATGCATGTTTTCAGCCTTGGTTCAGACTCTGCGAGCTACCAACAGATAAAAAACCTTAAGAAGTCCCTGACCTGCGTACTAATCACTCTAACTTTTGTTCAGTCAGCTCTACTTCTCCTCAGCCCTTTACAGCTCAATCAGAGGCCTGCAGATTAGTCCACTACTCCTTCTCTAGGGGGGTGATGCTGGGGTTAGTCCACTACGGTGCCTAGGAAGGGTTCCTGCATGAGTCCTGAAGGGTGCAGAGATTTGCTGTTTCACCTTTAACCTTTACTTTTTTTAAGGGGAGATTTGGAGGCACCGTCTTTAAGCTAATCTCACGTCATTAAGATGCAGAGGTCTGGTTTGATGTATATCTAGTAACTTACCAAAATCACTGGTGCAAACAGCCATCAGAATCTCAGTGTTATTGCAGGGTCTGCAGGCGTCTGGAGGGACAAAAAAAAGAAAAGAAAGCTGGAGTCATTTGGTGACCTTAAACAAGACTCTAAACTCCTGGAAGAAGTATGCTAATGTGCTTGAAATCAGGCAGTGCATTTGCAGATCACATGCAGAGGAATGTGATCCAAACCATAAACTGTGCAAAAAAAAAAAAAAAAAAAAAACAGCAACAAAGGGGAGAAAAACCTGTAACAGACAGCTGCTACTTTTCCAGTTGGCAATGTAGGACCAGAGGAGCTGTAAGGTGTGAGGCTCTCCTACCCCAGACAATTTAAAAGGCCAAATGAAACTTCCCCCCGTAAAGCCTTTCAGGGTGTCTGCAGTCACATCTCATCAAAGCCTAGACAGAGGCCAGGGAGAGGGAGAGGGGGGAGGACTTCAAAGAAGCCCGATCCAACTTCTTAGAAAATCCTGTACTTTTCTGTGGAGGCTTGACAGCTTTTATTGAGAACTAAAAAATACTTTAAAAAATAGTTTGGCACCTTACTAAGACACTAAGATTCATAGCGGGTTTTACTGATCGGGCCCAGAAAAGCTTCAGACCAAAACTGTTTGCACTGATTCAACTGTGGAACAAAAAAAAAAAGTTCTGGCATTTTTTTAAAAGTTCTCCTTGTGGTTCTTTGGAAAACCTCTTGATAAATGAGATTCCTTCCTCTCCAGTCCACAGCACCCCCCCACTTCCAAACCTAATCAGTGTGTGCCTGTGTGAGTGTGTGTGTGGAGGGGGGGGGTAAACTCCTACAGACAAGAGGCAACTCAACAAAAGAGGGGAGCATCTCAGCTGGGCAGAGGCCTCCCTGTTGCCTAGACAACGGCAGTAATCCCAGAATACTCATGCAGCAGCCATTCAAAGGGCTCTGGACTCTGGAGAAAGCCCCACATACTGGGCTTTTGTACCCCTCCTCCCCACTTCACCGCTCCCCTTCTCCTACTTCAAACCCTTTGGGGGAAAAATTTGGCCACTTCCTTCTCTCTGCACGGCCGTGGAAAGTCCATGCAGACCGCAGAGGCCTGTTCCGAGTTATGAATCATCCTCAAAGAGGATTTTATGGGGTAATAATATCGTCAGTGGTGAATCACAAACTCGCATCTGCCAATTTTATAGAAAGGAAGCCAAAGACCTTTTGCAGATTTAAGAACTGCATGCAGCCAAAGTCCTATTTTGGACAAACCTGTGAACTTTATGGTGTTACGCAGGAACTCATGGAGGAAATGTTGATTCATAAACACAAATAATGTGAAGAAAGGTTCAAGCTTAAGCAAACCCTCCTCAGCACCAACACAGCAGACCTCGTGTGACCTGCTCTCACCTACTCACCTTCAGTGCTAATAGGGTGGGAGTCCAGGGACAGGCGGGCTGTCCAGTCCCCTCTCAGCTCGTAGCGAAATGAGGCGATCCTCCTGCTGATGTCCTGATGCGGTGTAGCCTGCAGGAAGAGGGCCACCCTTTCCCCAGGCAGGCGGCTGAAGCAGCGCACCCTCGGCGGGGGGGAGGATTCCAGGCGGTCTCCTACCAGGAGTTCGAGGACCCCATCTCGCTCCAGGTAGAGCTGGGCTCCGTGGAAGTCCTCAGAGGGCTTGACGCAGGCCGTGATGAGCCCAGAGCTGCTGCCGCTGGGGCCCACCACCATGGAGGGCAGGCGCGGGGACAGGGTGAGGCGCAGGGCTCCTTTGGGATACAGCCAGTCCAGTGTGCCCTCGGAGCAGTGGAGGGAGATCTGCTCCACGCTGCCCTGCTGCTGGGACAAACCGCTGTGAGCAGGAGGAAAAGGGAGAGGAGACAAGGTTAAATAAAGGCTTTTTATGAAGTTTGTTCAGGCCAAACTTTCCTGAGACATCTGCACACAGCTGCAGGATGGAGGGAGAGGGGATTAAATGTGATCACTGCACATCAGCAATAAAAGTTTGATGTCTGCTGAATAAATGTCATTAAAAGTCAACTTTAGTTTCAGACAAGGCGCCGCCTACTGGCAGATCTGCAGAGATGGTGACCCTGAGTGGCATCTACACTCAACTGTAGTGTTTAGAATTTATAAATATATATATATATATATATATATATATATATATATATATATATTGAAAACTGAAAATTGAAAAACATGTCTGTAGTAAAGAGTAGCCTCCAACAGCTGCACATGTAGTGTGTATTTTCTCCAAGCATGTGATTTAATCTTTCAGTCTCCTGCCCGTCTGACCCTCCGTGCCTCCCGCAGACACCCCAGAGGCGCAATCGCAGCAGAGCCCCGCAAACATTTAAACTGCACCGCAGTGACAAGTCTCGACTTGTCGCATTCACTCAAACGCCGACCACACGAACAGGAGGCACCTGTAAGCGTCTCTGAGCGGGCATTTTTAAATCCTCTTTTCCATCATGCCCAGTGAACACACACTCACACACACCACAGATCAAATGTGAGATACTTGCCTGCCTCTCCAGCTGCATTGGTCTTCGGAATAGTTTGAAAGGCTCACGTGGAAAAGGCTAAAAAGTAAAATCCACACTGCGTAAATCCAAACCCCAAAGCCGGGCATGTTGGATGGATGATGCAAAGTAAGGTGGAGGGAAAAAAGATTATTCCAAAGCGCCGATGTCCTAAATCTCAGTGAGTAAAAAAAAAAGTCTATAAAACAAATAATAATCTACCTCTGATAACCTCCATAACTTTGTACCCTCTTATCCTGATGCGTACAGCTCCCGCACTCGCTCTCCGGGGCCGATGTGAGTGTGGAGGTGCGGAGCTCTGAACTTATCCCCCCTCAGGAAAACTTCACGGGCCAATCAGATTGGAGCGAGAGAAACTTTAAACCACTCGCCCAGCAGAGGGGGCAGGGAGAGAGGTCTGACCCTGAGAGTGAGTAACTGTATCCAAGGATGGAACCGAGTAACAATTCACTATTGTGTCTGCATACAAGATACAAACGAACTGGCCTGAGTGAGGAGTGAGTGTACAGCAGTTTAAAGACACCTCCACCCACGACTGAGAAGTTTCATCACCTCCATTAGTTTCACTTCATCCTACATCGTCACTTCTGCTTGTACTTAATTTATATTTAATATTCTAGAAGAATATATGAATAAAGTAAGTTTTTAGTGTATGTGTTGCTCAGAACAATGCGCTTACTTTTAAAGAAAGCTCTGCAGTTTTATTTCTCGGGCGAAGAACAGACACAGCTCATGAATGCGAAGTAAAAGTCGGCGGATGGATACAAATATCGATCATACCAAAGCTGGTTTTGTGTTAAATTAATTACTTTTTTGGGAAAGAAAAACTATACCTCAAACATGCACCATTAACCTTTTTGTGTTGACTGCAATGCCTATTTTATTTTTAGCTTATAGCACATTTAAACAGCAGAAGAAGAAGTGACCCCAAATTCTTTAGAGACAGGCGTATTTACACAAAAACCCAGTTTCAAACTACATGAAAAGCTGAAAGGTGTGTTTTGTTTCTACGATAATTAGTTAAATTATCGTAGAAAGTAAAAAAAAAAATCACAGTGGTCATTAAAATGTGTTTGAATTTGAAAATTAATGATGATTTATCGATTAAATGTACAAGCAATTCTGGCCCTGTTTTTACTTGGCACAGCACTGACGTTAAGGTCAAATATTTAAACGAGGCGGGATAAAAACATGTCTAAAAGAAATATAGAAATAACGACTTCCTTGTGAACGAGTTGAAAAGCTTGGTTTTGTGCAGAAAAGAAAAAGAAATAAAGAAAAAACCCACTTTGTGTTGAAGCCATGGTTGTAAGATTTAAGCAAACACAGAACAAGTTTATTCAAAGTTATAATTAAGTATATTTGCCTACTTAAAGCTTTTCAGTGCTCAGATTTATAGTGTAGTTCAGCCCTGACCCACTTCAAAGACCTCTAAATGTGCAGCGAATATGTAACACCTACTATTATAGAAGTAAATATCAGTTGAAACAGGGCAAAAGTACAGACGTGCAGAGTAGTTCAATAACGCTACCCTCACTTTCACACATATATGATGGTGATGAAGATCTAGCCACCTCTGCTGGTTGTGCCCTCTGCCCTCACCGCCCCCCCCGCCGCGCTTCTCTTTCATGTCGCGGTACTTATAACCAAATCAAATATTCTTTTGTGCCAGTGCTGCCATCCATCTCCCTGAGCGAGTAGCTTTCTGTGGAAGTGCATGCATTCTTGCGCCCCTGTGTGTGTGTGCCTGTGTGCGTGTGTGCGCGTGTGATGAATGTCTAGACCCCTCCGATGGAGTTATGACAAGGCCTCAGAGCAACACAAAGGCACATGTGCAGAAATCCAGCTGCTTTATTGTCTGCTGCAGGACGGAGCTTTGCTGTCTGTGGGGCATTTCAAAGGAGCAGACTTTAAAGCACAAAGCGATGGTGGTGCTGGTGAGTTGGTGAAAGACACATGAATATATTTAGTACCTAAACTTAGTTATAGACTTCAAAGACATGCCACTGCATCCACATGTGCACAGTCAGGTTTGCACACTTCGACATGTACATGTGTCTGTTAAAACAAAAGCTACACACACGCCTCGTGACCTTGTTATGACCTCAGCTAAGGTTGTATCCAGCCTGGATCACATTCAGTGCTTTTATGTAATGTGGCTATATGCACATAACACGTACGCTTTAAGCACTGATGTGGTTTTCTTTTCTTTTTCTTTTTTTTTTGATGTGCGACACTAAAATAAAACCAACAGTGTGAAATAACTCAAGCTGTGTCCAAAGCTAAGATTCTGGCCTTTTGATTTTCTTTCCGTCTCCATCACATATTTTTAAAGTAAGCACTTAACCTGTGCGACAAAGATGTGGCATTACTCGGCATGCCAGTTTCACAGGACCCTTGTGTTTGATGCACACAGCGAAAGAACAACAAATTACATAAGCTGCAATCAAACCGTGTGCGCGAGTTACGATTAAAGGTCACTTTGTGTACGTGAACCGACCGACCTGGTTGCTTCCGTCCTGCATCCAGAACAATGCCATCTTTGACTGTAATGAAACACTGCCTGTTTGTCCTCATACTTTAACCACTGAACCAGATTCTCGCAGTGGTTCCTCTCCCTTCTCTCCCTCTCTCTGTGTTTCTGCTGCTGCGTTCTCACCAGCACGCCAACGTGAATGTCTTCAAACAGTGCTGTTGTATAGATACGAGAGTTTGCGTGCATGTGTTAGTCCTGTGTCTGTTTGCTTGGTAATACTGTACTCCTCTGTGAGGGGGGTCTTCCCAAACACAGAGAGGATGTAGTGGCAGTGTGGTGTTAGTGGTATTTACGGGGCCTTGACATTCTGTAACTTTCTCTCACTGTCTCTTCTCGCTGCTACGGACATGATGACAGGGGTTTAAAAAAAACAGAGGTGAGCAAGAACCACCTAGATGATGTCATATTGGGATTTTAGTGTGAAAAAAGGGGCCTACAGATTTACAACAGGAGGAAAGTGAGTGTTAAGTATGGATAAAGCCTGTATAAATGCAGAAAGACACACCGCTTAATCGACATCTTACAAATTTATACAGCTTTATCACCACTTTCGACTTGTTTTGATGACTTTGATCATATTGGAGGACCACAAGAACCCTGAGCTTTGGACGTTGGTGGTCATAAAAGAGAGTGATCACAATAACGTTGTTCAAGTTTGGCGTAGTGGCAGTAGTCTCTGAAAAAGACTTGATATGAGTCGAAAAGTTAAAGCGTCCTTGTTCCCAGACTATTCTGCAGCTTCCCATGGCACCTTGGTTCTAATCTGGTTAATCTGAAATCATTGCTGTTTGTTTTCCTGCACAGAGCCTGCTGGTAATGAGATCTAAGACCTTGTCAGGATGCTCTGATAATAAGCCTACGCTAAGGGAGGCAGTACAAATATGCCCCTCTCTCCACAGGATTGTGCTGTGTGCTGTGTTTTGCCTGGAAAATTTGTTAGGTTAGTCATGGGAAACGGTTTTAACATAACTTATAGAGTCTGGGACGCACACTGAGAAAAACCTTGAGACGCCAAATGTCCAAATGGATGGTGGATGGTAACGTCAAGGTTACATTGTAATGAGGGAAAAGGAGAAGGAAGAGGTGAAGAGGAGCTAAAAAAAGCGGGGTCATAGTAGAATCAATTTATAATAAAGCGAGCTAGTCCCAAGCTAGTCCCACTCATATATTACAAACACAGTCTTGAAATAGATGCTCTAGCACCAACCATCACAGAAATCACTCTTTTCACTGGTTGTGTCTCGCTGAGGAGCTCCTCCGCCATATTTGACACCAGTCTCACGAACAAGTCCAGGGCCAATCTCCTGGGTATCTCTCTGGCTTCTCCATCCTGGTGCTCTGTGGTCTTCCTGCTTGTGACGCTTGTGTACATGTTCTGTGACTCCTCTTCCATGACTGCCCGCACCTCCCATCTTTATGCAGTGTGAGCAGGTGTGGAGATTTTCTTTGATTAAGGTGTGGGTAGGAAGCCAAAACAAACCAAAAAAAAACAGAGTTTGTACAATTCTGTGGAGCTTGAAAGTCAATATTTGGTATGAACACCTTTACTTTTCTTTACAGCCTCAATTTGCTTCTTTTCTTGTAGTTCTACAGTCTTTTTGAAGGACATTTGAAGCTCTTCTTAGGATGTTTGCTGCCTTTTGATCTGTTCTCTGTCAAGATGATCCCACATAGGTCTGGGCTCTGGGGAGGCCAATCCATGACAGATAGTGCTCCACTGTGTGTTTTTCTATCCATCGCTGTCATGCTGAAAAATCAAGCTGTTACCAATCAAACACAATATCTTACTGTACTTTTCTGCAATGGTGTTTCCATCAGGACGTGACATGACTTTCAGACACTCTTCATCTGATAGCAGATAGCTTTTCAAGCCTGTCTTTTCTACTTTAGTCCTTCATTTGTTAATAACTGTGTTATTTTTGGTGTTTTTCACCATTTCAGCTAAATAAATGAGAATAAATGATGGCTGCTAGTAATAAATCGCCTAAAGATTTGTTAAGTTGTCTGGTATGTGTAGCTGCAACACATAACATGTGGGTTTGTTGCTTACACGGTATCTAAGCATTCATATTAGGAATACAGGCTGTACAATGAGTGCACAAACATCTGTGATGCCTCTAATAATAAAAAATTCCCACATTTTGTTAAAATCCTTAAAAGAAATGTTAAAACTCTTAAATCTGTTATCTGAAATCAACCATACATCAGGGCATACAGCAAAAGCAGCTTACTGAGGCACTGCAACGACTGAGTGAGAGGACTCGTTATAGTGGCGTTTCCCCACCTCTCTATGCAGGTGACGGGCTCCTGTTCTGGAGTCAGACTCGAATTGCGGCTCGAGGCTGTGAGAAAAGCCGTCGCTCGGAGCTCGGAAAAAACTTGTGCTGATTTTTTAACCATCCGGGGCCCCATGAGAGCCGCATGTGAAAACTGACACCTGCTCTCTCATTGCACTTTCTCAGGGTCCTGATTGTGTGTGTGTTTGTTTGTATGACAGCAAATTTCTCATTGTGCCTCTCATGTTGGTTGCATAGTGTGTGTGCGTGCGTGTGTTAGTGTAAAGCCCAGTGGGAAACAGAATACACTACACCACATAAACAAAGTCAGGCAGGGCTGATAGCAAACGCAGCTGGAAACGCACAGAGGCGCCCTGAGAACGCTCTCTAATGCTTCCCTAAACATGTAATAGATCACTTAGCTCCACTGTCACAATCCTCTCATACTCTGTGTGCTTTAACGTTCTCTGTTGGGATCTCACATAACGTTTACATTAAGATAAGTATTGATATCATTTAATACCAAAACACGTAATGTTTCAGAAATATGATTTTCTCTCCGCAGAAAGCTCTCACCTGATAACTCCTTCTGATTCCTTCTTTCTTTTGTGACCAACGCACCCGACCCCCGTGCTTTTATTTTAGCTTAAATACGCTTTAAAAAAAATCAGATGTATCACTGTCATCCATGTTTGTGTCTCTTTAAGGCACTTTCTGCAAATTAATTTTTTAAAGTGCTTTTATTTTTATTTTTTTATGGCTCCCTTTTTTCAGCAACTCCAAATATAACCTAATTATAGTGTCTGAGGTCAAAGGTCACAGCTGGGTCCCCTGGGGGACATTTCATTAGCAAAATGGAGGGAAGAAGCTGCTGCTGTCTAAAAGGGACGTCTCCCTCTATTGTGCCGAAATTTGAATTTTAGGTTTTGTTTCCTTTTTTAAAAATGAGTATTTTTATCTGCAATGAGTAAATACTTACAAATAAATGCATTTAAATGGGTTCTTTGCTATAATTTTATAGTACTTGAATTACATGTTACCATGTTTTGCTACTTAATCCTTCTCATCTCTTACATTTCTTGAGGAAATATTCTACTCTGTGCTACACTGCACATCTAAAGTTACTACTGTTACCACCTATGGGCTTTAAATTGTGTGAGATGGTCATTATGGGAATTTTTCCGCCTCCACCTGTATTTCCATGTTCTTAAACGGATCCAGATACTGGTCTGGAGTGCTGATTAAAGCAGTAAAGGCC
Organism: Oreochromis niloticus; assembly: GCF_001858045.2. Taxonomy (NCBI): domain Eukaryota; kingdom Metazoa; phylum Chordata; class Actinopteri; order Cichliformes; family Cichlidae; genus Oreochromis; species Oreochromis niloticus. The sequence continues at coordinate 18,976,585 of NC_031973.2, read as the reverse complement.
TCATAATGATACCAGCACCATCCTGTGTTATCTAATAATAACTTTGTTTTCCATAACCATCATAAATGTCTCCAGACATTCGGTTTCACTTTGTTATTAGATAGCCTTTGTGCACTGCTGGGACAAAACCACCAGCCTGTCATTAATTTATTTTAGTCATTTAAATGAAATGATGTGTGTAGTGGCTCCATGGTGTAGCGGTTTGCAGATTTGCCTGGTTTCATTTCAAGGGGACGAAAAACAAAATATGCCAGCTATAAATATGTGGACCTGCTGTGGTGAGCTATTGGGAATGAGGGAATAGCAAAGTGGTTTTTAGTGTCTTGTCCCTCCCAGCTCCTTCAAAGTGCTAACCTGTAAAAGTGTCAGGGTGATAAAGAGTGATTATCCTTAAAGCCTGATAAGGATTCCACCTCTGTCCTTCCAAACAGGCCAGATCCAGCTGCTTATCTTAGTGTAAATACATGATGATAGTGTCATTGGACTAATAGTGATTGAAACAGGCAGAGCGTCACTGCTGCGGCCAGCCTCGATGGCCTTTGTGTCGATTCTCGCATTCTTTAGTGCTCAAACGAACACGAGGGAATAGCTGAGCTCGGGGGTAAACAGATTCCTCTTTAAAGTGGTTTTTAACACAACGTCGCCGCTGTTAACTCTTTTTTTCTCTTTCTTTTTACTCTTTTGATTGTAAGCAGCAGGGAGGGAAGAAAAAGGGCCAAATAAAAACACATCGTAGCCACCGAGGAATGCAACAGGAAGTTTCCTGTGGTACGTGAGGTTTGGTGGTAATTTTAGACTACAAAGCTTTTGGAGACAGCGCCACAGCTTTTGATTGTAGCCAGATTAAAGCGAACTCCTTTACAAATACTACATTCCTTCATTAGATCACGGTGTGCGGGCGGGTGAGCTCGTCTTGATTGTTTGGCATTTATTGGCCAAATCAGGTCTGCAGATGGTTTGCTTTGCCTGTTTTTTGGAGGGAAACCCACGTTAGTTGTTGGCCTTTAGAGTGCAGCATCTCCAGCCTCTTTCACTTCACGTTTATGACTCTCATTAATTACCAGCGCATCTCCCAATCCCACTCTTTGTAGTCCAGATGAGAGTATTGTTATCAGCGGCCCAGCGGCGCTGTAATAGCGCATCAGGCCGGGATGTGTTTGATGGGCAGTGTGTTTGCTGGAGCCCAGCTGGGGGTCAGACAGGGCAACCCCGCTGTCGTTCTTAGTGTGCCGATTCTCTACCCCCCACACTTCTTCTAATTGGCCGAATAAGTTTGGAGGGAAAACTTAGGAAGAAGCAGGATCCCTCCAAAATTCACAATAGGTGTAGTGTTTTACATATGTCCACGGGAAAGACAGATGTTGTCCCACTCGACCACATCCACATTTGAATACCTTTATTTGGATACAATGGGGGAATATACAAAGGGGCTATGTTTTGGCGGTCAAGGCAGATGCATAATTTTAGCAGTCGAGAAGAGTCCACGCTCTGAGTGATGGGGATAGCTTTCACGGGAAATATGCACTTTTAGATTTTTCACCACCAGATGTTACATAGATACAACAATGTCAGTAGATCGCAGGACAAGTTCCTAATTTTGAAAATGGGCTATATTCTAACATAAGACATGTATTTTTGTGTCCTTACATTAAGGAAAGTCCTGGAAATAATATATGTTTTTAAGAGAATATACACTTTATAAACTATTTTGATATTAAGGAAATAGTTAAACATTTTGATCGTAGAGCACTTCTGCCATGTTTCAAAGTTTCTATAAGTAGTTAGTTAGCTTAGCTTAGTTAGCTTAGCATAAATTCCAGAAAAAAAAGGAAAGTCTGCTCTTTTTAAAGACATGAAATTAATACTCAGTACCTCTGAATCTTTTTAAACTTACCATAATCTGTATAAAGATCAACGTATAAAAAAATGATTAATTCAGCACAAGTTTCTAGACTGTAGGCTAAGCTAAGCTAATTGGCTCCTGGCTCCAGTATAATTAGGGGAGGGTCATTCTTCTTTTCAAACTCTTGCCGCTGAAGCAATTAAGCATAGTTGAACTGTTCCTTTAATGGCACTCACAGAATATATGTGCGTCACCGACAAAGAAATGGCAACAAATATTGTCTTTACACCCCCGAATATCTCACTCTGCTTCAGTTTTATGCGATATTACGCATCAAAAGTCCCCGCTGTATCACTCTCAGCTCACTTTTACACAATCACAAGGTCTCAGGATGTTTGAGCAGATCAGAAACACGTGTAAAAGGCTGAAAACTTCCAAACAAAAGAACTGAATGGTCAGTGTTTTTTTTTCCTTTCTGCTGCTTGGCTGTACTTGAGCACCTCCTCCTCCTCTTCCTCCTCCTCTGCTCTCCGTCCACTTCTGAATTGAGTTCGGTCAGCGCCGGGTCGTCCTCGGCTGGGCAGATTATAATTAGTCTGCCTGCACGCATACAGAGACACATACAGACTTTAAACTTTAAACCCCCTCTTACAATGGCCCTCTCAGACAATAGACACATGCCAATACCACGACCCCCTCGGCTAGCTCTACGTGCACAAAAACGCCACGGTTACCCTAAAAAACCCTCCACCGTCAGCGCTCGGCAGAAAAAGGCAAAGAGATGTGACAAGATTACATTTTCATCTATCAAATTTGACCTTGTAGCACTAAAAATAATGAAGAATTTAACAGGTGCTAAATCTCAGCTGTGAAATGTTGCCATCACCTCCATGTCTTAAGTTTCAGGTGATAAAGTTGATTAGGTGTCACAGTTTCAAAGCTGGGACGCTGTGAAGTTTGCAACCAAAGATGGTTTATTGATCTTTATGTTCAATCCGCACTGATTATAATGATCTGAGGTCGCTGCTTTCTGCTTTTCCCCAGTGTTATCGAAATCCGGCTGCACGCACCGTGACATGTTGTGATTTTATTGTGCATTAAAATGTGATTTTCACTCTGAGAAAAACATCAGAGGATCGCTGGAGACGGTAAAAGTGACCGCATCAAGTAACAGTTATTCTACAAGAACGAAATTAAGTGATTTACGGATCAGTCGTCCAGCCTTATAAGTAACTCGAGAATCTTCGCATTTCAGCCCCCAGGTGACAATTAAAATCTCTGAAAAGAGCCTCAGTAGGAGCATAGTTGTACACCGAATCAGCATCCAGAGCTTCCTTTATCTCTCACCATCTTTCATCAACTCCATTCAGACTCGTCCCTTTTGATCTAATTTTTTAAAAAATGCCATTGCACATGGCCCTGCCCTCCCCTTTGCTCTCTCAGCACCTGCGCTGCAGTGTCCTCCAGCTCATCAATGAACCTGCCTTTCAACGATGTATACATCTGTTGCAAATGAGCTTGCCTTTGTTGGGGGGAGGAAGCCCTTGAGGGAACCGCCAAAAACAAAGTTTGGTGTCTCCCCGGCTCCAGTAAACCCCGACATCCCCCCCTCCACGTCTCTCTCACATACACGCACACCTCTTACTTCAGGGGTATCATATCACCAGCCCCTCGGGGTATAGCTGTGCGCAGGCCTCGGATGTTCTTGTGGTAACAGGTGTATTTGAATGTATACAACAGGTGGGAGAGGGCTTCGTTTTTTTAGCTTTAACACAGTTTTTTTGTGGTTTTATTTTTTAAAAAAGTATATTTTTATGTCAAATATTGGACATAATGAACAATATTGTTTAAACTTCATACAAGAAGATGGGATCTTTGCAGGATATTAGGAATTCCACAAAGCATAGCTAAGGCGATAAATATTTATCTCACAGCTCCAAGTGGTTATTTGCCTTTATTTGCCTGACCCGCCACTGATGAACAGTGGAAGCTGACGGAGGGGAGGGGAACGACCGGAGACAAAACTGGGTCTGTCCTCTCACTGAGTGTCTCCTCAATAGACGTGGTTTCTTTCTGCAGTCAACTGTGCAGGGCAGATAAGTGAGAAAGCAAAGAAGGGATCGAGAAGAGGAAGCGGGAACTTGCTGAATAATTAGAAGCGTGAAGTATGGTCCTGAACTGCCTGACACATTCATGCGTGCACGCATATGCATGAGCGCACACACGCACTCATACTTTTCCTCTTTATGCCACGGACGCACCCACACACACAAACACACACACACTTATATACGCGCTAAAACACGCATTCATACTTGGTCCCAACTGAAGGATTTGGGCCCTATCTGCACATGTATGCGGGTTAATCAGGGCCTCTTAACAGACAGAAAGCAAAGGGTCACTCGGGGTGAGGTGTTTGTGATGGAAATTTGGACGGCAGGCGTAGGAAAACAAAGCTAGAGACAAGACGCCCCAGAGACGACATACTTTACACATGAGATAACACACAGTGAAGTTACAAAAAAAAAACCAAACTTCCCTTAAAATAGGATCACAAAGGCTTTTTCATTCATTCTACTGATAAGCGTCGCTGCAGTGGCGCTTATCAGTCAATCATTGAATCGGGTGTGGAAAAGCATCTCATCGGGTTATAAATATCTTACATTGGAATCCACACGGACAATTTTGGTGTGGCCTCCACGGCTCAATGTATGACTATTAAACCAGGTTACTTGCTCCCCAGGTTGCCACGGTAATTGCCACAGACTTTCCTGACTCCAGGATCTGTACCGAAGCTACGATGTTGGCCTGCTCATTCCTTCACATACAGGCCACGTCTCGCCTTGCTGGGTATAGATGGTGCATTGATTGGGGACGACCAGTCCGAGGCTGAGAAATTTCACAAAGATGGGATTTAATGGCCCTTCGATTGAGCAGTTCTGAAAAGGTAACCTCTGACCCTACCCAGCCTTAACCCCCAGCATCTCCGCCCATCCTCCAGGGTCCAGTGCTTGTCATCGGTCATTTGTCAAACTCCTCGCACTGATCTGATTACCGTCCAATTTAGGATCTGCCGACTACACACTTCTAGGATCAAGACAAGCTGCTTTTCAGCAACTTTACATGACAACAAATAGCTGGATTGTTATGGGAAGACTAAAGAGACGAGTATTTGTTCTATTCACACAGAAAACTTTAGATAGAGGCCAAACTCGGTGTCTGCTAATGGCCATGCATTCTTCATCTAATGAAGAACTGATAGGCAGTTTGTATTAAACTGGTTAAGAATGGAAAGTATTGTTACCACAGGTTAACAGAGAAAATATGGATTATGTAAAAGATCGAGGGGGAAAAACAAATCAGTCACTTAAAGATTAATCCAGAGTTTCTCACACTGATTCCATCCAAATCTAATGATTAACAGCTGAAACAGGAACATGTTGTGTGTTCATCATTCAGCTATGCTGGTGTTTATATTAGTCCACACCAGCACAGTTAATTTTACACTCGAGCAGTTCTGAAATGACTCCCAGCATTTCCTGAGTGTCTGAAAATGTATTTATTTTATGGTGTCATCCAAACTTTCCACTATCACACCAACATTCCTTTCTTTGTGATATCCACTTTCGGCTAAAAACTGGATTTTTTTTTTACTGAATCTTTATTTAACTATGTAACTCTCATGGTGGTTGGTTATTTTGCAAGGGAGACTTGGTCAAGGTGGTACGACTGTGGTACGTTTTTGGGCAGGAAAACAAATCATCAGGTGGATGAAAAAAACAATAATGAAAGCCTGGGGACAATGTGTAACGGCTGAAAGAATACATCATTGAACGCGTGTTTTTAAGGTGTGTCACTGAGGCTAAAGCCAATCACTGTAAACCATACTTTGGCTTCAAAATTTGTCTCCGTGACTCATTGTGGTTACAACCCTAAACTCTGAGCTTCCTCCCAAGTGTGTTGGTGTTCATTTTGGACATAATTTCTCTAACAATCAGATATGTTGGCTTGGGTTGCTGCATTGTCTGGCTCTTAAACCACTTTGTCTCAGATGTCCATTTAAAGAAACAGATTTTTTTTAGGCCTCTTATTCCAATGTGGAAGTCTCTCACAGGACACCACCACTAAATACTTTCATTTTTGTACCCAGTAAGCTTTATGTAGTTTGCCTCTGATGCGCTGATAGGCTTCAGAGTAATGCGCCCTTTTACCATTTTTTAGTTACAGTGTGTCACTTAAGTGTGTTCATATGATTTAAATCAACAACATTAAAATATACTTATATACTTTCCAAATTTTTTCGACATGTATATATCAATTTTCCATAGGAGAAGCTCATTTATCCATCTAAATGCCTACAAGAGCATAAAAGCAATAGTGTCTACTTTCAGGGTGAGCTAATATTATGTTGCTAACAAGCTAATAACTAACATGCTAGCTAAAAATAAACACTACTCAGTCAAGCTTTTGTTCTTGGCTCCTGCTGTTTATGGCTGTTTATAGCATTTAATTTCAGGAACAGTTTCATTACATGAGAAGGAAATATTCAGTCTTTATTTATTTAATTTAATCTAGTAAAACTAATTGAAGAGTAATCTTAGCTAACAACGTTAGCTGTTAGCTCCTTCTAACTATTCTCTCACATTCACTGTAGTTTTGCAGAGGTCAGTGGGTTGAATCTAGTTTGTGAAATTTCTTAATCAAATCCACAGAAAAGAAAAAAATGAAACTGGAGCTTTTTAAATAGCGGCTTAAGAGCTATGTATAAATAAACAAATATGATTCTCTGTGCATCTACTTGTCTTTGTATACAGTTCTAGAATAAACAAATGGAAAGCAATGGTTTCCATTTCTGTCTGACTCCTCTGAAAGGCATCTTTATTGTAACTTTAACTTTATACAATGCAATTTCCAGCCCCTTACTATAAGACTATCATAACTAAATGTATAACCCTGATTTTAACCTAATTCTAACCCCAGTGAGTGCCCAGTTTGGGACCCCTCTCATACACTAAAACAAGCCTGAACACACACACATGCAGCACATGCGTAGCCCCTGGCTCATTATGGCTGCTTTAGTTCCTTTGGATTGTTTTGGGTAGGGCTGTGGGGGTGGGGACAGGGTGGAGACCAGTGACCCCGGAGAGCCTGACCTCAGGGGACATTTGAAGAGTTAAGGCAGAAGCTGCACAAAGGCAGAGACAACCACCACACAGGGAGGGAAAGTCACTTTTTGGGTACTCCTGCTGGGTCCTTCTCTCCTGTGGAGATCCCCATTGATTTTCAAAGTTAAAAATACAGTGACTAGTCATCACTGGTAAACTCCACAAGCTTTACCAGAACAACTGCTTTTCAGTTGATAATGTAATGAATTAGCCTACAACTGAGAAAAGTTCATTATAATTAAAACAAACTCAATCTGTCCCTGTACAGCCTGCAATCGAAAAGAGAATAAGATGGAAAATAAAATGTTATTCCTAATTAGATGCCAGCAATACTGATGGTTAACGCGGTGCTAAGTTAAGAGTGGGTGAATTTCCCAGTGCATCCCTGCAGTAGTCTGAGACAGGAGGTTTGATTTCCCTCCAAAATCTCGGTCCTATTATACAGACCACTAAGCAGCTGCCTCCATCCCCAGTCATCACACATCAATCCACGGTAGTGTGGGTGTGTTTTTTTTTTGTTGTTTTTTTAAGTGAGGGTATTCCAGCTAGTCAGCTGTTAACCCCCCAGGGTGTGAAAGATTGTTGGACTAACACTGCAGATTTCCAAAACAAACTCTTTGATTTCAGCTTAGTTGAATAAAATGATGAGAAAGATGTTGATTATATGGAGATAGTTGCAACTAGTCTGACAACATTAAAAACGTGTGCAATTTAGAGTTTTAGTATTTGGTTTATTAAGAGTTTAAAAGAGTTTTTTTGGTTATTTTTTTAAACTTTGCAATGATTGATTCAATGCTCGTTAATTCCGCACATTCTGTTCCCTGTTTGTTTTTGTGCAGGACCCTGATCCAGACACAGGATCCATCTTTTTAGGAGGTAAAGTTGATGAGCTGTTTCACCCCCCTCCCTTTGTCAGAAAGTGTAATCAGGGCTGCAGAGGTGTGTGGATGACCTTTGACTCCTCTGGTATCTCTGGCTTTTCTCTTACTTGCCTGTGGGGCAACAGTAGGATATCCCTCATTTAACTCTTAACCGGAAGAGGCAAATTTTGCAACTTTAGCACGTTTAGAGTTAAGATGCATTCAAGGGACATTTACAAAGCCATCTGGTCTTTCTTTTTTTAATGATTACAAAACTGTTGACGAGGCTAGAGGAAATACCAGAAGAAATCTAATCCTATTCAAGTTACATGAAAAATATGGCGCTTCACTGGTATCAAAATAATTTTAGTGACAAGCGCTAATGCGATTTATTTTATTTTGTGTTTTGTAATTAAGATCACACTTAACAATGACACTATTTTATTAGTTATTGGCACATGTGACAAATCTATATTTTTTAGTTGTTACAGTATCAGTAACACTAAGGATACCGCCTAAATTACTTTTCACTAGAATACGTGTAGGACTATGCAAGAATTATGATGATCAGGATTAACTGAGCTGAAGGCCATGCACCATATGGGAGTATATGCACGCAGTATATCCAACACATGCAGGTGGAAGACCATTTAAGGCTTTAAACACAAACAGTGCACTTGGATTCTGTAATCCACAGGGAGCCGGTGCAAGCCTGCTAACAGTGGAGTAATGTGATCTCTCTCTTTTTTTGTCCCACTCTATAATCTGGCAGAGATGAAGATATGTCCTGCACACAGAGGGCCGCTCGTACCAAATTTGTGAAAAAAAAAGGCAAAAAATAAAAATCATCTGTGTTATTGTAGGAATTTAAACTTCTTCAAATGTGTCTCAGGTTAGAAAGATCCAGCTGGGTGAAACAGGAAGTGACGTTAAATACCTGATGGATCTTCAAGTTTATGTATTCAACCAAAGGAGCAGTTCAATGGACATGAAGAGGAAAATTCTAACAGAGAGCATGATGTGTGTTCATTTATGCATGAATAAGCAGTCAGATTGCAGTGTGTTTGCAAACATTTTTAGACATATATTTGAGAACATGAATAATTTACCCTTTTCCTGTGTTGATCTTCTTATAGAAAACAAAGTAGAACTACTTTTTGTGCATTTATTTCTCTACACTTTTGTACACGTTGCATTCAGACCTACTTGAAGAAACTGCCATAAGTCTATAAAACGTTTGTCTGTTCAAAATGAGCAAATCCACCTAAGAGCCACCACTGTGGATAAATGCTGCTTTTGTGTCTCCCGTTTTGAACCTGGGGTTTCGCTCAGTCCTAAGGAGAGTGCGTTCATCCCCCCCTTTTTTCCTTCTTTTTGTCTTTTCAGGCCTTTTGGCGCTAAATAGTGGAGACCACTGCCAAATGGGAAAACGACTACACACAGAGAAAGAAAGACCAGACTCAATCAGGAAGTGGCAGCTTTTCAGCTGTGCCAGAGGAGCCGGGCAACTTCCTGGTCTCGTTGCCAAGGTGACTGGAAGCGCGGCCAGCTGGTGCAGTGGGCAGCCGTTGGGTTTGATGGGGGGGGTTGACGACGGTTGGTATATTGGACGGGAGGAGTCGGTGAAAAGCTGTGATGGAGGGAGTTTAAATGTAAGCAATGAATGCTTTAACACAGTGGACCATTTTAATTGATTATAATGTGCAGTGTTTCAGTGTTATTTGCTTTCTGATAAGCACCAAATCTGTTCACTTTCTCCCACCTTTTTAGCATGCAGCTTTGTTTACATAGATTTTTACACCTGGGAAATGCACAGAAAACTTTTTGCTTAATAAAACTGGCTGAAGAGGGCATGTTTATGTTTATTCTTGCAAAAACTCAACAATGACCAAAGCATTTGCAAATCAAATGCACTTACAAAACTTGAATGCAATCCCAGAAATGATTTATTTGAAGTGTAGGCCTAATTTTAATTATTTTACCAAGTTAGTGTTATTAATAATTCAGTTAATTTAAATTATGGGCCTGTCTTTAAGCATGTGTGGGTAAATATAATTAATTACATTATAATTTCTAATAAAAACACGTTGAAATTCTGTGTAATTACTGGGGAATTATGCTGTTAGTCACAGGCCGTATTAGAAAGTGTTACCGTCCCTCATCATTTTGCTCCAGGGTAAAGTAACGAGCCATCCCTGCTGTAGAGACAAACACTATAGAAATATTATAAGAGTATAGTTATAATGTTTTCTTAAAAGACAGAATTCGGATGTACAGTGAGAAAACTGGACTGGGTGCAAATAAAGAAGGAATCTAAGTAAATAAGAAAATACATGTGAAAGAAGCTAATATTGATTCCTCACAAACTTGTAACAGTGCATACAACAGATTTTCTTACATAGAATTATTGCTGACATGTAACACTTAATTTTACTGTGGAAAAAGCACACAGTTAAGATGTAAGTGCAATTCATTAACATCTTAAATAGACTCTCACTTGTTAAAAAAACAAACAAAAAAACGATTACGTTGAGTTTATTAAAGTTTTTTTTCCCCGCAGTAAACTGTGAAGGTTTTTCTGATATTGTGTCCATTCCAATTAAAATCAGGAGGGAAGACTTTTGTGTTCTTGTGACCTACAGATTAGTTAGATAGGTGGGTGTTCTGGAGGATCGGGGGACCAGGCCGGTGGAGATAGGTAAACACAGCTGGGGGACACACAGGGCTGGGTGGTTCTGTGTTGTAGAGGCCCCCTTCACACATTTATCAGTGTGTTTGCTCAGGAGATGTGGCTTAATCTTCACACACTGATCTCTGTGTGGAGTCTTTACAGAGGCCCAACAGGCTGGGATGAAAGTGACCCTGTCCCTAACTCATCTTGCTAATTCCTCCACTGCTAAACTTGAATGTTGTGCATATGATAAAGGCCCATAAAGGTCATCTATAGACCTCTCTGTGGGTGGGATGTTACCTCGCATATATATGCCGAATTTTTTCACCCTAATCTGACCCCTCCTTGAGAATATTAAAATAGAACTGTGATGAAAGGTTTTTAATATTTTTGCACATCACGTGTTACTTTAATTTTAGTACAATTTTATTTCGTTCATTTTTATTTTTAATTTTCTCCATTATCAAAGAAACTTTTTTAACCATTAAAAAAAAATGTTCGGAAGAAGTTTTATCATCCAGCGCCTCCTGCTGGTGATTTGAGGTTGTGCGTCTCTTCTTCAGCCTCATGATGCATGTAGGCAGAGTAGTGCAGTAAAGAATGCAAAAATAATAGTAGGGGGAAAAACTGAGGGATCATTGAGGAATTAAATTATATATATTTGAATAATAACCAGAAAAAAATGAGTGGAAAGTACGTCTGAGAGAGAGAGGATATTTTGATGCACTAATATCTCATTAGCCAATCACATGACAGGATCTCAATGCATTTAGGGATGTAGATGTGGTCAAGACGCCCTGCTGAAGTTCAAACTGAGTGTCTGAATGGGGAGGAAAAGTGATTTTGCCACAAAACCATCTCTATGTTTTACAGAGAATGGTCTAAAAAAGAGAGAATATCCAATCAGCTGCAGATCTCAAACCAACGCAGCACCTTTGGGATGTTGTGGAACAGAAGATTGCCATCATGGATGTGCAGCCGACAAATCCGCATGAAATGTGCGATGCTCTCATCTCAGTATGGACTAAAATATGACAGGAATGTTTCCAGCACCTTGTTGAATCTGTGCCATGAAGAATTAAGGCAGTTCTGAAGGCAAAATAGATCTAATACAGTACTAGTAAGGTATAACTAGTAAAGTAGTCAGTGAGTGTAGGTGCTTTCCTGAAGTTTATGGAAAAACATCATCTTAACAGTTCTCTGTTGAATTGATATGATATGCTTGCATGATTTCTTCAGGATAATGATCTAACTCTTACAGAGGCAGGAGCTGCTGAGTAGAAAATAATAGACTTCCTTCTTCTGTGTCTGTTTCTTGCTGGCTCACTGATTCACAACATGTTCAGTTTATATGAACCAAACAGGCTGTACACTGTATCTGTATGTGCATCCCAGGGAGAACACACATAAAGATGAGGAGAACTCAACTCCAAGTGCAAACACTCACAGGTGGAGGTGCAGGGAGGAGTTTTTTTGAGAGAGAGAGGTGAAGAAACAGCACAAGAATAACAGAAGAAAGATAGAGTGGTGAAATACAGAGGGGAAGAGAAACCTTAGAAAAAAAGAGGGGGTAAGTGTGAAAGAAGGAGGAAAGAGAAAGAAAGAGGAATAACATAATGTGAAAGAAGTGGGTAGGAAGATAGGGCGAGGGGGTGATAGAAAGAGAAAAGGTAGATCGGCAATAAAGACAGATAGAAAGTGACAAGGTAATGGAGCGAGAGTAGAGAGGAGGTGGAGGAAGGATCTGGAAAAGGCTGGACACAGAGGAAGCTGCTGATGTCCAGGCTGAGCAACACAAACAGCATCCTCCTCCACCCTCCAGTCCCCGGAGCCCTTCTTATTCCTGTGCCAGATGCAGAAGTCTTTCATCCTTTCTGTTTCTTTCATAATTTCAGTTCCTCCCTCCCTCCCACGTTTTCTTTCTTTTCTAGTTTCTCGTGCTCTTCCATGGTTCTCTACTCTGTTCACAACTCTCTTGAAACACCATAAATGTGTTTCATGGTCTCATCTAGAAAACAACTTCCCTCATTTAGAAGATAATAACTAAAAAGGAAACACAGGTCTTATGTAATGGTTTTGTTTTCTGGAAAAGAACTTGTGACCTCATCACTGTGACAGCGTTGATTTTTATGTATGAACTTTACGAGTTAATATAAGTCATCCAAGACAATCAGTGTGAAATTTCTACTTTTTAATCTTTAATTTGCTCTGTGCAAAAGCAGTCATTCTTCTCTTCTCAGTTATTAGCTTTCTTTATTTTTCCCACAGTGGAAGTTCAGAAGGATGTAGCAGTCATTTAAGAGCACGCTGGAGACAGAATAGGTGGATATATTACCTCTTTCATATCATCACAGATGCAATTTTGAGATGTTCAAAGGTTTGGTCCCTTTTTGTTAACTGTAAATTTTGATAATTAATTTTCAGATATGATTTTTTTTTTAAAGGAAATGTATTCAAATGAATGTAGATTGTTAAAATTAAGCGTGTCTCCTCTTAAGTGGGCTAGTTAAGAAGTGAAAGAGACAGGAACCAACAATAGGAACTAGAATAGCACACGAGGAGCTGAAGATGCTCAGATTTCCATTCGGAGCCTAAAGGAAGCAAGCGAAAGAAGAAGAAGAATGCGCACCTTAGAAGACCGATTGCATGTGTGCAACTCGTAACTATGCTGATAGAAACTGTTTATACAGTTAGATGGTCATATTTAATTGTCTATTTAATCGGAAGTTCATATTGATCTGGTGTGAACTGGGTGAACTTTAGGGTGTGCGCTGTATAGACGTGAAGCTGGACTGGTCATACTCCCGGCTTCCGTCGAGTTCGCGTCAAAGCGCTTGACGTCAGCATAACAACAACCTGTCATGACAGCTCGTATGGGGGAAAAATTAATCGATTAAACATTTGATATTGAGTTAAATAAAACTGGTTTCTCTTGGATGTGGGATTCCTGCTGAAAAGTAAGAGCTGAAAACCGTAAAACCGCGAAACAAACCCTATACGGGACAAAAGCTAAACTAAACCTCAGTGAGCTGTGTGGAAAATAAGCTAACGTAGCGTTAGCTGGTTTTTCTTTTCTGTGGTTAACAAATTCCGAGGCGACTCTTTCAGTCCCACGAGTGTTACAGAACTAACCTACTAACTAGCTGCGGGTTATATCGAGTGAGTGAGCTTTACTGTCTTCAAACTAGCCAGCCACCCGGCATTAAGCGACAACATCGCTTACTGAGCTAGCTTAGCCAAGCTAGCATAGCAGCGATCTCTTGTCTGCTGGTAACCAGAGTTAGCAGCATTGTCCGTGTGTGTGCTTGTGTAACGGCTGTATTTCAGTTTTTAGTGAGCAAAACAATAGCGATATAGTTTATTAATACCGTTCGTCTACAGCTTTCAGCGTAACACTGCGCTTAAATGCAGTGCTAAGGACCGCGGCTGTGCGATGTTTGGTGATAGCCAGCTGTGCTGCTCATTGACTCGCCTCTGATGTCCGTCACATGAATAGTTAACTCGCCGGCGGTGCAGCCACCTCGCTGTAGTTTTCAGCTGTGAGCGCAGTCAGCAAATTAAACGGATGCCTTTTGGGTGGCATCAACCCACTGCACCTAATTCGCTCAAGACGCGCATTGCAGGTGCATTGCAGTGAATGTTCACTGAAACTGTCTCTGTGTTGTTGCTGTGTGTGTGTGACCCCAGGACGGACGGGGCGTTCTTAAACCTGTCGTTTAGCCAGCCGAAGAGACGGGGAACAGGATAGGGAAGCAGGGCGAGGCGGGCCCCGCGGAGCCGGTGGAGAAGATGGCCGGCAGCCCGGAGAAGAGTTCCACCGCGCAGGAGCTGAAGGAGCAGGGAAACCGGCTGTTCCTCTGCCGCAAGTACCAGGAGGCTGCTACGTGTTACAGTAAAGCTATTGTGAGTAATTTCTGACACAAATGCTGCAGTGAGGTCTTTTTTTAATTTTTAATTTTTTATTAAAGTTGAGTTAAGTGAAACGAAGTGGATGCAGATTCCCTCTGGATGAAAAATGAGGTTACACTGCCCTGAGGTTACAATGCACGTTTATTGTCCGCTGATTCTCTACAGAACCGTAATCCATCAGTGGCAGTATACTACACCAACCGAGCTCTCTGCTATGTGAAGCTGCAGCAGCATGACAAAGCCCTGGCAGATTGTAAGCACGCGCTGGAGCTGGACAGTCAATCAGTTAAGGCACACTTCTTCTTGGGTCAGTGTCACCTGGAGCTGGAGAACTACGATGAGGCCATCGGGAACCTACAGAAAGGTCAGAAAAAACTCCAGAATGATGGTGAAAATGCTGCTGGTGCATTGCACAAATTTACTCGTGCAGTTCCTCATTCATGTGAAAGTTAATTTGTGAAGATCAGTGAGGCCTCAGAGGGTTGGGAACACTTCTCTGAGGCACAGCATATGTTTGCATGAGCTGTTGTCAGTGTAATGATATGTTAGAAGGAAAAAAAGCTGGAATTTTGTCTCCACTCAGTGTTATGGTTGCTTCTCTTGGATGAAGCTTCACTATATAAAATGATGTATGAATGTGCAGTTACAGAAAGTAATTCAGTGAGCACTTAAACGCAAATCTAACTCTAACCATGATTTGTGACTACTAGTTTTGCTTAGTTTATAAAAAACTGGAAGCCCGCCTATTACTCGGTCGTGAAAATAGACCAGAGTAATTCCACAACTTAATGAATAACTCATAGTATAGGAGAGCCTTTCACCAGCTTAGCAAACTTGTTTTGGGATGTTCCTCCCTGCATGCAGAGCCTGTATCTTTGGCAAGTTTGGCTTGCAGATATTTCTGCAGGTCGAACTCCCTGCAGACTCCCTGAGCGCTTTATCGCAGTGCTTTGTGCAGCTGCTGACTTTAAAGTCAGCCCATGGCTTTGTTCTGGGCTGCAGCTGATCGATTAAGAAGAATAGTACACAAAATATGTGAGAGAAGTTATGTGCAGGTCATGGTTAGTCACTGTTAATGCAAACACTGATAGTGAATCTTAGGTGGCTACAGTTTAATCATGAACAAAAGAGAAACTCGGTTTGTTCTTTGGAGGAACTTTTTTTTTTTTTAAATATCAGCTTTTAGCAAACTGGCATGCATTAATGGTTACACATGGCTAATTACATTATTATCACACATGAATATTGCCAGTGCTATTTCCCATATGTATTTACATACATGCTCTTTACAATAACATGATACATCTTGCCTGTCTATAACATCAGTACGCTGATTAGTAAAGTAATAAGAGCTGCAAATCAGAGGGTTAGTGGGAACACTGCTGGATGTTTGTATTGTGGATTCAGAACTGTCGCACTCCTAACATCTTTGAACCTACCTTGTGCGGATATTTTGAAGGCAGCGTTTTAACTGTAAAGCCATGTTGCTGTAGCGGTGTTTTTCTTTTACAGCTTATAACCTGGCAAAAGAACAAAGGCTGAATTTCGGAGATGACATCCCCAGTGCTTTGCGCATTGCCAAGAAAAAACGCTGGAACAGTATTGAGGAGAAGCGCATCAACCAGGAGAACGAGTTACACGCCTATCTGACCAAACTTATACTGGCTGAGAAGGAAAGGTGAGGCTTTGCAGCACCACTTTTTAATGTTTATTTTGATAATTTGGCATGTAGGTGTCATTTTGTCTTGCATGGATAAATTTAAATTAGCTCCATATTTTTGCAGAGAACTAGAAGAATACAAAGAAAAACAAGATGACAATCAAAATGGAGGCGACGCTGCCAAGATCTCCTCAAAACATGTATGTTTTTACATTTTGTTTACTCTTTGTAATTAGTGTCACCCTAATGAACAAATATTAAACTGGTGTGTTTTTTAAAATGAAATTGAATATTCATTCATATGTCCGGTTGTTCTGAAACCCTGACGTGGAAAGGACAAGTATCTAATGGATATGGATGAGCTCTTCTCTCAAGTGGACGAGAAAAGAAAAGTGAGTACGATTTTTAACTAATGCTTCGTACTCGTGCAACGCTGACAAATCCATGATTAGCCTGCAGTGGGGCTAACACAGGCAGATGCTAACAGTACACACATACCTACATCACACTGTAAATACACACACATTTGTTTCTTTCTGCAGTCAGGCTACATGCTAACATAAGGCTTGTGATCTCTTTAAAAATCCACTTAGACTTCAGATAAACAGCTACTTTTTATTTTCCACTGCTGCTGTTCCTATGGTAACGGTCACTGCTTGTGTGCCAAGGCTCTCGCTATAGATAGTTGTTGACTCGGCTGTGGCAATTGTCATGTAATTGAAATGACACCGTCGCGTCTGCCAGCAGAGTGTTTCTCTCCTGTCTGGCTCAGAAGGTGTTCTGCTTAGATAAAAGTTGATTCAAAAAAGAGTTTCAACGTCAGTAACTTCGGGTTTGTGGCGCTTCTGTCGTCAGTCTTTAATATATAATTGGTATAGAAAAAAGCTGAAAAGGGTGAGAAAGGAAAACAGATTAGTGTGGCTATAATTTGTTACCATTTTATAGCAAGAAAAAATTAACAGTTTTAAGCTATGACTCTAGGTTCTATGAGAGTTTACACCGTGGATCACATAAACCCACTTTCATATTAAGTGGGCCCAACCAATACGAACTCCCTTTCCATCAGTCTAAGAAGTTAAACTGAAAATTACAAAAAAAAAAATCCCAGAAATTTCTATTGTAGAAAGTGGAAAAAAAAGGAACTTTTTTTCTAATCTAATTGTTTATTTATTACCAAGTTACTTTAGTGTAATATGAATGGCCATGTGGAAGGTCTTTTTCAGTAGGAAATGCTATAAAACAGTTAAAAGTCCAATATTTACATTTTCTGATGCCATCCAGTGGGCCGGCTCAGAGTCTTTGCCGGGCCAATTCTGGCCCCCGGGCCTTGTGTTTGACACCCCTGATTTTAGGGGATCGAGCCATGAACAGGATCTCTCAGTATTAGGTCAGAGTGACACTTCTTTGTATTTTGTTTGTTCCCGTCAGAAGCGAGAGATTCCTGATTATCTTTGTGGGAAGATCAGCTTTGAGCTGATGAGGGAGCCCTGCATCACACCCAGTGGGATCACCTATGATCGCAAGGACATTGAAGAGCACCTACAGGTGAAATGATTGTTACTTACAGTGCTGTGCAAAAGTCTTGAGCCCCGCTTCTTGGCTTTGTTTTTGTTTTTTTAAGCGGTCTTAAGCAATAGTTCTTTAGGCTTCCTGAAGCTCTTTCAACATTTTTCTGTGGACACCTGTTGCTTCTTCACTCAGTATTCAGATAAATGCTTTTGTTTTGTTTTGTTTAAGCAACTTAAAGCATAAAAAAGCACCTAACTCAAAGGTTGAACCAGTGCTGTATCTACACATAACAGACAACTGAGCAAAAACACTATTTAAATTGTATCTTTAGGCTCGTTTTCACTAGCAGCGTGTCTCATAAACACATCATTTGTTGCAATTCCTGTGGTTGAATCTATGAAAAATGCCAAGGATATTTTGCACCAACAAGGTGAATGAATCCAAATTTCCAAATGTTTCTGGTTCAGATTGTCATCAGTGCGTCCTGACTGTCATCAGTGCGTCCTGACGACTACTTAAAGAAATGACAAAAGTTGAGACTGTGTTAAGACTGTGCTGAAAAATAAAGATGGTCATGCCAAATATTGAAGTTCGAGCTCCCTAGAATTGTTCAACTCTCTTTTGCCTTCTGTCCTGCATTTCAATGTATGCTGCACATTTATAATTAATGTATAATTAAAATAAGGGTAAAGGAGGACCTGTAATGTCCAGCAGTACGGTTTCATTCTGCCAGAGTAACATTTCATAGCGCAGGTGTGCTTCTTTTTTTCTTATTTTCATAAAATCATCCACTGATGCTAACACTGTGTCTTAACGTGTTCCCTGTGCAGCGAGTTGGTCATTTTGACCCAGTGACCAGGAGTCCCCTGACCCAGGATCAGCTGATCCCCAACCTGGCTATGAAGGAAGTGATAGATGCCTTTATCCAGGAGAACGGCTGGGTGGAGGACTACTGAGGAGAGAGCTCCCATTGCTCCTTCATGCCCCAAAACCCAAACACAAAGCCTGGATAACACAAGACTATAGAGAACAGATCACCCCTTGCCTGGATATGTGCTTTACACAAGCAGGAAAAGCCACACTAAGGACTACCAAACGGGAGCCACGTATCTTGGTCTGCCTCCTCTCCCTCCCATCTTCTCCTCCCTTATCCTCACCATCTGAGGCATCCATGGCCTGCCGCTCCCTTTAAAACCCCCTTTCATTCTGCTCCTTCTAGTCTTTCTCTCTGACTTCCTCTCTGTCATGATGTTTCTGGTCTTTTCAAGCCCGACTACTGTCTCTACTCAAATATGGGCCTCTCTCTCAGGTCCTCCCTCTTCTTCTCTCTTTCTCTGAGTGCCACAGTCGTCGGAAAGCATCACCATTGCACTCCAGTGTTTCACACAAACCATCAATTATTTTAAAACAAGAAGAAGAAAAAAAAAAATCCACACTTTTGGTGGCAGAATTGATGAAAACATTGGCTTTTTATTTGACGTTTACTCTAGTATTTTCTAGTCATCTTTTTTCATTAAGTAATTTAGCATTCGTCCACTTCTTAATGTACATTTATCGAAGTGGTAACTAAAATGCCAAAAACCTGTCGCGAACGAGGGTTGTTTGTATGCAAGTTTTAAATAATCGATAATCGGAAAGGGAAACGAGTCCCTTTCTCATACGGCCACCTCACCACAGTGTAAGTTTTTAGTAGTTTGTTTAGTTTTATTCACATATCAATCACACCCCATTACAGACAATTGAGGTGAACTGAATGTATTCATTATATATTCCTTAGGTTTGGACTTGACCTTCAGTAATTCAAGATGCTTTTTTTAAGTATCAGGACAATGTTAAGGTTTTCATGACGAGCCTTGAACTGAAAGGCCTTTAAACTGGAAGCAGAAAACAAATTGCTGTATTACAAAAAAACCCAATAAATAATGTGTTCTTTTTGCTGGATAATAATTTAAAACCTTTAAATGTTTGAATTGGACCGATAACATCAGCTGCTTTGAGGACCGGTCCGTGCTGTCTGTGTCTCGTGCTGTTTACCTGGTATGACAGTGGACGCTCGCATCAAGCATGAAGTGAATTTTCTTCTCCTTTGTATCAAACTACAAAGATAAGCTGTGTTTCTGGGGTTTTTTGTTTTTCCACCTTCTCGCTGTTGATTTTTATGCACATTCTCCTCACAGTTTCCAAGAAATCGGCTGCAGAAGCTTGCAGAAACCAATCGCCTGTGTGAACCTAACTTTAAAGTTTAAAGAAGTTAAAGTTCCCTAGCATCGTGGCCCCCCGACCCGTTTCACAGAAATGCTGGAAGAGTTACAAAACCGTATCTCATCTGTACCTCAGTCTCTCTCTGCAAACCGCAATTTTAGTCGAGTGCTGTTAGTTTACAGGCTTTTTCAGCTGAATGTGTCTGTGTTGAATTAGGCCTGTTATTGGATTGTATTGGGGTGCAGGCGGTGTACATAATTTGCTGATGTATTTCAGGTTTTATTTCTTGAAAAAATATTCTTTTTTGTCATGTTTTTTTTTTTTTTTTTTTTTCTTGAACTCCTAGAGCTTGAGAAACTGTATTAAATGTAGATATGTTGATAACATAAACACCTGATTCAGTTTTTGTTTGTCCCCATTAAACCGTGAACTACGAGGTCGTTTGTTCTGGTGTTTCTGTTTATTTAAACAAACAAAAATTCATTAAAGACCACCACACAAAATTCCAGCTTTACAGATGATTTTAATCCTGCAATAAATGCTGATTTGGTGAATCGGGCTGTAGTTTGATTCGATGGTGTTTTTTTGGATTTTTTTTTTTATATGAGAATGAAAGATGTTTAGATTTTCTTCCTGCTGCATTGCGCAATTTCCCTATTTTTGAATTGTGAAATCTGCATTAAAACCTTCATAGTTTTAAAGCTGAGGCTGATAATTCATCCATTTTTCTACAGCTTATCTTGGTCCAGGTCACATGGGTAAAGTATTTATTTAAAGTACTTTGTTGGTTACTTTTGGAAACTTGTTTCTGCTACTGAAAACTTTTTTTTGTGCCATTTTTAAGTCGAGTCTACTTAGCGATGTACTTGTGGATTTTATGGTGCGTAAAGGGACAAAGTGTCATACGCATTAACATCTGTCTAGACCTGCTAATTATGTGCTGCTGACTTGTACTTCCAGCGTGTTTTTGCCACCCAAAGAGTGTACTGCCAGGAGGCTGAGGGGCAGTAACTAACATCCACTGCTCTGTCACAGTTCTTGAAAAACCTGTTTATCCATCTGTTTTCTTCCAGTCAAAGGGAAACCTTTTCCAGCCGTCATAAGAGGAGAGGTGGGGTGCATCCTGGAAGAAACTAAATTGCAGTGTTGCAATACACTGGCAACCTGTCCAGGGTGTGCCCAACTGCAACCCCGACCTGGTGAGGGAAGAAAGGAATGAAGGAAGGAAGGAGTTACAAGTTGTTAGGTTATGAAAAAATCAACAAAAAACCCCAAACATTTGCACAGTCTAAAGCCCGTGTAACAACTAATGGACCGCCAGCTGAAAACCTTTAAGGTTTGCCTAATGCAAGAGTTGCTGTAATTTTCATGCATTCATGCTAGAGGCTCTGATGTAAACACTCCATGCTGGTTGATGGTGATGCAGACAGAAGTAGATGAAACGATGTGAGCGTGGCTCAGTCACATGTACAGACGGTGTCACCCACCCCTCACACACCAGGCCTATTGTCAGAGCATCATTGAAAGAGCTGACGTCAGGGCCTGTGCAAGGAGGGAAGAGGACCAGGCACGGGTCACTGTTGAGTGGGAAAGAGTTGGCAGCAGAGAACAACAACAACACAGCATTAAAATGGTAAGAAAAGCAGTTTTTCGCTGTAATTTTGCACACGCTTATCTTTTTTTATATAACTTGATAGTTCAGTAATTGATATCAGTCTGGAGCTGCTGTCAGATGCTTGTTTGTGTGTTGCAGAGCATCAATGCTGTGAAGTTTGGTGAGGCTCTGCTGGGTGTTTTATTGCTTGTGACTTTCTCCTCATCCACACAAGGTATGGATTTAAAAACTATGTTTTATAGGCAAAAAATGTCATTTCACCAGAGTTTGTGAACAAAACCCATTGCTAGAGATTGATCAAGCTATTTATTCCTTTTGATCATACCTAAATTTTCCATGTACAAACTCCTTAAGTCAGTTTTGAATAAAATAAATAAATAAATGTTTTTGGTAGTTTCTCATAAGCTTCCAATACTCCCAGCTCGTTTCTTATAGTTCAGACTCAAGGAATAAGAACACCGCCGAGCATTAATGATTTGCTGGGGATTACTGAAAGCTTAGTGATGACTGAGCTTTGGTGTGCAGGCCCAGAAATGCTGTGAGTCCAGACAGTCACACACTGGTTTTGTCTTTCCATACAACTGACTGCCAGATGTCCACAGGCACATCTCGTTTCACGTTGCATGTTTAGATTAATGTCTGCGCTTTCTGGGGTAAAATTAAAGTGAGGTGATGTTCTTGGGTATAAAGTCTTTAAATTCAGAGTTTTTCCATCTCCAACAGCAGAACATTTTGTTTCAGTCGTTTTCCGCCTTTAATGATCAAATTTGTTTGAATCTGGGACGTCTGCTATCTTTTTAAAACTATTGCTCATTTAGCAGGGGCGTAATTTCCAGGGGGGTTAGGGGGGGTATGACCCCCCAATAAAATTATGAATTATCTTGCATGAATAGGCTGTTGATTTTCTTTACTCATTTCAGTTATTACCAGCAAAATAGTTGCATGTTTAATCATCTGGGAATTTACCCAGATTTATTTATTTATTCAGAGATCTTGACCCTCCCAATGTTCAGCACAAAGTTACGCCGATGTCATTTAGTCCAGATTTAAAAAAATGTTTTTTGATGAACTCACTTACCACTTTATTAGGTACATCCTGTTAGTTCCAGGTTGGACCCACTTTCACCCTTACTGCCTTAAGCTGAAAACGTTTTGGTCCTTACTGACATGACAGCATCCTGCTGCAGATCCATGATGCTAATCTTCAGTTCCACCACATCCCAAAGGCACACTTTTGGATTGAGATCTGACTGTATTTAGTGAACTTGCGGTCATGTTCAAAAAACCAGTTGCAGATGATTTGCCCTTTGTGACATAGAGCGTCATCTTGCTGGAAGCAGCCATGAGAAGATTCGTACACTGTGGACATAAAGGGATGGATTTAGTCAGGAACAATACTTAGGTAGGCTGTGGTGTTTAAATGATGCTCAGTCGATACTAAGAGGCCCAAAATGTGCCAAGAAAATATGCCCTCTGCTTTAAGATTCAACTTGTTGGTCATTAACATGCTCTTCTGCATACCTTAGTTATGACAAGTGGTTATTTGACTCTCTGCTGCCTTCTTATCAGCTCTACGCTGTTTGGACATTCTCATCTGATCCCTGACAACAACAAGGCATTGTCACCCAGAGAATCGCCGTTTGCTGCATATTCTCTCTCTCTCTCACTCTCGGGTATAAAATCAGACCACTCTCTGTAAACCCTGGAGATGGTTTTGTGGGAAAATCCCAGCAGATCAGCACTTTGTGAAATACTCAGACCAACAAACACATTCAAAGTCACCTTTCTTATCCTTTCCGATGCTCAGTTTGAACTTCACCATGACCATGTGCACATGCCTAAATGAAATGAGTTGCAACTTTGTGGTTGGCTGATGTATTTGCATTAAGTAGCAGGTAACAGGTGAACCTAATGAAGTGGCCGATGAGTGTATATATTGCATTTATTTGAACTAAGCTGCCGTTGTTTTAAAGCTTGAGAATCTGGTAGCCTTGTGTACTGATAGGCAATTTAAAAACAGCAATAGATTAAAAACAGCTTTAAAAAATTACTTTTATTATCTCACCTTCATTCGAATAATTAGAAAAGCTTTGCATAATCGTACCTGTATGTCATAAACAGTGTTGGTCAAGTTACTTGAAAAAAGTAATCAGTTACTAATTACTGATTACTTCCCCCAAAAAGTAATCCCGTTACTTTACTGATTACTTATTTTCAAAAGTAATCAATTACTTAGTTACTTAGTTACTTAGTTACTTTTTAAAAACACGATTTACGACCTGAACAGGTAATAAAGCGATAGATCTTTCAGCCCAATTCTACTTTTTCTGCATAATTCATCATACAAAATGTAATCAAATGGAAAAGTCTCTTTTTAAAACTTGTTTTATTAGTTTTAATCTTTTAACTTTATGCATCAAGCAAAAATTAAATTATATGCAACATTCTCTGACTGGAAGAAATTTGTTTAACATTTAAACCTATTTTCTGCACATTCCAGCACATAAAATAAAATTTTTTTTATGTTTACACTCACTCTTTCAAATAGATGCAAGTAAAACACAGCAGAAAATAAATAAAATCAAAGACTAGCGGTCCTGTTGCTCTATTTTCACCTGTAAAGCAGGACTGGGGTAGGCGGAGGTTTACCCTGGTGCAGGTGTGCTGCAGCGGTCAGTGGAAGAATCCGCGAGTTTCTCTGTGAATTTCACATTACGTCGTAGTACACTCGGTGCTTGCTTGGAAGTTTAGGGTTTTTTTCGCTGTAAAAAGAAGTTTTCTTCCCACGCACAACGGACACTAATGTTTTTGTCACTTTTTATGGAATCAAACTCAAAATAAGGTCAGTACTTCCACGCTTTAAACGCTGCATGCTACACTCTGTCCCGCACTCGATATATTATGATCTGCAGACAGCTGTTGTCACGAACGTCGCACTCGCTTACGTCACTGTCATGAGACGTTCTCGCAAAAAATCACGGTTTTAGTAACGCAGTAACGCAGCGTTCCTACGTGAAAGTAACGGTAATCTAATTACCGTTTTTGCAATAGTAATCCCTTACATTACTCGTTACTTGAAAAAAGTAATCAGATTACAGTAACGCGTTACAAGTAACGCGTTACTGCCCATCTCTGGTCATAAACTCACAGATTTATCGTTTTGTTAACCGCAGTGGGTCTGAGCGACAAAGTCCTGGTCTTCCCCTATGAGACGGACTTCAGCTACGTGGCCTTGATCCCGCAGAAGGAGATGGGGCTGAAGGCATTCACCCTCTGCATGCGTGTGGCCACCGAGCTGCCGGAGGAGCGACAGATCATCCTGTTCGCCTACCGCACAGCCGACTACGATGAACTCAACGTGTGGCGCGAGAAGGACGGCCGCATCTCCTTTTACCTGAGCGGCGACGGCGTCTTCTTTCACCTGCCCCCACTCACCACCTTCCGCACCAGCCTCTGCCTCACCTGGGAGTCGCGCACCGGCCTAGCTGCCTTTTGGGTGGACGGGAAGCGTAGCACCTACCAGGTCTACAAACCCGGCCACACCATCCGTCCAAAGGGCACCGTCCTCCTGGGGCAAGATCCAGACAAACACCTGGGAGGCTTGGAGGCCACGCAGAGCTTTGTGGGGGAAATGACGGATCTGAATATGTGGGACTATGTGCTCTCCAGGAGCATGATCCAGGGCTGGCACTACGGACACAAAGTCCCCAAAGGGAATATCTTCGACTGGGCCACCATGGAGTACGAGGTGACCGGGAATGTGATGGTGGTGGATGATGACTGACTCAATTTGAAGTCCAGAGCAGAGATGGATGAGGCTTTGGAGGTCGGTGTGGGACTTGCGTGTCTTCTTTTCCTTCTTAGATTTAGTGTTTTATTTTGTGACCCTTTAACTGTTCTGAGGTGAAGTTCTTCACATTAACATTACATTAGAAACAAGGTAAATCTCAAACTCAAGAGTTGATGTTGCCAGATATGTCCATAAGGGGGCACTCTATGCCAGTTCACACCATTACAGCAGGCTGTCTAAAATTAAGCATCAGCTATATATCATCATTTTTTAAATTATGAAAATCCAGATTTATTTAAATGTGTCAATCTTAGCTTCGTTTGCATATTTCAAAGAGTAGTGCCAAATGACTAAGACAACGCCTTACACCATAATGCTTCAAGCAGCCATTAATAATATAGAATTGAAACTCAAAGCTGCAATGCAACTTCAAGTTAAGACAATTATTTACAAATAAAGATATGTATCTGCAGAATTAAACACGCTGTAAGAAAAACACATTTGTCAGTTTGTAACGTTGTGGTTAAAACCGTGGAGGAGATACTGGAACAGCGAGCAGAGGCAGGTATTATTTCTGCAGGAGACCAAATGATTTAAAGCGCACCGAGAGACAAATAGCAATCACTGTGTTTGCCGTTACGTTGCCTTTGGTTAGCGCGCTCACTCATGAATTTTCCATGTTTCAGCTGATGTAAGAGCGCTTTTGGGTCTGAAATAAAAGGCGTGCCGTGTGCATAACTAATAATGTTTGTTATTAAAGAGAGTGCTCCATCTTTGAACTCTGGCAGCTTCCTCTTCATAATCGTCTGCTTCTTTTTCCACACAAATTAAGGAGTTTTTGCTCAGCTCATATATGACGATATGGTTCAGCTCCTGATGGAAGGGCAAAAAAATCACATTTTTATAGAAATGACATATGTGCCTCTTAAATCAGTGTGTTACCACTCTCCTGTACCCCAGGAGTAAAATCTCAATTTTAAGCTTTAAGTGACAGCTTCTCACATGGAGTTTAAAGTTGACATTTTTACCACTGAAGCACAGCTAAATGGAAATTTACAGCACGGCGAACAAACCTAAGTGTTACTTGCAGAAATCGAGTCGTATGGAGTTGCTTCACTCACAAAGACGCCTCAGAATGAGCTCAGGGTCAGATCTTCTCCATCCAAGTGTAACACAGTAACCCTGAGTTCCAGCGCGTGCTGGCCCTGCCTGCCTGCACCACCGCCGTGACCTCCTTGCAGAGACGGCGGAGAAGTTTCCAGCACTCAAGCCCATGCAGGCTTCCTTGAGGGTGGGAAAGTGCTGCGTTCTTGTGTGTGTGTGTGTGTGTGTGTGTGTGTTTATTCTGACCAAACCAGCCGTCGGCTCTCTCGCAGCAGCTAAATAAGGAGAAGGCAGGGCCAATGAGTTCTGACTGCGGGTCAGCAGCCAAATGTTCCACCTTCTTGGATGTTGCAATGCATCAATCGCAGTGCCCACTCACTGTGTGGTAACACCTTTGTGGACCATCTGCCCATGCCTGGCTTCTTAGCCCTCTGGTACGTGCACACACACACACACACACACACACACACACACACACACACACACACAGCCAGATTTTTCCTTCTTTTTGCATCTCTACCCAAGAGGGATACTTCTTCTTTTATAGATACTTATAAATTGCTACCAATATAGTTTATATTGATAGAAATTCCAGTTTCAAAACTTATAAGAGGTTGCATAGTGGCAGTGATATGACCCCTAACAAAGACAGACAAACACGTCTTTAGCTAGTAAGTGTTCATTTCTCCTAATTTATCTCCAAATTCAGAACATTTGTTTGTATTTGCAGATGAGATGACACGTAGGGACCACACCCTCGCATTTCTGCAGCAAAGGAGGACTTGACATGAGGACAAAATCAGTGGCCTCCCCACAGAGAGGATAATTATTCCCTGTGTCCCCATGCATTGCATGTATAATCCAACTGTACAAACAGTTGAGGGGCCCCTCGTCCCGCTTGCGGACAGCGCTGCCAGCTCGGGCCCACGAGATCTGCATATTGGCCCACGGTGCTGGGGAAGCTGTCGGAGGCGAGGCGGTGCCACTGAGCGCATGTTTGTGCGCACGGAGCTGGTGAAGATGTTTTCCACGCGAGAGGAGATAGACGGCAAGAGGGAGCCCCGTGCGAGCTGGCGAGGGGGAGACAGAAGGAGGGCCGTTCTGGCTTCCTTCAAGCAACTCCAAATAGATTTCCAGGCAAAACATATTTGCATACGCAAGACAGTGCTACGAGCTATCCGAGTGAGCCGTGGCATGTGTGCACTGAACAGATGGGTAATTTTTTTAGAGCTTTCTTGCAGAAATTTCAGCCCATTAAATTGAGGATCTTGGGCATTATTCAGCCTGCTTTTTTTCCCTTCCTTTTCATAAGGCGCAGAAAAAATTATCCCGCTTTGTTTGACAGATTTAATGCATGACGTATGAATCAAAAATATGAGATGAAATCTACAGATTCTCAACATCAGCTTGGGAATTCATTCACTGACAAAAGCATATGACATATATGAAGGTCTAGCAGAGGGCGGAGAAGACTGTCACTTCTGCAAAGACGTCTGTCACTACAAACTTTACAAAACTGCAAAAAAAAAAAAAAAGCTGCACTTGGCCACAATAAACCAAATAAGCATGTGCCGGGTTTTATAAAATCGTATGATTTTCAAATCTGACCAAAATCCTGATGTGAGGGCTGAAGATGTGACCTGACGGTCAGGTCGTTCTTTCTCCCTCTCTCTCTTAGAGGTTGTAATCTGCCAGAATGGCCGCTAAGTCCTCACCCTCTGGGCTGTATGAAAAATTCACCAGGCCTTCCCATTAGAGTCAGTCTGAATCAGGGAGCAGGCGTTACAGCGGCCACTCGCATGACACTTTTATCACTCGGCATTTAGCGACGCAGATGTTACGTTTATAAAAACACAAAACCACAGCAGAGGTCGTCTCTTCAGTTGAGCCGAGCGTCTTCTGTGTGATCAGCGGTGGAGTGATGTATTCGATTCCCACTGCAGGATTTTCACACTGATGGTGCGAGACCTGACCTTTTCCAGGAGTGAGTGTGTGAGAGCAGTTGGCTGTGTCCGCTGTGATACCTCCAGGCGGGACACCTAACACCGTACTGTCTACCTCTGAGTGCACCTCGTGTCCTATGTCGCTGTGTTTAAGGTGGAGGTGGGGGTGAATAGGGGTGGGGGCGTACCTGACAATAGCCCTATAATAAATAATATGTTCCGGCACTGTTTCAGAGGGGTCGGTCCCCTGTAAAGGCCATAAGTATCAGTGTCACTGCGTTACATTTAGGGGTAAACCTTTTTGGATTAAAGGGAAATTGCACTAAATTTAAATGTAAAGTCTGTTTTACACACTAATGGGGACTATTATAGAGTATGTGATATATTCTGGAGGGTTTTTTAAAGTCTTTCTTCTATAAACAAAAATTAACTGTCGAATGCAGAAAAAGAAGAACATTCATGCTCATTATAGTTTGAATAAATACACAGTTTTGATCTGAAAGAGGCTCAGATCAGCTGCTCCTCTGGGCTCAGCTCTTCTTCTGGGCTCAGCGTTCCTTTGTGTTAACTGTATTATGTGACACATTTGGGAATCTTTGGAGGGTCACTCATAGCCACAGCTTATGTATTTGAACATTAGCCGGTGGTGAAATATGCTTTTATTAGAAGCCGATTTAATTCAGTGAAGTTCCCCTTAAATTTTGTCCTTTTTTAAAAAACTTTTATTGGATTTATTGAAAAATAGCTAAATATTCACTGGTTTCAGTTTCTGAAATGTGAGAATTTGTCTAATATTTAAAACACATTAACTACCTGTATTAAATTCATAAGAGAGCAGCACAGTTATGAGTCATGTGACGGGGATGTTACTGCTCTTAATGCCACTAAATACCCCACTGTATCAATATATTTAACAAACCAGCAACATTCAGCCAGACATTTAAAGCATTCCTCTGCATCCGTCCACCACAACACATTTAACTGTTCCTGTCTGCTCCACCCCAAAGGAAAGCAGCATCAGAGGAGCGCGAGAGGCTCTGCGGTTGAATGCGTTGCGGCTTTTAGCTGTGAATTCCCCTCCGTCGCCTCTGGGCTGGCCTCTGCTGTGAACATATGAGCCATGCCACAGCGTGTGGTGCTGGGAGATGGTCCAGGGCCTCCTGATTAAATATTACAGCCGTCTAAATGGATGGAGATTAGCCTCTGTGGGAATGTTAGGGCTTAATTTACCCCCAGGCCAGATGTGTGTGTGTGTGTGTGTGTGTGTGTGTGTGTGTGTGTGGGCCTTTGTAGATGTGAAAGGCAGAGAGGGTACGGGTTGTTCGTGTGCCCCAGTGTAACGAGTCGGTAGGTCACTGGAGGATGTTCTGTGGTTTCACAGTGAGCAGCTTAACAGGATAAACAAGTTTAATCAACTTTAAGGTTTTATTTAATTTGCAGTTCTTCTTTTTATGCTATGAAAATATTTTTTCCCTCTCTTCTAGTCATGAGCGAAGCACACCACCACACAGGATCTGGTTAAATGGGACAGTTCTCATATAGTGCTTTTATACTCGTCCACTTAAAGTGCCAAATACAGCATGTCTCATTCACACAAGCACTTTTTTTCTACAGCCAAGCCCTTGAAGAAACTTGGGGTTCAGTATCTTGCCTGAGACTTGAGCAGCCAGGGCTCAAACCACCAAACTATTAGTAGACAACGTGCTCGACAACTTCCTGAGCCTCAACCACACATCAGCCATAGGCAGAAATTATTAGTTTTTTTTTAATTAATTTAAAAAAAATAAATAAAAAAAATTGTGTAATGAGGCTGAGGCTGCACAACTATAAAACAAGATAATAAACCTGGGCAAAAAAAAATTACATTAAGAAAAATATTCTGTTTGTTACTCTAATTTGTTTAGCTGATGTAATTTGAATAAGCTTTATTTGTTACTTCCAATAGCTTGATGTGCACAATGTACGAAACTTGGTGAGAAACAGATTCATAGATGAAAGAAAGAAAAAAAACATCATCTGTTTTTCTGATTCTTTCTGGTTTTCACAATAAATGCAGCTGATGCTAAAGATATGATCGACACACAGGAAATGCTCACATACTTTGCAACCACGCACACGTAAACTCATCAAAAACCAGTGCAGAGGAAGTGTAGTCTGAAACAACATGAATAAGATGAAATAAGTTAGCAGTCTTTATCAACAGGAAACCATGTAAAACTTATAAAAATACAGTTAAAAGTTCAAAAACCTATACAGTTTGAATCATCACCGGGCGGATTGTGGCCCCCGAGCCTTATGTTTGACACCCCTAATCTGGCCTTAGAGGGCCTTTTATGAAGAGTCTTCTACCCTGCATGTTTTTACTTATTCATTTCATGTACTGACGCATTTTACAGCCTGACTTCACATTAGGACATGTAGTGTAAAAAATACGCTTTCAGTTATACGATTTCTAACAGGATAGCCAACACGGGCTCAGGGTTTTGGCAGTCGTGTCCTTCCCCCACAGAAGAGTTCACACCCCGGCATCCACAGTCACTCTGTCTGAGTGCAGATATCAGTCAAAGCAATTTATTCACATGTATGGAATAAATTACTGCCATCTTAATTGCGGTCTGTTCTCTGTGATCTGTTATGCCATCTCAACATTCGCTGTGAATTATTGATCACTTGGTTTTGTAGTTCACCGTGTTCAAAGTGCTTTTAAGGATGTGAGTGCATGTTTTGAGGTCTTTGCATGTAAACCCAGAATTTTATTATTTATAAACGCGCACGTATGCTTTATGGAAACGGGATCTATTTAAGCCGTGCGCCCGGTCTTGTCACCTTGATTGTGCGTGCTCTCACAAACTCTGTCAGATAAACATATGTTCTTCCCAGTCTTCTTCTGCAGAAATGTGCATCAGATGTATCACTCTAAGGCCTTAATTCTCTCTTAATTTTCCTCTCGTATTGGGCAAACACATTCATCAGACTCCACATATGTGTACAGCATCCACAGACAATGACTGTTGGATGTAAACACTCCACATGTGCACACGCACACAGAAACACCATGTCACACGCGCACAAACCCACACACACATGCGCGAGCACCCTGCGCCACTGGGCAGGGACTAGCCTGAAAGATTGAAAGCAATTAAAACTATCATCTGCAGTGGCTCTGGGCAGGCCTGTGGCTGCGAGGGGGGAGCTGCCACTGTGCATCAGCCTCTCAGTCTCAGCAACGCACAGCGACATGAGAGGAAGAGTCGCAGCCCTCTTCCAAACACAGTGCCACAGCTCCTCTGGTAACATACGTGCATGCATGCTCACACGGGGCTTTGTCAAACTGCCACAAACACCTGATCCAGCTGCTGATCTTCCGCCTGCACCCTAGTCTCGCTGTCCTCTTCTGAAGGCATCCTATATAACACGGTCAAGTTGGATATCCGAGATGGATACCTCCACGTTTAGTGGCTGGACCGAGTTGTTTTGTAACACTCTGACATTTTGAGGACTTAGTGCAGGTACACTGTGCCCGGCTTCGTAATGGCCTGGCCTGAAGCAGGAGGAACCGACGTGTCTCTAGAGGTGAAGTCACACACAGTGAAGAGACGAAAAAGTTTAAGCGATATGAAACGATGGTGCAAGGTGCCTTTGGTACCCAGATAAATGCTTGGCTTTTTTTTCATGTGCATACCAGCAGGAAAAGTCAGCAGAGCCTTGGGTACACGAGTTAGCAAATAGAGGAAATATCTATTGTTGCAGTAAGTACTCTTGTGCTTTGGGATTGTTGCATACAGGCGCGCGCACACCTGCGCACACCTGAACACGGGGCTCATCAGTCTGATCTCATTAAGTGGGAGTGCTGTAACTCCCAGCTGTTTAGGTCAAACTTGGAGCGGTTTACCTGCGTTCACACAGTCTGGTTCGGTCTGGACTGGCCCTTAACAAGTCTCCTCAGGACAACCAAACCGCCATTATCAACTACCGCTACTGCTTCTCTCCCTCTTCTTCTCTCTCTCCATCCTTTCCCTCCGATCGGCTCGCAACCTGTCACTCTCACTTAGCGTCGACATTAGCACCGGTGCTTTCCTCATCCTTCACCCCTCCCCGCCACCATCTCCCCTTGGTGCGTTTGAATACATATCTCCGATACTCAGCCCCTACTTAATTTGACAGGCCCCTGTTTTGTCAGTCTGACAGGCCCATAGCAAGACACTAATAGGCCACAGAGACCACCAGCAAAGGCACCAGCCAGGCCGGCCCCTGCGGTGCCAGTCCCCATCACCCTCTATGTCTCTCGGGGCGATCCAGGCAGGAGGGAGGAAGGGGACGAGGGGGTCATGGCTGGGATGGTCAAGCAGCGGTGCTGTCACACAAGTCCACAGCAGACTGGTCTGGGCACGAGTACTGACACCCATCACCGCTCCTCTGTAGCCCCCACCACCGTGCACACACATAAGAGGGTAAAAAGAGCAGCCAGTGGGGGTATCCAGGGATCTAATGATTGCACCTGCCACTCACAGCCATGGCTGCAGTCGTCACAGAGATGGTTGCTCTGCTTGTTTTAGTGATGGACCCACTGAGGAGCAGCTGCGACAGAGATGTTTGTGTGTGTTTCCCTTTAGGCCACCTGTCTGACTGATTGTAACCCGCTGAACTCTGATCACAGTTAATTGGTGGCCAGTAGTGCTGAGAGGTAGTACCCTAAATTTGAGACCGTGGCTATTGTTTGTCTTTTGTTCTCTTCCCATACAGGTGCCACTGAAGGTATGACTTGATACTGACCTAATTCTCTTTAGTCTTCAGATATGCACGAGGCTTTCTGCTCCCATCAGGCTCAAAATGGAATTTTTTAACCAAACTAATCAGGAGGTGGAATTATGAGAATTCCATCGCAGAGATTTTCGTCCCGTTTTGTATCAGTCTGCTCTGTTTATGGAAGAGCTGCACATACAGTCATACATTTGTATACAGCAGACATGTTTCCACAAAGAAGAAGAAGAATTTCTTGACGATACTATCACTTGGTGATTTCCTGAATTTTCTCCAGTGAAAACTTTAGATGAACTCAATAAATAATGCCTTTTGGTTTGATAGTGACAGCTTCAAATGTTCACACCTAGTTTTATGGCTCAGTACTTGTTTCGTCCATAGACTGTATACAAAAGATGGACATGTTACCCACAATGCCCGCCACGACATTGTTTTGTTAAGTCCCATTTTGCCGTCTCAGATTCTTAAAGCCAGAAATGATATGGACGAGAAGGTTGAGCGCTAAGTAATCAGCTAATTATCACCTCGATTGCTAAAGTGGAAACATGAACACGAATACAGACTTTTTGACAATCTATTAGTTCAGCCAACCAGCCGAGCTTATTAATTACCACGTAATATGAACATAGAAATCTAGTTCTGTGAGCCTGCGAGTCAAATTGACCACCTCAAATATAAATGTAATTTAAATAGTTTTTATTTTTAAACTCTTTTGGAGCGAATGGCGTTCAACATTAAAATAACTGCAGTGTTTTGCGTTTCCATGTTGGCTTCATATTTCAGTCCCTGAAGCTGCTGCTTTGTTCAGCCCTCATCGGGAAATATCTCCATGCTAACTCTAAGACATGGATCATTTTCATCATTGTGCTCGTTTAACATTAGTATGTGAGTGTTGTTATAGTAAATGTGATATCTAAGCACCTACAATTATTGTAAAAAAAAAAAGAAAGTAGACCTTTTAATTGCAATGGCTTACCAGGACATAATCAAAATAATTTAGTTCTTAGTAGGTCTTAAAATGAGGTAAGTACAAGTACCTCAATCAAATCAACAACAATGTATGACATATCACAGCATGTCACTATTTATCTTACCAAAATTAAGCCAAAATGCAGAAGCAGTGTGTGAAAAACTAAGTACATCCTTACTGCTTTCATAGGAATTAAAAGAGGAAGTATTAAGAAGGTGTGAGCATCTCTATAAAGGCAGAAGTTTTGGCAGTTTGCAGGTCTGAAGCATTCAGGTGAGGAGGTAAGACATCAGTAATGATCTTACAGAAGCAATCGCCACTGCTTATCAGTCTGGGAAGAGTTATTTCACATTCACGCATTCAAGACAGTTGCCTTACCAGGAGTGGACGTCCCAGCAAATTCACCCCAAGGTCAGACTGTGCAATGTTCAGAAAAACTGCAAAAAAACCAAAACCAAAACAAGAGCTACAGGCCTCAGTTAGCATGTTAAATGTTAAAGTTCATGACAGTACAATTAGAAAAAGACTAAACAAGTGTGGCTCAATTGGAACGAATGCCAGGAAAACATTACAACACAGAAAGGGTGTAGCGTCTATTTCACACATCTTATGGACCTCTGGATTAATCTACTTATGAGTGAGTGAATTCTTTTCGTATGGCATGTTGATTATATAATATTTACATATATATATAGAATGATATGGTTGATCATATGATTTCAGAATCACTTGTGTAGAGTGTTTAATATTTTAAAGGTTTGTCATTGGTGTCAATATGTTTAAAAAATGAATAAAATGATTTCTTCAGTCGCTTCAGTCAGATCTCTTTGAATTCTCCTCGTTCTTGATTTTATCTGGTAACTGTGATAGAGAGAGATCCAGAGGATGTCGTGGCTGGGATGAGAGCCAGAGTCAGGGGGTCGGTTGGGGGGGGACTCCTGGGGTCTTTCGTTTAGTGAATTATTAAGGTTTACTAATACTTCATAAATCCCCTCTTTGTCCTGTCCATTACCGGCCTGTCACATCCTCTCGCCGCTGCTAGACTGACTCACTTGCTTCATCTAAATGACAGAAGTTAAACTGTGTTCCAGAGGAGATGGGGGCGAGGGTGGTGATGGGGGGCGGGGGTTGGAGCTGGGGAAGCAAGGAGGGGGCAACAGCACTCTGCAAGGAAGCCCCGGGGCTGGATGGCTCGGTGAGGGTGCGCGTGGGCTCGGATTATGTGCTTGTGTGTGCTGCTGCTTGTATATTTGGTGTTGCTTTGTGCGTCTCTCCTCTCAAAATGTGGGTAAATGTGTGAAAGTGGACCTAAGGACAGCCGAGCGACTGGGTGGATCAATAGAACGAGTCGGTGTGTATCACTTCTCAGGTCCACGCATCCTCATTAACTCTCCACGCATCTACACCACCAGCTCATTCCCTCCCCTCCTCCATCTCTTCCTCCTCCTCCTCCTCCCAAAACAGCAAACCTTGCCTCAGTGCGTGCCTGGCGGACTCTCTCCGCAGTCTCGACAGCCGAGCTGGTCGTTGCCCCGAGCGCTGAGGAGCTGTCGCCTCTCGTTAGTGTCGCTGTGCCGACCCAGAGTCCTGCCTGCCTGCTCCTTGATTAGAGAATGAGGTGGATGGAGTGAGTTTGTGTGTGTGTGTGTATTCAGTGCTACTCGACCCCCTCCTTCCTACCCACAGAGCTGCTTTTAAAGATCAGTGATTTTGGTCAATTGGCCTGGCAACTCCAATCCCACGTAAGGTCAGTGATGACTCAATGGACCGGTCAGTGAAGCAGGCTGTCATGTCACTAACAACGTATCCATATTTGTGTGTGTGTGTGTGTGTGTGTGTGTATACACAGGTGTATTTGTGTGTTTACAAGTGTTGTCAAGGCCCTCGACAAAATCAATGACCAAAAAGAAAAAAGGGAAATCTATAACGCCGTGTTGAAAATCCCTCAGGGTTCTTCTAACACAAAATCACACACTTGAAATCCTGCATTAGATCAGGTGGACTCAGAGATTATGTGTAACTTCTCATAGAAAGATCACGGCGCTGTGAACAACATTAAACTCTACTCATTTTTTGCTGCTTTTATTTCTGGTCACTTTTTTCTCCCATCTGTCATCTTTCCCACTGCTGTTTTAATGTTTTATGACCCTGTAAAGCCCTTTTGCTATACGTGGCACATCTCAGTAGACATGTTGACCCAAGAGCCTCAAATCTCTTTTTAAAGCAAACTCTCCAAAATGTAAATAAATAATTAACCTCAGCTATTACAGATATCGATATCAATCAATAGAAAATGAGGAAAGAGAAGTAAAGTTCGGACAAACTCATGCTTTAACCTCACTGAACTAACTGTGATGGATGGTGGCTGACCTTGTGAAAAACTTTGGACTGCCAACTGTCTGCCTGTCTGCTGCTGGATACCCAGGTCAGTGAGTCCCCAGACCCTGAGGGGGCCATAAATACTGTGTGTGATTTCACTTCCTGTATGCCCTGCCCTGGGCACAGCTGTCCATCTCTGGACAATTTCTCTGCCCAAAGGGGCAGCCGACTGGCTCAGTGGACCTTGTATACACATGCTGCCCGTCTGTTTGGGGCTTTCAGAGTCAGACAACTTTGGTTGATTTTGAATTATACGTGCTGATTTAGTCTGTGAAGTTTTATGGAATGGAGAGAGTAATGATACACTTCTTAAATCAGCAGAATTTTTTCAACTAGAAGTTTAAAAAGGGGGTAATGTAGTATAGTGTCACATGTACAGTGAGATGTCACTGTAGAATTGGTTATATTTATTAGTACATATATTTCAGTGCCGAGAGCATAAGTGCAAATGACTTTAATTAGTATGTTAAAGGCGGTGGAGACGAGAACTCGTAGGCATTCTCGTGCTGCACCTTCAGACTCAAGATAAAGAAGAACTGTATCAAAGTTTTAAAGAGAAAACGTGACCAGTATCTGTATAAAACCTCACCTCAACTCTCATATCCTGAACTCAAGTCTAGGACACAAAAAGAACACAAAATGCTTCCTTTTTCCTCATATTGTCACTGTTACCTTTTGTCAACAGATGCCTCTCCCAACAGCTGACAACAGCTGGTTATGAGCTAATGTTATGCTAGCTAATGTTGGGCTCAAGTGTCCTAAAGATCACTTTCCCGATAACTTTTTCCATAAACATTGAATGAGAGTTTATATGCTGATTGTCCAAATCCAAAAATGTTAGATCCACTTTAAAGAAAGTTTCACTAACTCTGGCTAACAACAGCTAGCAGAGGCTAACAGTGGCTAGCAGAGGCTAACAGGAGACAACAGAAGCTAGCAGCAGCTAACAGTGGCAAAAACAACAGAACTTACTGACAGAAACGTTCAGAATATCCTCAACAAGTCACCTCAGTATCGCTGTCATCAAAAAGAAGTGACTTTCACTGACTCATCGACATGTATCCTAATCTTTTCACAGAGTTTTACAGCCTCTTCCAGAGTAAACAGATGTGGATGCTTCTCACCTAGCATCGACAGCTGAGATAAACAACAGGGTGGATCTGGTCTAAAGTCACCGAAGGAAATCGCTGCACAGAAACCAACACCATGGTACCTGAGTTTGACAAAAAGCCATACATCGTATAGCAGGTATACCATCGCCTCGACGTCAGCCATTCTTGTGTTGTGTTTGTGCCGCATAAAAATGACATGCTGTGTTGCTCTAATAACCCCATGCACTTTAGGTGGTCCTCAATTATAATGGAAAATGAGCAAAACGAAACTGCACCAAGCTGAGTCAAGCTGAGATTGGTACTAGTGGAAAAGAGCTAATACTGTCAAGATTATTATATTGAACTCAAACTACTGTAAGTGTTGCTTGACTGAATTTTGCAGAACCAACCTTTGGATGATTTTGCACAATTTCAAATGAAGTTCATGGCAATGTTTAGTTTGAATCTGCAGTAAATTAACATGCACTTAAGGTGTGAGAAAGATAAGTTAGTTAAAAGTCAGCGTTACTGTCAATAACTCAAAATAAACTCAAAACTCTGAACTTCCACCCTCTCCTCGGCACCTTCTTGTTAAATAAAGGGGGTGCTAATTCATTTATCGGCCACAGATGTAAACCCTGAGATGCAGACGTGTGCTGACTACATTATTGCTTTTATTTTTATACCAAACTCACTCGCATTTTACTTAGGTAAGCATTCAAAAATGAAAAGAAAATAAGAGACTTCATATAAAAAACACTTCATAAAAACACGAGAAGAGTCTATCGTCCATGCACCGTGCATCGCAGCTCTGACACCATTAGATGTGAGAGGACTGAGCCTGGAAGCTGCAGTGAGACTATGCAGGAACCAAAGCCAGTGAGAGGGAAACAAGACTTCCCTCTAGCTATGGCTTCCTGACTTGTTTATTTGCTAACTGGGTGGGTGGGTGGGGGTTTGGGGGAGAGGGTGAACATATGGTTTGCTAAAACATAGACTTGTAGTCGGGAGGCCGAGGCACCCTAAGGGATGGAGCTGACGGGCTTTGGTCCCTGTCTCCCTCAATTTCTCCCGCTTGGACAGCCAGAGCTGAACAGCCGTCCTCCAGGAGTCAGCAGCACTCTCTCTCTCTCTCTCTCTCTGCTGCCGCTGCTGCTCACACCCCTACACCCACCCTCAGTCAAACCCAGTCAAAGATGGAGAAGTGGGGGAAGTGAGGGGCCACTGGCTTTGGGGCCCTGGTTGCAGCTGAGAAACTGCCTGACACCATCCTCTTGTCCCTGGTCCCCGAGTGTGGTGCTGCTCTGAGGCCTGTTGCTGAGAGACTACAAGCGCTGGTCCTTGCATGAGGACACGCTGGTGGTTTTGGGGTCCTCAGCATATAATGATGTTCGCTGTGCATCAGGTAATGGATGCCCTGGGAATTTGTCTGAAGTCGAAGGTGAGCGAGCCAACTGAGCGTGCTCAGGAGATTCGGTTTTGGGAGTCAAGGGTTGTCAGTGACCTACCAGCTACTGCAGCTTCTTATACAGATCACTGCACTGATATAGACAGTCACACACACTCATACACACACCCTCGAGGTCTATGTGTTTACGGACACACTCACTTGCCGGGATAAAGGCGCTAATATACACACATGGTCTCACACACCCTGCATTGATGATCGAGCATATGCACACATACACTCCCTGTGGGTCAGTGACTTAATATGCACATTCTTGCACACACTCGA
Source organism: Oreochromis niloticus (assembly GCF_001858045.2). Classification (NCBI taxonomy): domain Eukaryota; kingdom Metazoa; phylum Chordata; class Actinopteri; order Cichliformes; family Cichlidae; genus Oreochromis; species Oreochromis niloticus. Next base: position 18,937,378 of record NC_031973.2, on the reverse strand, counting down.
ACCCACTGCTGTTTGATAGACACGCGCGCACACACCCCCGGAGGTCGGCGCAGTGATGGACAGCAGTCCTGATGTGCTCTGACAGAATCGGCTGCTTCCTTTCATTTCCACTTGCTTTTCCCCCGTCAGGTGACACCCACAGGTGCCTTGGCGAGAGAGACCCGGCCTCCTGCGGGCGTGTTCGGTGGGGTGGGGGGGGGACGATAGAGACGACGAGTGAGGAGTGAGGCACCAGCTGCTTCCCGGCGGTGTGAACTCCACCTCTCGTCACACTCAGATATGAATGATAAACAGCGAATATCAGGCGTCAGCTGCATCTCGTTCCAAATGAATGCCCCCCAACACGCCCGTCGCGCTCGCTGATTCCGAGATGTATCCGTCTGACGTTAAGGCTCAGAGAAGGGCACAGATATCTGCAGAGGAAAAAATCCAAAGAGTCATGGCTGAACCTTGACATCTGCACTTTTCAGATATTAACCCAGCTCACATTCAAGGCTCCGTTTGTAATTTGGAAAGTGGCCAGCGTTCATCTAGCCCCCCTCTGTATAATCAAGCTGAAAATGTCTCATTGTGTGCTCCCAGCACCGATCCCTGACCTACTGTGGGGGCGATTCACCTCTGAAAAGGACACTTGTCTGTCATGTTGTCAACACTTTGGATCTGGACTGTGGTTAATAAACAGCAGCCATGTACTTCATGTACTTTTTAGTCATAGGTTGCTAAGAAACACTCGTCTTATTAGGCACACTACATGTGAGCCACATGCTCAGGTAGTCACGTTTTAGTTTTAGATTGACCTTGAAATATTTTAAGGGTTTAATTTATTTGTTACATTTCTCGAAATCTGTCAAAAACATGTTTAGACCAAAAAATGATATTGCTATTTATTTGGCAAACAGCAAACTGAGTTCACATACTCGATTTTAAAGCCGGCACGCTGAACTTCTCTGAAAAGTCAGGAATGAATCAAGCGTAACATTCGACCACTAATATTTTCAGCTTTTTTGTAAAACAGTAAAATTGAAATTTCATGCTTAGAGACATTAGTTTTATTTTAGCATTAAAAATAGGATTTGGATTAAAGCGAGTGAGCTTAACATTAATTATTAACAATTACAGAAACATAAAAAATTACAAAAATTGTTAATTTACAGCAGTTGTGGCACAAACCTTGCATGGATGGTGGTCTAATAAATTTGTTAAGTGTTGTATATGGCATAATATTTTTGTCTAATATTTCTACAGACTGTAGAGATCATTTTAATTTGAGGTTTTTAATTAAAAAGTCCTTCTATGATTGGTGATATAACCAGCTGAATGGGTGTGGTCTTTCTCAGTTTGGTGATGGTGCACATCATCCCACAGTCAGGCTGCAATTCAAATATCCGGATATTTACAACTTCTCCAACTTCTCCCTTTGATAGCTTAAGCTCAGCTTTAAAGAAGTATATTATTGCAACAATGATGTAAGATCATTATTAGCATGTTAAAGAATACTGTTAAGATCATAATGAGGATTTTAAAATCAAAACATCCAGGATAAAGTAAGGCACCAAAGGCAGGGGGTTGTTTTGTCACTGTGGCTGTGTGTCAGTGCAGCTGGGAATGGCTCTTGGAGTTTTTCTCCTTTGAAAATGAGGGGAAAGAGGGGAGGGGTGGTGAATAATTGATAGTGGCTGAGAGCGATATGAGTTTAGTTAATGTGCCCAGCAGCGCAGGCTAAGAGAGGAGCTGTTAGCGATTTCACCTCAGGCCTAAAAACCCAGGCGGTGGAAAAAGCTTCAGCTTTATCCTGGGTTAGCGGTCGCTTTTTAGTCATTCATCTTTCCATCTTTATATATTTCTTTTTAGAGCACACAGTCCATCATGTGGGACGGCGGGCGTGTGTGCGTTCTGTATGTTTCTCTTAATTTGCATGGGTCTAAGTGTGCGTACGTTTGGAGGCATCTGCACAGCTGGATCTGGCCGGTAGCGGTGTTGTTGCAGCCCTCTGGTTCCTTTCTCTGAGTGGTAATAGAGTGCTGCTGTCAGCCTCCCCAGATGCTGCTCCATAAGGACCCTCAACTCGCCAGGAGAGTTTCGTGTTCACACTGCGAGTATCGGCTTCTGCACGTTTCTACTTTCTCTGAAGATAAAACGCTGCAGTTTACAGTCAGACTTGGAGGAAGTTTGTAAAGAGAGCTGTACATATGCCAACTTTTCTGGTAATTTAGGAGCATGTGCAGCAAGTTTAATTAAAAAAAACAGAGTCTAGAATATAAATACGTATACTTAAGAAAACAAAAAGCAAGAAAAAAACGACTAAAAGAATTAATTTCAGGCATTACAGCCTCTGAATCGTTTGTGATCTTCAGATTAACAAGCTAACGCAGTGCCATACTCGGTACTATATTTCTGAGCAGCAGAAGACAAGGCCACGAGCCATTTTAAATTCATATCAAACTGTGGCTCAATAAGTTCAAAATGCAGCACAATAATTTATTATTGGAAGTCTAATACTTGGAAATAACAGACGACAGAGTGCGGTGACAAAATGTTCCCATTGATTGTTGATTCTGCTGCTGCAAGTTTAGATTGCTAACTGAGTTATCCACAGCTTTACATGAGAACATTTATAATTGTAACATCTCTTCGGATGAGTGATACTTCTCTGTGAACTGTTAACCTGCAACCAATCTAACACTTTGAAACATGCTTTTCTGGGAAAACATGCAAACTCAACCCTGCTGCACTTACTGTGGTGCCAAACAGGAGAACAGTGGTTTTGTTTTTGATATTTGGTCTCATATTAACTGCAGTTTTGTCACTGTAGTCCAAAAAAAGTTGTTGTTTCCATCTGTGATGATTTATATGTAGCAGTGTGGTTCTGTAATGGGGCCTTCACTCTCTTCCACAAGCATGCATGGACATCACAAGAGGGCAGAGCAGCAGTGATGACGGAGACACTACACTCCCAAAAGTGCTCACCTGTCTGCTTTCACACACATATGAACTTTAGTGATATTCCATTCTTAATCCATAAGGTTTAATATGATGTCCAATAACTGCTTCAACTCTTCTGGGAAGTATTTCCACAGGTTTAGGAGTGTTTATGGGAAATTCTGACCACTCTGCTGCACAAGTATTGATGAATTTATTAATAATAGAGTACTACAATCTCTTCAATTCAAGAATAAAACGTATATAATATAAGTTTAGACCCTTTAGTTATTTCAAAAATCCCCTTTTCTGTCCTGTTATGTTTATTTTGAGTAATTTTGCATGCAACATTTATATACACTCATGCAAAGGTGAAACATTTAAACCTCTTTAAAAAAAAGAAAGTCAGTGAGACGCTAATAAGACACTGAATCAAATGAAGAGGAAGGAGACAATTCTCATTCTGCACATTTAAACTTAACAGGAGAAACTGACACTTTGTCCGAAGTGTTCCTGTAGTTGGAGTGAAATGCTTCCTTACTCTCTGGGAAAAAACAAGAAAAAACCCTGACATCTGCTCCCACGTGGCCACACTAAGAAGTGAGGGATCTTTGTTTCTCCAGCTTCTCTTCCTTCTCTAGTTCCTCCTCGTGTCACAGTGCACTCCTGTCGTTCCTCCTGATTTACCAGACATCCTCTTTCCCCTGCTGTCACATTTGGTACAGATGGTTAGGCTCTATGGAGTGGCCTGTCAGTCTCCATTTGGCCGCCTCTGTGTGACAGCAGGCCCGATGGCTCGTGAAGGGCCCCCGACTTTCCCGGCACACGGACACTGACATTTCTCAAAGGGGCTCGCGTGCGTGCTTCCCACCCAGCCCGAAGAGAGAAACGAAGAACCTGAAGTCGACCCAAAGCCCGCCACAGGCTACGAGAGTAAGGGACGGATGGAGGAGGGAGAATGAAAGAAGGGGTGAAGAGAGGAGACTGAGAGGCTGGGATTAGATTTAGGAGAGGAGTGAGAATGTCCGCGTTTACATGCACAGACATGAATTCGAAGCTGTAAAAGCTCTTGATAAGGCAATATTTTTGCATATCCAAAAACCTGTTGATAAGTGGAGACTTTTCAGATGAAACTGGAGGACAAACCTGACCCAAAACAGGCAAATCTAAATGTACTGTATACAGGCTCAAAGGCTGCTCTGAAAACTCAAATCATGTCAGCATATCTCTCACCTGGAAAATACTGCAAACATCCTAATCTGGAATACATAAAAGGAATACACTGTTTACACGTCTTTTATTAAACTGGGAATATGTGCATGCAAGCGTCATGTCTAAGTCACTGTTCGTGGATGAGATTCGTAGCGTACACCACCCGTTCCCCGACACGCTGCACTGATCATCCTCAGCACAGGTTCCTTAAACGTAGCTGGTGATGGAGGTGAAGACGGGTGAAGCGGAAACAGCCACTAACCACTCCACAACACACACCTTTACCTCCACTGTGGACTTTAACGCTTAGCATACACAAGATAAGATGAAAAGAAGGAATATTTTCTGGTGGCTTTTGATTATTAAAAATTTAAGGCTTCTAATTAAAACCACAGATATTAGAATCAAGGAAGTTTTAAACAATTTTTAGGTAAAAAGCCTAAAAATAGTTCATTCATAAGAGCTTTTTCTCATAATCCAATATAATAAAATACTGAATATCCAGAGTCAGCCTTAGAAGTCAGTCTTCTTAGTATTACGTATCAGTTATGGAGGATTTAACCCTCTCTGTCCTCTGTTACATTGTAACAAGAAGCCATCTCTAACCTAACCTTTGCCAGCATTGTGTAAATTGTTACATTGCATTCTGACTGCAAGGTGGAGACCACACTTGACAATCCAGAGAGGTGGAGAGGGGGGGAGCAAACAGGGTGGAGAGGGGGGGAGCTGCTGTATTGTAGCGCCTCAGGGTAATGCTCCCAGTCAATATATATCTCCACACTCGCTCCTGCGCTCCCATTTGAGCGGGACGCGCTGCCCTGCCGCTGCAGAGGAGTGACAGACAGCCACACCGGGACGCTCACTTTAGGTATGAATGAATACGTTTCCTCCTTTCCTTTAAGAAGCAAGGTTTGTTTGTGAAGGCTGAGAGATATTTTAGAGGGAAGTTAAGAAGAGGCCTGTTTAAATGCTGCTTTTGTTTGCAGGGCAGAAATGTTTGATGCTGTTTTATGTCCTGCTCTATGCCTTTGTTTTTTTAATTTTGAAAAAAGTCGGCTTTGATGTCATTATTTATAGATTTAATTAAACTATATTACTATTTTGCTTTAACGTGAGAATTTTTTGTATATATGTATATTTTGATATTACTGGATAAATACATTTCTGTGGTGTCAAAATGAATTATTGTCAGCTTATTTTAAGTCATCATCATTTAAATTTCTTTTAAATTTGGTTAAAATAATTAAATGCAAATATATCAATATTACTTGATTTGTAAATTTACAGTAAATTCATGTTTTTTTAATCATAGAAGAAAGTCAACATAAAAATTTTCTTGTCTTCTTTTTTTTTAGAACTTTTTCTCAGAGGGAGTGACAGCTCACCCCAGCTATCATCTTAGGTAAAGTATTAAACTTAACTTATGAATTTATTAAACACGAGAGCTTAAAAATAATTTCCCCTGCAGTTTTGCGTGCATCGACTTCCTGTGCATTAAAAAAAAATCAGCCAGTCCCTTTCTGCTGTCAGCGGTGTGGTTGCTGTAGCATGTAACTTGTCAAAGCTTTTAGTGTGGCGAGCCTCCTTAATTGCAACAATAGATGTTCAAGCTGTTAAGCTTGTTTGATCAGTGTCCCTAAAAGCTTAAAACAAGACCACAGGGTTCAGATATGGGCAGCGGGGGGGCCAAAGAGCGCAGTCGGTGGAGAGGAGAGCGGATAGCGGTGGCCAGAAGAGGGGAAAAAAATCTACTGTAAAAATGATTTTTATTGATTGGCTCGCAGCAGCAGCTGTTAGACTCCATTATAAGCCCAAAGCTCAGGTCAGAGCCCCGGGGTGGACAAGTGAACCAATCAAATGGTCACCCACTAACGGGCCAGTTCTGGGGGTCCAGTTGGGAAAGTGGTGAGCAGCAGCCATCCTTTGTTACCCTTCGTCTCATGGACTCACAGATGATGCTCCACGCCGTCACTGTGTTGGCTTGGGTCTCCTTTGTTTCTAATCTTGAAGAGATTCGTGCATTAAAGAAAAAGGAGTTGGTGAAGTTTCTTTTTTACCTCAGCGTGGACCCTGAACTTCACGCAGACTTTCATCTTGAGAGACCCGAGGAAAAACGGCAAAATAAAAGCCCCCAAAGCAGAGTGTTTTAAACTGAGCGCTAGCCTGCTTGCATCTTCTTTTTCACTGCAGGCTTCACCCAATGGCTTCGCTCGCAGTACAAAGAGATCACAAAGTTTCTGCAATTTCACAGATGGGGAGAAAAATGTTTTTGAATTTATCCGAAAGGATTGGAATGAAGTGATGTTAATTAAACTAAATTCTGAACTAATGAAATAACAAAAGATGAAGAGGAGCAAAAAAAAAAGAGAGTGGAAATTCAAAAGACGAGCCTGCTTAACACATGCAGAAGAAAATTAAAAATAAAATTAAACAATATATCTGCCTGTTTATTCATAAAACGAAGCATTATGTTTAAAAGTAGTGTAAAAGCTCAGTAATAATATTTAAAGGTGCTCAAGTTTTAAAGGTTTAATTGGCCTCTTTTGTAAGACATGTCTAACTGTAAATAAATATATGTATATTTTGATATTTTCCAATCATAAGGAAATTCAATTCAATTAAATCTACTCTTAAAAAATGCTACCTGTCATGATCCCTGCTAATATTGCCTAACAAGTATGACCCCAGTCTAAATGTAGAGCTAGTAAGTCGAGGCAGTGGAACCTATGCACTGTGTCCTGACCCAGATCCCAGTCCTAGCACTAATGACGCCCTATAGGCATGATGCCAGGCTCTCATTAGGAATCAGGCCTCAAACCCCCAACTTCTCTCCTTTGCGTACCAGCGCTGTGCAATCCCAGGCATGGCCGTGCGGTGCCTGTAGCCGGCCTTCGAGGGCCTGGCCCCAAAACTCAAGCAGGGCTGTGAATGCTGTGAGACCCCACTGCACAGGTGCAGAGTCCCCCGTGACAGCCCTCTTTGCCCCCCAGCCCTGGGCCCTGCTAGTGCCTGGTACTGCACTGGAACTAATGAGTAGTGGCAGGTACAGTGAGAACAGAGCAGCGTGGGCCTCCCTGCAGTTAGGTTAGTGGCAACCCTCAGCTTAGGCAGAAAACAAATGTTCTCTCATAATACACATATGTGCATAATGGCATAAATCGCCCTTCAGTGCACGCAGAACTTTACCTCACATAGTTTGTTTTCTTACAGAAATGAAAACCGCATCCCTCCTTCTGACTCGCAGAGAACAAAACATCATATATACAGTCTGTGTGTTCATTCATGATCCACTCTCTTGTTTATTTCACAGGTACAGCTGCAATTTTACCAAGAAGATGCTCTTCTTCATCGCCACCTACCCGCAAAATTAAGGAAAACCTCACAACAAATGAAATGTACTCTGACGCAAAAGAAATATCTCAAAGTCTAGCTTGAATTGTCAAAATTTAAATCACACGCTCTTTAGAAATATCAAGACTCAACCATGTCCAAGGATGACACCTGCAAAGTCACGTCAGCCAGCAAACACAAGGAGCGCAAGCCAAAGAAGCCTCACTACATCCCCCGGCCGTGGGGCAAACCCTACAACTACAAGTGCTTCCAGTGCCCCTTCACCTGCATGGAGAAGTCTCACCTGTACAACCATATGAAGTACAGCCTGTGCAAGAACTCCCTGTCCCTGCTTATAGAGTCAGATTGGCCGTATAAAAAGGGCAACATCCTGCACCCAGAGCAGCTCCGGCCCTTTCAGCAGGCCCACGGCCTGCACGCTCCCGGAAAGGATGCGCTAGAGCAGGTGATTCGCACTGAGGAAAGGCAGGGTCAGAGGAGGTCTGCGGAGGAGGATGGCGAGGGCAGAGACACCCAGGGACCAGAAGATGAAGAGGGGCGAGGAGAGGGAGTAGTAGAGATCGCTGGGCTGATCAAAGAAAGCTCCGGTGATAGCGACAGAGGTGAAGCAGCAGAAAGCACTAGGAAGAAAACCAAACAGCCAGATTCAGAGCTTGATGACATGCTCTCCCTCGAAGATCAGTTTTTACGCGCCCGCTCTGTGGAGGTAGAGGCCCAACTGAGACATTATAAGCTATCAAAGACATGCCTAACAGCTCCCGGGTTACTGTCGGAGCAGTGGCGGCTGCTGGCATCCAGCCACACTAAGGCCAAAGCTGAAGGTCCTCAGCCTCGAGTGAATAATTCAATCCCCTGTTACCCCCCACCACCAAACCTGGTGGATTACCAGGACCCCACTGGGCTTAACCTTTCAGTGCTTGGGGTAGGTTATCCTATCAGCCCTGGCATTTTCTCCTACATGAACTCAGCTATTCCCACCGCAGCCTCCGGTGTCACGGCCCAGACCCACGCACAGCTCGCCCAGCTCCCCTTCCTGGCCTCAGCCGCTCAGCTGATACACCCAGCCTCCAGCGCACATGCAGATCGAGCTCTCATCCCCCCTCGACTATACTACCCCTTCCTGTGCGAGCACACATTCGGACAGGCGTCCAGTCAGAGCGACGCAAGCAAGCCTCTCAAGACATCAACAAACACGCTAGAAGCAAGTCCTCTGTCCAGCTTCCAGCCCAAAGTCAATCTGTGGAAAGTGCCTGCTGTGAGGCCGGGATCTACCATCACTCCCGCTGGCTGGGTGTCACCTCAGAGAGACTCCCCCGATCAGGGCTACAGGCTGGGGGATAAACTGCAGGCTGCAGCCAAGGAAGGCAGAGCAAGCTGGGGTCTGAAGAGGGCAGGAGCTCCTTTAAGAAACCAAGAGGCCCCTGCAGAGAAGAAGCCAAACTTGGGCTTGACTTTAGACCTTCTGAAAAATATTCAAACTGCATCGACTCTTAATGTGGGGACAGACAAACTTCTCTTCTCTTCGGACAGGTAAACAGCTCAGAACTGCCCTCGTTATAAAATAGGTAGTAGTTGTGGTGTCGATTAAACCTCTTAGGAGTATTTATTTAACTCTTTTCTTTCACTCTTTCTTAGTTTGCAGGATGCTCATGTTCAAGGTCGGCCCACTGAGCTGTGGTACAACGATCCTCTCACCAGCCCCACCAGCGAAACATCCTCTCTGTCAACCTGTGGAAGACCCAACAGCCAGGACTCAGCTGCCGCCAGGACAATCGGGGCGTCTGAGTCAGTCGCTGCTCTGCTCGGTGACCTCTCCAAGGCGCTGCAGGAGTACCACGAGGCCGAGCACAAAATCTCCCACCTAGAGAAGGAAGACCTTCCTGCCCAGAGACATCTGTGGGAGCACCTTAACAAAATCCGCAGCGAGCTTTCTCACATTCACCAGGCTTTGGAGCGAACAGCTCGCCAGAGCGACGGGCCTCTCGACCTGTCGGTAAAGAGGGACTCGACGGAGTCGGTTGGCGATCAGAGCAGGAGGGAAGATGGGGGTCTTAAGGAAAACGCAACTGAGACAGAGGAGGAGGACGAGGAGCTGATAGAGAGAAGAGAGGACGAGGAGGACGAAAGCGAGAGGAAGGTGATAAGGGCTTCACTTGAGAGTCGTAAACAGTCGCTGGACATGCTGATCAAGATGAGTCAGGCGTCAGTGGTGAACACGGAGGTCCTCTCTCCTGGTGGCCTTGGCCTGAGGCCCAGTCCTGCTGAGGCTCTGTGGGCAAGCAGAACCACCAAGTGTGAGGCAGACTCCAGCGTCCTGCTCTGCCCCGACGGCCGATCAGTAGTGTTCACCGACATCCCCTCCTCTGCCAAACCCCCAAAGAGACCCCCATCCATACAGCAACTCGAAGCCCACTGTCCCCCAAGCCCTTTAACAGCTACCGACAACTGAAGCTCTGCTTGCTCCTCTGGCTGCAAAATAACCGAACCCATCCAGCAGTTCACGTGTAGTTTTGTTTTTGGTTACTGGCATGCCTCAAACTTTCATCGGCTGGAAAAAAAGAAGAAAAGAAAGACTGTCGCTGTTTTTCTCAGTTGTTCACAGAACCTTTTGCACCTTATAAAGTAAACAGAGAATGAATGAAAAGTCTGAAGGAGAAGGATTTTTTTTCTGATACACTAAAGGACGTTTAGACATTTTAAAAATGTTACATCAGCATTTTTTTACAGGCGAATTTAAACAGTCGTGCACATTAATGATCATGACGAGAGATAATCCTCTGAGCTGATTTGTAAATATTGTACTGAAAATAAATGTAATTAATGTAAAATGTTTTAAAGGCTAATGTTTTTATATGGATGATGTCATGTTGGGCTGAAAATAAAATGGATTACACACACAAACACATCCATTCTTTCCAAAAACGGAGCAAAATAGGGGTTAAGACACATAAAATAATGAAAAATGGGAAGATTTTAATCAATATTTGCAAAGAAAAGGTACTAATTTGAACATTTTGCTGCATGGTGAGCAATCACAAAGCCAAATGCTATCATTGTAGTCTATATCGATAGAAATAAAAAAAAACAGGGGAGAAAAAAAAGACAAATGGATCCAAAGAGGCACCGTGACCTGAATTTGCCTACGTTGTGCTAAAGGTGAAGCAGCTCCTAAAGCCAAAGCGCCATCGGCCGGGTTATCTGTGCGCGTACTAAGGTCAAGGCTGCAGGGCCGACCTCCACGTAAACTAAACTTGAGACCTGTCTCCCCCGAGGACTGACGCAGAGAGCAGGGCTGCCCCACGTCTTTTAGCCCCGTCACCACCATCACACTCCAGACGCAGCAGCAAAGGTCAGCTGCCACGACCAGAAGAGCCACCGCTCGATGTTTGACCTCAAGAGGTCAGGCCAAAAATGACTGTCCGCTCATTTTAACAGCAAATTCAAGATTTAGTCCCTGCAATATCACATGTTTTGTTTTTTTCCTGCTAAAGAAAGAACAATAAGCTTTGAATTTATGTTTTCGGTTTCTGCAACAGACAGCCGACCTGTCCGGCCTTATGGAAGCTGGGAAAGGTGATTGAAGTGGATAAGCAGAAGGCGATGGGTGCACGGAAACTGTATGATTTGTCAAAGCACTAACTAAGCAAGATGAACATTCCTCTTCTTCTATCTATTTTAGGTCTTATTCTTATAATTAGAATAGAATAGTTTTTTATTGTTGTTATATATGTAAAACAATTTAGAGTAGATTTAGATCTCTCCTATGACCATGAGAAAAAAACAAATACTTAAAGAAATCCCCATAAATACATAATGATAATAATAACAACAATAATAATAATGATAATGAATAGATCATTAAACCAGAGGCAATGATTATATAGGGTAGAATGAAGGTGCTGAAAGTCTTTATCAGTGCAAGGTAGTTTGTATTACTAAGATTAGTAGAAGGAGGAGAAGATGAAAGAATAATATAAATCTTTGATTTGTAGATTTTCTCCTTGGCTGGAAAAAAAGAAATCTGCCTTTAATTTACAGAAAATTTCTGCAAAGGCATCCAGAAAAAGCAACACCTTGATAATGATTGTGAAATTAAATAAGAAAAACATGCGTCTGTGGCCTGTTTGGGTGTTTTTTCTTTCTTGTTTCAGGAACAGTATGAGCCAAGCTGATAGCGCCCTCAAGTGGACAAAGCCAGATGAGCATCCCTAAGGTTAGTGCTGACGACACAAAGGAATCCAGCACGAATGATGACGGCAGAAACTCACCGGGGTGATCTTTTGCACGATGTTGGTTATATTTTCTCAGACATCAGCCACTAAGATAAAATTGCGTGACCATCATCACAGATCAGCCACTGACTAGTTTGTACGTGACAACAAGAATGCAAAGAAAAGCTGTCTCATAGTGATGAACATCCGTTCGTGTTTAGCTGTTGGAGCCAATAAAGCTTGCTGCACGTTCAGATTTCTCAGGCCTGACCTCACTGCAGTCTTGAAGGAGCTGTGATGTCAAGATGCTGTGAGCTGTTCTGCTTCTGCTCAACACTTCAGCCTGCTGTACTCTTACTTTAAATGCTGCTCTCAGACAGTCCTGTGGTGGCCTAACCGCGACTCTGTTAACCTCTGTGATCTTGTTAGCATCATCCCTGATAACAAACTACAATCAACTTGTAGAAGAACAAGATCAGAGTGATCCCAGGTGGATCTCTTAGGCTGAAAAACCTGGAGCGGAGCTAGAAAAAGTTTGTGTCTCTAAAAGGTGGAGAATTCAGAGACCTGGACATCCTGGAGGCTCTAAACCAACAACATCTCACACATCCACCACAATGCAAGTGCTCACCTATATGAACCCTCCTTCTGATCCTCCCTGCGGTTCAGAAACTCCATTTGTCTCTCAACATGCTCAAGTCATTCAGCTGTGAAGAGGTTGGAAGTTCTTCAACTCTTAGGTATCTCAATCTCTTAGTCAATAACATCCAGAAGTTCTCCTGGGGCTTTTTTTCTCTGTTTATGAAGAAATCGCTGTAAAATAAGTATATGTATGTGTAGCTCATGTAATGTTGCATTTCTTTGTTTTTGTAGCATCTCTTGCACTTTAGATTCACACAAAACTTGAATAATTTGAAACAGGTTAACTTGAAAAGGATCCAAGTTATTTGAACCCAACTCCAGCTTCGTGGAACGTAATCCTTGGAAGTGGTTATTATTCCGGATGCAAATCTTGGAGATGTGGCTCAGTTGTCACTGGGTAAGGGGACCTCAGGCTAAATCCCACCAGCACTATGTTTGAGGGTTCTCAAAACCCTGAATTGAAATAATCTCACCGCTCATCAGGACATATTCAAAGGCCTGCATAACCTCCCGTTTTTTAGCTTTGGTAAGAACAAAATCCACAACATTGACCCAAAGTGGTTCATCCCTCTGAAGAGACTGACTCATCTGCAACTTGTTAAAAAATAAACTTTAAGAAATTTAAAAATAAATTTTTAAAATTATAACCAATGTACTATCCAGCAATGGATTCTGGAGTTCAAGGCACTGGTAGCACTGGGTAACATCGACTGACACTGAACATCCTGACTGTTGTGACACTGACTCCGTGCATTTAGGCACATAGACATGGTCGAGAAAACCCAGTGATGTTCAAACTGAGCATCAGAGTGGGCAAAAGAAGTGATTTAAGTGACTCTGAATGTGGCATGGTTGTTGGTGCCAGACAGGCTGAGGTTCCCAAACAAACATCTCTTCAGAGACTGAAAAAGAGAAACTATCAGTGAGCTCTGGGTAAAAATACCGTCTTGATGCCCGAGATCCGAGAATGATGCCTGAAGATTGGAAAGCAGGAAACGTGGGACTCCGTAGAACCAACTGAGCATCATTTAAGCACCACAGCTTACCCGAGTACCGTTACTGACCATGTCCATTCCTTTATGACCACAGTGTACCTATCTGGGTAATGCACTATGGCACAAAGCTCAGTGTTCTGTACTCAAAAGGCCTCCAGTCAGCAGATGCCAATCTAATAGAGCACCTTTGGGATCTCACCATGGAAACTGTGTGAAGCCATCATATTAATATGGACCAAAATCTCAGAGGAACATTTCCAGCACCTTGTTGAATCTACAAAAGAATTAAAGGCAGCTCTGAAGGCAAATCAGTGAGTCCAACCTGGTACTGGAAAGGTGGACTTATTCAAATGTCCGGTGAGTAGGTTCATCCACCACAGACTCACACCTTACAGCTAAATACACATTTCTTCATTAATATTTTAAGGAGTCGGTGCAATCTCCTTTCTATGTTTATTTACAGGACACAAACTGCTGAATCTGAAGTCTGTAAAAAGAAAAATACAAGCCAAAGATTTTTAAACACTTCATTTATTTGACGTTATACATTCAAATGAAAATAAAAAATATTCATATATATTTCTTATAGAGCTAGAGAGCAAGGTACAAGTTTTAAAACAAAACACAGAAGTCTTCCGTGTGGCATATATTTATATACACAAGGCGTGGTTTGAATACTATACAGTGTGTATCCATAGCTGCACAGGTTTCATGGATGTCTATATTCTTCACTCAGTTGAGGCACGACTAGATTTCAGTAAGAGGTCAGGGACTGGGCCAAGTGCTTCAAGACTGCCGCTTACAGTAAAACATCTCAATCTCAGCATCTCAACAGTAGGACTTGCAAAGCAAAGCTTATAATTGTCTAGAGCGCCACACTAAAGCAAAGAGTAGGAAAAGGAGGCAACGTGATCATGCAAATCCAAAAAACAGGTTCAGCTTTAAGGAGATGAGAATTCTCACACTGAACTCCAAACTGAGCAAACACAAAGTCGGAATTTAAGAAATTAGAAATAAATTCCAGTATCGCTAACAAATCACGGCTGGTCACCTAATGTGACGTGAGTCAGCATGTTTGGTTGCACTGCAATAAATCGACTGGAAGTCACTACACCGATTCTGAGACGAATAAAAACAAGCCTCCTCAAGTAGTCAAAAGGTAAGTGCAATCTCACCTCCCCCCCCCCCACTTCCACACGCAGACACACCGTTTTATAAAACACTCATACATCATATCAAGGTAAGCATCACATTGTTTTCCAATATCAATCAAATAGTACAGCAGATGCCCCAACAATCAATAGCAAACCATATTCTACATGTGTCCAGTAGTTATGTACAGGAGAACTGGTGCAACATTAAGCACATTAAAAATTATTAGATATAGACACTATTACAATAATAAAATACAGCAGATACTTAATTCAATATTGGGATATATTTATATTTATATATTATTCATATTATGTATTGCTGTCAGTTTTGGCATTTTGGAGGATCAACAGAAAAGCTGTAATCTAATCTCTCTCACAGCGCATTTGACACAACTCCAACTTGGCCTGATGGTAAGTGAATGTACTTTAAGAATTAAAATAAGAGACAAGATCGAGCTAAAACGTGGAAGAGGTTTAGAACAGATAGGTTAAAGTCCTTGATCTCCGCCAACCCAACATCTTCAGCCCATGCTGGCACGGCCGGGGCAAACAAACAAAAACAAAAACAAAAACAGAGGGCAGGTAAGAGAAAACCCCCCCAAAACTTTTCAGGTTAAATCTTTCTGGAATCTTTTGCCTCAAAAAGCTTCATGCGCTCCTGCACAGTGAGTCCCTCTTTCAGGCTCTGTTAAAGACAAACAAAGTCATTTACTGTTATGAGACAATAATGCGCATGTGGGCAGAAAAGAGCAAACACACAAATACCCACAGACACAAAGGAAAAAACCCACAAAGTCAGAAACAACAAAACAGTCACAGCTTCTAATCCCAGATGTGTTCTGCTCAACACACTTTAGGTTAAAACACACGACGTACAGGACAATTATAAATGGATATGGTCATGCCACATAAATGCAGTACAGAGAAAAAGTCTTGAGCCAGCCCTTATTTATTTATTTATTTATATTCTGCTTGGAAAAATGGCAAGTTTAGTGCTGCAATTTATATTTGATATCACCGCCTTTACTCTGCAACACAGCTTAAACTCTTAGCCAAGCTTTCCTCTGCTTTCTTTAAGTAGTCTTCAGGTAAAGTTCTCAGTTAAGAATGGCTTCCTGAAAGCAATTCTGAGACAATTTCTGATGAACCTTCAAATATATCTCTCATCCCAACCCCCTGAGCCACGGGGCGACCGTGGCTCAGGTCGCCCCGTGGCTCAGGGGTGACCGTGGCTCAGGGGGTTGGGAAGGGCACCTGTAACCGGAAGGTCGCCGGGTCGATCCCCGGCCTCTCTGTCCTGGTCGTTGTGTCCTTGGGCAAGACACTTTACCCTACCGCCTACTGGTGTTGGCCAGAGGGGCCGATGGCGCGATATGGCAGCCTCGCCTCTGTCAGTCTGCCCCAGGGCAGCTGTGGCTACAACCGTAGCTTGCCTCCACCAGTGTGTGAATGTGAGCGTGAATGAATAATGTCATTGTAAAGCGCTTTGGGTGCCTTGAAAAGCGCTATATAAATCCAATGCATTATTATTATTATTATTATTATTATTATTATCTGTGTCAGGTCTCGGCTGGATTTTGTCCTGTTTTTTTGTTTTAAGGTCACAAATTTTTCTTTTGTTCTCTTTATCCATTTCAATCACATTTAAGGACTCGCTGCACACCATGCCGAAACAGTCTCTCTTATTGATGTAAGAATATTTGTTATGCCTGTCCAACTGTGTTATCTTGGCATTTGTTGGGGTTTTAACTAAAGAAATAGCAAAAACACTTTTTTTTTTCCAAGTTATGTGTAAACCAAACTGGTTAAACCCTTTAGTTAGGTGCCTTCTTTTGTACTTTAAAGATTCAAGCCAGTGTTGAGTGGCTTAAAAACAGGAAAACACTCATCTGAAAATAGTCAGTTACTGGGGACAAGGACCCAGAAAGCCTGAAGAATTATTGGTCAAGACCACAATATAACTAAACAACTGAACATCTGGCTCCTCGGAAGCAAAATGAAGAAATGAGGAGGTGACTCAAGACTTTTGCACAGTACTGTAAGAGTATGCACAACACCAAAACAGAGGATTCAAACAGCCACAAACAAAAAAAACTGTTAATGTAAAAAACATTTTTAAATAAAGAAAAACGACACAGAACAAAAACAAAAGACAGTTGGGAGTCCTCACAGTGAGTACCTAGCACAGTTCAGTACTTCATTGATGTGAAAGCGCTACATTTTCTTTTCATCTTTTAACCGTTTCTGCAGTCGCAGGAGGAGAGGACTCTAACCAAAAATCTTTTGATGAGTAACACCCTCACACCTCTGATATTCAGCTGAAATATCATATTTCGATTGCTCACGGTGGAGCCAAAAGAAAGAGTTTGGGGTCAGAGGGGAGATGAAATCATGCGTAGTTAGGTAGGTAGGCATGTAGGGCATGCTGTTTGTCTATCACATTATACCTACAGCATATGTTGGGGCGGGGGTTGGGAGGGGATCACCCCACAATGGGAGTGTCAGCTATCCCATGAGACCTGCTCGGTGACAGACTGACGGATAAAACAGACAGATGAAACACTTGAAGCACTTTCAGTAAAACATGACCTCTGACCGACTCTGAACACGTTTCTACCACAGAAGCAACAAATGACACGGCAAACACTCACCTTTGACCTTAAACCTCGTGAATGCCTGGAGCTCGCCGACTGTTCTTTTTTCATGAAATCTGGGTTACTTTTGGACTTCATGATATCTGAAAGCACAATAAAGACCCTATTATTAACATTACCTTCAGGTGATGATGCTTCTTCAAAAGATATATAACGGACAGCATCTGTTCGCATTTAAGCAGTAATCTTAAAACAATTTTTCCTAACTTTACCAAGAGGAAGACGCATCTTTCTCAGGAAGGATAAAGATAGCAACACAATGTTAAAAACATTTCAAAGATTGAAGGCATTTTTTTCCCCCAGTTCAAACCTACAGCAATCCAAAAAGAGACAATCCCCGGGTGGCACTAACGGTGGTTGGTTGGATGGTTGTAACATAGTTATAATAACATAGTTTACTCAGCCTTTGGTTGTTGCCATGTTAGTAGACTTCACGGATATCTGGATATAAATGGGAACTAAAAATAACAAAGATTAAAGTCAAATTGAGCATTTTCTACTCACCATATCCGGATGTAACTGTTCCATCGACAGTCCTCTCACCTAAAGCTTCTGTGGCAATGAGCAACTTCTCCTTCAGCTTGCTGATGTCGCAGTCTGCTTTTGCTTTAACAATGCTGAGTTCTGTGTAGATGTCCTTATATTTGTCTGTGGCATATTTCTTGTCCTGGTAAAAATGATCGGGGATGAATATACGGCCTCAGCTTTTTTAAATCATTCTCAGGGAGATGAAGACCGGCTCTGCTTACCCTTAAAGCAGACTGTAGCTCGTCTTTCAGAGAGTGGATTTCTTGTTTGAGATACTGGATCTCCGACTCCTTTATTCGTAACAATACCTACAAGACAGGGAGAGGCACTTAGGGTGTAGAGCAACATGAGTTGAGCATCTGTGTGTGTGCTTGTTTAACCATACCTCCAGTTCATACACATCTTTGCCCTGGGAAAGCGACGAGTGAGCGGTTTCCCCACTAAAACAGGAGCGCATCCGAGTGATCTCTACAGTCAGCCGGTTATTTAATTCCTGTTAGAAAAATGGAGAAGTATTCAAACCTGTGGACAAAAACAGGTTTGTATTCACAGTACGTGTGCAGGATTGCGGAGTCTGACCTGGTTGTGTGCATTTAGCTCCTGGTTCTCTCTCTGACACTGCCTGAGGGCCTGCCTCTCGGCCTCCAGCGCCTGAGCCAGGTGAGCGTTCTCCAGACATTTCTGAGAGTACTGCTCTGACAGCACCTCCAGTTCTCTCTGGATGGACTGCAGCTCCTCCCTACACAGTCAGATAATCAGTGTCAACATGCATTTGTGTTTTTCACAGCCCAGAAGCTTCTTTCATCATATAATAAAACTGTTTTTTCCCAAAAGCAACTGCAAGACATCAGTACAGTTTTTAGGCCCCAGTCAAGATTAAATGCTGACACCCAACTGATATAGTAAATACACTGGATGCAAAGTTTAGGTTTCCCCTTGTAAAAAACGTACTCGTATTGTAAGCGAAGTTCATCGACGTCAGAGTTCAGTCCGCTTATTTGGGAGCGCTGGGTTTTTTCCAGTTCCTCCTTGTGCGCATTCTTCATAGCTTCAATAGCTACATTAAAAAAGAGAGCACATATATCAAGTCACTGTATGACAGTCTTCAAAGCACAGCAGCTACGAGCGATAAGACGCTTTCTTTACCAGCAATCGTGGCAGCCGTCTCCTCAGCCAATAGCCTCTCTCGCTCTTCCATGAGTTTGGAAATCTCCCTCTGATGCTGCCTCTGGAGGTCTTCGATCACCTTCTGGTGCGTCTCCTCCATTGCGGCAAAGCCACGCTCACATGTGGCCTAGTGGAAGAAAAAGTCAACAATCTGTCGTTGCGAAAAGAATTATGTATTCACTGCAGCTACATTTTAATTTTTGACTACAGATTTAGTAAATTATCTATAACTCACTTGACTACATGCAAAAATCAGTGATAGAGGCCATGCAAGACTTTTAGAAGTAGAAATTGTCTATGTTAGTAACAGAGCGAGTAAAGCATAGAGATTCTAGGCCAGCCAAGCTGCATTTTATACTGATAGACTCTTACTCTGATAGGTTACTTTATTCTGAAAGTGGGAAATGGTATGATTACTGATGCCCAAATGAGTATTTAAAGTAAACTGAAATACAATTTGTGTCAGAAAGGACTCAAGACAACCTGCTATTGGTTACTTTGCTTCTTTGTTTGAAACAAAAAAGGATGTCCCCAGCTGATCGGCAGGATTTGAAGAATACCCACTCACCGAAAGATCAGAACCTTCCTGAGACAACAAACCCATAGTTTATATCTATATGTCTGTATAGATTGATAGATATAAAAACCTTTTAGAAACATAATTCTAAAACTTTTAGCAATTTAATAGTCTTGTATAGACTATTAGTCTAATTAACAGACTAATTCTATTAATTAGCAACACTTTCATTAGCAGAGACTGTATATAAAAGATGGACGTACCTACTGATGTCATTCATCGAGCAAGCTTTTGAAGCTCAGATGGCAACAGCATTTTGGCCAACAAGATTATTAACTTACATAAACAATACAATAAATTCCTGTTGTATTCAATATGCTGAGGCCATTAACTCATTACGAATGTGTTTCCTGAGGACTTCTATATGTAAACCAAAGTTGTCGCCCCCTGCTGTTCATTGGAAATATTGCACATTCAAGACACTTCATCAGTTTTAAAAACCTAAAGCAGCAGCGTCAAACATAAGGCCCGAAGGCCAGAATCCGCCCGGCAATCTGCCTCACTGGATAGCTTTGGAAAATATTAAAGAGTACGTACATTTTGGACATTTAGCTGTATTTTCACAAGTGTCACAGCTCATCGGTGATAAAAGCCTGCCTTTGGCCATTCATACCATACCAAAGTAATTAAGTAATAGCTAAAGAATTGAATGACAGAAAAAAAAAAACCCTCCTCCATCTACTATAGATATTTATGTTTGGTTTTTGTTTTGTTTGGTTTTTTACACTGAAGCAACTATTTTATAAAGACGCAATTTTCTGTAACATTAAAAACTTTCTGCTTTACAATTACAGGGGAGTCTGGGCAATGAGCTACCAGAACTTTGTGTCATTTTACACATTTATTTCTTACAACTTCAGCCCAAAGAGTTGTGCTGAAAGATTTCTTTCTTTTAACACAGCAGCTTTTCTATATGATGTAAAAGAACTATTGAGACATATTGTGGAAAATACGCTTATTTTACTTATATAAAGATATCTCAGGGATATTAAATGTGTAGTTAAACTTCTTTACACTGACAGAAAGGGAAGTTTCATTGGTCCAGTTCGTTAGAGATCAAAGGGGTTTGCCCTAGAGCCCATTTCCATGCTTTATATACAGTCTACAGTTACCACAGTGGTTATGATTTATCACCTAGGAGTTCAGGACATCCTTTAAAGCTCCAGTTACAATCATGATGTAACTGTTCAATTTAAACATGTTTCACTCAAATCACACCATTTCCCAATTCCTAATCCTCAGTTACTAGAATCACCAGTTACTGAGGATTAGAAATCAAAGAATCAAAGTTAACTTTTTTCTTTGGCTATATAACTACTGATCTCTCTCCCTTAAAAAGAGTTTATTCACTAAAATGGTAAAATGAAAGAGCAAAAACCTTGAGGCTTTCAAAGTCTCTCTGGTATTTCTCTCTCAGGCTGGCCACATCTCCTTCAAGGTGCTTGTTCTCCAGTTCGTCCCTCATATTATTCATCTGAGTCTCCAGTTCTTGAATGCGGTCTTTCAGAACCACCATGGAGTCGACCTCTGATATGTGCTGTACATCATCATCCCCTTTTCCCTGCTCTTCCTCTTCCATTGGCGTAGCAGCCTCCTCATAAGGAGGTGGCTGTGAGACCTCAGGGTTTTGATTGTAAGGTCGGTGATCTTTGAGACTCTGAATGTTCTCCACATACTCTGAACGTAACTTTTCGATGTCGTCCTTGTGGATATGCTGGAGCTCGCAAACCCTCATTTCAAACTGCTCCTCAAGTTTCCTCACATGACTCTCGTGCCTCTCCTCCATTGTGTCCATGTCTGCTAGCAGAACCTCTAACTTTCGTTGACTGTCAGCTGCTGTTTCCATGAGGGCCAGCTCTGTTGAGGCACGGCCTTGTTCTGCTTGGCTCAGCTCCCTTTGATGCTTCTGCTTCAGGTCTTCCGTCTCTTTCTGAAACTCTTTCTCTAAGAACACCACTTGCTGCTGCTGCTGTGAGAGCTGATTCACACGTTTGCTGATCTCACTCTTTAGAGTCTGATTTTCCTTCTGGAGAGATTCCACCATTTGCCTGAAGTTCTGGCGCTCCTCTTGTAAAGACTCTTCATATTTTTCTTGGATTGCTGTGACACTGCGTGCATGCTGCTGCACGAGATCATCCATAGTTTGACTGGTCTGTTTACAATAGCCCAAATCTTGTTCATGCATGGCCCGTAACCTACATGCCACATATGCCACTTGAGCCTGGGTGAGGGCTTCACGCATACAAAGAGAGGTACTCGTGAAAAAATGTGAGGTTTGGTGTCCTAGAAGAGATTGGATCATTTTAGGCAGTCCGGGATGGCTTTCGCCACTTTCTAGTTCTTGGGCATACTTGTGGAGGATCGCTGCTTGTCTTTGAAGTTCATTAGCCAGGCTTTCATGAGCATTTTGCAGTGATTCAACAGAGTCAATGCCACAAGAGGGCATTTCACCAGCCAAGTGTCTGTCTACGATTTCCTCAGCCAAGTCTCTAGCTTCTTCTATTTCGATCTGCTCCATGTATGGAGCAAGCTCAGGAGGGTGAATGTCCGCCAGCTTTTGTTTGTTGAATCCAAAGTTGTTTTTGACTTCTTTTATGACCGTTTTCAAATCAGGCCTTTTAGAAGCTTCAATAATTGCTTTCAAAGCCATTTCCCTTTCATAGAGGTTTTTATGAGCTACAGCTAGCTCCCTTTTAAGTATTTTGAATTTCTCCTCATAGCAAAGCTTAAGGTTTTGAATTGAGTAGGCTAATTCTGCTTTAATGAAGTTGTTGAAAGCAACTTTGGCATCAACATCTACATCATCTAATACACCACCCTCTTTGGATTTAGCAACATCCGTCTCTGCTTTCTCAAGTTCTTTCCAGAACCCACTTTCTAAAATCAGCTTCCTGGTCAAGACATCGGCATAAACTACAGCCAAGCAATCTTTGTCACTCCTTTTAATGTGCTCAATGTCCTCCCAGATCTCAGTAAGAGCCTGCAGGAGGTCAGACTTTGACGTTTGTATTAACAAAGCCATCTTGTTCAAAACCATCGCCTCAAAGGACAAGGTTTTGGCAAAGAGGTGCATTGCCTCTTTATCTACAGTCTCTGGGGTTTGATTTGGATGGAAAGCTGGTGATTGCTCTTCCAACATCTTTTGTCCCTGTTGAAGGTACAGCGATGCATTGAACAAATCCTTCTCTATCTCACACAACGAGTGCAGCTGTGTATCCGTTTCATGTGAGCCACTGAGAATAGCCCTAACTTTCTCTCGACCATTTTCCACACATACAAGGGCATTGGTACAATGCTTAATGCCAGCACTACTCTGTATACCACTTGCATCACTAGTGTCTTTCTCTGGGCAAGAATCCTTTTCGCCGATCTTTAAATCTATATCAGACAAGTCCTCTGCTTGGGTGGATCGTTGCCTATCCAGATTTTGTGTTAGGTTTCTTAGCTTATCTTCTGTGGCGAGCAGTTTCGTTTCAAGAGCATGTATGATAGAAATAAACTTCTCTGGGTCATTAGTATGTGGGGCTGTGAAGTCAGGAGTAGCTGTTCCTTTAGTTAACTCAATGTCTTCAGCTACATCCTGATTCATTTTTTGGCTAGTGTCCAGGACCTCAAAATTGACATATTTTTGACACTGAATACTAGAAAAACGTATCCTTGGTCTCTTAGCCTGAGACTCCTTATCGTCTGGGGAGCTCTCTGTTGTAGATGTATTGTCTAGAGAAAGCTCTGCGTTTGATAATGAGGAGGGTGATGTTCTTTCCTCCTCACTCTGTTCTGGGATTTGCTGCCTTTCCATGTGTAGATTAGCATACCCCAGCTGTAGGGCATTGAGGTGCTGCTCCAGCTCTGCAATGCGGTCCTCTGCAACCACAAGCTTGGCTTGCAGATCCTTCTCAGCATTACAAGGCTCAACTTTGTCCAAGAGGCTTTGAGTCATTTGACAGAGAAGCTCCTCCTTGGCTTGCAGCTTCAGCTCAGTTTCCTCTAAGCTGTTGCCAAGTGCAGTCATTTTAATAAGTGCTTCTTTTAGGTCCTCCTCCTTGCGTTCCATCAGTCTCTCGTACATCTCCTTAGTCTGCCTGATCTCCTCCTCTTTTTCTCTAAGGAACTGGCTCATTTTCTGAAACTCTTGAGTAGCCCTCTCATATGAATGCTCCAAGGTGTAGTAATCTGCTTCTTCCGTTTCCAGTCGAGTCCGAAGCTTGTTCACTTCACGGTCTGCTTCAGCAATCTGGTTGATGAGTTCCTGACAACGACACGTAAGATGGCCTTTTTCTTCTTCTAGTCTACGGACACTTTCCTTCAGTGACTCAACCATGTCAGCCTTTTGAGCCAGCTCTTCTTGCAACTTCAGCATTTCCTGCTTGCATTCTGTATCTCCTGAGGCCCGCCTACCCCTTAACAAGGCCTCTACCTGCTGCTCAGCCTCGAACAGCCTGTCCTCTACTTCCTTGTGTGCCGTTTCAGCTTCAGCTAATCTTTTGCACAGATTCTGTCTCTCTCTTTCATGACTCTCTTGCATGCTATGCTGTTCCTGCTTAAGGCGCTCTTCTTTCAGTGCCTGACCCTCTTCTGTAGCACTTAGTCGTGCAGTCACTTCTTGCAGCTTCTCCTGCAACCTCTGTATCTCCCTCACGTGGTCTCGCTGCAGTGCCTGCTGGCGCTCCAGCTGCCTGAGGGCCTGGTTTCTCTCCAGGAGGTTGGCTTCTACTTCACGGAGTCTGTCTTCACTGTCCTTCAGCTGGGCTCGTAGGGTAGCCTCACTATGACTGTATTCTTCTTCTTGTTCTTTTGAACGCTCCTGCTCTAGCCTGAGCTCATTCCGCATCCGGACCACAGCCTGTTCACTTGCTAAAATTTCCGCCATTGCAGATGCAAGTTTAGACTGCAAAGCCTGAATATCGGACTCGTGGCGCTCTACGGCATCCTGGGCTTCGGTGTAGCTTCTCTTCAATGTCCGGATCTGTTGCTGTGCAAGGTCCTGCTTGCGCTTCTGGGACTCCAGTTCACCCTGTAAATCTTGATTAAGCCTGTGCAAGTGTTGCCATGGCACTCTGTGCGGTGAAGACGTAGGAGGTGTTGCGCTCTTGAAAAGATTGATGAGATAGTTTCATTAATATCATCACGTTACTTTCCCCTCTACTAAATACAGAGAGCCACATCTCGGGGTTTACCAGGAAGAAAATAACTGTTCTCTTTTTTTTAGGAAAGCAAATTTTCCCTCAAGCTTCTACTGTGCTTTTTCAGAGGTCACTTGAAAACAAAGGTTTAGATGAAGTCACCTTCAAACACCTCCCAAAAAAACAATTAACCAAAAACTTAAATGGGTGATCAATATGGTGATTTAAAAGAAAACAAAATGACCAAACATAATGTGATTTCATGGTATGACCTAAAAATGTTTAATGTAAAAAAAAAAAAAAGAAAAAAAAAAAGAAACAAAGAAAAAGAAAAATAAGGCAATAATCACACTTTTATTCAGAAACACAAAGCATGCAGAAATCAAGCTGCGAAAGGACACATGCAGAGAGAAAAAGCACAGCATGAGGTTTATTGATCCTCTTTCTTACCTTAAGCACATCAGATCAAATCAGTTACTTTCCCATGAGATGTGAAACTCCATCAAAAAACAGTTAGTGAAAATCTCATGCTAAGAAAACCACAACCACGCATAGCAATATCAGAGAATAAGCACCCACACACCTGTTAGTACAGTACATACTTTTACTTTGCAATTCTTAACACCGCTCTACCACAACATTTCTTTAAGTTAATTCATGTTGTGGCATCAATTTAAAAGAAAAATAAGGTTGCAGGATATATAAAGAGTGCAGTTACCTGCAGTACATAGCCCTCTCTGGCACTTTGCTCTCTCACTAGCGCATTTTCCAGTTGCTCCTTTAAGAGGTTGTTCTGCTTCTGCAGTTGGTCCAGCTCCTTCTGCTTCTGTCCCAACTGTCAAGAGAGGCGAAGAGGTAATGAACAAATAGCACAGGGTGTTGTTATAAAATAAATATAACCAAAAAATATATATATAACTGAAAACATCTGGACAGTTTAGCATTTTTTACTTTTTCAGGTTGACAGTTTTCAATGTATAATTTGAAAAAAAAATGTATGAAATGGAGACTTTAAAAACAGCGCCCCAAGCATAAACACACAAAAGTGATTTGAAACAAAGTATTATAATGCTTTTTTAATGGAATAAAGGAGATCATATACAGTATAGCATTTCTCATCACCAGGTGGATTACGAAGTGCAACACGTAAAACAACATGCAAGGCTGGAATGAATTCCTTCAATTAGCCTGATCACACCAAACAAATTTGCTTATGATAAAAAACACACAGTAGGAACAGCTTAACAAATGAATGAATTTCAAGACATGAAATGCTACTACCAAGTTAAAACATGCAGAGACTCAGCAAATAACCAAATCCAGTCCTAAAATGCAATTTTGACCCCATGAACAAACAGGCAAGTAGCCAAATACTCAAATATTATTTCCTCTGATCAATCATCTTTGATGGTCTACGAGTGCAAAGATCTCAGAAAAGATAGAAAAATATTAAAAATGTCATTTTTGAAGCCTTCTAAAACTTTGGATAAATTTCAAGTGTAGGGTAAGACAGTACTACAGAGTACTGATGTAAACCTATTCAAATTAAAGCTGAGACTTTAATGTTGTGTCCAGTATGAAACTTCCTATTGAATCTGAAAATGAAAAAACAATCTCAAGAACTAGACATGTCTAATTGTCCAAAAACAAACTGTATTTAATTTTATTTATACGGCATCAAATCACAACAACTATCACCTCAAGGCACTTTAAATTGACCCTGCAATAATACAGAGAAAACCCCAACAATGAGACGACTCCCCCATGAGCAAGCACCCGTTGACAGTGTGAAGGAAAACACAGGTTCAGGGTGACGAGAAATTTTAATGATATAACCCACGCTGATTACACTCACCTCTTTGTCTAGTAGAGCAGCAAGCTCATGCGGTGGCAGTCTCTCAGAGTTTCCTAAGGCAGTGGTGATTGGTACTTGCTTCTCTTCCCTTAATGGTGTTGTCTCCACTTGATGCCATCGCTGCTCAATCTCATTCTGAACATCTGAGCTTCTGCTGTCTTTGTCTTCACTGGCTGGACTAATGGCAGCAGGGTGATCCACTTCCATCTTTCCTTGCTCTTGGATTCCAGGTGTTGGTTGCTGTACTGGTGATGTAGCATTTAGCGTTGAAATCACAGTTACAGTAACAGTATTTGGTGTGCGAGCTGTACTGCTAGTTCCCCCATTAACGTTCTCCTTTTCTGCTTCTTCTGTAATTGAAGGTGGGTGAGCAGCTGATGCAGATGAGGTTTGGAGGGAGGAAGAAGAGACCGGAGATGATGCCAAGGAGGAGGGAGAAGAGGAGGCAGAACAGTAGGAGGTGGTTGTGGAGAACGATGAGCTGAGGTCAACTGTGTCTGCTCGTTCTTTTACGGGCTTTTCTTTCTGTTCCATTTTGAACTCAGTCCAGTCGAAAGTTTTTGAGCGGCCCTCTCGTCTGCGCTCACGAACTCTGCTTTTGCGTGGCTCAGAGGCAGGGGCAGAGGCATTGTTACCAGGTGGCTGCCTCTGCCCATCAGACTTGGGGATTTCTGGACTTTGGCTTGGATCAGGGGTGACCTGTAGGCATGGGTCCAACATCACCTGAGATTTTATCTTCTCATCAGGGAGTGATCTGAACAAACCAAAGCACAAAAAACAAAACATATATAAGTCAATTCAAAGATAACTGGATGAACTTCTGCATTCAAATCTGCTCAAGCTGCTGTTACATAAAGCTTTGCTGGACGAAACAACAACATGAGATTTCAGGTTTTGTAGCTTCGATTAACTGTGCATTCAAGGGTTTCTGCAGGGCCCAGGTGAGGTAAACAGTGACATTTAACTACCTGATTCACAAACAAACCACCAAAAATATAAAAACATGTTTAAAAATTTTATCTAAATTCAAGTCTGAGGGAGTTTTCCCACCTATGATTCTTTTACTGTGGTCTGAATCAGTCAACAAATTTGTAAACTTGTAGCTTTTCCACATGCAACACTGGGTTTGTTTTCACGCAGACAAAAAAATTAAGTGAACTCTAAGTGATGTGAACTGTAGTGTGAGAAGGTTCAGTCTGCTCATTGGCCAAATGTGTCTGGGGCAGGAACAACAAAACTAAATACACAAAGAAGGTCCTGTGTCAGAAAACTGAGAATTTACGTTAGCCTGTACAGACCTCTGCACATCTACAGTACCTTCCCGCATTGAGCATACGTTAGTACGGGACGGTTTTTTTAGCTCAAACTTGTAACGTAAACCTGGTAGTTGGCTCGGATCGGGGTGGGAACACGTTCACACCATAAATGAACTGATCTGGAGTTCATTTGGAATCATACCGAGACCACCTCCTCCAATTGGGTCTTTTTGTAGTTGTTTTGGTCCACACCCGAGATGACTGTATTCACACCTGCACCAACAAACCGCGCCAAGGGGGGAAACACTCAAGAGTTCAATTTAAATGGACACAGCAGGTGTTAAAAAACCCTAAACCCAATTACATTTTTAGATTAAGCTCTTTAGTTACTGCCCTGACCCCGTTTCTGCTGTAGGTTTCTTCCTGTTAAAAGTGAGTTTTTCCTTCCCGCTGTTGCCAAGTGCTTGCTCATAGGGGTTTGTCTAGTAGTGGGGTTTTCTCTGTATTATTGTAGTGTCTTTACCCTAAAATATAAAGCACCTTGAGGCAACTATTGTTGTGTTTTGGTGCTATATAACCACAACTGAAACGAGTTGTGGACTAAAAGCCACAACAATCTAGTTTCTGTTAAACTAACCTCAATTGTAAATTCATTGTGTCATAAATAATTTTAACAGGGAAAAAACCTAAACCAGAAAGTCAGCAATGTAGTAGCACCAAAGTTTATTGACTACAGTGTGTAAAATGACCAATATGATCCTGACTGAGCAAAGTTTGGGTAAATCTCAGCAGGTGATCATATGCGTGATTTAGACTAAAATCTGACCAATATTTTAAAAGTAGCAGCTATTCTTGTGAATTCTGGATAGAGGGATAACTGACACCTTGTCATGGCATAAGCCAATCAGTCCATCGGCTAGATAAGTGAATAAAATAAAGAGTAACAAGAGGGAACGCAGTAAATACTGAGTCTGTTGGTTTGCAACAATGACTGACATCCCATTAGCAAAAATGAAAGCAACAATGGCAACTAACAATAGTCTGGTTTTCTTTGTGAAAAATTCTTAGGTCTTGTTAGTGACAAAGAGGAAGTTGCTTTAACTTTGAAGACCAGCAGATACCCCATTTTAAAAACAATAAAATGCATGTCAAAGCATTAAACACCAAAAACATTTATAAAGACAAACAGTGGGGCTAAAAGCAACTTGATCTGATGTAAGCCTGATGACAGGTTCCTGCCTTTAGCTGTTTAACAGTGGCCTAATGTGAATATGTGCAGTAAACTGCTCACTAATGTGCACTGCTTTAAAGGGCAGGGTGACCTGATGGAACAATCCTTTTTAACCGTGTTGTGTGGCGTTCTCAAGGAGGGAAAGAGCTCAAGAACATATAACATGTCATATGTGCAACTTCAGCATTTGATATGTGAAAGATAATCTCCAGCTTTGCTATGAAAAGTACAAAAATAAATGCTTACGTAGTTAGTGAGCTCTTGTTTTGAGGTGGACATTTATACTCAGCCCAAAGCTTAGTTATTTTGAGCTTTTGGTGTTGTTGTGGCACCATTTCCAACAGTTAGTGGACCGTCACATTACAGGCATGACTGACACTGGCCTGTGGTGTTGGGCAGATTATACTAGTATGTAGATGTGATTGCACTGTGGGTCTCTACAGTAGCACAACTAACAGGGAGACATTACTCAATAATCACATGACATATGGTTGGATGACAAAAACGGTGGGGCTGACATTGCTGAGCAAGAACATCAACATTGGGGGGTGGGGGAGATATTTTACACACAAGCACTCCAACCTGGGCTTCAGAACCGATAGTTTCAGAGGGATGTTTTTCCTGGAAAGCAGGTTGAAAATACAGGTTGAAGAGGAAGAAAAAGAAGGAAACAGAAGGTGAGGAGGAAATAGGAATTCAGATAAATAAAACAAAAAAGCAGCTGTTATATCTGCCAGTGGTGACGGTTAATCCTCAGTGGGTATTACCGGGTGACATCGGGGGCGATAGTGGGTCGCACGTTCTTCATGATCGCCTGAATCCAGTTACGACGGATTCCAGAGGTCATCGCTGACAGGGTGCACGCTCCTTCTTTACACTGAAAACAGAGGCAGAGCATTTAACTGACTCACTCGGAAGCCACACATTTCAAAGAATTATGCTCTAAAAGTACTTTTAATAAAGTTAACTGCTGTTAACCACTTTTTATTTCATTACTAATTTTTTCAATTTAACAGATGCTTATGTCCACTTCAAAAGTGTCAGAGAAATGCTTTTGACAGGAGTATATTCTCAGCCTCACTTCTGTTTTTCTTGACAGGATAATTACTTAAAACAAAACTAACACCTCATGCTGTCAAACTACAACATTGTCCTGGCTTTGAATGGCTGCAGAGCATCAAAGCGCCACACTGCTGAGAGGAAGTGAGTCAGTTAGCCATAGTTTATAACACCATCTGCACTGATAAAACAAGTAACAGAGGTGCTTTGTGCTGAATGTGCAACACATTCGACTTAATGTATAGTTAGAACTCTACAGTAATGACAGATGCCCCTTTTTGCCACTAATGCAAAAGCCGTTCTCTGGCTGTTGTTTTGTAATAGATGTAAGTTAATTGTGAGTTACTTTTATGAACTACGGAAACTGGTGGCTGGGGATTTTTGGGGGAGGGTGGGAGGCAAAGACAAACCTGCTACACTAAATGCAATGCGCATTTTTTCTGAAGCAACAAAGACAAAACTGCAGATGAACTGAAGGTAGGATACACATAGGAAATACAATCCACACAATGCAAACACATTTTAATTGATCAGAAAAATGTAACTAATTACTCATTATATTAAATCTTATACCAAACAAGACATCAATTTAGGTGCTACCTAGATCTAAACCTCTATAATTACACACTGTGATGAGACTTGTCTCCTTCACCTAACAACAGAAACAGAGGTTTTCTTTTAAACAGCAGCACTCTATAAGCACTAACCTTCTGACTCCATTTACAGAGACCTCTAGTGGAAGCTAAGGACCTCCTACAAAACAACCATTATGAATAAAACTCCTGATTATGTGAAGTAGTGAGATTTGAAATCAAAAACACTAATGACAATAGCTCCATCTACCTTAACCTGTGGTGCACACAACACTAGATCAATGATGTTTTCAGCCAAAGAATGCACAATCCTCTTGAGCAATCTATTTCCGACTTCTTCCAGAAAATTACTGTGGAAGCTACTTCAAGCAAATGCAAACAAAAGAAATGACCTTGTAGCTGCTGTTCAGATACAGCTTTAGAGTGGCGAGCTTAAAGCATGTAGCAGGAACGAAAGCCCCACTGGCACCACTTTACTGCAAGCAACTATACACCTCCACTAAGCATTTCATCAACAACAACAAGCGCTAAAAATGTTTAACGCCCAAAAGATTATATGAATAAAGCATTGCTCCATATAGAGCAGGGTCCACACTACTGCACACAGACTCGTATTTGTGTAGTTTTTCCTCTGTCAGTGCTAATGAGACATTATTCACAAGGACGGGGCTTTTAATTGTGCAGATGAAAGCCACATTGGTTCAGAAACACCGGCAGGGCTGGCAACGCCTGTGGCAGATTTAGACCGCTATGATGTCAACCTTTCACAGAGAGATGACAAGTCAAGTGACATCCTTCATGACAAACAAAGAATTGTTTCAGGAAGAGAAATGACAAAACCTGATACCCAAAAGTTGCACCACATGCTGTATAAAGCTGTTTATAGACTGGCAGGAGACACCGGATCTAAACTGTGTGGACAATAAGCTTCGTCTTTACTGATGATTAATGATGTGGGATAAACACTGACACGAAGATTCGACACTCACCAGGATTTGGAAACCGTAATTCCTTTGAACTGGAAACTCTTTGACATCGTAGCACGTAGAAAGGTCAATCTCGCCGTCCATTTCTGAAGCCTGAGAGGAGGAGGAAAACAAAAACATAAACCCGACGGTAAGTACAAATGTGTCATTTTTCATCAAGTTTAAAACTATTTTTTTTATTAAGTGAATAACAAGCCTTACCTCCTCAGCTATTGAATCCTTATAGTACCTCAAAGTCTGATCTGTCAGGACAAACCAGTGCTTCTTCCACTGAAAGGAAAAAAAAAAAGCCCATTAACTGGATATTCACCAGTTTTCTGTACAACTTATTTATTCAATGTTGCAGAGAAGCAGATAATACTGAAAGCAAATTACCACTCCATCTTCATATAGCTTTGTCATCCATCCTTTTTTAAAGTTCAGCAGATCGGGCTGCAATTAAGACAGATCATAGAAATGGATCATTGAGTAAAGAATGTCATTTAATCATTGAAAAGAAATTAAAAAATGAATAAACATGACGACACCTTTAACCCATTGACTATTTAACCCTGGTATCACATGGCAATAACAATATAATTATGTTTATTTACATTCATATCCACACCTCGGCTCAAAAAAGAATAAGTGGCTCCAGCTACAGAGACTGACTGGCGGGAGCCAGACTTTCCCGTGAAACACAAACTCAAGGCTGTTTATAGACTCTAAAGTAAGTCGTTCCTCCAAAACCTGGGCACCGCTAACTCAACAATACCTTGTTTTTGTTGAGCTTCATCAGGTGTGGTGTCACCGTCTGGCACAGAGTCATTATGATGGCTAACTGCCTTCAGTTCATATGTTGACAATCTCTCTCTTTCCCTCTGTCTCAGGGACACACACGCAACTGCGGCTGCTTCTGTGGACGCTATTTATAATCGCCAGTAGCAGTGGCGGCAGTGCTGTGTACGTGAGTGTGTGTTTGAGTGAGTGGAGGGGGGTGGGTTTGGGCAGCTGCAGCTTGGCTAGAAAGACAAGTCACACACCGAGTGGATCACCCCTGCTACCCTCCCTGCAGTGACCGCAGATCAGACGGGTAGGAGTCAGAGCTCAAGATGATACCACTGCAACCTTAAGTAACTTGAACGCTTTAATTTTGTAGCTGAAAACTGAAGAGATCGAGTCTAACAACTGCACGTGTGGCAATTTGTGCAACTTGTGTGCAAAAATATAAAGAAAGCAAAAAAACTCAAGCTTGATGCTCTGCTGAACAGAGACACCTTTAGGAGGAGGAAATCTCCTAAAAATATACATTTCTATATTTTTCTTTCACATATCACGCTTTACAGTTTGGCAGTACTCTCAACACTCACAGTCATCGAGGACTCAGTGACTCTGCGGTCCAATGATTTGGCCCTTCTTAAGTTGGCCAAAGTGGAGCTGGATACATCAGGAACTGAACGGTCCTTTGCTGAATCTAGTGACATCTCCTACAAATAAAAAATGTAAAAAAAAATTATTAAAGTTCATTTTAATTCTAAAGTATGTAAGGTTGCCCTGAGAGAATAAATGCATTGCAACTTAAGAAAACACCAACAAACAGAAAAAACGCAGCAAAAGCACACAGATCGATCCGTGATTCCCAAAGTGTGGGCTGGGGCTCCAGATGAGCCATGACAAAAGTGCTGATGAGCTGCTGTAATTACAGAAATTCAGTTTGAAATTACTCAGTTTGAAATTATAACAAATATGTATAGTTACATATTTATTTAGTTATATGCACACGTGACAAAGTTGGTAATAGGAGGTGGTTAGTTTGTGATGTTACTCATTACTCAGACCAAAATTTACTGTTCTTATTGTAGTTTGTGTCCCAGTGCCAGGTGGGTCATACATTAGCCTTTGCATATGACTGGGTAACATTAGCAATTTGGGTTATGTTTTTTAATACAATTTTTGATGAAATGCATCACTTTCTCTTATCTTTTGATTAGAGTCAAGATTAAGGATTGGGTCGGCTCCATTGTTAGCTTGTCACTTCCGCAGCTATTCTGTTATGCTATTGTGTTTTTTTTAGGTTTCTTTTGTGTGTTTGTGTGTGTGTGTGTGTGTGTGTGTGCACGTGCGTGTGTGTGTGTGTGTGTGTGTGTGCACGTGCGCGTGTGTGCACGTGCGCGTGTGTGTGTGTGTGTGTGTGCACGTGCGCGTGTGTGTGTGTGTGTGCGCACGTGCTTTTGTGGTCTTTTTTTTATCATTTCTGTTGTTTTGGGGTTTTTTGGGGCTTTTCCAGTGTTTTTCTACTTGCTGGTGTTTTCTAAAGCTGGAGTGTGTTTGACCTCTCAGGGCCACCGTAAGTATTGTATGACCTTTCTGGTTTGATTTACTCAGGATTAATCAGAGGAGAGCGTACATGTTTATTAGCCAAATAACGTCTCTCGCTGCGTCCCTGTCTCTGGATCAGCACGGAGTTAGCAGAAGGATCAGAGCCGTTTGTCTCCATGCGCTCAACATGCTGACCATCCTCAAACCGCTCAATGATTTGAGATCGCCTAGGAGACACAAAAATCACATTCAAAAATTCAAGTTTGAAAACAAAGAAAAAAAAAAAAAAAAAAAAAAAGGTGTTTTTTTTTGTTTTTTTTCACCATACAGAAAAAAATAACAGTATGGCACATCATGGTCGTGTCATTAAATGGTCAAAGACAGAATAAAAAAGACACCAAACATGAGCAAATCAAAGTCAAAATCCATGTTTTAAAGGAAAGAAGAGGTTTTGGTTTACAGTGAGCACAAATAAAACATCATTTTAGAAACACACAAAGTCTTCTCCACAGAAAATACAACATAAACATATGCAAAATAACAAATACTACCAAAGAGAACCACCCAGAGACATTTCTAGGAATAAAAATAAAAAAATAAAAAATGGTGTTATATAATGAGATCAAATTTAGGAGAGATGGAAAATGAATAGAATGGAGGATTAAACAAATTGCAAGAGAAGCAGCAACAGTCAGCATTACCTTAAGGCACTGCACTTGTTAATGTATATGTATTTGAAAAATAAGTAGTGATTGAAGTTGGAGAAAACAAAACCGTATCTATAACCCAACCTGTCAGTATGTTGTATGCATGGTATGTACAGGAAATTAAGTATTTATTATGCGTGTGTGTGCTCCGAGGCAGTGCAGGGATGAAATGATAGAAAGCAGGAGTCAGCGGTGACCAGCAGGGAACAGCATTGGGGCAGGGTGGAAGGGTTGGTTGAGCATTAGCTCTGAGAAGCTCTGATCAGAAGCCCCTGGAAAAGATTGAAACAACAAAACAAACTAGCAAGGTAGCCGAGAGCAAAAAAGGTAGAGAGCAGTACAAAACAAAACATCACATGCATTTAAATCCCTGTAATCATTAATGGCAAACCACTGATAAGCTAGGGTAGGCAGCAACAGCAACAGATGCTTGGAGGGAGCAGCCACAGGGTGGTGCTATAATACTGTGTTGGGTATCCTCAGCAATGGATGAACTTCACATAAACACTGAGCATGCTCTATTCTAGCTAACAATCAGTGGCTCATTAATGATTATCAATCATGTTGCCATCATTATTACAAGTTAATCTGCCTTATTTGTTATGGTGTTTGTTCAGCACTGATTGGGTCTATCACGAGGAAGAGCAGGAAACTTAAAACGGCTCTGAACTGTCATCCTCACCTGCGCTCCTCCCCAAACAGCCGAGCCACCTCCTCTCTCCCGGGGCTCCGTGTCCGCGCCCTCAGGTCTTGGCGCTTCTTTTCTGAGCGGAAAGCTTCTCGGTAGCTCAGTCTGCGAGCCCGGGGCACATCTGCCAGTGATGCGTACTCCCTGCCGGAACGGCCGACACGGCCGCCCCCGCCACCATTGTGCCCCTCCCAAGTGGATGTAGCCCCACTGGGATCAGAGTCCAGAGAGCTCTGAGAAGAGCTGATGGTGGAGTAGCTTGGGGAGACAAGTGAACCTGGAGAGGGGAGAGGGTCTTGGGAGGGTTGATGAGGGGAAGTCTGGGGTTCTGATTCAGAGTTGTACCTGGAACTGGGAGCTCCTAAAGAGGAGGAAGATGCTGAAGAGGAGAGGGGCAGATGCTGGGGTGGCTGTGAGTGATGTGCAGACTGTGGAGAAGGCTCCGACTTGGTCTTCTCCAGGGAGAAGTACCCACTCTCAACTCGTACCTTACGTCCACTGCTCACAGTGCCACCATCTGGGGGAGAAAAAAAGTCCAGCTCACTGCAGACTTTATGAAACCAAAAAAAAAAAAAAAGCATTCCTGTGATTTTACTGCTGGGAAAGTTGGGGTTTTTTTTCCCCAGCTGCACATGAAATTCATTTTGTTTATTGAAGAACGTGATTAAATGCACAAATTTTTGTACTCAATCTGTCATATTCAATTTAGATTATTTTTCTAATAAAAAAAATATACTGGCGTTATTTTTTTTCCCTACGAGTTTAGTAAATTGCTTGCAACATCCTTGTAAATACAGTTGCTGTGAGTTTCATAGAGTTTTTTTTTTTTTAAAGTTCTCACCATCTTGAGTAGTGATACTGGAGTCTGGCTGACTGTGGCCCAGCTGGCTGAGACAGGAGGCACTGCGGCTGCAGGGGATGGTGGCCCTGCTCCAGCGGGGCTCTTCCTGCCACAGAGTGGCGCGGGTCATCGGCACCCGCTCGGCGCTGGCGATACTGCTGGGCAGGCATGGGATGCTGCCCCCGCTGCTGCTGCTGGTCACTGTTACCTTAGCCGGGCCAGGCTCCTGGGTAATGGTTGGGGTTGGAAGGAGTGGGTGGGGAGAGGAAAGGATATATTGGCAGGTAAGGTCACAGAGAGACTACAGAAAAAAGGAATATGAGGAGGAAAGAGATTAAAGAACATTTACAATGTAAATGTAATGAGAAATCAAATATTGGAATATGTATGTTACTCAAATCCTGATTATTGTACTCCCACTCTCAGCTGGAGTGGGGTCCAATCATGTTCTGATCACATTAGTAAGCATTTGTAGAGATAAATCATTGTCCTCTTTAAGATGTTTTGCTTTGGTTTTTTTATATGAATCAAACATTTAGGCAATAAAATTTTTTTATTTCTAGTAAATTACTGGAAGAGTGAAGGTGGCACAGTAAAAGGGAGAAAGGGACTGACAACTAGACAGACACACGCGTACTTATAAGGAATAGCGAGAGCAAACTAAAACGCCCCAAAAGGACAGTGTGCAGAGGTGGATGATGTCGGAACAGATTTCCTTGGCTAAAAGTGCCCGAGAACGTCTTGATTTGATTAACAAATGCAAACAAAATCAAAGCTGTTCAAAGATCTGATTTCACCAAATCAGAAAAATCCCTTCAGTGATCAGAAGATGCACAAAATCACTGAGATAACAAGAAAGAGGAAGATTTTTAAAGAAAGCGACCCTGAAACAGCCCACTTTCATCCAGCCTATTCAAATCACCACAAACATGCTGATGCTGTGCAAAGAACTGCTCTTTAGGCATCGCAAAGGTAGGCTAAAAGCATGTCCGTTTCATTCACACTTCACCTGGAGTGATTGAAAATATGCTGAAATTAATTTAGAGGGACAGAGGGACGAGAGTTTTAAAATTTAGGGGGTTTTTTTGAAGGTGAAGCAGGATAAGAAGTTTGGCCAAGCTGAACTCACTGGGTGCCCATTCATGTCCTCAGTTGAAAAACACTGTCTTGGAGTTACTCCACCCTGCCAATCACAGAAAGCCCTTGATGTTAATGCTTGCTATTTAGTGCTCATTATGATCAATACATAACATTTTCATGGACCGCTCTTTTTATTGCGACTTCTATTTAAAGTCAAAAAACAAAAAAGAAACAAAAAAAAAAAGAAGAAAAAAACAAAACATGACTACGAGATGTCAAGGGCTTTACGGGAGAAGAACTAAAAATGCAGACTACTTTCAGTTACAGTGACACACACGCGTCACATGACATCAATTTTTTTTTTTGTACTCAATGTACTTAAAGGGCGCTACCCACAAGACAAATACGACTGTGCACAGGTATGTCTCCAGTAAAATATGCACAAGTGGGAGGGGAGCTTTCAGGTGGAAGTAGGGAGCTGACACAGTGAGGTGTGGAAAATTCAAGCCTCGACACAACGCTGGGTATTTATCCACTCGAATAACCTAAGAGATACTGATAGAACCTGCCAGCAAACAAGCAGCGAAAGCGTGACCATCCTCACATATTACCAAGCCTAATTATGCGGTGGCCTTGACCACTACAGCGGTATTTAAAAGTGAAGCCCACAGGCACACATCAGCTATGTTTGGACCCAATGAAATATGACTGCAGATGTTTGTGCTATCTTAAAGGGTTATCACGGCTATTTAAAACCATAAACATGTGCATTGTGCTTGTGAAGTGACCATGAAGCAAACTGCTCTTTGTTAACGGCAAACTGCCAAAAATAAAAATAAAAATGGACTAAATCAATGATGTAGAAGCTGATTAGTCCATCGAAATTACTGTACAAAACATCCCCTGTATTGTTATTGAATTAAAATCTAATTAAAACAACAAATATGACCTTGAGCAATAAGACCTTGGATTCAGACCAATTAAATTCTGACCAACATTGTAGGAGTAGAGAGTCCTGTGAATGGATGGTGAGAGCTCATCAGTCCTTTGGCTGGATGAACTAACCAGATCAGTCACTTAGTAGCTCATTGGATCCATCACAATTCACAGTTTATTGTAATGTGTGAAGTACAGAAAGAGAGTGGTAAGTCCGTTTTGCTGTACTGCAGTTCACAACAGTCACACGTAAAGACAAATGAATTTTGTTTCGCTAAAAAGTGACCAATAGTCAAGGAGGAGTGATTCCTGGAAACTGGAGGGATGGACAGATACATACCTCCCCACCACATTAGCTCAGTGGGTGGTCACATACCATTAAACACACCAGAACTATTATAAATAGCTGTAGGAGTGACTGGCTTTAAAATATTACATGAATTTACTTTTCTTGCCTTTTCTTCTTTATTTACCTTTGCATTAATCCCCCAATTTACTTTATTTAATTATATTTATTGGTTTTATTCATTTTCCCACATATATTTAATACAAATATAAAACACGAAGTTCTTCGTGATTCACAATAGAATACAACTGCTGATCAGGATATGGCATGATAACTGAGGGTCTGCTTTAGGCGACAGTAACGGTTCATTTTTAAAAATTGGAACTCTGGCATTCTCCATATTTCTTATTCTTCCTTGAATGTTTTATAGGCTGACATGCATTTCACCATTGAGTCACTAGAACTGCTGTAGCCCAATTATTTGGCACATTGGCACAATATAAATTTGATCACATTTGCCAGTGAAGTGTTTACAATGTAGCTTTAGAGCTGTAGGCCTGACTTCCATGCCTCCCTATAGTGTTTAAGTCTATAGGTACCATACTATTAAATAACCAATTAATTGTGGATTTTACCAACAAAATGAACAAGTAAAGAACAAAAATGAATAGCAATCCAAGAATAACCTTTCAGAGGAAATTATATGTGAACAGAAGAGAAGAGGAGCTTCAGGTTTGGTTACCTCCACGTACAGTTACTGTACGCAGCAAAGAAAAGAAACAAGAACTATGAAAACAGACGTAACTGATGGTGGTCACAGCGCGACACAGTCAAGGTCATGTCTGTGTCGCCGCTCTCTCTGTAAATGAGCCAGTCTGCATAAGCCAAGCAAGGTCACAGTCTGATTCGGGGCGCCGTCATTAGAGGAACCAGACAATGAAGTTCAGTTTGTACGTTTGTTTGTATGCACCACAAACTTGGCCTGGCCTCACACAGGAGGTAGGGGGGGGACAAACTGGTATGCCATGGTGGGTGGTCTGTGCAATTTTATTATATCATATTCTTATATTTCATCATCACTTTGGACCATTATTCTTTTATTTCTACCTGCCAGGGAATACAAAACTTGCTCTGACGCAAAAACTGCTTTTTGTTCCCATTGTGGTTCTGAAAGGTGTTGCAAGACGGGCTTGAAAGACACATTACTTACCTTGACCCTTTTTAGCCCATTAAATGTACTCTGCAAAGATCGTTTAATAGGCAGGACTGCAGGAGTTCAAAACCCAAAGTGCACCTTTTCCGGCTCACAGACTTAAACATGCATCTTGTTAAGAGTTCAGGAGCTCAGTGTGAAATGACAAAACTTTTATTGGGTCACCACAAATATTTAAGGATTTAAATCCTCGATAAGTCCTGAATGAGAATGCTTTGATAAGCACCAAATGCTTAATCGCCACACGGACTGAAAAAGCCTGACAGGTGTGACTGCAGCTGCTGGACATGACAATGAAACTGAGCGCACCAGCAAATTCATGTGCAAGAGGATCAAAGTTGCTGCTGAATGTTGTTACAGCACACATGCAGTTGTCAACATTTCCCTTCACTGTTTGTTCAGGAATATTTTGATAGCTGACTAATGTTTGCTGCCTGCCAACCTTGTGATACTGTTCCATATCTATGCAATTATGCACTGCTGGAAGCATAAAGCATGTATTACTTGTGGAAAACAGTACCACATGCGATTTACAACACCCAAGAAACAATATGTAACACGATGTGTGCTTCACTGATAGCTGGAGTTAAATTAGACAAGTATGAGGCGTGTTGTCTATTGTCGAAACTGACATATCATGTGACACAGGAATGTAAATATAGGCGGTTTAAACTGTTGAGGATGTCACTGGCAGAAAAACTACATCTGTCTCCCTCTCAAAGGGGGGAAAAAAGCTGTTGTAGTTGGAGAGGAATGAGAGGCATCCGTTCTGCATATTTCCATGGCAGAGGTCATCCTTAAATATATGTTCTCTTTGTTGTTGACAAGGAATGAAGAAATTGCCACATGTGGATAATTTATAATGTTCACAATATCTAAAACATAAGGGTCAAGCTGCAGCTCTATGTCGACACAGACAAACCTTCGGACTACAGCCTGTGATCCAGTCATCATTTAATCCTATTACTGTACATATTTGGGTAAAACTGTGTCATAATCATTGCGTTACAGTCAAAAACCACCTCTGAGTTTTAATTAATCAGCTCATATGTGAGTTCATATTTCCCCCCAGACATCTAAGAGAAAGCCCATTCATGAATGTGGGGTTGACTGGGGCTGTGGACAGCCACATGAACTCAAGCATATAAATCCTGTTGTCAGAGCTGTCATAAGCACAGAAACATAAAGATGCTTCATTATGAGTTATTAAACATATTTCTCCCTCATACAAAACACGTTGAAAGAGTATAACATAAACGTTCTTTGACATTTATATACGCAAGTACCAAGCTTTTGATTTTTTTTAAATAATGCAGCAAGAAACCACCGATATTAAACTGAAAAAAAAGAAAAGAAAACAATCCACTTCATGACATATAATATAACAATTTAAATTTGCCTGTTGTTCACTGGGCAAAGAAAGAATAAGTTCATTACCTGGTGAGTGGGTGGATCAACCTTGCGTTTTTTCTTCTGGTTCTGTTTGTTTGTCCTGGGGTACACAGTCAGAGCCTCCTGCCACCTGCAAATAATGAAACAGTGTAAGTGTTCTTCTACTCTTAAATTCTGACTGCATAAACTCTGTAAATGAATCCATTAAGCATGCAAAGGGACAAAGTTTTCTGCAGCAAAGAATAAACTACGAAGCATGCCCGGGCATATAGTTACAAAGTGATACGTTAATAACACATTTGCAACACTAAACTAAAGGCTAAGGCAGCAAAGTCAGCTCTGTTTCATTTCTTAAAAGGTGGCCTATTCCAGCTCCATGTTTGTAGTCTTGGACTCTAGTAAAGTAGCTTTTACAAATTCACAGTTCAAAATACATCTCATTAGATTCTAATATGCATCATACTGAGCATTTGTACAGCCTCTTATTTCATCCTCTGCCTGAAACAAG
This sequence comes from Oreochromis niloticus, assembly GCF_001858045.2. NCBI lineage: Eukaryota > Metazoa > Chordata > Actinopteri > Cichliformes > Cichlidae > Oreochromis > Oreochromis niloticus. The sequence continues at coordinate 18,895,916 of NC_031973.2, read as the reverse complement.
CTGCTTCCCTTTAAGGCCTGCCTCTCTTTGGAACTACTTTGTTCAGTTTGGCTGCCTCTCACAAACAGAAGGTTTACACAGCAGGTGAGTGGGGCGTCTGAGCTCATAGCCTGAGCTGTGTCCGAGATGACCACATTAGCAAGATCTACTCTCTGACAGTAAATACAGGTAAAAGTAGAAAGAAACCCTGGCTGTGTCAAAGCATTTAGGAGTATCTGAAGTCTGAGCTTTTGGGATGACACGTACATATGCTTACTTCATTTTGGGATTCTGTGTCCATGTTTAATCTGAGCAGCCACCAAAAACTAAGAGCATATTTATGACAGAAAATAAGAAAATGGTAGAGAACAAAAATCATAGAACATAACAGATCTTAATTTCTGTTTGCATATTCATTCTTTTGAAGTTGTGCTTTAGTTAAAAAGATGGGGATAATGCATTTTGTTGGATTTGGTAAACCACGGTGCTTTACCACCACAAATATTTACACCGGTAACAGACAATCTAGATGCTTACATCATCTGAATGAAGTGCTGACACGGACAGGGTTAGCAAATCTAGTGATCAACATTTTTAGGACAGAACACCAACACATGGCACTGTGTTCAAACTCTAATAAAAGTCAAAAGACATCTTAGAGGAGAGTAACATAGTGAAAAATAAATTCCACTGTCAGGAAATGACAAACTTGGGAAAGCTAATATGGTTCTGCGATGGCCTAGAACAAACACATGCATGCCAGATGATGATGGTAGGAGAGTGGGAGGTGAATAGTGATCGAGCAGGTAGCATGATGAAGAGTGGGTGCTGTGAGTCACAGTTCCCTAAGAATATCTATAATGTGTATCAGCCGGCCGGGGAGAGCGCAGTGCAGAAAACTGCAGGCTCAAATGAAGCCTGAAGTATGAAGATCACTTTTTATTACTCTCATCTGTAGAGGACTTCGTTAAGACAGGGAGAGGGTTAGAAAAGCAGGGAGAGCCAACAGTTCAAGAATGTGCACTGTCATTGCAGCGTAAATTACAACTATCTGAAGAGCACAGCACAAAGGAGACAGCAGGGGGCAGAGCAGTTTGGCTGCCACAGCAGCTACACACAGCCATACCACTTCATTTCTGTCACCACTGTCCATGCAACCCAGAAGACAGAGCAGCATAAACCACACTGCCCACCTGAAGTCATTTCTTTCTATATATGTATCCAAATAATGGCAGAATGTGCATTTGTAAATCCTAATATAGTGGATGATTATGAGTACTATGATAGCAGGTTTTTACGTCTTACCCATTGATGATTTCTTTACACTCGGCCCGTATGAAGTACTCCTTCTCAGGGGTCAGGATGCACAGCGAGTTCTTTTGACCTGTCCTGGACTCGCCGTCGATGACGTCAGAACACTGGTTCATATTGATTGTACCCTGGGGAAGCGTGCTGGGCTGAAGAGGCACAGGGAGAAAGCGGTAAGTGGGAAAGTTAACAGACGTGCTCGCAAATCCCTCCACATGGTCTGCCTTCTCACACAATCCGCCCCAGCATGAAATTTCATGCCAAGCTTGGCATGCCGCACACTGATATAACAGTCTGTGCAAACGCAAATGTTCTTGTCACGGCTCACTTTCAGTATTTTGTGATTTGAGATATGCGTCGAAGCATTTAAACTGCGTTAATTCCATAATTGCCTTACATATGCAGCACTGCTCTAGGAAAAATATGATCTTTGAGGAGGAAAAGCTGCTGTTCTTTGCAGCTTTGATGTTATCAGCATGAAACGGTTATGAAGTCAATAATCAAGCCTGTATTACATTTTTAGTGAAGGTGCAATTTTATTTGTAGGATAAGTTAAATAAGCACATGTACCCAAAAATAAGATAAAAATGAATGACAAATTTCCCAAATGAACTCAACTGACTGCCCTGTGAAAGAAATGCCTGTTACAGTACAAGTTCATAGGTTCATTACGTGGTTCGCTGTCTGATGCCTAGCCGCGATGTGCAAACACAGCTATGTAGACTGACAAGGATGCCATCTGTCAGCAATAAATACCATGACCACAGGACTTTCTGAATCATACCACTTTGTGTACAATGACTTAGGGTTTCAATGGAAGTTTGTGTAAGTACACAACAGCTTTTTAAATGCACCACGGCTTATTTACAATGAATACAGACTAAGATCATATAATCTAGTTATACCAGTCAATGGCACTGCATTACTCATCTACAGTGTTGTAAAATCATGGCTTTCTAGGAGGACCAAGGAGTAAAAAGACTTGTGCAATTGCTTTCTTATGAAGACAGTAAAGAAAGCAAACAACTGCACAAAAGCAACCAGAAATATTACAAAGCTCTGACACCTGACTTTAATTCAGTCTGACCTCCAAATGACTTCCACGAGCCCTGAAAAAAAGAAAGAAAAAAAAAAAAGCCAGAATAATCCTATGTTGACTGAGGGATTTAAATTTGTTCAATCAAGTAAGTGAGCACTGCATATCTAATCTGTTCTACTAGCTTAGGACAAAAATATCTACGATTTTCTTTTCTGGAAAAAACTGAGATCACGATTATTAAATAGTTTTGCTCGCTGGCTTTAGAAATATCATACATTTATTGAGCTTAAATGGTCTTGGTGGAGCCCCAAGATTTTAATTTCAAGTCAACTGAACAACAAATGCAAAAATTCTCTTTAATCCCTTATTTAAAAAAAAAAAAAAAAAAAAAAAAAAAAAAAGACAAAGCATACTAATGTGAAGGGATTTATAATACAATAAAACAACAGCATTCTAGCAAAACAAAATACAGCAAACTGACAAAGTTTACACTAAAACTCTATCAACTGCTCTACCTTCACTAAAACAACCCCACATGCAGGGATCAACAAGCTTTAACGTAGCAGACTAAAGATGATAAATTACAGCCTTCAGCAAATCTGCATTCATTACGAGAGAGCTGGAAATGGAAAGAAAATTAAAAGGTCGCGTAGTGATCCAATAGATCTGACTCAAGGACCCAAATAGTGCAGCTTAACTGTAACCTATCAGTAAGAGAGCAATTGAGGCCCATTTATGGCCTCTAATATGGACAGAGAAATCCACAGTTGTGGTAATGCCACCCTGAGGGAAGATGAGAGGCCCCGTTTACTTTGTTGCTATTAAGTGTCGGTTTTTACTCATCTATTTTACCACTTTCTATTTCGTAACAGTCAAAATTTTGGCACTGCAAACTAGGAGCAGGAGGACAGTAGGTTAGTCTAACATGACTAACATCTATGTGGTGTAGTATTATGGCATTATGGCTCTTCACTTGCAGTCAAATATGCATGCAATAAAAAAAAGGCGATGACTCAGTTGGCCATTGTTTTGGTTCAACAACTTTAAAATGGCCTGTAACCGAAGGGCTTTTGACACTAAGGTGAGAGGCCAGGGCAACAGCCGGACTTGACACAGAGCCATGTAAACAGCCCTTGGGACAGCTGGGCAAGGACTGAGTCCTCGTCCATACTGGCCAGCTAGAGAGACTGGAGTCAGCTTGACCTGAAAGCCCCGGTCTCACCCTCACAGAGAGATTGAAGATTTAGAAAGACAGAGAGGAGGACCAGTAGAGGGTGAGAGGAGGGAGATTAAGGTCTTGAGCTAGTGGTCAAGCAGAACAGCAGTGCAGCAGGAAAAAAAAATAAAAAGGGCTTTTGTGGACTTTGACTTTGGACTGCTCGGCCATCTGTCTGTGTAAACAAATCTAGAGTACACCACACATGTGGGCTTGTCCTTGAGCTGGAGTCAGAAGAGGATAAACGGCAAAAAATGTCTGATTCTGGGAACAGTTGTACAAGCAGCTTAAGGCCCTGGTTTAATAAGCGCTGCATTGGATTCTCATGAACACAGAAAATAAATCAGACTGACAGCAGCTTCGATTAGGAACCTATTTTCATAGAGCAGCTCACCTCTGAGAGGGATTTCAGTGCTTTGACTGTAGTAGGAGGCAGCGCAGTGGGAGTACAGTAAATGTTTGCTGGAGCTGTGTGGCGACCAGCACGGGGCTCCTCTCACACGTGTGCCCCCTCCCAGCTCCAGCACCGTGTCAGCTGGGCACCATACACGCCCCCACTTTGGGCCAGCCATAGTGCCTCTAGCCTCTAGCCCCAGGCCCCTGAACCCACACCTCTCTGTCACCTAACCTAGACCCATTCCACTCTCCCAGGGCCACCGCTCTTCACAATGAATCCTTTGTGAATCAGCACCAGTTCACATAATGTAGGATTGTCAGTCGCAACAGTCCACAGAGCCACTCCTCCCGTTAACCCTCAACAAGGAAATGACCGGGAGACAAGAGGCCCAAACAAATCTCCTTTTGTGGTCACAGCATGAAAATTATGAAGCCAGCATAAACTTATTCTTGTCTCTGAGGTTTCTCAAACAATAGTGGAAATACTCCATGGGAGTCATTGAGCAGAGTCCCAAAGGAAGGGACAAATCAGGGAGAGATCCGATTTCTCCAGTCTAGCATGTGAATACTGAATCAGCAGCTGCAGGTAAAATTGTCATAACAACCTTTACAGGAAAACTATGCAGTCGCATCATTTATAAACACTGTAAACTGTGGGATTAGATACATGCAAGGCTACTGTACTGGAAAATGTATGATTCATTTAATTCAGTTAATTTTTCAAATTTTAGGATTTTGTTTTACTCACAGGCAATTCAGGTTGGGCTCAATTTTTAAAATGAACAGGTTATGAAAACAGCCGCATTTCTTAAACTGCTCATGCCATGCAAAAGGAAGAGACAAACATTTTCTTACTTTGGATACTCCAGGTAGTACCCTTTCATGTAATATAATATGTGCATGTGTTAGGGTTGTCAGGATACTAGAATTTCAAACTCAATACAGATACCCAGGAAAATACTCAATACCATTGACGATATCATGGGGGCAAAAAAAAATTACAACTATAACATCAGACAATACCATTTCAAGCTTTCTGATGTAGCACACAAAAAAGAGGAAAAGAAATACCTACAAGATTTAACTGTAAGCTGATATACATTTTACATACATGTTTTCAGCTGCTCCCTCATATCCCAAGGGGTCACCACAGCCAGATGACTTTACACAGGATGTAATTCCTTATGCAACCTTCCTATTTATGCAGGCTTTGGACTAGCACTAGCTCACAAGCTAGCACACTGAGGCTGGGTTTGTGCCTATTGGATAATCACTAATGGTCAAAAGGCTAACATGTTTGTTGGCCAGGTTATGAAAGCGTTTTAGCACTTTAAAGCAATGGTCTACTGAAATCTTGAAATTCCTCAAAAAAGTTGGAACAAGAAGAAAACTGAACAAACACTGTTCATGTGTTCAGCTGCTAGTGGCTGGAGGGGCTGTGTGAATTTGTTCTGATAACTCTAACATTTAAGCCTATTTATGCAGGATGTGAACTTCAAACATGGCAAGTTGTCCACTTATTGGAACTGACTGCACCATTTGTGTGAACATTTGCAACTTGCCAAGCCTCCAAGCAAAGATAATATGAAACTTCTTCTACCGTTATATGTATGAGCACTAAATAATCCTACAACACAATCAATACCTAAAAATAATCATCTGTTAGCTGGCACTGACAAAAGTGCCAATGACACATCCTCCTACTAATAGCTGAAAATTGGTTGGTGGTCCTCCCTTTGTGCCCAGTTAATTTGGGAGTGTGGGGTATGTGCAGATTGCCACAACTGACTTTGTGAGCAATACTAGTACACCATCCAGGTAACTGTAGATAACTTCACTCAGTGTGAAAGTGCTTACACAGTCAAAAACAGAAAGTGAGGTTATGGAGGGAAAACAATTAAAGACAACAGCAACTATTTTAAGTTGTACAGTCAGAGAGAACAGGGGGTGCTAATGATTAAAACCACTGACAATATCGCAGCCAGGATGCACTATTCTGCTCAGATGCTGTGTGGCAATATGGTGGTGTTCATTAGAAACCACATCTGTTTATATAATGGTAATCAGTGAGTTCCATACATATCTTTGTGCCTCGGCTTCCTTCGCTCACTGCAATTCTGCAGCTAAGCAAAACAGCCCATTCTCCCTTATGACACAGTGGGAGAAATATTTGCTTCTTTTGGCAGCTCGCTGATGGTCCGCTTTCTTTTTTTCATTGCAAAGCAAATTCTCTTCCTCTGCCATCAACATTTTTGGGTTCGATTGACTCGTTTCTGTTTGTGGAAAGCTAGAGACCGTTTGAAAATGACTCACGAAGATTGTGAGGTAAATTAAACTGCATTATACTGTGTGAGTCACAAGTTGCAATACATTTTCCAATACATTCAGTCAAGTTCTCACAATCAGCATAATTGCAACTAAATATGCTGCCAAGGTTAGCTACGAACACCTGTCCGTTAATTAGAAACATCTGTTATTGGTTACTAGGTGCCACTCTGTCTGCCATCCTGTGTGGTGACAAATTCAAATGCTATGACTTCACTTCTTGAGTTACATTACTCGTCTTTAGACATGTACCAGCAGGCTTCTTTATTCTGCATCCAAAGCTATTCTAGTTTGATCATTTCAGACACTGGAGCCAAAAGAAAAGCCGATGAACTGGCACCGCTTCATCCTGACTCGTGTGCAAAAGCTTGAAATCAGGTCTCTTCAGGGTCCATCCTCTGCTCGCTACAAATAACGGCAATTATGCGATAAATTTTTCCATAGCAACCGAGAACAACAGGGGCAAACACACATTTTTTGATACCAGTAATCGAGCCAACAACCAGCTGCAGGGAAATATCCTCAGGTGCCATATGGATGGGAGTCACCTTTAGTGGTGCTGCAGAGGACCATCAAACCACCTCCTTCCCATGCACATAATCATCATACAACAACAGATATACATTGTAATCAGGCTACAAAATAGAGTTGAGAGATGTGTCACAGGCAACACTACAATCATCAAGTCCAACAGCGTCTTGGTTATGTAATTTTACCTCAGTATCAAGACTGCTTTCAGCAGGCACAGTAAGAGCCCCCTCTGTAATGCCCTCCCACATAGGTCTGTACTCCAGCTAAACATATAGATGGATTAAAACAATAATCAAAATAAACCATGTGTTATAAAGCTGACATCTCTGCTGCAGGGCCAAGTGCAGTCCTGTCAGGCATTCTCAGATACACCTCATCCCACTGGTATGCATTCTGGACTTTCAGACGGTAACGAAGCAACAGAGCGGAGGCTGGAAGAACACAGCGCTAACACACAATATTGTGTGAAAAAAAAAAAATGAACAGGAGCAAAGGAAAAACCACAGCACACATTTCACACATATTTGTAGAAGATATTTCAGAGAGGGTTGTGGGTGGCAGCAGCAGCAGCGCTTCTCTTCTTATGGAGAGTGGTGAGAGAATGTGGGTGGTTTAATGCTGTGTTAGGAGGCCAGCAGCCGGCGAATGCAGAGGAGGAGGAAGATGAGGGTGAGTAAGTGATGATGAAGACCTTTCGTTTTTTCCTTTTTTTTTTTTTGCCGCTGCTTAGTACAGCAGGATTCTCTTCAAATGCAGGCTATGATTGCAATCGGTCAATCAAGTGCAGTAAACTACAACTATGTGAACCTGATCTCCGGCTGCCCGTTATGGTGGCAAGCCAAGAACAGAATAATAAAAACACATGTAGTCACACAAAAATCAAACAAGGCGTTTACGCTAACGCAGTGTCACTCAGACAGGAACTGTTGGTGTGACGCCTGTAATAATGACTACATAATAAAAAGCAGCAAAAGGCAGACAGAGTGTGAGAAATCTGTCAGCCTATGTTGAGGTGGTGACAGAGTTGATGCGCTGGCAGCAGAAACAGGTGCTACAGTCGAGTTGTGTCATGTTGCCTTGGCTGTTAGGTCTAAAAAGTTGTTGTTAGTGTGTGTGTGTGTGTTTGTTTCCCCACAGACGAGACCCTTTTTCTTTCTTTTCTCCCAATATTTGTGAAAGCTGCCCCTTTCTTCTCTGAATCTTCTCAGTGTCAAAAATCATTATTTAATAATTTCTCATCTGCTCCTTCCGTCTTCACTACTTCTCTTGACTGATGAATGGAGCCTGTTATGTCTACTCACTGCTTATCTGTTCAGTTTATACCCTTCACTTGAGGTTGTAGAGACTGTGCCAAATAATTACCCTATGTGTGAAGAGACTGTATTTCTTGGTTTCTACGATACCAATCTCTAACCGAGAAGGGCTTTCTCTGCCAAGTCCACTGTCTCACGTCAACCTTAAATGAAAGTGATCCAGCTTTATAACAAAATCTCCACCAAATTTTATTAAATCTGACTTTGCACCTTTTGTATACTCCCACTGACATTGAGACAAAACAATCATCTAAAATATACCTCTGTTTGTCTGAGTAATAAGGTGACAAACAAAACACTGCAAAGACTGTAAAGAAGCTTTTTTTTGTTGTGCCACATGGATCACAGAGACAGGAAACTGACCTTATGTAAAATCTTGGGTGGTTGGGAGCTGAATGCACAAATGCATGTCACATCAGTGCCGCAGTTAGATCCTAAAACACATTCATCAAGCAGTCCACCAGCCTAAATTCATTCCAACAGCTACTCTCCCAAATGACTGCTGGAAGCCCAGCGCATTAAGACTGTTTTGCAACACTGCTATTATCCATTGTTAGTCTTAAATGTTAATGATCTTAATCACTAACTTCTAGCACAGTAAACCCTAAAGCCACAGTTCTGTGGTCAGCTTTTGGCTCCACTGCAAAAACACAGCACTTGTTATAAGATTACAAGGTGCCTCCAAACACAACTGTCTGAAATGCTGCTGCACGCCATTCAGTGCACTGACACAGCACTTTGGAAAGTAGGCCAAAGTGAAAAGGTACCCGTGCTATGCTTGGTCTTCTGATACAGTCTTATAATATAAACTTCTATAGTCACAGAAAAGGTACACAAATACAAATAACTCAATTAAACAGCTAGTTTCTGCACCTTAGTCGGCTCTATGAAGAAATTACAGAAGACATGCAGGGAGATACCAAATAATTCTTCAGTCCAGTCGAGGCAGAATTTGCCCACCAAGCCGAAAGGAATGGAAGGGAAAATGGAAGAGGCACAGGAAAATGTTTCTTCACTTAATTAAGTTAATACATCAACTGTGGAGCTAGTTTTTTTCCCTACAAGGATGAAAAGCAGCGTAATCAAAACAGCAGTGACAACAATTTCAAGCAATGAAGCGAGGATTCATCAGGTAACAAAACTCTCCAGATTTCTTTATGCGTTCTAGGACTAGACACCATTAAAACTAAAGCACCATCTGGTCATTGTGACAGGCAGGTAGATGCCAAAACAGTCAGCCATAGCTGCTAGCTGTTTGCTAGGCTTCACTGAATTGGACCTAGTTAGCAGCTGTAGCAGGTTAACCCACACCATAGTTCATTAAAAAAAAAAAAAACAATGAATTAAAGGGTTAAAATTAAAAAAAGTTATTTATTTATTCTTAAGTATGAAAACTACAACCTAAAACATGATATACAATAAAATGACTACCAAATATAATACTGCATATACATGAGTAATTATATTCACCGCTAAAGAAAAATACAAATACAAACCATCATCAACTGGATTTGTGTTCTCCAATTTAAGTATTCTAATATACTAGCAAACTAAAATGTGAACACACCATGTTGTCATGTATAAAAAACTGCTCACTGATGATGAAGCAACATGTTTTTCGTAAAGCTGTAAGTACTGTATTACAAGGACTTTTTAAAAATTGCATTCATGAGTCGTTTTTGATAGCTAAAGTTACAAAGAAGGTGTGTGTGCTTGTTGCTTTAAAGCTGAGAGAAAGCACAGAAGAGAGGACCACACTGAGGGTGCAATCGCTGGAAGCAAGCCAGAACACGGCTGCTGGAAAAGGGAATTTTGGGCCAGGTCCTGAGGAAGCTGGAGCAGGTTATTAAAGAGAGAGTCGCTCACCCAACAACAATTAGCAGCAAGCCAAAATCTTCAACTCCACGTAATGTAGGTTTTATAAGCTTGAGCTACTCATTAAATGAGGCCCACATAGGTAAATACTTCTACTGGGAGACATTTTCACCTGTATATCAAACATACTTGAAGCTGAAAGTGTGCACCATCACATGTGAATGCTATTCTTATCCTGTAATTGTAAGTGGTGACCAGATGCAGCTCTGAGGCTGCACTTTTTAAAGATATCTTTGCTGCAAAGCCCTGACATTAACAGGTGACAGGATTGCTGGGTCACCATGTTGAGGCAAAAGGTCAAAGGTCACCTAATACAGCTGCACCTGTCATGTCTCTGAAAGACATTCAACTGCAGCTGTGGCCACTACAGGCTATCCCAAGGCAACGGCTTCAAATCTAAGGCTAGCCTACAACTGAACTTCCAACTGAGGTGCTAACCAAATCAAAAATTACACAGTTACAGGAGGTTTATTATAAAAAGTGTGTCCAAAATGTATCTAGCCAAAAAAAGTAATCTAAATATATTAGGAAGCATTTTTTGGTTTGGTTTTAAATGTACGTTTTTTACTTTCCCTGCGCCACCACCACTGAACATGCAGACCTTCCCACTGTTTTATTAGCGCCCCTCTTGGAGCTAGCTAACCTCTCACCCTGATACTTTAAATGAAATCTTTTGTCAGTGTCCTGGTCTGGTGTTTAGAACAAACTGAGCGAGCAGTCTGCCAGGCCCCGTTTGGCTTTATAGAGCAGGGAGGGGTGTAGGGGGGGAAAAGAAGTTACACAATACTGGTGGTTGCTCTCCCCCAGCACAAACGGTTTATTGGCCAGACAGAGCTGGAATGGAAGGGAGAGATACAAGAGAGTGGCAGGACAAGTGAGCGGTAAAAGGACGGGAAAGTGAATGGGACTGAGTAATGTATAAGTGAAGTTCTTGCAAGTGAAGAATGCACACTTGGTGTAGCCAAATCCTCCAGGAGTAAGCCTTTTTCTGGTTAATGAATGGCTGGAAATCATTAAAAAGTACAAGAGTGACTGAGGGAGGGTCGAAACGAAGGATGGTAAAAGGATATTCTGAAAACTTTTCGCCACGGCACAGTACTCGTCCACTGTCAACCAGAATTCAACTAAACCTCCTTCATATTCGCCAAGAGAAATATGACACAAGAAAGAAAGTGCAAGGTCACAGTCAGCTAAAGTCCCACATAAACACAAAATGGAGACCTGGCACACTCTTAATGATCCTGTCAACAGTCTCACTCACACACACACACACACACACACACACACACACGAAACACTGAACACCAATATAATCACTAGGGTATCATGCCCTGAACTCGAAGTTCAGGTCGCTGCCATGGTAAGCGAGGTTCTAAATCAGTATTCGAACACCATCATTGCTGTTGATGCCCAAAATCCCCACACAGTCCATGAAATAACAAACAGTAGTCCAACACCCTGCATAACCTTAATTATTATAATCTAGTCTCACACAAAGGCATTTAACCGTGAATACCATGCGATGCACTAAGGTTACCAGTACCAATATGGACACAGTGGCACAAAATATGTTCACAACTACAGCAGCAAAAGGTCTTTAAAAAAGTATTTCACTTCAGAATTTGCAAAGATAAAAGTATGTGTTTGCTACTTTACATAATAGCTTACACATAACCTACCATCTAGCAATTGTGACTGGGATGTGAGTGACATATATTTTGGCATAATTGTAAGTACATCTTTTGACACTACAGTAATTTCAGCGCTTTATTTTCAGGCATATTAAGCCATCTGGCTGTGGAACACACAATCACAATGAACAAAGGCAAGCTAGTGAGAAGATATGAAAATATAAAACTTTAAATCACATTTTATATTTAAAAGAAAACAACTAATACTAGTCAATGAAACAACTTTAAACAATAAAAGTAACGGATAGCAGCCCACAGCTAGGCTAAGCCCACGAGTTTAATATTTAGAGGACAAACTTGGTCCTGAGCCAGTTACAGGATACTGCTGACTGAAGAAAAGGAAATGTCTCAACAGAACCACTTGAGTATTTATATCCGCCATATCCAGAACAATGTGGTCACTAAGACAGAGACAAAAACTAAGGAGCAAAGATAAGAATACAGATGGAGAAATTCAGGCCAAAAGCATAACACAGAGCAAGACTGGTAATATATTAACAACCTAGCCCATCTTTCCTAAGACCCTTCACCGTGTTTAGTTTAGTTGAGTCATACTCTCTTGGTAATAGCAAACTTGCATGTCAGCACTCAGTTGGAGAGTGCTCATGCATCTTTTCGTATCTTTACTGAACACACTGAGCAATCACAACACAGGCTGGAAAAAGCGAGTGCTACTCGGGGTCAGGTGTTCTACGGGGTTGGAAGACTGGGTCATAGATTAAAGCCTCCCTAAAGAAACCACAGTGTGGTTACTGACAGTCTTCTCCTGTTGTGAGTCATGCCTTGATCACCACTATTTTCACTCAATGTTCATAGAAGCATTTCAGAGTTGTGAAGTGAAGAAGCGACAAAAAGATTTTAAACAATAGGACCTATTGTCTTCAAATGACAAAAACATATTTTCCTGCTCAACACTTCTGCGATTATTTCCCACGAACAGAGAGACAAAGGTGGAGAGAACAAGTGAGCTACAAACATATATCAAAGCCAGCACATTGCTGAATCTATGCTGTGAGGTATGAAGGCATTTCTGAAGTCCCAAAAAAGAGGGTTCAGCCTGATCGAGGCGAGGTGGACCTACTGAAGTGGCCAATAGGTATATAGAGATATTCAAGAAAGAAATACTCTATCCACATCAACTAGATGTGGTACTCGGGTGTGTGTGTTGACTTGGATTAACTGACTTTAATGAGCTGAAACTAACTGGATCTCAGAGAGCGAGAGAGAGAGAGAGAGGCTGACATGCATCACGCTTGTTTAGTCAATAAGAGACATCAACAGAAAAAAAAAGTCGTGTCTTAGGTCATAAAGCTACAAATGACAAATCACTGTTGTCCTAGGATGATGATGCTTCTACAGAACAATGTTTTCATGGCAAAACAGTACTTTGAACCAGAGCACAGGAGTGGTGTGTTATTTAAAAACCCCATGCTCTCATTAACACACTTATTCACATAGCACTTTGTGCTTGTGAGCTGGCCTGAAGCATGACCTTACTTCATTTTTTTGTAACCATTTTTACCTTGATTCATGTACTGCAGTCACTGTCACTGTCAAATCATGCTGGAGGGTCCTGGCCATCGTCAGGCGAAATCATTCACAAAGCCAGTGCTGCACTAAAAACTTCTTTGTCTTCCAGCATTTGCATGGAAGTTTGCAAACACTCACCACTTCCCAGGTGTACTGAAACCTCCCTAGCGACCGGAGGTTGCTAGAGCATCACTTGCAGGACTCCAAGCCTGTGTGTCTGGGTCCTTAGGAATCAGTTTCACGCCCAGCCAACCAGTTGGCAACCAGTCGCGGGAACAAAAATTTTTCCTTAATGACTGGTGGTTGCTATGCGACCACCAGCCAGCCTTTAGACCTATGTGACTGTTTTTAATTGCAAGCTAGCTGTTGAGCCTGCCGTTTGTGTTATAATGGCTTTAGCATATACTCATCCAATTCAACCATCAAGCTATGAAATCTCTAATCAGGTAGGCCTGTGTTGTCATTTTTGGTTGGTTGTGCCACGGGAACAATGCTTACTGAAGTTGGGCCCTCTCACTGTAGTGAAACTTTATCAGCCAACAAGTCAGAGCAATGATAAGATCTTCAGTGCAAAATTGGGAATTTAACTAGGACACAACAGGGACAAAAAAGAAGAAAAAAAAATCCCCACAAAGTCCCCATTTCTGCACACAGAAACAAAAACAAGGGAATTCTTATTATAAATGTACCGCACTGGGTGAAAGCTTTATGACTGGGGGTTGCTATTCAGCTGAATGTCAGTTACAGCGCTGCGGATCCTGATTATTACAAGCTGTATGAATTGCTGTTCCCATGGTTTTGTGGCTTTGTGCACTGGGTATAGTGACCCAAACTGTAATCCATTACTGTTTACATTCCAGCAGATCAGTTCCTACTGGAACCATGGGGAAGGAAGGGCAGGGGTTAAATAAGACTCTCACGCACCATATCTCTACAAAACCAACATATGCCTCACCCAGAATCCATATTTAGTGCTCTAATATGGAGAGATTATACCACTTCTATCCACCAGTGCTGCAACCAACGTTTATTCTTGCCCCTTTGTGCTATAATGCAAACACAAATGTACTTCAGGTGGTTCACACTTCTTTCTCCAGTCATTTTCTCATGGCTTGCTGTGAGTGGAAGACTAGAGCACCTCTAAGTATTCCGAATTTGATGGGGTAGGGTGGTAAAACTCTACTTATTCCCCACATAGAGTGGCCTGGAGGCAAGAAACACAGCTCAAAAGCCCTGCCCACTCATCTATCCCCTAGCTCTCACCCCAAACAGACACTCACCACGAAACGTTTAGATTCATGTTTCTCAGGTGCAAAAAAGATAGAGAATTTACACATGTCTCAGCATGTGAAAAGGTCTTACAAGGCTTGAAGGCAAATACAGGCCGGGGCTGTATGGGTTCATGTCAGAGATTAAGGAGAGATGCAGCAGGACCTGTGCGTATCTCAAGTTAAAAGAATGCACAAATGTGTGGGAAATGGAAGGAAGTTTGTCCAAAAAAAAAAAAAAAAAAAAAAAAAAAAAAAAACCCCTCTCAGTTCTTGGACAAAGCTATGGGGCAGAAGTCCATTATTTGAATTCCAGTAAACACAGCAAATTAATTGAGCCAAGATGAAATGTGAATGACTTAAACAGCTAAAACATCATGAGAACATCATGTTCTCGTTGAATACGGCTGCGATACAGACTGCAGTCAATACACTCTAAAGGCAAACGCAATCCAAGTGTATCTGAAAGGGTCTTTTGTGTACTGCAACTCAATAGGGAGCCTCACTTCATTCGCAGGTATACTGTGCTTGTTCAGCCTGGGATAAAATACATTAAGCGAACAGCGTGATAACACAACCTGCACTGTGTTCCCGCAAAGGTCTCGAAATACAATGAAGAAATACTGCACACAAACCACCCTCAACATTAATAAGAGATTAGCAATGCACAAGCCTGATGATTCAGTGTGACCTCAGACACCACAACACAAGACTGATAAATTCCCAAAGAGGAAAGTTTAGATCACATAATGAAGAGCATGTTTCAGTTAGAATAGGTTATCTATCGGTCAAAGGACGTTCACTGGGTGCGAGGTGATGTGTAGGGCATTTGACTGCACAGTGAAGGTTATTAGAGTATGGGTGTTGATCTTTCTGACTCTCGCTGATGTCATTAAAGCAGCTTTCCTGACAGTTTTTCTCACCTACATACCTGCCCTCACTCTGACGTGATAATGGATCTGGTGTGAGAGGCTGTTTCTCTCACCAAACTTGGACAACTTCAACACACAATTATGTAATTTGTCTTATTTGTTTTTATGTTTAACTCAAAATTATCATAAAACCCACATTCTGTATCTGTTCTCTGCAAACAAGGAACACTTTAATAAAGAGCTTACTCAGAACTTGCAACACCTGTTCCAGACGTGTCCACTGCTGTCTAGTACCCTCTCTCACAGGTGCACACACACAAACACACACACTTTGTCCAATCCAGCCTTGCACATTTGTTTTGATGCTGTGTCTGATGTTTTTGTCCACAGCCACAGCAGAAAGGCTTGCTCGCCACATGACAGAGCCTAGAGACAACTTCAGTGCACAAATCCGCACTTTGCTTCCAGTCTGTTCTGTCCTATATCAGTCAGGTCAGAGACCTCTAGAGCTCTCAACAAAACTGAGAATCTGCCCCATGCATCAAATACCATGGTAAACTGCCGGTGGACAAAAGGGACAAATCGTGTTGCCTCAGCAACGCTGCCTGGACAAAACTGTGTTAGTCTGCTCTTAGAACAATCCAGCTGGTGCATTCAGCAAATACTGGGGACTGAACTGTAAGTGAGCTTTCTAAATAATTTTGTCTTCTCTCCATATTTGCAAATACCAAATAAAACAACACGTATTCTGTGAACTAGTGGCACATTTTCAGCTATTCACACTCAAACAGCAACAGTAAACAGTTCTCTTTATCACAGTTCTCTTTATCGTTCTTACTGCAGCTATATTCCCCCCCCCCTCACTTGTCTTGTGCACATAACAGTTCTTCAGAGCCACCGCTGCTCTTAGCAGAAAATCATGGCAGCGGTGTGTCATGTTAGCTGTTCACTGTAGGTGGGCAACCCCAAATCAATGACTTCAAGTTCTGTGCTCCCTCCCAGGTTTTTGCTAGTCCATTCCTTTCCCACAGAGCCATGCCACATCCTGCAGGTTGGAACCTCAACCCATCTGGGTTTGGTTAAGCCAAGACAGAAGAGCCATAAAAACCAGGCTAAGAGCAAAACAGAGGGGCACCTCCTCATTTACAATCATAACGAGTGCTCCCAAAATTGGGTTTTGATGTGGTTTAGAGGAACGTTATACTGGCGAAAGCTGGCAAACTTTAGAAATCACAATTTAGTTCATCTGATCTTAATGTTGACCAGTGTTTGCCGTACAGACTACAATAAATCAAGAATATTTTGAGACATATTTTACCATTTTTCCCCCTCTTTAACATTTATGAACGTCCTCTAGCTCTTATTTTGAAAATCCAGTCACTGTTAAACAGCTAGTCACGACTTGCCCTGTGTTTTGTTACCATACTAGCTTTCTGATCTGGTCAAGCAGTCCTTAATATCATTCAGCTGCTCTGAGCACGTGACTGAAGACCTGACTGGAAACAAAGCGGAATACCGATTTGTTATCTGTTGTCATAAAGTATGTAAATGATTAATATGTTTAAATGTAGGTTCACCTCCTATCACACATGCACATTTGCAAATGGATGGATGCAACGCCCTTACTACTGCTATAAATACAATATAATCTTTGGAAAGTAATGATTATTGTGGCTCCTTGGTGTGTTCCATGTTGAATATTTAATTGTATGTAATCTCAATACTAATCAAATTGAAAACAGCCTAATATTAATGTCAGACATGTACACCATTTAGCCAAGTTTGTGCAGCTCTTTATTCAACTGAAAACAATTATTCTAATCAGCCTCGTGTGACAAGCGAGGCTCTATATTTAGTGGCACTTGATATTTCAAGCTCCAGACCCACATTGTCCCGTATACTTTTGATCCTCCACTCAGAAGAGGGATGAAAACACAAAGAGTGACATCCAGAGAGAACACTGAATGGAGGGAGGACATCCGCCACTTCACTTGTCTCTTCCCTATCATCTGTTTCTTTCCATGTCATCCTCCTCCTCCATTGAGTGCCTCACAAACGAGCCTCAATATGAAGAACACATTAGGGCCACTGCAGGATTTGAAAGCTATGTTCAGACAGATTTTGTTAGCCAGTGGTTTTATTTTTTTCCAATAAAAACACTGCAAATAGACATAATGTAAGGTTGCTCACGTGCTGTCTTGTGCATGTATCTCAAGAGTCGTCAGCTATATTGTATATGATATATCGCTGGCTGCTAGGGAAAAAAAAAATGTATTCCCTGACTGGATAGTATAGTAGTTCCTGGAGGTTGGTGGCTGTTGCTGGGTAAAATGCTGGGTATGCACAAATTTTCTAGTGATTCCTTTGGCTGCTAGCAGATCGCCTGCAGTTTTTCACGTTTGTTTGCAAATACTTGCTAACTACTAGCTGAGGGGTAGTTACTTAAAAAAAATGCGAGGAGAAGCTTCGCTTTAGCCAAATGTTTTTTTTTTTTAAAAGGGTGCAACTCTTACTTTGAAGGAAAACAAGTCCGTCACTGCAATTCAACCTACAACCCAGCAATAAGCAAGCAATAGTCATGTCTGCAAGACTTCAACTGTAAGAATGCAATAACTGTAAAAGGACTTAATATGAGGAGGAAAAGAAGAATGCCACACTGCACCCCAGCATCTGTTCCCTTTATTACATCAAACCTCACACTAGCTCTTCTACTAAAATACCACAATGTGAAAGGGTCAAAGTCAATAAAACAAATACAGTTTCATCTACTTCTGCTTTCACCTCATTTCAAAACACATCCTACGCTTACAAAAAAAAAAAAAAAAAAAAAAAAGGCTGTTGAACACTGCTTGGGTCGATCAATATTCAGCATGCCTGCATCCTACAGTGCCAATAAAACCGACAAACTAGATTCCTGAACCAAGTCGACTACAAAACTCAAGCTCAGACAGAAAGTCTACATACTAATTTTATAATTACTACATAGATTTTAGTCTACTGACTAAATATAACTCGGTGATTTAATATGTCAATCAATGAGTGGTTTTTCCAGTCTTTCCTTTAAGAACAGGAAGTAACCACGGAACACCTGCACATCAAGTGCGCAGTGTAGTAACCACTTAAATAAACACACAAAGCTAGGTACATAACTTTGAATGTCAACACCACACTCTCATTCCTTTTGACACTACTGTACAAGCAGGCTTAGTGTTTAGCACGCTCACTAAATACCTGGTTGTATGGAACAAAGGACTGGTGCTAACCATGTGAAGGCTGTCTCATCAATCTCACATTTTCAGCACTTGCATCAAAGTTTTTCTTTGGTTTTAATACAACTAATTTTGCACAGAAATCATGTAACTAGCGTTTCTTCTCAGAGAAACTAAACTTGCAACCAACAATGAAAAAATGATCATACTTCATTATCATCTTACAATAAATACAACTGTATTACAGTAACAATAGCCACTGTAAATGATCAAATAGTAGCCAAAGCCTCTGGTTTAACTCAAGTGAAAAGAGAGCAATCCTTTGATGTGAAGCAGGAAAAAGAAAGAAGTGAAAGTTTTAACGTCTGTTCCCCTTATGTGTCAAACTGCTGATGGAGTTGTTTGTTTTCAGAAGTCAAAGAGAGGGGAAAAAAACTTCCCTTTTATTTATATGCTGCATATTTTCAATGTCATAGTAGCAGCAATGAGGTGAATAAGGCTGTGTAAATGAGCAGATCATGGTGCATTATAACACAGATACACTGTACAGTATGCTGCTGTTTGTTTGACCCATGCTGTGGTTGTTTAGACTGTGCCACCAGCTATTAACAGTCACAGACAAGCTTCAGAATATGAACAAAACAGGCAACAAAATAATCATCAGCTGACAGGAAGGAAGCTCACCATTTCATCCAGAGCATAGCGAAGTAAGCCGTGCTCGTAGAGGATAAAGAACCTCCTCTGCCATTTCTGTAACAAGAAAAAAAACAACAACAAAAAAATCTGTCATTACTGACATGATCACACAAAAGATATCAACAGCAAACCATAGTCATTTTATATTAAAAATTTTTTTTTTAAAAAGAAGCCTCACAAGAAGATGTGCCAATATTTATCATATCAATCATTACACATTTGATAACTCTGGGCATGAGAGTCAAACACAGATTTGTGGAAGGCCAATAAATTTCTGAAGCCTGAGATTATTTTTCTGGATCTAGAAACTCCAGTTAAAAGCTTGAACACACACCTTAGGGTATAAAGACCTCCAATACAACACACACATACACACACGGAGACACACACACACACACAAACAAACAAACAGTTAAAAGGAAGTGCAATCAAGTTTTTGGAAACAGTTGCTATACAGCAGTAAGCAAGTAATGCTGGCACACGTTCCTCTTACGGGACATCACAAGGCTTTCAAGCTGTGACAAGCTGGACAACATTTTTATCAGCATGCATCAGCTGCATTCGGTCATTAAGATTTCAGATTGTTTTCCTTTTCTTTACAACTACTTGAGGAAAGAAGGCCTTCATATATAAAGTGCGGGTGTTATCACAACAAGAGCTAAGTGGATACAGACGTTCATAAGAGAAGATGAGATTTCACTGCAGATTAAACTGTAGGATATATATGGAAAGGCATGCAACTGTGAAGCGCAGTGTTATATCATGATGTACCAGGTTAGCTGGGGGGGGTTAAGTCTTGGTTTGAATGGGAATCCTGTCAGTTACAATAATACAATTTCCACTGATATTCATCCTCATTGTCTTGATCAGTTCTCTTCCACCGCCCTCATATCCTAATGTACCGCTTAGTCTCAGTGTTAAATTTCCTGGGCTCCTATTCTAACAGCGCCTGATGCATGAAATATTGAGAGCTGCTCTCTAACCTAAAAGGGTACTGGAAGGTCTCAACAGGGGGGCCGAGAAGCCTCAGAAGCAATGTTAAAGGGACACTGCAGTCCACAGATGCTTTTTAAAAATAAACCAAACCAAACCAAACAAAAACACAAACACAATATATTACAGGCTACAGAGGCTGATTATAGAATTCCAGCCTCACTGTCACAAAACAGAGCCAGACCCCTCCACAACCTGTTAAACTAAAGTGACCCTAAAACGTGACTCACCTGAGACATCAGCAGTTTTTTGTTTCTCTGTTATTTGTTTCAGTGTAAACCTGACAAATGTGCTCACGTCAGCACTACGTACAAGCCAGCAATTATACCCCCGCAGTGAAACGCTGACTGGGAGAATAGGCGGAACGCATCACTGATGATGTCAAAGCAGCGGCAGACTGTTGATAGTAGATCCAGAGGTGCTTTTCCCAAAACTCATATGGAAGCCATCAGCGAGGCTGTGAGAACGGAGACCTTTCTTCTCCTCCCCCACATTCTCCGTAGTCCTCTTTTTGGGATGCACCACCACAGCATATAATCTGGCAGCTGATAAACGACGGCTCCGATTACACGATACTGCAGCGGTAAGAGTTATTAAATGAAGTCAATATTAGGCTCATTATTTCCTAACAATGAGGCTTCACTGACAGAGGACCGAGATTCCCATAAGAATCTGCTGATTTCATGAAGTAGCCACTGAAGCCACAACAACAAGAGCTCTTGTTTATCAAATGAGTGCCAGAATGGATAAGGAAATTAAAGGGAGGAGTAGCCACGCTACTTACCTAGCACTCTGAGCTGGTAAAACAAACTTAGCTTAGAACTTTGGTGGTAAACAACATAGCTTTGCCTAGCTAAATGGGGTAGGGGGTCTACTATATGGGGTGGGGGGTAAGCTTATAACCAAAACAAAAATCATCACAGACAAGAAAAATGGATAATGGCTATGCTGGGATTTCCGCCAGTGGATGATGGTCGGGGTACACCCTGGTAACTAGACAGCCATCTGCACTCTCAATCCCTCCTTTGGGCAATTTAGAATCACCAATTACCCAACAATCATGTCTGGACTGTGGGAGGAAGGCAGCGTACCTGAACAGAAACCACGCAAGCACATCAAGAAGCTCCAGAAAGGCTTCAATACAGTCTCACAGCAGTTTGTGAAAAAAGTCACAACCATTAATCCATAGATACGTGTTACTGGACATAGATTTCACACTTTTTTTTTTTTCTTGTCCTCAACAAAACTTTTCATCAGTATCCAAATTTGACTTGACCTTGAGCATAACTTGGGCAAAGACCTGTTAGATGATCACCGTGTGCAAGTGTCACTAAAATCAGTACACTAGGATGAAAAGTTTCCCCTAAGCTTCTCACACCTTGGGTGAAAACCTATTAGGTGACCAACAGAGGAGCAGCATTTCTTGCGAACAGTGGACAGACAGGCAGACAGCAGATGCCTCGCCATGCCATAACGTCATCTGTCAGCTCAAAACCAAACAGGCTGCTCATTTTTCCTCAAAGCAGTTTAACACAAAATCAAAACCACTACACCAATCAACCATTCAGACGAGCAGAAGCTAAACACAAAGGTTACACACAGGTTAAATGCACCTCTTCTCTTATAAAGAGCACCAGTTTCTTGCCATGAATTTCTGCCAAAACTTCCAAAAGAAAGTCAAGAAAAGGTGAAGTCACAACATAATGCTCTCTTCTAAACACAAGCAATCTGACCACCAGAAAAGCTAAACACTTATGAAACCACTTACCCGAGATCTGTGTAAGGGATTGTCAAAATTTGTTCCCTCCGGTGCCAGGAGCAGCCATCCTGCATATATAGGTTTCGCCTGGTGAATGGAAAACACAATGACAGTGTTGGAAGCAATCATTAGCATAATAAATAACTGTCTAATTATGGGACACAGAAGTTGATTCTGCAAGTTGAGACCACATACTATGACCTATTTTAAAACACACGCACAAATATGTGTTAAACTCAAGGAAAGTGTTATAATAGACATTAGCTGGCTTGACTTTAGGCTACACTCTCCACTTGGCTTTATTCCAGAGCACCATGCTGCCCTGAAAAAAAGAAAAAGGAAAGGCTAACACACACACACAATTTTTCTTCTGATCCTCTAAGTGGGTGGACTGGTGGGTGGTGGGGGAAGCAAGAGGCAGAAGTTAGGAGAGGAAAGAAGGAAAAAAAAAAAAAAAAAAAAAAAAACAGTGGATGAGAAGCAGAAGAGAGAATTAGTGCCGAGCTTTTGTGGCTACAGATTTGCAATTCAAACATGTACTGAGAGACGCAAGTTGGCCTGGCAGTGTTTCTTAAGTTGTTCTGGTACATACTTGAACTGTAGCCACGCTAGTAGTCAGCACTTGTCTGCCGAGCCAAGAAGCCCTGCATAACCACTGCATGCATACTGCGCGCAGGAGACCGAGCTGAACTTGATGTTTACATTAAGATCGTACCTGTGCCTAGCCTAAAGAGCTTATCAAATTAAGCGTCTTACATAAATGCACGTGTGCTTCGCCCCCCAGCCTATGAAACAGTAGCCAACAAATCTGAGTCAAAAGAGCTTGACATATCCAGCTGTCTGGCACTTCCATGTCTTTCAATCTGAGGTTTTGATTACGGTCATAACTTCACCCTATGTACGGCCGAGCATAATCCACCATAAAATCCTCTTTTGCTTTGATTACATGCAGCACAGCACATTTCCCAGCTGAGTGACTGTGTAAACAAAATGACATAACATTAATTTCCAAGCACAAGTCCAAATTATAACCTTGGACAGTCAAGAGTTTGAACAGACTTGCAAGAGAAACATTCAGACACTAAAAATGGAGGGAAAAAAACTGCAAGATGAAGGCAACTGATAATGTGACTGAAAGAATGAGACAGTGGGACACTTGTTGTTTTAATGCCTGTAGAAAAAAAAAGAAAGAAGAAAAAAAAAAAACACAGTTTAGAAAAACATCTCATCTGTCCTTATAAGACTTGACAGCCATACCAATGGCAAGTCCCCCCTGAGACCGAGAAATAAGCGAGATGAATCTAGGTCACTTTTTAGCCTCTAATGGTTCAGCAGTTAAATGCACTCATCTGAGCGTGTTCCTGTGTCTTCATTTCGCAATGCCCCCCACCTCACAACCTCCTATTCCATGTAATCATAAAGGATTTTAATATTGCTTCAATAGCCTGGGCCTTTAAGGCAAGTGAAATTGGAGAGATGGGAGGTCAGAATGACAGTTCTGGCTGAAAATAGATGCTCGGCTTTTCCATATTTTTTCTGTGCGTGTGTCTGTGTAAGGACTTAATATATGGACTGCAGGACTTCAAACCTCCAGCAACAGACGATCTAATAATCTTTAATAGCCATGTGAGGCCAACAAACATAAGCCAATTTCTGTACCAACATCGTGGAGGACAATGATAGTGGACAATATGTCTCACAGAAACTGAAAAAGCATCACTTGTACAATCTTCAGACCTGAGAATGAGCCTTGATCTTTCCCATTAAACAAGACTCCCAAGAGGAATGATCACAATGTGGGTCAACAAAGTTCAGCATGATACCATACCACCTTCACAACATAAGACTCCCTGCTGGGGACAATGTAAACAGTGAAATATCTGCACTAAAACAATAATAATGTTAATAATAATAATAATAATAATAATAATAATACTAAGTCAGCCTCGCACAATATTAGTCCCTGTTAAAGTAAACTTTACAGTTTCTTATTTTAAGCAATAGTATGGTTCAAACTACAGTTAAATGATCAAAGGAGACAACATAATCTGAAATAATTACAGCTCCTGTAAAAGCAGCTGATAGTGTTTCTCCTGTGCTGCAGGGCATGGAGCTGGGTGGAGGCCTGCGTGTGCATGAATTAGGGTCAATATGCGCCCTTGGGCTGGAAACTAATTATGTCCAATTAACCCAACCTTTGCACTTCGTGGTCTATTAGCACACGACAAGTCGTTTGAAATGAGCACATCAAACAGAAAAGACAGCAACAGGATTTGCACTCCCATTAAACGGTGCATAGTAAGAGTGAAACGCAATGGAAAGTTGCTGGAAAAAGCGTTTGTTTACCTGGTTTAAGTCTTCGTCGTTGAGCAGATGCGACTCTCTGGGCTTAAAGCAGTTCTGGCATTTACTTTTGTTGAAAATGTTGGCTTGAAATTTCCGACAGGGATTGTCTTTGAGTGACATGGTTGATTGAGGGAGCGACACTCGATGAGGGAAAAAAAAAAAGACTTATTTTAAAAGTCCGTGTTTGAGGGGGGAACAATCAGTTCTCACAGCAAAGACTGAGGCAAGTTGCTGATGTATGCTTTCTAGAACAAAGCCATTTAACAGTGCGCAGTTCACCTGTCCCGAGGTTACCTGAGGCGGTGCGTAACCTCTCGTTAAGTGATATCTATATTGGTCATCTTGCACGCGGGGTCGCCTCCTGCAGCTAACGCCGACCTGCTAACTTTAGTTTTAGCGTGCAGGCTCGCGCAGAACTTGTCAAATAAAGTCGTCGAAAGTGCAGACAGATGTTCGCGTCTCTCTCTTAATTACGTCCTCCGGCGAGGTGTCGACGTCTCACAGGTGACGCTCCGGGCCTCGAGCTCGCTGCAGAGGTCCCGTCACAGTCTCCATCGGGCGGAACGGCTCTTCACTGAGGGGGAGGGAGTCCACTTCGGCCCCCCCTCTCTGTCTTTCTATCAAACAAGTGATAGCGCGGTCATTGCCGTTAAATCTTTTTCGCGCTTCTAACGTCTCGCTTCAGGGCCACCGGAACGTTATCAAACTTCGGAAAAGCCATCGACGTGGTTGTCATGCCGCTGGATGAATAGCGTCGGGTCCTGTTCGTCGTAGAGCTGCTCCCCCTCTGGTACTGATACGCAGTCTGCGGTTGATGTTTTCGTGCAAATCCTCGTTCGGGCCGGACATTCAGTCGGTGGAGAGGTGGGAGGTGAAAGGGAGAGAGTGGGGCTGAGAGACAACGCCTTCGACCAATAGGAATAGGTGGACACGCCCAAAATCCAGGCCTTTTCTTTCGTGGACCAATAGAAAATCTTCCGAAGTGCTAATATTTTCTCTCATGCTAGGTGGTATTTAAAGGCCCACTTAACTTCCGTACAAAAACTCTGATGTTGTTGAAATTCCCTGTGCTAATATTTTGCTTTAATTGCGAGTCAAATGGCCAGAGTGTAGGGTGTATCCGCGTCGATGTTATTCTACTAATGAAAAAACATTAATTTTTTAAATTCAGCTTGTG
The DNA here is from genome assembly GCF_001858045.2 of Oreochromis niloticus. Classification (NCBI taxonomy): domain Eukaryota; kingdom Metazoa; phylum Chordata; class Actinopteri; order Cichliformes; family Cichlidae; genus Oreochromis; species Oreochromis niloticus. The sequence goes on along the minus strand of NC_031973.2, from coordinate 18,870,393 downwards.
GAATACGGTTTGGTTTTTACATATAAAAGAAAAGTCTAAAGGTATACATAGAAATGGGTTCCTAATGAATTACTATTAATGTTACTAATAAAATAAATGGCAGCAGGCCAAAAAAAGGACACACCACACATCATGCACTAAGAGTTATGGAAACTGGACGTGAAAAGAATCTATAAAGGGTGTACAGGAGCAAAGCCTGAACTTAATGTGTATTACAATGTAAAAGGATTACATTATATACATTTTTTTTAAAATAAGTGTGGCTTATATGGTGTAGTAGGCTACACCATATGCATATGCAACTTCCAAGCTGATGCTAATGCTACTTTATGGTGTTTTAAAACATACATCATCATCAAGAAAAAAATCAAATAAAATCTACAGCACAAATGCAACGTAAAGTCCGGCAGGTGTTCTTATTTTAAACATAGACGTCAATCTTAAAAAGACTCCAGAGCACCATCTGTTGGTCTTGAATTTCAAATGGCCTGACTGGGATTTTTAGAAACATATATTTATTTAAGGAAATGTAGAGGGTGTGGAAAATGATGGACCTGGGTTGCGTTTTGCTTGTGTTCCTCCTGGCTGCCATTTATTTAAGCTGACTTTGTGCATCCTGAACAGGAGGACAGGCATGGGTTTGCTATTTGCACACAAAAGAAAGAGTAGTAACTGTGCAGATATTTCTGCAGAGAAGAGAAAACCGGAGCATGGATGTCTGTCATCGCCGTCAGGTTCTTTGAAGTGCACTTGAAAGCGAAGTGCAGCATGTTTTTCAGATTCCAAGCTGATGCTTCAGATTGGGAAAAACTGTGAACTCAGGGCAAAAACTATGAGTTATTGCATCATGCTGTGTTTTGAGGCACGATTTTATGTTTTTTGTTGTTGTTTGTAACTTGGAGAAAGAAATTAGTGCTAGGAAATACAAACCAGTGCTTGTAAGAAGTGTGTGATTTTGATTATGCAGCTTGAGGTGGTGGGATTGTAACGCCAAGTGAGCACATGTGGGGTAACATAACAGCTGAGTCTGGGAGAAATTTAAAGCAAAACTATGTGTAATTATTCATTTAGGCCATTACAGTAAATGACTGAAATACATTTTTTAAATATGTTCTCCATTTTAAACTGAAACATGCTCCTGAGTAACTAGAAAACTAAGAAATATGCATCCCATGAGTCATAAAACCATGACATCATTTTATTTTGAAAATGAATCCAGTATTTAGTGAAGAATTTGATATTTGGGACTGTTGTCCAGAAAGAGTAGTATTACTGATCCACAAAGGTTAACATGAACATTGCTGACTACTTGACCATTGACCATTTCGGTATGTGTGTGTGTAGCGCCAAATCATAACAACAGTTACTGGATTGCACTTTATATAAGGTAAAGACCCTATAATAATACAGGGGGAAAAAACAGAAAACCACAACAATCAGATGGCCCCATACAAGCAAGTACTTTGGTGACAGCGGGAAGGAAAAACTCCCTTTTAACAAGAAGAAACCACCGACAGAACCAGGCTTAGGGAGGGGCAGCCATCTCCCGCAACTGGTTTGCGGTCAGTCCTAAACACTATATTTATAAGAAGGCAAGCAGAACAACACACCGATAACGTTACTTTTTATCTTATGCTTGTGGTGTAGCAAGTATGTAACACTCAACCACCCAAATTCTGAAGGATGTGCCTTCTAATTATTTTATTGATCTGGACACATTTTGCTTGTGTGTCCCGTTTTTTTTGCCTGCTTTTGATGTTCTTAACCCACTAAAAGTACTCAAAGCTACTACTGCAATTAAAGGAAACTTTCTTTAATTATTTCCTCACTTCTTTATTTCCTGTCGTATGAACAAAAGTACTGGGCTACCTACAGAAACTGCTTTGTTGTGAAGGTCCCCACGCAAAGCTTTTGTGCTGATGGTAATGCCAGAGAAGGTTTGGACCTCCGCAGTTACTGAGTCAGCAGTGTTGATGACTTTTACAGATTATGTGGCTCAGCATTCAGCGACCCAGCTGTGTAATTTTATGTGGCTTGCCACTTAATGACCAACTTGCTAAGGTTCCATTTTGATATAATACCACTTACAGCTGATCACTGAATATATAGGAGGGAAGACTTTTTACAAACTGGCTTTCTGTAACAGTTGCATCCTGTGCAAGACTCAAATTCAGTCAACCCATTCTTTCACAAATGTTTGAAAACACAGCGGACAAAAACACTTTGTTTCTGACAATTTTTTCTACTCTTGGCTCTGTATGATGTCACTTGTATTTATTCAAGTATTTTCTCATTCTTAATAATTTCTTAACTCTTGATCATTTCCAGTTGTTATTTTGTTTTCTGATGAAATTTCATTGCAGAATCAGAATCTCAACTTTAGCTATGTGTTCATTTATAACCTTCAATATTTCTTTCCCCACATATTTATTCGATTCATTCAGTCTCTCTGACTCGTGGACTTCAGCTCACAATCAGCTTTGAGCAAATATTTTCTTATTTTTTTCTGCATTTAAATGTTGGGGTCGGATTCATTTTGAAGCCTTAAAATGTGTTTAGTACTTGACTGCATATATTCAAGCATTCATGGTAAATTTATTTATGTCTATGGATTAGCTAACGGACACGGCATTTCCTGGCAGTCAACTTAGCTAGCTAGCTAAGGATGTTAATTACTGATAAGCTTGCAAACACACATTTAACTTGAGCAATGTTGCCTCAGGTCCAATTTACTCCAGACCTAGATAAAAAAAAAAGTAATCAAATTCAAGAAAAGATGGGTAGGAGAACTGATTGAGGCTGTGTCCACACGTACACGGGTATTTTCGAAAACGCAGATTTTTCTATGAGTTTGCACCTTTCGTCCACACGTAAACGGCGTTTTCGATTACTGAAAACGGAGATTTTTAAAAAACTCTGGCCTCTGACATTGGACTCAATGTTGTCAATGTGTCAAATGTGTATTTCCTGTTTTATTTTGATAGTCCCTCGTCTCATGTGTGCTGATTTTGGCTTTGTTGTCATTAGTCAGATTCTGTTTAGCTGTGTTCCCTGGTGTTTCCCATCTCTCTAATTACCCAGTATGTAAAAATGGTCTCCCTTTGGTTTCTGTTATGTCGTCCATGCCGTATGTTTTCCCTGAACATAAATAGAATTAAATTGAAATTCAACTGAGTGACACTCTGTTCTTTGTTTGCACATTTGTTTGCACAAATTTCCCACATGTGGGACTAATAAAGGTTATCTTATCTTATCTTACTTGCTGTGGAAAAAAGCAAGCAGACTGTTCAGATTTTGTTTGAAAAAGAAACTTATATTCATCGCAGGCTACTTGCTCATGGTGCATCAGTGACTTTTTATTATGAGCTTGATTGTAACAGTTAACAAGTAGCCACTACAAAATCAATGGGATTTACTTAAAGGATCCATTCAGGTCTGAGGAATTCCTGCAGCATGCCAGTGCTTCTGTTATATCACTGGGTATGAAACAGAGTTCAGTTCTATAAACATAATAGGAAAAAATATCATCATCATATTCAGTTTCTTTCACCAGCAAACTTATGTATTACTTATATACTCACCAGCAACTTTGTTAGGTACATTTGTTCTTCTGCTCGGTAACACAATCGTTTAATCAGCCAATCACATTGCATCAACTCAGTGCATTTTGGCATGTAAGCATGGTGTAGATCAGCGGTCCCCAACCCCCGGGCCGTGGACCGATACTGGTCCATGAGTCGTTTGGTACGGGGTCATGAGACTTGAGGCTCTGGTGTGAAATTTATGGTTTTCGGGATTTTTATCTTTATTTTTTATTGTTAACTCGGTTTCCCTGGGTCTTTTCCTGTGTGTTAGGAATAAATCTTCTTTTTTTTGGTACCGGTACTGGTTTTATTTTCTTGTATTTATCCGTGACCCCTTAAAGGCCGGTCCATGAAAATATTGTCCAACATAAACCGGTCCATGTCGCAAAAAATGTTGGGGACCGCTGGTGAAAATGACCTGCTGAAGTTCAAACTGAGCGACACTAACAAAGAGCCTGATGAGTGTAGCATAAAATGTCTCAGAGCTGATCACTCAATATCTAGAAGGGAAGGCTTTTCACAAATTTACTTTCTGCAACAGTGACATCCAATTACAGTACCACACTTAAATTCAGAGATCCTAGTGGCATGGTCCAATACTATTGTCCATATAGTGTTACATATAGTTACAATGGTGGATGCTCAAGTTAAACAAGGCCATGGTTTCAAATGATCCAAGCGATAATATCTATGTGTCTGAAGTTCAGGCTTTAGACCGCTAAACACTGACAGTTTTTTCTACCCTTGGCTCTGTATGATGTATTAATATTTTCATCTCAGGCACAGATCTGTATGTGAGGACATCAGCGAACCAGAAGAAAGTTGTCTTAAAGGAGAGGGAAAGGAAAATTATTAAAAACTGTAAATCATGAACAGCTGCTCTAGCAGAGTCCAAGAATAAAAATATGGAGTTGTTTAATATAAGCAGGGAATCTAGAGGATACACGGCTGCCCGTGGAAACACAAATAAATAAGGTTAAGTTCGTTGTCTTAGGATATTATAATTTTAACTATGCTATAATTCCTTACTATAACCTATGAATAACTAAAAAAGGTGAAAAGGTACAGTGTCCCAGGATCATTATGAACTGTCCGGTTTTTAGGGAAACATTTCATATTTCTGTGCCAAAAATTTAGCACAGAAAGTAAGGACATTTGTGTTTGGTTGCTTTGAACAATGCTTCTTGGCAACAAATCTTATGCGGCTGAAAAGCCTGTTTATTCTCCCTTAAATGGTGCTACATTTGTTAGAAAATGTATTTGTAGGTTGAGCAGTGTGTGGGTTGTGCCCATGAAAAAAATTGCCAAATCTTCTCTAATCAGTTATTTTGCTATTGAATCTGTGCTATTTTTACATACGAATAAACATACAGGTTCAAAGGAGCTCATGCATCACATATTCACAGCATGTATTAGAAAAGATCGGCTTTCTTCTTCATGTCATTACGTTTCCAAAGTGGAAGTCTGTCAAATTCTTGAACATCCATTCCAAAGATGTGGAGGAATGATTCTGGGGATAGGTGACGCTGCAAAAAGAAAGCAGGATGAAATAAATGTTTCTGTGCATAAAGCCGCAGAGTAATTCTGTCTGATTATTTCTTAATATAAAGCTCAAACATTACATTTAAGTGAAACTTATAACTAGTTTTTTTTTAAAGAAAACCATTTAAGCCACACCTCAAGTCTTGTTCTGTCAACATCCCTGGGAAGCTTCACTCGTCCTCTGTTACTAACTGTGAGCATTTCATATGGATAGATCTTGACAAACAAATAAAAACCATTTGAGAATATTTCATAAGTTGAATCTACACGACCTCATCAGGTCTTAAAATTTGGTAAATACAACTTAAGATGAACAAAAATACATGACATGTTACACAGTTTCATTGTTTAACACAAACTAAGCCAAAGTTCAGAAGCAGCGTGTGAAAGTCCACCTGTACTGCTTCCATAGAAATTTAGTGGGTAAGTATTCGCTTGTTAGTTGATCATCAACAAATGTGAGTACTTGTGGCATAAAAGCAGAAGTTTTGGCAGCTTGCTGGTCTGAAGCATTCAAGTGTGTTAAACGTTTAAGTTCATAGCAGTACAATTAGAAAACGACTCAACAAATCGATGCTGTTTGAAAGGATCGTCTCTTTTGTCTAAACACATCTCAGGTTTGCAAAGTTGCATCTGAACAAATCACAAGACACTGGGAACAATGTCCTTTGGGTAGATGAAACCAAAGTGGAGATGTCTGCCAATAATGCACTGTGCCATGTTTGGAGCATAGAAGTCACCTTGCAGTCACTGAGTCGACCATCAACACTTTATTCTATAGTATTCTAAAATCAAATGTAAGGCCATCTGTCCAACAACTAAAGCTTGGGCAAAACTGGGTCCATGCAGCAGGACAGTGATCCCAAGCAAAGCCCAAATCTACAACAGAAAAAGTCATACTTTATCATTACTTTAAGTTATGCTGCTAAGCACGGTGTAATGTGTCATGTTGCTGTTCAGCTGAGGTTGTATTTACATATTTTCAGGACCTGCTATGGAACCAGACGCTATATCCCTCAGCCGTAAAAGACTGATGGGGTATTGTCATCACACCACCACGTGGGTGCTGTGGAGACCCAAGTTTGTGATTGCATTAACTCGAGAACAAACCAACTTGCTTTTTTGGAATCACACCATAGGTGCATCTACTAAAAATCTCATGTGATGTAAGTGTGTTAAAAGACAAATTATATAATAAAATAAAATATAATACTTGCATTTGGTTCCAACAAATTAGGCATAGACACTCCTCTCTCCATTTGTGTTAATGGGTACTGATGGTCATAGATGAGCTACAATATGAAGCAAACACATGCAATTGGAAAATATCGTGACCTGATTGAAGACTTGCTGATTATTTCCAGATAAATGCGAGTAAAGCTGAATATATGCATGATTAAAGAGCAGGTTACATAGAAATATGAGTTAATAAAGATATATTCACACAATGAGTTAGGCCAGTTCTTCAAAAATATGCCACAAACCAAACAGGGAACCAGGACTGACTCGAATACCAACTCCATTCAGTTACTGTCACATACCCTGAAGTCTGAAAGAGAGAGAGCAAATCCCAAACAAAATGTATTTAATTTCATTTTAATGGTAGTTAAAATAGTAATTAACCACATCTGTCTACATGGATACCTCTGCATCTGTCGTCATGGTAGCGGGAGAAATCAGCTGGCCGTGGCTTAGAAAACACATGAAAACAAAATTTTCACAATATTAATATAATAACCTTTTCTAAAGTGTTTATTTAGCGCCTACATATATCAAATAGAAAAGCATTAAAAATAAATATACTTTGTACAAAATTAGATGTTTGTTTGTAGATGTGCCTCTCAAATCAAACGAAGATGTGCGCTTTAAAAAAAGATCCTTATTGGTGGTTCTGTCTGATTTAATTTGACTTAAAAACAAAGCTTAATCAAAGTGTGTATCTAATTAATTCACCAATTAGAAGAATGTCATTTAGCAGGCTTATGCAATGTTTCCAAAGTGAGATTTAGGCATTAGTAACGCGTGTCCTACCGGGCTGAGGCTGTTCCGGCCGGCCAAAGAGGATGCTGGGGATGTCGAGGAATTTGGATCTGTGTGAAAGCAGACAGATAAGCTCATCGCGAGACGATTTACACTCAGACTGGGATCTTTGCCCGAAATAGACTTACTGAGAAAAATGTACCTTCTCCGGTTCTTAGCTCAGCCATTTACTACTAACTATACTGCAAAGCTGACTTTAAAATATCATGTAGTGACTTGAGGTAAAGTTTTATCAAGATCTTAAGGTCTTGATAAATAGTTGTTTCTTTAGCTTAACTTACAAAGATACAAATGAATACTTTTAAACAACACAACTGAAATTTAAATGTAATTTTGAGTGATTCAAGCATAACATACACCAGGTTTAAATACTGTACCTTGCTGTTTATAAATCGGGGCCCTCCTGTACACGTTGAAGCTTTCATCTGCTGTCAGAAAAGAATGGAGTGTTAGCAGATGCTTCATTTTTAACTACTGCACAGTGGAAACATTCAATTAGTATGAATGTATGTCTCTGGAAGGTGGCTGTCAAACTATTCCACTTTTATTCACAGTGTTTTAAACAGCTAGTATTAAAGGGCTACCTAACACTAGCTTCTTGCTTGAAATTGAAAACAATAAACCTTCAAAATCAGGAAGCATTTCAAACAATGAAAAATGCAAATATGGTTTCCTAAAGGCAGTTAGTTAGTTTGTAATCTTCCACAGCAAAAACACAGACCAGTGATGACTGATCAAAGCTTGGCATATCTCGTTGGCACATGATAAACCTCACCCAAAGGCACAACGCTGCTATAAATAACCACAGCTGCACAGGAAGCTGTGTGTGAAGTTGAAAAGAGACTGAAATATTTATCTAATCAATTAAAGCCATTTTAAAATAATTAATTAAACCAGGCAGAATTGAAGTTCTGAATTTTGACCACTAGGTGGCACAGTGTTTCAAAGAATAAAGTGAACCTCATCTCAGTAACATAACTCTCCATGTGTGCGAGTCCCAAATAGTTTGTTGGTATTACTTGTGTGTGTCAGACTAAATCCAGTGCTGCGTTCACCATTAATTTGGGTTAATAAGGAATACAAAATGCAATTTAACACACTAATAGAGGAGAAGAGTTAAAGACGGTGGCGCAGAAGCAGGGGTCTTACCTTTGCTTTGAGAGGGAAAGGTGTGATTATAAAGAGAAGGAGGGGAAGTGCCAGTGTTGCCACAGAATAAAGAGGAAGAAAGCGGGAACCCTTTGGATTTCGGGAAGTGCAGACAGGAGGAGTTGTGGTGGTAAAACAGAGAACAGGTGAACATGGGATGTGTTTCATATCTTTAAAAAGAGTGTTGGGATGCTTCTTTTGTGCTTATCTCACCTGGTCGGTGGAAGTGCTGTGGTGATCTGGACGAAGTTGGAGTGTAGCTATGACGATGGTACAATGTATGAAGTCCTAAAGGGCCTTGGCTTGTAGATTTTGGTACACGTGTTCTTATTTCAAAACTCTCCTGAGAAGAGGAAAACAAAACCAGCAAAGAATCCATGTGAAAATAAATAGATTTAAAGGGGAGACTGGCTCACACTGTGTGATACCAGATTTCGTGGTATTTCTGTGCGTCTGTTCTAAGTAAAGTTAATAAAAGTGTGTTTTACCTCTGTGGGTTCAATTTTGATTTCTGGTGACTAAATCAGACAAAGAAAAGAAGAAAAATCAGCACATTCACTGAATCGCGTAGTCCGTGTTAAATAGAAGGTAACACAACATATGGGTGATTCCATCTTAAATTAGAAAGTTTATACGTTTCTCCACGCATTTTATCTTCATTTGTCAAGAGGCAATGCTTGACAATGACAATCAAAAAAAACTATAAAAGATAAAATCCTGAATCCCTTTTAAAATGATTCAGGATCTGTAATTTGGGAGAGATACATCCAAAAATATCTGAGTATTGGTTTATTAAAATACGATTTGTTCATTTTTGAGACTAAGACTTTCATGTTAACAAGTATTCTGTGACTTTTGCAATGTCAAGGTTTTTTTTAAAACTAGTGCACACTAAAATATGGGACTTTACAGGGCTTTTTCAATTTTTTGTCATATTTTAATTAGTCAGTATGCAGACATTTTTCGATGTATCTGTCCCAAATTACAGATTCTGGTTCTTTGTGATGGTTAGTGAGATCAATAAAAATTGCAGGCTTGTATCCTTAATAGCTTTTGAGAGATTCATGTTCAGACATTGACTCAAATTTCAATGTGAGATAAACACATGAAAGTGGATTGATGGACCATTTAAAAAAAAAAAAAAAGTATATATCTTGAAAAGTATTTTATATATAGAGAGAGATAAAATTTCACAGCACTCATTATATATGTTTAAACTGTGGACCATAAAGTTTTTATTCAAATTGGACACCGTCAAGCAGAAGGCCCATGCTGATTTGAGATGAAATGACCCATATGTGACTTCAGGTCACAGCTTAACCCTTAAAAAAAAATTTTTTTGAGTGAGAAATTATTCATTCATCTAAATCGGAAAACTCACTGAACCTGGAGTTGTTTGTTTTTACATAAAGGCAGAAATATAATAAGAAGTTGCAAATAAAAGGATGTGATTGAAAACTGCAACTGCATGCTCTCTCTCTGTTGTTATGCATTAGACCATCAACCAAACTCATTAACTGCAAACCACAGTTCATACAAGTAAGTATTCTGCATACTCGAAATGATTTGGGCTGGTACTTTGCTAATGTAAAAATTAAAACTTGAAGCATTCTTGCTTCAAAACAGACTCTAAGGGACAATTCACAAAAATATACATGGTTTTTCTTCTGGCCTGTGGTGCTATTTATCCATCTCGACTGTTCTGATGTTAACTGCCAAGTTTTGTAGAAATGCTTCTTTTGAATACGCCTGAACTAAATGGCAAGAACCAAAAAACATCTTTGAAAAACTCCTCCACAGATCTAATTTTAAGCAGTTTAATGTAGGAACTCTGACTCCACCTGCCAAACTAAAGGAAGCGTGCAGTTACCTCACATCACAGCTAAGCTGAGAGAGACGTCATTAATGCTGCCACTTTAATGAGAATCTGCCTCTCTTCACAGCACGCTTCCTTCAGGACAGGGAAACAGACTAAATAGATAAATAGCTCCACGTTCCACAATAATGACATGCATATTTCATTTTAGGGTGATCTGTCCCTCTAAAGACTTTTTTTTACAATAGATGTTTTTATTTTCTGGGCCAAATACAACTAAACACAAGAATGAGAAAAACAAGACTTTACTTGGTTAGACTCCTAAATAAAATAAAGACACAAACATGTCACTCGACACAAGCTGGAGCGTTGGATGAAATTACCTCTGCAGGACTTTTTTGGACTCTTTGGCTGTGTTGTGTGTTTCCTTTCTCATCCAGAGTAGAGGGGTGGTCATTCACAGACTTATAAGATATCATATCAGGATACTCAATATCGTATATAGCCTTGACTCTGGGAATTGCTGCTAAGTCTCTGTAATCAATGATCTCATTATCTACTTTGGCCTGGGAACAGGACAGGGAGGAGAGGAGAGGAGAGGAGGCACAAGGAGCAGACACAACAGATTAGGTCTTATGAAAGGTCAGAGGTGTCTTATTACATCATTTCAGGGAGGAATTAAACTTTAATCCCGTGATTTAGGCACATGAGGTGAGCGGATTCGGTTAGTCTATTATGAAATCCAATGTTTTTGTTTCAACATGCAAAATGATTTCCAGGCTTTTGTGCATAGCAGAGGTAGTTTTCTTATATTCTGAGGTGTTTTGGTGGGAGTAAAGTTTATGTCATTTCTGTGGGTGATAAAAAGCTGGGTGGAGGAGACTAATTACACTGAAAGCACCAGTTTTTGTGATCAAAGTCGGTCTGAATGCATTCAAACCCTGATTTTCTCAGGAGATTTATGGATGTATTGAGAGTCTTCATCATTCAGCCACAACTAAAATCACATTTTGCCTAAAAAGCACCAAGAAACTAGTTCCGATCAGTCAAGGTACCACTTGCTGAATTATGTTACTGATTTTAATGCTCTATTTTCCTAAGTGTTTCTCCACTTCTCACATCAATACGAATTTTTTCGCAAAGGGGAAACTCTGTCCGTGCGACTCCCCTGTATAAATAAAGGATAGATCAAACACAGATCAACCCACGGTGAATCACACACCATAGATGCAAATGCTGGCCTGTGAACTTACACAGATAGTTCGACCTGGGCTGCCAGGAGTGCACGAGCCCGGCCTGGAACAGGAGCTTTCAGATGATGATCTAGTGCGCTGAGAATGGGGGAAAACAAAAAATCAAGCAACAGAAACAGCTACCTCAGAAACAGTACTTTTTTTTGCTGTCGATTGCGGCCTTACATCCACACACACACACACAAGCGTTTCTTTCAGGATTGCAATCCATGGCACACTCAGTGTACAGTAGAGGTACTTAACTAAGTAATGTGATTAATTAAGAGATTTCCAGGCAATTTCAGTGTGGTTAATAGCCACAACAATCCCTGATAGCAAAAAAAAGTGTGAAGCCGAGCATGCAGTACTGCCAACAAAGTTCATTCACAAGCAGTAGCTTATTAAAAGTCCACCTAAACATTGTGCAATGTAAAAAATCAAATGTATAAAAGGGGAATCTTAGACTGTCAATTTAAGGCAACAAGCTCTGATTTGACCAGCCAGGTGTCTCTCATATTGCATTGTGAAACAAGCACGTGTGGTTAATCTCAAATCACGAGATCGCAGCCTGCTCACTGCAAACCGCAGACCTGCTCGCAGTATTAACCTTCAGTTCATGTTGCGGGAAAAAGAAATCAAGACAGGGCGTTTTAGGTCTTCCGACCTGGGGAGGAATACATCGTGTAAAGAAATCACCTTGTACAGCTGCAGTAAGTCTTTGGTATGTGAGTTTGTAAAATCACTTCCATTTGATTTAGAAAATGCTCAAACTAACATGTTTAACAGTGAGTAAAAAAAACTTACCCTGTAGCTGTCCTCCATTCTGCTGGTTCCTCTGCAATCTGGGTGCCAAATTACTGATCCTGTGAAAGAAGAGACAATTGATTTTTGCAACTTTTATCAAAATGAGAAGACTTTTAAGCAGATTCTTACTCTGGATGGCATTACCTCGGCCTCCAGTAACACTGTGAGGAACCTTGGAGTCATTTTTGACCAGGACATGTCCTTCAATGCACATATTAAACAAATATGTAAGACTGCTTTCTTCCATTTGCGCAACATCTCTAAAATTAGAAATATCCTGTCTCAGAGTGATGCTGAAAAACTAGTTCATGCATTTATTACTTCCAGGCTGGACTACTGTAATTCTTTATTATCAGGATGTCCTAAAAACTCACTGAAAAGCCTTCAGCTGATCCAAAATGCTGCAGCAAGGGTACTGACAGGGACTAGAAAGAGAGAGCATATTTCTCCTGTTTTGGCTTCCCTTCATTGGCTTCCTGTTAAATCCAGAATTGAATTCAAAATCCTGCTCCTCACATACAAAGTCTTAAATAATCAGGCCCCATCTTATCTTAATGACCTTGTAGTACCATATCACCCTATTAGAGCACTTCGCTCTCACACTGCAGGCCTACTTGTTGTTCCTAGAGTATTTAAAAGTAGAATGGGAGGCAGAGCCTTCAGTTTTCAGGCCCCTCTTCTGTGGAACCAGCTTCCAGTTTGGATTCGGGAGACAGACACTATCTCTACTTTCAAGATTAGGCTTAAAACTTTCCTTTTTGCTAAAGCATATAGTTAGGGCTGGACCAGGTGACCCTGAATCCTCCCTTAGTTATGCTGCAATAGACGTAGGCTGCCGGGGATTCCCATGATGCATTGAGTTTTTCCCTTCCACTCACCTTTCTCACTCACTATGTGTTAATAGACCTCTCTGCATCGAATCATATCTGTTATTAATCTCTGTCTCTCTTCCACAGCATGTCTTTATCCTGTTTTCCTTCTTCACCCCAACCGGTCGCAGCAGATGGCCGCCCCTCCCTGAGCCTGGTTCTGCCGGAGGTTTCTTCCTGTTAAAAGGGAGTTTTTCCTTCCCACTGTCGCCAAAGTGCTTGCTCATAGGGGGTCATATGATTGTTGGGCTTTTCTCTGTATTTATTATTGTGCTATCTACTGTACAATATAAAGCGCCTTGAGGCGACTTTTGTTGTGATTTGGCGCTATATAAATAAAATTGAATTGAATTGAATTGAACTTTTACTGTTTTTAACCAACAGGGCCGTGTTTATGCATTCATCACCGACCAAAAATGCTTCTTGGCCTTGAATGGACAGGCCGTTTATTTAAAGAGAGGCTACAATCTCAAACTGACCTTGCACATACATTTCTTCTCCTTCTGTGAACATCCTGTCGCATCGGCTGCATCTTGCACAGCTGGGGTGATAATGTCTGTCCCCAGCCTAAGTCAGATAATGAGCAAGACAAAAGTGGCTCACAGACTGCGTACGTACGGGAGCTGCATGAAATGAACAGCTGCAGAAATCACATTGCAGTTCGTCAGGTTACGTCTGCCCAGCAGTGTAGTTGGACCGCTGACTAAATGAGGTGTTAACAGCCTAGAGTGTGGTCGTTAGCGAGGGAGGACACTTATTAGGAGTGGTAAATGATAATAGCCATTAAATAGACAGATAACATTCAAAACAGGTGATTAGACCTTTTTAGGAACAGAAAAAGTGGCGGCACACTCGACACTCCAGGGAAAGAAGTTGCATGAACACTGAGCAAAATTAAAGACAGGCAGCTGCGGACTACAAAGAGGAATTTAACAGATTTAAATCTCTGAAGGGCTTCTGAGACTAATGTTTGTAATAAAATGTACTGCAATAGAAAAAGAACAAAGATTGAAACAGGAGTAAGACTCTTCGCTGAAAGCAGATCTCTCTTACCTCTAAGAGTTTTCCAGTTATAAACTTCTGACATGCTTCACATTTTACCCCAAACTGAATCTGGTAGTCTCTCTCACAGTAGGGAACTCCATCCCTGAAAGATGCACATGACATACACTTACCCATGCAGTACATGTGGAACTTTTGTATCATCATTTTAGCAGCATTCATCTAATCATACTCAATTTAGAAATAAAAGATTAAGGAAGAGGAACACAAAGCATACTGAATGAGTGAGTGCATGAATGAGACATTTATATTTACTTGCTGATATATTCTCCGCTCAGCACTTTCCTGCAGGTTTTACACTTGAAGCAGCCTAGGTGCCACTGGCCTCCGAGGGCTAATAGAGCCTGTCCATTCTTGATGTCTCTACCACAGCCAGTGCAGTCTGAAAACACAACATATACATTTATACTCAGTGGTCACTTTAAAAGGCAGCTGCTCAACTTATTAGACGTGCTCAGCTGCTCATTGATGAAAATATCTAATCAGCCAATCACATGACGTTTAGCCATATAGACCAAGCCAAGAGAAAACATCCAGAGAGCAGCAGTTCTCTGGGTGAAATGACCTTGTTGGTGCCAGAGGTCAAAGGAGAATGGCTGGACTGCTTGGAGCTTATAGGAAGGCAACAGTACCTAAAATAATCACTCATTCATTTATAGTTGGTGTGGTAAAAACAAATACATTGACAATGATGAAAAGTAAGAACAATACCAATAAAACCAATATTGGGTCAAAATCCAGAGAGTATAAATGTGTGTTAAGATGAGCTTTAAAGAAATGTATTCCATAAACTAGGGGATGCAACAGAGAGTGCCCTGTCCCCTCTGAGCTTCCACTTATGGGCCCCTTAGTGCTGAGTATTGTTTAAACACCACAGGTTACATGAGTGTTGTTGCTGACCATGCCCATCCCTTTAAGACCTGACTCTACCCGTCTTCTGACGGCTTCCTCCAACTGGATAACACATCAGAGCTCATATCATTTCAATCTGGTTTCTTGAACATGGACAATAAGTTCACTGTAGTCAAATGACCACAGTCACTGGCTCTCAATCCGATAGAGCACCTTTTGGATGGAACGGGAAATTCAGATCATGGCTGTGCAGCCCACAAATCTGCAGCAACTGTGTGATGCTCTCATGTCAATATGGACCAACATCTCTGAGGAATGTTTCCAGCAGCTTGATGAATCTCTGCCATGAGAAAAGCACCTTTCCGCACACTCCTGCAGAGAGATCCTCTTAGTCCAGAGGCTTTGTGAGTCTGAATCCCCTATTTATCCCCCATTTATCTATAATCACTACACAGATGAGGTCAAGCAGAGGTAAAGAGTTAAGTTTTACTGTATCTCTTGCTTCATACTGGCAGGTTCACAATAGGATGACTGGATTCGTGAAGGAAAGTCAACTTAAAGGGTTGTAAAGAAATCCGCAACAGCTGCAGGCGGGTATTAGACTGGATTTAGTGACACTGTGTAGTCGTCATAGTGATAAGAAAGGTGACATTACCCAAAAAGGCTTACAACTGATGATTGATTTCTTTTCCCCTCTTACAAGCAGATTTCTTGAATGATCCCAAATACTTTTGTTATCCAATTCATTCTACACAAGCACAGGAGAGTCAGATGTGCTACCTGCAAAAAAGTGAAGACTTAAACTTCCCATTTGCTGACAGATGTTGACCCTGAATGACTCTTGAAGACAGGATAAACTAAATAAACAGGCAGCTGGCAGAATACCCACAGCTGGCCAGTGTTCAATGTATAATCCACTGTCTTATTAAAACTACAAGGGATCAAAACCTTTGATATATTTTTTGAATATTTCGATATGAACACTGCTTAGAGAGTATGCAGAAATGCTCTTACTGCTGGAATAGCTGGTGGCGTTTGGAGACGGAGACACAGGTTCCATACAGTGCTGACAGAGGCAGTCTTTTCCAATGAAGGTGACACAATTCCCAGCAGGAAAAGGCTGTCTGAGAATCAAAGTAAGAGACACAATTATACCAAGGATTTGTACCAAGAACTAAAACCTCCCAAACATCATTTTTAAGATTACTTGCAAATGGTGCAAACAAAGCAGGCTGCGTGGTAGGTCTTCCCCAACACCGTGACCACCTCTCCCTCCACAAATTCTCCACAGCTGTTGCAAGCTGTGCCGTGAAGTCGCTGGAAGTCCAGCGGGCAGAGGTAGTCCCCATTCCTCATGAAGAAGCCACTCTGAGCTAAATCACAGCCACACACTGCACAGAGACACATTCAGAGAAAGATCTGATCAATATTCCAATGTTTTATATCAAGACTGTTACAAGTTAGTGATGTAAAAGCTAGTGATAACACCAAAGAGGATTATTACCAGCTCTATTTAGAGACTTTGCCTGACCCATTTATCTTTTAGTCATTGCAGACATCTTTTTCATCAAAACCCATCAAACCTTTGACCCTAAAGTGGCCACTTTAAGTTGGTCTAAAAAGTAATGTTTCCTACTTTTCCCTTTGTCTTTGTGCATTTGTTTACTCTGTTGCCCTTTAGTTTAGTTTCCAGACCGTAGCTAACGTAAAGTGTCACCTTCACTCTGGATGTTGTCACAGTAGGAAGTTAATAAAGCATCGGATAAATGCTATTTCTGCTCCCTGACCCTCTGATTCTTAAGGCTTTCTGAAACGTCTCTGTGGTTTTGTGCATTACGCACAATGTAAACATCTGTCTACATTGTGCGCGGTACTGATCAGCTTCGTGCCAGGTTACAGGCGATATATAGAGTTGTCTGTCTGCTTGTTCGTAGTTATTTGATACTCCAGCATCCAACCTGTCCTGCTGCGCCTGCCACAACAGAATGCACACAATGCCAAGGACAGATTTGTGCTGCTCTATTCCTGTCCTCCTGCTACTCTCTAACAATGTAAACAAGTTCCAAATTATGCTATTTTGAATTCAACCATCTTTGAACATGCCCCTGCTTCCATGTTCAAAGCAGGGGATTATTTTAAGCAATAGAAACGTTTTCTGTGAATTTGCACAAAAATAATGGCAATCCTTCACAAAATATCGACAGCCCTAATTTACTGCATTTTAACAAGGATATTATTTTTTACTGGCACCAAGTTGGCGAAAGCTTAACACTGTTCTTGGCCACATAAACAGCTGAAAAATAAATCACACATTTTATACAATCAAACGATAACATAACACATTTGAAATGACAGAAGATTTATTTGAACATAAATATTAACATTCATGTGAAGCTGTTGGGATAGCTGCTGACCAGAGTTACTACCTCTTTGGCTCACTGCAATATTTTTTTCTGACATTTGGATTTTTGTATGAGATATGTGCACGAAATGAGGTAGTGTTATGATTTTGCAAGCAACAGACTCAAAAAAGATTGACTGAGGAACAATAACAGTAACAGTGTATGGTTACTTTACTCTAAAATGTCCTGTATTTTAACAGCAAACACTAATAGACACATTTCTGACAGTCAGGCATTGATTCATTCGCCCTGCTCTCTCGGTACTGCAAGCTTCTCTTCTCTGAAAGTCTCTTTGTTTCCCCTGCGCTGTAAACATCGTCACAATGACATGAAAGGACAACAACACGAGAAGCTTGTCAGAGCTTATTAGTGGGGACAATTGCTTGCAGAGGAAGCACTGCATGTTTTCCACGAAGCAGAGTAACACCACTGATTGGCCATTTGACAACCCAGGTGGTTCTCACAATAGCCTGCCGAATTACTGGCCTGTTGTTCTCAGGAAAATTGCATCACTGTCTGGTTGGACAAAGCCAGACTGAAATGGAAATGACAATCAGGAACACTGTTATAAACAGATTCCTCTGTCAGCCTAAAACTCGAGTGCTGCGTTACCAGCACAGTCATACCAGTGCAGTGGTGTCCTTCCATCAACACTCACCTTTGCATGTAAAGCAGTTTATGTGGAAGTAGCTGCTCTGAACACGCAGCACCTCTCCTCTGCATGACTCCCCACACCTGAAGCAGCAGATTACCTTCTTCCCTGCTGGAGGGCAGGGGTGGCAGCTATCCTGGGTGTGTAGTACTACAAGAACACAAGATATAAATGAATCAGTTAAGTCTTGATCAGTCGATTAACTGCTATAGTTTTGTTACTTTACACTGCTCTTTTTTGTCTATTGTATGCAACAGAGTTGTGCATTGCAGAGTCTTACATAATTATTTGCAAACTAATAGTTGCAACATCATGTTGGTAGAGGAAACTTCCACAGACACAACAGTCTGTGAACATGTTTAGCAACTTAGCATGTTCACATTCGCTAATAAGTGCTTAAGACGAGATGAGGCCAAAGGACTGGCCATTTGTTTTTTAAAAAGTAATTGGACGAACTAAAATTTTGACCTGTTGATCCAGAATTCATCCTGTGGGGACCATGAATGTCCTCAAATAATTTAAGGCAACTTGTCCAGTACTTGTTAGGACCGTGTACACAGGTGGTTCTCAGACCACTAGTTTAAATGCCTCATGAGCATCATGAGGCATTTAAACTCAGCATCATAAGAGGACTTTTCATAGTTTTCACTCTGTTTTCCCATTGTTGTCTAGAACCAGTTGCTTAGACCTAATTCCCTGGATCCATGCAATCAATGAGGTTAAAACACAAAATGTATCGCTGTGCCCCTCATATGTACACAAATGTACACGCCCGCAGTGCAATTACATGACAATCAACATTACTCCATTTTCTAATACAAGTCACTGTAAAGCAATCATCTTTTTCATCATCGTTTTTCATCCATAGGAATTTATCCTGCTCTGTCTGAACAACTCATAACGTTAATCCACTCAACCAGTCAGTTCAGCTTTTACATAACTGAGATGAACGTACGACCCAAATCTGAAAGGTTCGGACACTATAGCATATAAAACCTATATTTTATTCACATTAGAACAAAGAAACATTTCAGATGTTTAAACTAAAATATTGCACTATTTCATGAAAGGTATAATATGCATTTTGAAGCAACATTTTAAAAAGTTGGTACTAAAAAGAAAAGACTTTAAGAACATTTCTCAGCAAAGAACTTAACATGACTGGGTTAAAAGAGCATTTTAGAGTGGCAGAGCTAATGTTCATCATCATAAAATTGTGCATACTTTGAACATTTCGTTACAAAACATCATCAAAGAGTTTCAAAAATTTGGAGAAATCTCTGTGCGCACGGGACAAAGCTGGAAAGTATTATTTGCTCATGATCTTCAGACACACAGGCAGCACTGCACTAAAAACAGGCATAATTTTGTCATGGAAATCACTGCATGGGCTCAGGAACACTTCCAGAAATCACTGTCTGTAAACAGTTCATTGTGCCATCCACAAATGCAGGCTAAAGGATGTATTATCCAAATGAGAAGCCATTTATGAACATGATCCAAAAAGCTGTCTTCTGAGGGAAGTCTAATTTAAAATGAACTGAGGCAAATTAGAAAACTGTTTTGTGGTCTGACAGATCAAAATTTGAAGTTCTTCTTGGAAGAACACCAAGCAAGGGACCATCCAGACGACGTCTTTTTTAGGGACGGCATTGCGTATTTCAGCGACAACATGGCTTCATAACATCCTACGTGCAGTCCAGACCTCGGACTGCAAGGTCTGGACTGAATTTGGCACCACAAAAACAAAAAATACAATAAAGTTGACCCAGCACTGTTGAGCATCTAGAATCCTGTATCGGACAAGAATGGGGCAACTTTACTCCCCCACCCCCTGCCACAACTTTTGTTGTAGATATTTTGCTGCCATCAAATTCAACATGAGCTAATATTTTTCTTAAATCAGTACATTTTCTCAGTTTAAACATTTAATATGTTTCTAGGTTCTATTGTGGATAAAATATGGATTTAAGAGACTTGCAGAATCATTGCATTATATTGCATTTTATTTACAAGAGAATATTTACTTTTTACACAGTATCCCAGCTTTTTCAGAACTGGGTACATGTGCACTATGTTTTGGCTTAATTACACTTACGCATCCACAGACTTTGAATACAGGCTGGCCAGGTGGATATTACCTCACAAAAGTCAGACAACATCACAAAACTGTTTTTTCCCCTACGGAAACATAAATATTTTAATGTTACAACACTTTTAGTAGGTATAATGTACAAGAGCAGTGGCCCTTGTGCAAAATTTTGTCTTACATCTTACCAAAACTCTTAAGATAATTTTTCTTTCTGTATCTTTCTTGTTTGAATGACAGCACCAGCATGCCTGTACAATCTAATCACAGCCACTTGAAACGTCCTTAATGTGATTATCTAAGGAGAGGGAGGAAAGAATGTGTTGTGTCGAGAGCAGTCTGTCATCCAGTAAGAGGACACCCAGCATACAAACAGACAGACACATGAATTTCATTTTTCATATACTGCTGGCAACCAAAAACTCAACAGTGCTCCATAATGCACACACATAAATTCACTAACTGGAAATCTGTCTCAGATACTATTAGTCACACTAAATTCAATGAGCTGGGTCTAAACTTATTTGATTCAAACAGAACGATTTGTGCAGACTTGAAGGTGAAATGTTTTTTTGCACGGGCTTGTGAATGTTACTGAAGTGAGTCAAGCATCGCTGGTATGTGGCCCCGATCTGCCCCGCACCAGGAGAGATTTCTTACTATGGCAACAAGTGACATTTAGGGACCATATCTCAAAGGCTCATTCTACAGACACTTCGGTTAAATGTACATTATTTAGCACTGTAGTTATGAAAAAGCCTATCAATCAACAATCTATCATCCCAGTGCTCTGGAATAAAACTGAACATACAAATCTAGAGTGTTAGAGCAGACGGGATGAGCCTAGTTGGAATGTAGCCCATCAATTAGGGCATAGGACTGTAACAACTATTGAAACAGGTCTTTGTCCTAGAGCGCCTCGGACATTTGTTAATGAGATGTTCTGCCAGCACGAATTCATGCAATTCACTTGTCATGAGGTCAGAAATACTTTAAGTTTTATTTTTGTTGGAAACAAGATGATGAATATAATCAGGCCTAGCTGTACTATACTGCACTGTATGGTGCGTGGTGTCATCCTGAAGTGTGCTTTTAATTGTCGTTTTTGTTTTAATGGTAAAACTCAAAAAAGATTGAAGCCCTCAGATGGAAAGCTTTTTGATGCCCTCCCACACTTTCTTGATCTCTACCACAATCTGAAGCTGATATGTGATACGTGTCAAGTATTAGCAAACGGTAGATTTAGAAAGACAGCAAATGGAGAGAAACCCGAGCCGAACAGCTAATCACACACAGCCCAGCTATGAAAATCTGTATCTGTGTGTGTGTGTGTGTGTGTGTGTGTGTGTGTGTGAGAGAGAGAGAGAGGAGGACGGGAGCATCTATTTTCGGTATGCTTAGTTTTTATGTACGTAGGGGGAAGTAAAATGGCATAAGAAGATTTAAACTTCAGCAGTTCTTAGAACTCTATTGTCAAACAAATACATTTCCAAATCAGCTTCTGGACTTCATCTGAGTGACCTTAATGCCTGATGTTGAATTTGTTTTTTAATAACATATAATTTGCACAATAATAAATAATGTGCAAAGGTCTTATTGCCTGTCATTTCATCACCGCTCATCACTTTACAAGGAGTCAAACTTTCTTGTCATATTTTAAGGTGGTCTTGAATGATAGCTCTCCAGGCTTTTTGAAGCTCTTTCAAAGTTTTCCTTTGGACATTGGTTCATTTGTCATTTAAAACTGACCTATGAATCACTGAAAATCCTTTAGCCGAATCTGTGAAAAATGCCAAAGGCAACACAGTTTGACATAAAGTAGTATTTTTGTATCAGTAAGGTGTCTTGATGCATGCTCAATCATCCAGGTAGGAAATTCCCCAAAAGTTGATCCTTGATTAGTGATCAAGGAACTGACCTCCCAGCCCACTGTTCCTTCAGTGGTGCTAGTTTAGGCCATTGATGTACGGTTTATAAGATTGAGAAAGCCTGCAGTCAGCTGAGACTGAAGAAGTCACTTGGATGAGTTACGAAACAGTTCTCCCACTGAAAACACTACGTCCAGATGAACAGAATTAACTTTTGGCGATATCAGGAAGGTGGTTCCCAAAGAGCTGGAAATTTGGCATATCAATGTGACCTTAAAAAAACATGAGGAAACTGGATAAGTGGAGGACAAAAGAAGATGTTGCAGGCCTAAAACATTATGTAAAAAGTATCTGAGACAACAGCTCTGATGAAGTGATGAGTCCAAATTAGAGAATTTTGATAATACAACAGTGAGTGTCTCCAGACAGCTGTAAAACCAGTGGTGGTGGAGATCTTATGAAAACTGATGGAATTATGAATACTGAAAAGTAACATCAGATTTTGATCCACCTTCTAATACCATTTGGAAAGCCTCTGAGTGGCAACTGCCTCATTCTTCAGCATGAAAATGATCCCAAACACACTGCCAACAGTAAAAGCATACAGTACTCGGATAGAAAAACACACAGCGGCCTCCCCAGAGCCCAGACCTCAACATTATTGAAGCAGTGTGGGATCATCTTGAAAGAGCAGTAAAATAGGAAAGCCTACATCTAAAGAAGAGCTTTGAATGTACTTCAAGAAGCCCAGAGAAACTTTCCTGAAGACTTGAAATTATGAGAAAACTTGCCTAGCAGAGGCTGTGTTAAATAATAAAGGTGATCATACCAGGCAATGACTTTCAAGCTCATTAGAATTGTACAAAATCTGTTTTTGCCTTAGGTCAGAGGTCGACTTAAGTGACACATTACTAAACCTAAATAAAACCTTGAATATTTACATTTCTAATCTGGATTTTTAAAGGTTTTTTTCATATTCACAGATATTGTCATGTACTACAAATTAAAGTCTTGCAGTGTATTGTGATGCCATCATTATCTTGGGCAGACAGATTTAATAGCACCCTACCTGCACTCTACAGAGGCTTTATTAAAGCACTCAGGCTGTGATTCAAAGACTACAAAGATGTAAAATCAGCGTAACCGTTCAAATGACTTCAAGTTCAGTAGGAGCAAAGTAGCATCGGGAATTTCTAGAGTAGAGAGCACCATGTGTGAGAATATTATCCGAACAACCGCTCATTTAGTCGAACGACTTTAAATTATTTATTGATGTTTCTTGTTGCTGCTGTGGAAGACAGAATACCGTCACTCTGATAAGAGTCACCTCCACATTTCAGTCACAGATCATCTGAGTGCTCCTTGTTGCTGCACAGTGGGCTAATCGCTGCTTAATTCAGAGGCATTTCTAAAATCACATGCTGTTCTTTCCCAACCATGTTCTACTTTTATTGTAACAGCTGTACTTGCACTTTTCACCGTACACTTTTACACATGCACAGTGTCAATCTAGCATAGATGTAGGTGTTCAGTGATGAATTTATCTGAAATGAAAAACGTCACATTTTTCATTTTTACTACCGTGACCAAAAGTGTCATCAGGATCCAACTTTAACTCGACAAAAATAACATCTCATAAATATGAAAAGACAACCAAAAATATACACAAGGAGACATGTTTCCTTTCTTTGTTACCTGTACACACACACACACAAACACACTTGAAAATGTCTACCTTTCTGTTTCATGGTTTCTGTTCTTCTGCGCTGGAGCTCACGGCGTGAGTGAGGAGAGGCACTAACTGGACTGCTGGTCCAAGAGAAAGGGGTGGTTCCACAACACAGAGGCCAGGGGTGTGTGTTTGTGTGTGTGTGTGTGTGTGTGTGTCAATGAAAGAGGACAGCAGGACTGCCATTAAAATCTCTTGTGCTTCTGATCCATGACCTCATCCATACTGAGGGGGAGAGTATGTGAATGTGAGCTCACTGCGATGATGTAATTGTTTCTCTGAAATATAACGCTGCTGCACTTGTGTGTTATTCTGAAGTATTAGTGTTGGGGTTTTCTTTTAGAGGGAAAAACATACAAACTTTTCTATGTCGGCATTAAATCATATATCAGGATTACATGATTGTTTTTGAAAAGCGATCACACTGGTGCAGCAGCTGGGACTGTCAGATCATTCTGGGACTGAACGTTCCTGGGGGATCTCTGCATGCCTGTTTGGCTAATAGTTTATTTTAAATTGGCTCTTATGTTCATAAAAGTGCATTTTTGGCACCAAACTCTTGTTTTGCTTTTGCGGTTCGCTGCAAAAGCCATGCCTCATTATCCATTTGCACTGTGAAGCAACGTCCAAATAATTTTGCAGCATTTGTCTGAAACTGAGCAGAGAGCATAGTCCTGTGTACTTCAGAATTTATCCTGCTTCTTCTGTCAGCAGATACATCATCAATAAACACTGATCACCTGGTTCCACTGCCAGACAGACATGCCCAGATTTTGTTTCCAGAACTGTTCAAAGTCTGTTTGATGTTTTCTGGCAAAGGCTAATCTGGCCTTCAGATGTTTATCCTTTTCTAAAACCAACTAATAATTCTGTCATTATACACTTTAGCTGTCTTCTGTGATGTTTCAGACCTTTTTTCTGTTGCTCAATCAACTTCAGCTTTCTCAAACTCTTACTGAAAGGCGTACACAGCAAGGGTTGTGCAGACTTGTGTTGACTGAAACTGTGATGCATGCAGTCATCATGAGTGCATGTAGACCTCAACCCTATGGACAATTTGTGAACTACGCTTAAAAGCCGTGTCTGTGCCAAGAAACCAACTGATTTAACTCTACCTATTCTATCACGAAGAGCAGTCAAATATTCAGCCAGAATTGTGCCAGAAGTTTGTTGATGGATACCAAAAGCATCTGATCCAAAGTACAGCTTGCTAAGTGACATTTAACTAAATATTAGTTAGGTGTTTATGTCTGTATCTATAATTTTGACCCAGTATGGATTAGAGAAAACTTTAAACCACTTTATAAACTTGAGGGAAATATCAAGCAGCAGCTCATTTTTCAAAAGATAAGACCAATAGCTACCACCTAATGAAGTAACGAGTCATTACCTGACAGCTCTGCAGGTATACCTGCCAGCTTTTCACACAGAATGTAGTCGTTAGGGTTGAGGAACGGTAGCTGCTCCATTATGGACTGCTTTGGAATCAGGTAGAGAACCTCTGCGATTTGACCGTCTTCAATTATTGACATGCGCCTGACGGAGTTCTTCCTCTTCACCCGGTTCAGAACTATCATGTCGTTGCTGCGGCTGGAGCCGCAGATCTTGCCCAGGTTGCTGAGGTTGAGAAGGCTTGACACGCTCATGTTGTCGAGACTTTCAGCCAAACAGTTCAGGCTGAAGACCGACTGCCGGTTAGAAACCATAAAGCAAACGTGAAGATGTCAAGCCCTTGTGTGGAATGTCAGGTATTAAGTCGACTTTGTGAGTCAGCATGAGTGTTTATGTGTGTGTGTGTGTTGTCCATCAGGCAGTCGCAGACTAACTCCCACCGCACGCCCCTTAAGAAGCTTAGGTGAGGTGTATTTTTAGGGTTGATCCTCACAGTAACAGAGGATCTCAGCTCTTGGAAGTCTCTTTCAAGTAACCTTCTCTCTGTTTTAGTAACACTGACTTGACACAAGTATGTCAGCATTCGAATCTTTGTTTTCTACTCAATCGGGGCAGTCTTTTTAGAAGATTATGAGCTGTGTGCTCAAAAGGGCCATCCATATCTGTACAAGTCAGTCTGTTTGATGGTTGGATGGATTATGGCTGAACTAAAGGACAGCTGGACACAGACACACACATGTGCATGTAAATGATATTCAATAACCTTATAGCATCATTTAACCCACCTTACTCATGCTGTCTAAGCTTAGCTGTAACCTAACCTGAGGATGAATGAAGCAACACGCGTGACCGAATGGTAAATGTGACAGGATTGTTTTTCTTGTAAAAAGAGAACCCCTAAATGCAGCTTATTAAAGTTTCTTTATTGTTATTATAATTTATTTAACCTTGTTACATCTGCATCTGCACAGATATATTTTACTAAACAAAATAAAAATATCCCATGTAACATGTCTTATAATAGTTAACCCATCTGATCAGGTCTAAACTTCTAAACTAATATCTATATCTATCCATCTATATTTTAAAAAAACCTCACCATGAAAATAAACATCTTCTATTATGTCAGATTCACCAACTTCACATCTTACTCCTGTCATACTCCTTAAAACTGAGTTGTAACTCAAGAATCAAAAGGCATTTTGCACAATTATTTGCATTTAGATTTTATTTAGTAGCGTTGATGTTTGTCTTTTAGAAATGGAAAAACTTGTACAAGACTGAGTAGCAGTGGGCCAATACAAATGGAAAAAGGAACTAAATACATCAATGTCACTACCAATATAAAAGTAGTAGCATATCCAGAATTAGGGGGCATGGGGAAAATCGGTGAACGCCTTAAAGACTCTGTGGTATTCACTGAAGAGGGTGTGCTGCTATTTATCTGCAGCTATTTTAACCAAGGCCACATTCTTACAGGTGTTGACAGTTTGATGGATGTGATATGAAGTACTGTTATTCTGCCTACCACCCCGAAAATGCCCACAATCACTTATAAAAAAATAAAATAAAGTGCCCACTACATATTTGGGGATTAACAACATCCAAGTAACTGAGGTGAAAATCATGCAAAGAGAAAAGTGGACTCACTCACAATCCTATGATCTTGATACAAACTGTACATGTGTGAGGAGCGCCACCTAATGGCTGTTGTGTGTTTAACATGCACTCATAAAAGAGAGACTTCAACCGAACACTCCGCCTGCAGGTCAAGTTGACGTGTTGAAATCGCAACTTTGCAAGAACATCGTTAACGTGTTTGCGTGAAGAAAAACATTTTGTGAACACTACTTTTTCCTTTTTTAAAACACTGATTGTTTACATGATCACTATTTATGTTGCTTATTCCAATAAACGCAAGTCCTGATCACTCTTTTCTAAATCTGTTTTCATGAAACCAAACGTCTGAGAGAAACAACTCTCTTTCTAGCAGTTATAGGCACCACCGTGTGTAGCAGCTAGGTGCCGATTGTGTCTGTCATGTGCTGTGTTTGTGGTCACTGTGAGGGAAAACAAATTAAGTATCAAGTTGCACAGATAAAAGTCTAAACTGAAATGATAAAAGTTTGGAAAGCAGCAGAATTGCAAGAATCTCACTGTTGTTACAAATACAATTATTTAGTAACTACAGGAATGTCCACACAATTATTTATAGCAGTGGAGTCATTATAGTCACAACAAGACTGATAAAAAAGGGTTTGAGTGTTTGTGTTAAAAAAAATAAAAGAATTACAAAGTTAAAACTCAAATAAATGGAAATCTGTAACTAAGTAAGTATTCAGACTGTTTGCTTTTGTGTCCCCATCATCAGATACATCCCTTTTTCTTTAATAATCCTGGAAATGTTTCTAGAACCTGATGTAAATCCACCTGTGGCCACCTGAAGGAATTAAACATGATTTAAATTTTTTTTTTTTTTTTTTTAAATCTACGGTTATAAAACGACTTCTGAAGTATTCAGGAACGATTTGACTTAAAAAACAGTGAAATAAACGACCTGATTTGGCAGGACTCCTCACATGCTTTTCTTGCAAGAAGGATCTCGGTCAAAGAGGTGACCAAGGACCTGAGACTCACTTTAACGGTAGTTCGGTTATCTGTGAGATGAGAGAAGCCCCTGATATCCATCTCAACAGCACCTTACTAATCACCTTCACGGCTGTGCAGCCACATGGAAGTTACTCTAACTAAAAGGCATAACAGATTCATGGAGCTTCCAAACGGCAAACTCTCTCAAAGGAAAGGAAAAGATAATCTAGCCAACACCAGACATGACTCATAACCTGCTGAAAACTTTACTGTAATCCCTACAGTGAAGCATGATGGTTGTATATAGGGATACTTGTCAGAGCTGCTGAAAACTTAATGAGTGGCATCAAAAAGGAAAAGGAATGGTCTTTAAGACAATCTGACCCAGAATAAATGGCCTCGAATTCCTTCTGAGTTGACTGCATTTCTTAAAAACTGTAAATGAAAAGCTCAAGAGTTGATAGAACGAGATCCAACAGCATCACCATCTTCCTCATTTGGCTCATCCTCTGCCTGGGTGAGTGGCTCTCGGTCTGGGTCTCTCGGTGCCTGCCCTGACTTCTTGGTTGTCTTGTTCAGGGTCCCACCCTGTAGGGAAAAAAATTAACTTAGTGCTGAGTTTGTGTATAGAGTATAAACTCATGAGATAACTTCTACAGATGTCTGACCTGTCTGTGATCAACAATGTTAAGCAGCACTGAGGTCACAATGCAGCTGATGGTGTTGGCCAACATGAAGATCATCATCCTCTGCCAACGCCACAGCGGGATCTTAGTTTCACTGCAACACAAATGGAGCAACCGCAGAGCTAAACAAGACTGGATGGACCATTAGTGCACGGCAATGAGATTCTAATGTCAGGTACTCCCCACCTGGACTTGGTGCCTAGTATCTGTCCAACAACGAGATTGGAGATCCCGATCCCAATCATCTGTACGGAGGTGGCCAGGCCCATGGCAGTTCCCAGAGTCGCCTGAGGTACGACGAGTGGAATAGACGGCCACATGCTGGCCTGGAATACAGAGGCAGCAACAAGTTTAACATACTGGAAAAATACATTAATTCATAGTAATAATTTACCATTTTAACACTGACGTCTAAGATTTTATTTATAAAAAATGAATTAAAAAAATCTGCACTCACAGCAGCAAAGGAGTAGGTGACTCCCAGCCATATGGTTGAAACCAGAGGAGGGACAAAGGTGAAAGCCAGGAGTCCAAACACGGGCAGCGTGAGGACGGCGCATGCCACTGCGAAGACTCCCCGCAGACCCACATAATCCTGAAACACATGGCAGGGAGAGTGTGTCAAGATAAACCAACTCAGCTCAATACATGAATAAGATTCGGGTTTATACTAAAGATACATACAATGAGAATGCCCACGCTGGCTGAGAGGACCAGTGAGCTGTCATAGACTGCTCCTGCAATGTAAGCCGCCTCCTTCTGGCTGTAGTAGCTGTACTTATCCTGGATGAACTTGCTGGGATATGAAAAAAAAAAAAAGAAAGGCAGATGTGAATGTTTGTTACACTAGGATCATGTTGGTGCTGGTGTATTCAAAGGAATGCAGATTTATAATTCACTGATTGCTCTGAAATTGGTGTGAAAAGGTGTTTCCTCCTAATTTGCTGTTTTTTTGTATCTTTGTCACATTTAAATGTTTCAGATCAAACAAATGTAAATATTACATTACATTCCAAACCTACATGGCCCTGTGTGAAAAAGTGATATCCCATAAATCTAATAAGTGGCTGGGCCACCCTTAGCAGTAACAACTTCACTCAAGCGTTTGCGATAACTGGCAATGAGTCTTCACTGCTCTGTGGAGGAATTTTGGCCCATTCATCTTTGCAGAAATGTTGTAATTCAGCCACTTCGGAGGGTTTTCGAGCACGAACCACCTTTTTAAGGTCGTGCCACAGCATCTCAATCAAATTCAGGTCAGGACTTTGACTAGGCCACTCCAAAGGCCTCGTTTTGGTTTTTGTTTTTGCTTTTTTTCAGACATTCAGCCATTTTTTTGGATCATTGTCCTGCTGTAGAACCAAAGTGTCCTTCAGCTTGACGTCACGAACAGATGGCCTGACTTTCTCCGTCAGGATGTTTTGATAGACAGCAGAATTCATGGTTTCATTTACCACAGCATGTCTTCCAGGTTCAGAGGCAACAAACAGCCCCAGACCATCACACTACCACCACCATATTTTACTGTTGGTATGATGTTCCACGGTAGCCAAGGATTTGGAAGCCGAAACAAGGATGGAGAGCGTGCCCTCAACTGTGCTGAGGCATACGATCTCGCTATAACCAACACCATCTTCAAGAAGAGACTGGCGCACCTAGGCACGTACTCCAGTAGAGGTAGAGACACCCAGATCAATTATTGGCTTATCCGGAGGCGACACCTAAATTTGATGACTGACACGAAGATCATCCCATCCATGAACATAGACCCCCAACATCGGCTTCGCGTCATAGACCTCAGGCCTCAGGCTCGACGTTGACCACCAGCGACAGGCGAGAATAGGGATGGGTATCGAAAACCGGTTCTTGTTGAGAACCGGTTCCCAGTGTTTCAATTCCTTGGAATCGTTTGCCATTTTAGCAAACGATTCCCTTATCGATTCCAGTCGCCCTGAATGACGTCACCACGTTGTGGAGCGTCAGAGCGTACCTGGCAGGAAACACGGCGCCTAAGCGGCTCAAACGCTTAAAAGTTTGTTTATACTTTACGAGAACGGATGACAACAGGGCAACTTGCAATACTTGCAAAGTAGATATTTCATTAAGGGAGGAAACACTACGAATATGCAAAAGCATTTGCTCACAAAACACACGATGAACTTAAATGAATGTCGTGTTTTTAATTCCGCTCCGGACTCGTGAATCTCAACCCAGCAGCAGCAGCGGTAACGTTTGCACGTCCTCTCCCGTTAATGCGGCAGGTAAATAATCAACTAACAGTGCATATTATGTTAGCGCGATCTGCTTTATTACAAAACCTGCCATTACTGTGCATTTAGGTGACCATGATGAGACAGACAGACAGACAGACTCTGGCTGGCGCTCGCTGGCAGTTGTCGCTGCAGTCTACCGGTAGCGTCTCTTTTCAGGCCCGAATGTCACCGAGCAGTGACTAGTTTGTGGTCAAAACCTTGCAGCCATTTGCCACAGCAGATGGTAAGTGAATGTGTTTAATTGTAGGCAGGGACATTACTGGATATT
Organism: Oreochromis niloticus; assembly: GCF_001858045.2. Taxonomy (NCBI): domain Eukaryota; kingdom Metazoa; phylum Chordata; class Actinopteri; order Cichliformes; family Cichlidae; genus Oreochromis; species Oreochromis niloticus. The sequence goes on along the minus strand of NC_031973.2, from coordinate 18,839,495 downwards.
CTTGTGTAATTGCTACAGAATAATTTATGTTATACTTTGTTATTGCTACAGAAGAATATTTATTTTATTATTTTACGTTTACAATTTTCCCCGGGGACCCTGTGACACCCCATTGAAGAGCTGTAGGCTGTGGATCTCTTAAGATCTCACTGTTGGGTTTGTAAGGCCATGTTACTCCTAAATTTCTATCTTGTTGAAAGAGAAGATATAAAACAGTTCTAAGCTAATCGACCTTAGTGTTCTCCTTTTTAAAAACAAGAATCGATAAGAGAATCGATAAAGAATCGAATCGTTAAACAGAATCGAAAATGGAATCGGAATCGTTAAAATCTTATCAATACCCATCCCTAGGCGAGAACCACCACCAACGAGAAGATCAAGTGGTGGCGTGTGCCCGAACGCAAGCGGGACCTCGTGGTGGCACTGGGTGCAACTGCTCTTGACATTGACCCAAACCAGCTAGTGGAGGCCCCCTGGAACAATATAGCCGACCAAATCCGAGAAGCAGCAACCAGCGTCCTGGGTAGACCAAGCTGGGAAAGCGCTTTATTGACAAGCAAATATGGTGGTGCAACACAGAAGTCCAAATTGCCGTGAAAGAGAAGAAGTCCGCGCTGAAGACGTGGCACCAGTCCGGACACGACAAGGACTACAAACGGTACAAGAACCTAAAGGCGAAAGCGAAGAAAGCAGTGGCAGTGGCAAAGGTGGCGCATTACGACCAGCTGTACCACGACCTTGACACCCCTGGAGGAGCGAACAAGATTTATCGTCTGGCCAACAGCCGGCATCGCTCAACACATGACATCGGTCAGGTGAAACACGGCAAAGATTCGAATCAGCAAGTCCTGCGCGACCCGCCCGCCATCCTCAATTGCTGGAGCGAGCACGTCTCCCAGATCAGCAACGAAGAATTTCCACACACCCCAATCCTCAGCGCCGCACCCGTCCATGGCCCAGTACCACCGATCATGCTAGCAGAGGTGAAAGACGCCATAAAGAAAATGAAGAATGGGAAAGCACCTGGCCCAGACGATACCCCTGCCAAAGCCTGGAAGCTCCTTGGTTCGCGGGGTGCCCTCAACACACTATTCAGCGCTATCATCCAGGAAGGCAAACCCCCAACGGCCTGGAGCACCAGCATCACAGTCCCAATCTGGAAAGCCAAAAGCGACGTGGCCGACTGCCCAATACGCCTCCTGTGACATGCTATGAAGATCTTTGAGCGGATCCTGGACGCCCGCCTAAGGCAAATCGCCACCATCACGGCAAACCAGTGCGGTTTCGTCAAGGGGTCTGTCACTACGTATTGACGCCATTCATGCTGCGTGGCTACTTGTGGAGAAACACCGGGAGAAGAAATCGACAGTCCACATGGCCTTCCTTGACCTGGAGAAGGCGTTTGACAGTGTACCGCACGATCTTATTTGGCATGCCCTACGTTCTCATGGAGTCCCAGAAGCTTATGTCGACTGGGTCAAACTACTGTACACAAACGTCACCAGCGTCGTCATGTGCCCCGTGGGGGTCTCGCCGCCCTGCGCCATCAACATAGGTGTACACCAAGGCTCAGCACTCTCGCCTCTTCTGTTTATACGCATGGATGAAGTGGCGTCAAGTGACAGGTGTGCTATGCGACCGTCGAACCATCTCAAGGCAAAGATTTACAAGACTGTAGTCCACCCAGTTGCCCTGTATGGATCGGAGTGCTGGCCAGCCACCGCCAAGCACGAACAGGCCCTGCACACGGTGGAAATGCGAATGCTCAGGTGGTGTCTAGGCCTCACGCGTTGGGACCAAGTCATGAATGAAGATGTCAGAAAGCGGCTCGGCATCGCACCAATCACGGAGAAAATGCGCGAGGCACGGCTACGGTGGTACGGACACATATTACGCTCAGACGACAGCTCAGTGGCAAAAATGGCAAAGAGGCTTGAGCCCGGTGGCCAGCGACCCCATGGCAGTCCGAAGAATCGGTGGATGGATACAATAAAGGAAGACATGAAGATCGTCAATGCCACCCCAGAAGATGCCCTTGATCGTGCCAAATAGAGATGGATTTGTCGCAAAGCGGACCCTGCCATGCGGGATAAACGCTAGAAAGAAGAAGATGATGTTCCTTTTCTAAAATGCTGTGTTACTTTTACAAAAACGTCTGGCAGTAATCAGACCTGCGTGTGGCTAGAGAAACTAAACTCAGATTTCCAAAGATTTGCTACACCACAGTTAATTCATCTTATCTAATAAAAACTTTGGAGTGGCCTAGTCAAAGTCCTGACCTGAATCTGATTGAGATGCTGTGGCATGACCTTAAAAATGCGGTTCATGCTCGAAAACCATCCAGTGTGGCTGAATTACAACATTTCTGCAAAGATGAGCCTGACAAAATTCCTCCACAGCGCTGTAAAAGACTCATTGCCAGTTATCGCAAATGGTTGAAAAAACAAACAAACGAACAAAACAAAAACAGGAAATCGGGCAGGAGGCAAACATTTTTTCACATCACTGTATTTCATCAGTATGCACACACTTTATGTCGAGAACTCTACCTTGCATCAGCAATGAAGGGGAAGATGCCGTTGTAGAAGAACATGATGGTGAGAACCAGCAGCCAGTATCTTACTGACAGGAGCTTCACATCCTGAATCCTCTACACATAAAAAACAAACAAAAATAAATAATGCTCCCCCACACAGATCACCAGTGTGTCCATAATACTTAAAAAAATAAGATTTAAATCATTAGTGTTACTGATGCATGTTGTTATTATTATAGGATATTGATTGTACCACTTTGCGAGACTCTTCTTGGATGGCTCCATCGAGACCCAGCTGTCTCATTCCAATCTTGTCCAAGGTGCTGACAACGACAGCAGAAGTGAAGCCCAGCACACACAACAGTGCTCCTGAGAAACAATAACATGAGAAACCCAGGTCACATGGCAACCCACCACACCATAAACCTTGAGATTTCTTCACACTCGTCGCCTACCACCCCAGAGTGTCCACTGCATGCCATATTTTTCTTCAAACTTCTGCGTGAGGAAGAAGTTCAACACCGAGCCCAGCCGCGAGAAGGCCAGGGTCAGGCCGAAAGCCAAAGCCAACTCCTTCCCTTTGAACCAGAAGGCCGTGATGCGATTCTGAACAACTAATGAACAAGGAGAAAGGTAACTGAGCGGTTAAGAAATGTTCCTCAAAGACGACACTGCATAGAATATATGTTCATATCCATGAGGGGAACTTACTAGTCAGAGATCCATTGCCTGATCCAAACAGCAGACGGCCTGTAAGCATTAGCGGCAGCAAGTAGGGAGATCCCTTGAAGTGGGAGCCGAGAGCAAACAGCGATGAGCCCAAAACACAGAGAAAAGAGAAGAGAAACACACCGACTGCAAAGAGGAGCAAAAAAGAAATGGTTGTATCATCATTTTAATGTCAGTAGATTAAAGTAGATGTAGGAAAAAACATATGCAGACTTACAGCGATTTCCTAATTTGTCAATGAGGAATCCAGCCAGGATCACCACTACTGCATTCCTGTTGATAACAGAGAGAAGCTCTTTACTGATAAGCCACTTTTCTGCATTTTCACAGTGAAATCAATGCATTAATGTACTTACGTCCAAGCATAGATGGCATAGAGAAGATTGTACTGCTGAGGGGTCATCCCCAGTCCCTCCACACAGTCCACTGTCCCATTGATCACTGTCGCATTGGGACACGTCAGGTTCTGTCAAAATACAACAGTCAAACATTAAAAACACCATCAGTCCTATCCTGCTGACTGATGATCAACTCGTGCAATATTGATGCTGTCTGTAAGCAGCGCTGCCTCTTGCTCACCCCTTGGAACTGATCCTGTAACACACTGGGAATGTCGAAGCAAAAGTAGGACCCAAAGGTCAGCAGACAGTTAAAGAAGAGCACCACAAAGCGATAGTATGCTGGAAGACAGTGACACACAATAAAGCAACGGCAACATCAGGTGATTTAAAGATGCAACACCCTCAGATCAATTTAACAAATACTTTATTATGTATGGGGATGTTTTTGACTTTTAGCAAAGTGCTACTGTGCGACCCGGTACTGTTTGTTGTTTTTAAAGGAGGAAAAATATATGCAATTCTTCTTATTCTGTACAGTAAGTTCATGAAATAAGAAAAACAGAGTGGAGAATTATGTGTCCTAATTGCGCAAAGAGCGAACTGACAGACTGAGTGAGAGTTTCGTGTTCAGGCAACTTCTCCTACAGTCACGAGCTCTTTTTGTGACACTGAAAGTATAAAATGCTGAGTTGGTCACCAAGAGGCTTTTTTTTAGGGAAGTGTCTGCAGGGTTACAAGCAGAGGTCTTGGTCAGCTCAGTAAAATATGCTGACTTGCTGTGTTTTTAATAAATAACTTTGTAGTGACACGTACCTTTCTCCGCTGGCTGCGCCATCGTGTTAGCTGTAAAACAAAGCGTCAAAAATCACATTCTTCGCTGTTGTTTACAAGAACAGGGTTAGCGGCTGCTACGCTTCTTCTGCAGCTGACGTCGGGAAACCGCAGATCTTAAAACCACATGGATGGAGCTGCTGCCGTAAATATGAACACGTAATGACGTACGGCACGTTTACGAAGCAGCGGAGACCGGAAGTACCCCGCTTTTTTTTCTTTTTGGAAGCTTTATTGACAAGTAAACGTTTACATCCAAAAATAGGCGGAACATTTTCAGCAAAATTAGTATATTAATTTTTTAAAAAAAAGCAAATTAAATCTATTTCATTTGGGGGTTTGGGGGGTTTTTTTTGTTGTTGTTTGTTTTTTTACAATTTACAATCAGGTTTCTGTGCTGCTCATCAGGCTGATGACAGTTTGCTGTTGGGTGTTTCAGGACAATGTTCTGCTTTGCTGATCTTGGGCCTGACCTCTTCTTTTGATACTGTTGACCATCACATTATACTCAATAATAGAGGTGGGCAAATATCCATAATATCGACACCAATGCTGGTATTGGTATCGAATCGATATTAGCGGATCGTAGTATACTCGTTCAGTACGTAGTGTTAAATAAATAGGTTTAAAAAAAAAAAAAAATTCATTTTATCTATATTGTGCAAAATCACAACAACACTCACCTCAAGGTGCTTTGTATAGTAATGAAAAGAAAAGAGGAAAAGAAATTAAAAAGAAAACCTCAAACATGCACTATGAAAAATGTCAGTTGCACTGGCTTACACATAATTTCAGTCCAATTTTAGATTCTTTTTTAAAGCCTTTTATATAATTTTAAAGACAATAATGAACCTGGAAGAGAATCAAAATTAAAACTGGTTTGATTCTTGTTGATTTGGGAGCAGACACAGTCGCTTGCTCACCCCTTGGAACTGATCCTGTAACACACTGGGAATGTCGAAGCAAAAGTAGGACCCAAAGGTCAGCAGACAGTTAAAGAAGAGCACCACAAAGCGATAGTATGCTGCAAGACAGTGACACACAATAAAGCAACGGCAACATCAGGTGATTTAAAAATGCAACACACTCAGATCAATAACAAATACTTATCGCGCTATTGTGCGACCCGGATTGTCTGCCAAAAACTGATTTCCGGTATTTGCCAAAAACTGATCGCTCGTATTTAAACTGCTATAAGTAACTTGTTGGGCTATAATATGTGAAACATATGTGAAATGCATCCCTCATGGATGACATAAAGTCACCTGGAGCCACAAACAACATTCGTGTAACAAGGTAGAAGCCGCAATCAGTTTTTGCCAGTGACTTTTATATAACCTTTATTTATGCAGTTAAAAAAAATCTCATTAACATTAAAAATGTCTTTTGTAAGAGTAAGTTGGCCAAGAGGACAGCAGAAATGGCAGCAAATATTACAATAGTTCAGTAAAAATATTTTAAGTGGGGATAAAGGACCGGATTGGTTATAATGTAAGTACAATAACACAGAGTTGTAAAGATACTTGAAAAACAGATAATTTTTTAATTCTATATATAACCCCTTTGTAAACCCTGTTCACCGAAGTCTATTTACCAACATACGTAAAGATATTACACATAAAAAAAATACACAAAAACATTGGAAATCAGTTTTTGGCAGACAATCAGTTTTTGGCACAACACCGGCACATTTTAGTTTTTGTTTTTTTTGGTTGGTTGGTTTTTAAGGAGAAAAAAGTATGTAATTCTGTAATCCTACTGGAAGCATAAAATGCTGAGATTTTTGGGAAGTGTGTGCAGGGTTACAAGCAGAGGCCTGGTTCAGCTCAGTTAACTATATGCTGACTTGCTGTGTTTAATAAATAACTTTGCAGTGAGACGTACCTTTTTCCGCCGGCTGCGCCATCGTGTTATCTGTAAAACAAAGCGTCAAAAATCATATTCTTCGCCGTTGTTACGTGCACAGAGTGAGCGGCTGCTGCGCTTCTTCTGCGGCTGACGTCGGGAAACTCGTATCTTAAAACCACGTGGACGGAGTGTTTGTTGCTAAGTAACCTACAGCTGTCCTGGACAAATACAACACTATATACATTATAATCAGGGCTCTATACTGCACATTGGACTGATTATAGTTTGATGTTGGGTGACCATTCACGGCTATTACTTTTAGGAAGTACATTTAAAAACTGAAGTTGACCCAACGTGCTTTAAAGAAAGGAACATTTTAAAAGCTATTTAAAAACTAAAGAAAAAAATGTCACTTTTTAAGTTGTCTTTGTAATGTAAGCTGAAACTATCACTATTTGTATCAGTATTTACTTGTTATCGGATCAATACCCAAATTTGCAGTACACCACACCACTCCTCTTATTTGCTCACTAGGTCACCTGACTGCCCTGGGATTTTAATCCAATAGAAACAACAGGTGTAAGTTTATCACTTGCTGTCTCTCTCTTTACCTTCTGTATATATAGCTGTGTGTGCATGTGTGTGTGTGTGTGTGTGTAAAGGCTCCTCTTTAAATAAAGTAAGAACGTATGCATTGCGCGTTTTGAGTGTTTTGTCCCTCATCGCACACCAGCGTGGGGTTATACAAACAATGCAGTACCACTCAGAGTTTTCCCAAATCTTTTTTCACGGTTTTACAAATAAGGACTTCGACTGCGTCTTGAACATGTGAGATGTCTGTGGTACGGAGAGCTAAAACGTGGGAAATCTCTGAATCTGAGGACAGCGACGCTGAAACAAAACCCGGTTTGAGCTGCGATGACAGCAGGCAGACAGCCAGCACAGAAAAGCAGGAGCAGGGTTCACACAGTTCAGCAGCAAATAGGGGAGGGTCTGCTGCTCTGGCCCCTCCACCAGCAGGTGAGTCCGGTAAACCGAGTCCTGCGAGGAAACGTCGTAGTAAGGAGGAAATAGAAGAGGACAGACTGAAAGTGAAGGAGAGGAAGGAGGCGAGAGAGAGCCAGAGAGCGGCCAGAGCCCAGGAGAAGGAGGAGAGGAGACAGGAGCAGCAGAGGAGGAGAGAGGCGGCCCAGACCCTCAAGAGTCTCCGGCCAGAAAACTGCCTCAAATGCATCACTGTCTGCATACACCCAGGTACACGCGGACACAGGGATGCCTTCAGGTGTCGCCGGAAATTAACATTCCAACTACAATTTGGGGCCAACTTTAAAAAATAAATAAATATGTATAGATGTAAAATGACACGGGTATGATCTCTTTTCTGTTGACTTTATTTGTGTCATGTATGTTTAGTGTGCCGGATCCCATCCCTGACTCTTAAAGAGTATTTTCTGTGTTTCTAGTTTCTTCCCATACAATACTGTTTTCCACAGTATCTTTACTTCTTCAACACCCTGCATAAGCTCAAAAGCATTCACACCCCAACTCCACATTCATTACCAATAACAAGATGTCCAGTTTGAATTTAAGGGGAAAAAACTGCAGCAAAGTCAAACTGTAGTCTCACATTTCCATCCTGGTCCACGTTCCCCAGCAGTGACTCAACGCTCCTTGCAAGGGCCTGTCTCAGTCTTTAAGAACCACTACCTAAGTACTTTTTAAGTAGTGGCTGTTGTTTCCAGCCTAAAAGGCACCACCTTAAAAATGTTATTTTCCTTGACTATGACTTCTGGGGGGATGGCAGTGGACTGTATAATGCACAAACACGCACTAATCGCTACGTCGTTTTGTGTCTTTCTTCAGCTCTTCTGCAGCAGGATGGCTCGGACGTCCTGCTGGACACTCTGGTTTCCCTTGACTGGAAGTTCAGCATCGAGAGCGATCAGCTCGTTAGCAGCATCGCCTGGACCCGAGATTTACCTCATGTAGGCAGCTCACACCTCTGACATACAGAGCGATCTGCTTTTAAATGCTCTCTTTAAATCTGGATTCATCAATTTGCTGCATTTTTGTTGATTCCTGTGAGGGATTACTGTTTTGGCTTTAGCAGGGAGAAGGTGCCATGGTCGCAGTGGTGGAGGAGGAGGAGGAGCAGGTGCTTCTGGTCCTGAATCTGGCTGATTTCATGGATGTAGTGATCTCTGTGAAAAGAGTAAGCAGTCCTCCGAGCTGTTGTAATGGTGTGATTGACTGTATGAAGGAGCTCTGGCTCCTCGCACTCACACTGCACTCTGCCACTCCACAGATTATCCACAGCGAAGGGGTGGAGACGGGGGTGGGGTCTTTCTGGAGTCCGCTTTTGGAGTTTCTCAACCGTGATGCCAAGAAGGTGGTCACTCTGTTAGTAACAGACTCTGAGCCAGATTACAGGTAAGCTTATCTGGGAATCCTCAGCTTCTTCTGCCACCCAGTGGCTCCTTCACTTCTCCACTTTCTGATTCTAAGTAAAGTGCGGAAATTGTATGACCTGATTTATCGTTTACCAACAGGTCAAACACCCACGCTGTGCCACTGCAATACAAATTGGGGATGGATCATCTGGACATTGAGGAGGTCAGTTTACTCTTTCTTTCTTTCTTTCTTTCTTTCTTTCTTGGATTTGTGAGTCTTTCTTCCTGATTTTTTCACATATACACACAACTCATATACATCTTCAAAAAAGCTTGATGGATAACAAATAGCTTTCTCTCTCTCACTCTTTTTTTTCGAAACACTTTCATCTCCAGGTTCTCGTGTATCTACAGCTCTACAAAAATATCTCTGTGGTCTTCCTGGATAGCTGGCAGGAGGTCACTGATCATGTTTGTGCTGTCACCAAAGCTTTGTCCAAACGCCCTTTCAAGTATGCCACAGTTCTGTGCCCTGACATAGACAGTATAGCGGCTGACTGTGAATTAATGAAACCTCCACTTTGTGCTCTTGCAGAGTCCTGACAGAGGGAGCAGAACTGCCCTTTTGCGTGGATGGCTCATGGGCCAGTGGGGTCCGGGTAGAGAAGGATGGCTCCGGTCTGATTCAGGTCTGGAGCAGGCAGATCCAGCAGCTGAACAGAGTCAGCCCTGCTGTGGCCTCTGCTGTGACCGCGTCCTATCCATCTCCCCAGCTGCTGCTGCAGGTGAGGAGACGCTGTGGTCTGATAGGGTTTGCGTGAGGAAAAGCTCTTCTTCTGTAAAATGTTCTGTTCATTTTAGGCTTACAACAGCTTGCGGTCAGAGGAGGATAGAAAAGGGCTGCTCGCCGGCCTCTCGGCGAAAAGCGGCGGCAAAGAGAGACGCGTGGGACCGGAGATATCAGCCAGAGTCTATCGCTGCCTCACAGCCCACAACCCCCAGCTGGTCCTGGACTAATCTGAGAGCAAGACGACCGGGAGACATCAGTGAGGATGAATCTGGTTTCTGATTATGCTCTGTCTCCACTTGGCTGCTAATATGTTAATGTCGATGTTTACAAGTTAAAAATATGCCTTGGATTTGAGATTTACTTTCCAGGAAAAGCACTTTTTCTTCTCATTTTAACTCCTGCAGATCAAATGTATAGATTACCAGAATATAATCTGGAGTACAGGGAATAATGTGATGACTGTTTTTCAGCACAGCTTTTTGTGTATAAATAGGAGATATATAAGCTGTATAAGTTGTATGTATATGTATGAATCTGTCTAGAATAAATAAGCTGAAGCAGGCACTTTCTTGTTTTTTGGTTTTATTTTAAAGAATGAACCTGAGTAAGAAAATCCATAACGAAAAGTAGCAAAAACTGGAAATAGAAAATGAAACAAAAAAAAACTGCGGAGTGCAGCGCAGAGCTACCGTTGACATTTAAGCAAAATGGCGATTACAAAACACGTTTACAAAAAGTCGATTTCACAGTATCAAAAAGCACCTCTGTTCCTTCCAGAGTCTACGGCTTTCTAGAAGTTTACCTTTTGTTTGCCTCTTCTCTCTCTGAGTCTAAGCTCTTTAAATGGCAGCAGGCCTCATCTCTCACTCGCACACACACACACTTCTTTGTTCTTGTTCATTTCAACATTATGTGGAAGACAAATACTTGTTACATCGCAAACAAATAAGCAACGATCCACTCAAATGTTGGCTAAAATATCTCTCTGTGATCAACAAAAGGAGAAATTTGTGGCAACGGTAGAAAAGCTGTGTGCCAATTTTCTTTCTTTCTTTCGTTCTTTTTTGTCAAACATCTCCTCCGCTGGACCACGTGGTCAAGTCCAACGGCACCTTTTGCACTGATAATCTTCCGGCTCGGAGCAGCAGCTCTCGTAGTCACTGCTGGGAGGAGTTGGGGGACAGCTGCAAGCGCTGGAATGAGTTTGAGGTGACGGGTAAGGGTCCGTGTTGGGAATCGGACTGGTGCAGGGGCTGGGGGAGGCACAGGCACTGGATACCGGGCTCGGGCTCGGGTTGGGGGAGGGGCTCGAAGGTAGGCTCGTCTTGCCGAAATCCTCCTGCTCCTCTGAGGGTTCGGGACTGCTGCTGAGACTGAAGACCCAGCCCAGCTGTATGTGGAGGAGGACACGCAGGCCGGGGGGCAGATCCAGGGCATTAAACAGGTCTGGGCAGCACGGCAACATTTGGCGCAGCCTTGCACAGCAAAGGTACTGCAAGGAGGTGGGTGTATAGCAGGCCCGCATCACCTTCATGCTGCTCTTGGCTGCTGTGGAGCACACCATGGGGTACAACTTCTTGTTGTGTAACCTTGTTGCAGCCACACCTGTTGGCAGGAGAGGCAGAGCCCATTAGGATTTATTAGAATACGCAGACAAACGTAACTAACTGAAAAATGGATGCAGTCCGTTCGCCCTAAACCAGTTACCTACATCTCTAATGCGGCTATACCCCCACCCCCTGACGGCACCAGCTGCTTGACGGTTGACGCCAAGGAGAACAACAACATTCTTCCAAGAAATATGATAACGAGAACAACCTGACTCTCTGCTCTATTCCTCAAGGCCACCTGCGTAGGCTGCAGACTGTTGATGTTGGCCTAACAGGCGAAAGGACACACACCCCGACACGCACACATGCACACTGATACTGATATGCACTCACCACACTCCCTTCCCCGATCCAACGCCTCGTCCCATGCTTACCTCCCACCCGATGGAGACAGCGGCTCAGCTGGCATCAGTAATCGCAGCGACCGTGACCACTGTGTACATTGGTGTACCCACCCTCCCCACTCATGTTGCTTGTCTGTGTTTCATGGTGTTACAGTGTGATGATATCTGTGCTTCTTTATGTGCTATCGAGTTTTTTGTTTTCTCCTCATGATGACTCCCTTGTTGGAAGTCGTCACGGGCAGAACCCCTTTTTTTCTCCTGAATTGCCCCTACGTGTTACACATCTCACTGTCTATCCCTTTTTTTTTGCTGCCTAGCCTGACCTGTCTCCCCAGTGTTTGTATACTGTATGCATTGTATGTATGGTCGACTAGGTCTGTCATTTCAGCTGCAGGCAACTGCAACCGACAAATAAAGCTTATCCTTATCCTTAAAAAGCAGGAAAACACAAACCTATGCAGTGCCGGTTCTTGTAGAAGGTGAGGGTGCCGTGCCACGTATCCAGGTGCACTCCAATGATTGAGCCTTGACCGAACCGAGAAGAGAATTTTATTTTGTCCCCTTTGTGCTGGAACAGACCTTTGAACACACAGAGAAACATTTTTGTTTTATTTACTGTTTTCTTATCAATCAAAGTCATTATATGTGATAACTCACCGGTGTAGGAGAGCCCCCAGCTGTCTTCATCATGGCCCAGCAGGCTGCCAAAGTTGTACTTGAACTTCTCCAGGTTCACCTCTGAAGTCCCAACTCCCACCATCTACACCAGAAAAGCAAAACAAAACAAAAATTTAAAAAATGTTCATTTTCAGGTTACTTTGTTACAACTTTAGTATTCTTTTAGCTTCTCTTACGCACCATATCTGTCCCGTAGACAGGGGAGGTCATCTTGATTTCCCAGTAGTGTTGGCCGTCTGCGAGCTCCTTGTTGCCACGGATTGCAGCGGTGCCGCAGCTGTAGTCTGAATGAAAGCTCACCTTCCTGTTGTCACAGCTCAGAAAGGCTCCAGAGGACTTACAGTGATCATCCCACACCCAGTCAAAACCTGGACACATGGCATGCACGAGCAGTTATGCCAGATGTTCTTCCGAGAACGAAGCACACCGACTTTTCTTGGCTTTTCATCTTTTATCACCTGAAGGCTGTTCATCATTTAGTTTTGAGGGATCTGTGATCAACTAGCTTTAAACCTCATGGCACAGCTGTATGCTGTGCTCAGCAAATTTGCAGATGTTAGCATCTTAATGGGTAAATGTTACAGCTGCTTATCATGAGCGTGTTTGATCTATCGGTGTGTACGTGACTCTCAGCCTTCTTATCCTGTTCATGAGTTTGCAAAGGAAATAAATAGGATGTTGATGTCTGACCGTCCTGAACCTTAAACATGACACTGATAGCGAAAGAGACTCGATGTTCATCGGGTAAAGAATTCAGCAGCTTGTTGTGGCACAAATCACAGCAATTACAAGCCAAAGAAGTTGTAATATGAATGAATATAGTGTTAATATTACCCGACAGACAGCCGTAAGCATATAAAGACTCTCCAACATGCCTAACTTAAAATTTTATTTACATGCATCTTTATGCTGTCTCTTATTAGCTTCTGCTCACCCTGATCGTCCTCCTCATAGAGGCAGTCACTGATGACGCCGAGACCAGGGCTGAGCTCTTCCTCTGGGTCACAGTGGAAGAAATACTCCTGTTTCACTGGTACTGTGCTTGGCAATGCCACCACCTCGGAGACAGTCTGGAAACCGGCCCGGTAATCCACCTCAGGCTCCAAGTAGCTGATCTGGTTGACGCAAACATTACAAACAGGATCCTGTAAGTCCACGGACGTGGCCCTAGTCCAGGGACGCTGGCAGTGAGCTCCAGCGGTAGAGCTCGATCAGGAGCGCAACAAATTGCTACCAAAGAGCAACACAGGTTGCCGAGGCTGAATGGGAAAAAAAAGGGGGGCTCTGCAATCTAAATAGCCAGATGGGAACTTGTGTGCTTTGTTTTTAAACACTGTGTATCGCCGGTGATGTGAGGTCATGTGTACAAGCAAGTAAACTTAGAAGCCTTCCAAAAGTACTGGGCGTACAGTCATGTCATTACCACATTTCACACACTGCCATTCCAGAAAGGGAACAGTCCAACTGGAAAAACTAGCTGTACTTACTCTAAACAGAACTACTGTATTCTGTTTCATATAACAGGGATATGGTTCTTGATTTCCAGTGAAATCATTTTTCCATTTAGCTCAGTTTCAATTATATTCCAATAAACACAAAGAGGAAAGTCTCACCTGTGCGACTGTTTGACCCTCCTGCTCCTCTCTGTCTGATGACTGGATCACAGCCATGGCATCTGTCTCTTGCCAGGTTTGATTCCAGGCCAAATGCCGAGCGCGTCGATTTCTGCCTCTTCTCAGCATTGCAGTTCTGTGGAAAGCCAACCCAGCACCTGATGACCAGCTGGCATGAGTACAGGAGGCCACATATTTCTTATTTATGTCAAGTGCGGTCACTGCTGAACTCCTGCTTAGCACTGTATTTGTACTTGTTAAATATCAACACTTCACCGAGTTCTTTTGATTCCTCATAGGCATCCGATGGAAGACAACACACTGCTCAGTGGACCATTCACACTTTTATTCTCTTACACAATACTTCCAGAAGGGAGATGCATCCTGCATGACAGCGGATCTGAAAATGGTGGTGCGCCCCTAACAGTTTTATTACCAGCTCTCTCATTCTAGTCTAAACAACAGTGTTTCAGTAACTTTCCACTAGAAGATGGTCGAAGATGGTCCCCTGTTATCTACTTTTTCCCAGGGTGAGAGTCTACAGCATTCCACTCCCCAAGGACAAATAGTTTAATGCCTTTATTTTTCAGGGCCATGTCCACTTAATACTACACTATATAATTATATGACACTTTAGTTAATATAAAGCATATAATTGAGGCACTTCAAATAATTTCATCTCAACATACTATAAGTAAGATATGTACTTTTTCCGTCTAGGAATAAGCAGCATACTGACTTCTCTGAATTTAACTGCAAAATAAGGCCCAGGCCCAAAAAGCATGTCTGAACCACCTCTCACTGCTATCATATTTCACCAGTTTCTAACAAACCTGCAGGGCAACTGAAAGTAGGTCAATCCAAACTACTCACTGTCAGTTCAGCTGTTTATTTGCTGATCTTATTTTTCACTTCCACATATTATATTACAGTTAGAGACAAGCTGCACGATTTACTGTGAGGAAGCCTTTCTAGTCACCTCGAATAATCTTTGTGTGCCAGCTTCCCTATTTCCATCTGTCCCATATGCCACAGTTAGCAACAGGATGTGTTTTCAAGCACGCCTTCGACTTTTTAAAGCTGACCCCCCATGCTTCACAGGACTCCCAGGGTCACCTGATCCACTGATTGTAATAAGTAACAGAAATTACAGCTAAAATAAGAAACCTATCTCCTCTGTGTCATGTGATTATGGCTGTTAACAGAGCAATAAATCAATTCAGTTTTATTTTTATGCTGCCAAATCACAACAGTAGTCGCGTCAAACTGTAATGTAAAGATTCCAACAAGCAGATGACCACCTTTGAGCAAGAACTTGGCAACAGTGGGAAGGAAAACAGGAAGAAAACTCTGGCAGAACCAGGCACAGGGAGTGGCAGCCAGTAGACAGCTATAAAATGCACGTACACTATTGAGACTACAATGATAGCTGACTGCAGTCAATTACAAATGAAGCTGTCAACAACACTGTTTTCATTCTTAGTTAGCTTTACTCGTTAAAACCCTGTAATTACAAATGTAGTAACCAGAACATCACCAGACTGTGTGTGCTTTTTAAAACATCCAATCTAATCTCATTCAAACTGTTTACCAAATGCACAATCAAATGCCTCAATGGCAGTGTTTGCCTCTCTGAAATGTCCCCTTGTTTACAGAAAAATATGAGTAGCAGACTTATTATACCCAGTAATAACATACAGTTAAGGCCCAAACCATAACCAGAGCCTTTATTTGCTCAAAACTACACATCTTGAGCTGTTAACTCTCTTGGTTAATGCCTGCAGGGAACAGCTGGTTACCGCTTTGCAAACAGGTGCAGGAGATGAGTGCCATTAATTTAGATTAGTTAGTCTGGAGCTAGTCTCATTTTAATTGGGCCTTACCCTACATTACTCTAAATGCATCATCATCATCATCCGGAGCACCGAGTTAGAGAAGCTCCTTGGTCAGTCTATGTGAGGGCAGGTATGTTGCCAATGGACTGCCACAGCAATAATGAAGGCACGTTTAAAACTACTGAAAATGTACATATTTATCTGAATCTGATCCATTTCCTCATGAAGGAATGCTGTCTACTCCATAACGCTTGCTGTGGATCGTTCAATTAAATATGATCAGATCCTTTATCTTAACACATATATCACAGGCAGTGCAACAGGACTGTGTCATTCCCAGCAGGAATTCTGCGCTTACCTTGCAGTAGTCTTCCTGCTCACTGTATTGCAGTGGCTCATTGGTTTGTCTCTATATCCGAGTGTGTCACGGGTGCAGTGTGCATCTGTCCCACTTCTCACAAGACAGAAGTAAACATTACTTCTCCACGCCCTCTTTACAGCTTATTGGATAAGACGTGTGGAGGAGGAGTTCATGCTGGTTTATGTAGTCACCTAGTTGCAGTATTTATAAGGCAAAATAACTATATATTAATTATATATACGGTATATTCATGCGGTGGGATTGTTGCTACTGAACAAATTCTGTTCTGTGAGTTGCTGATAATAAAAACCAAATAAAAAGGCAGACGGTGATGAGGTGTCGTGGTCTGTGTTTGTATTTCCCACACTGTATGACTACAACAAAAGAAAAAAGGGCTGAAACTGTGTGCACGTCTATTTCAGGCGAAGTTTTGTGTTTGAAATGGAAAGACGAATTGTGAAAACACATCTTAAATACTATACATTTAAGAAAAAGAGCGAAAGCTAAAGAGGAAAATCAAATCCACCAATGAGGCTGATCGATTTTAAATGACTCACCAGCTAAAAGCAGCTGTTAAAGTTACCATGGTAATGGGTGTTGTGCGTGACTGCCAAATTTCTCTAAAATGGGCTTGGCACTCCTATCGTAAAAAAGGCTTATAACACCCCAAACTACCACATTCATCTGCTTTTAAATCCGTGAGCGTCTCAACAAGTTGCTCTACATTTCTGTGATTTTTTGTGTGTTCCCATTCTTTACGCAAGAGCAACGTTAATAAAAGCAGTTTTGTCTGCTTTTTTTTTTCTCCAAAAAGCTCTGGATAAATAATAAATAAATACAAAATAAAATTTAACTACATTGGATAGTTACGTTGTACTCTTCTTCCTACAATGCCTTCACCTGCTGCCTATGAGAAAGATCCTGTTCTAAAGGAGACAGCTTTAACTACTATTTGTTAGTAAAATAAATAAATAATAAAATAAAATAAAATAAAATAAAATAAAATAAAATAGTTCAGTCCATTAACTTGAATAGTGGATAGAAAATATTATTAATTTTTAAAAGTCATTGAAAAAAGGTAAAATAGACAGTGGACAGAGTAAACAACATTGGTCTTTAGCTGCCTTGCCACAATTTCACCAAATATCGCCTAAATTGCTATAAATTTGGTGTGGTAGGACTTTACATTTCGACCCAGATTAAAATACTCATAATGATCACCATTATCGCGCAGTCACACGGCGAGTTTACGCTGTGTTCTTGAATGTTTGCTTCGCTCTTGAATGCAGCGCACTACCCTTCAGAAACCTATTGGTTGTGTTTAAGGAAAGGCGGGACTTGGATGCAGGATGTATTGTATGATTGGATAGGTGCTGCGTGACGATATCGGAAGTTGTTCCCTCCTGTTCTGTGTGCATGTTTGAGATCAACAATATGGAAGAAATTAATGGTAAGTCGAAGTTACTAGCGAACAAAATTTTCACGAAGTATTCGCAGATACCTGCGGTTTTTAATTCTCGTGTATTTTGTGTATCGTCATGCGAGGAGACTGTAGTTGACGGTTAATCAAGCCAATTAATTAGCAGAAGCTAACTGAACGTTTCAGATTATGTTTGACTGTCGTTTGCTAAGGTTTAACCACCGTATCGTTCAATACTCAATAAAGGCCTTCATCGCCTTAGAAAAGTGAATGTTTCTTATAAACATGTATAATTATATAGTTACTGTGCACTGTAACGACAGTAACTTGATGCTGAACTTGTGAACTAGGCTCGTGACCTCCGCATTATCTAAAACCTGTTTCCAGATTAGTTAGAGCGTCTCACAGCTTGTTTAAATTTAAACTAATATAAGTTTAATTTATTAGTTTTTTTCTGCTTTTTAAATCAGATGGAAACTTAGCTCAGGTACGACACGTTGTGTTGGTGCTGTCAGGGAAAGGAGGAGTGGGAAAGAGCACCATCACCACAGAGCTGGCCCTGGCCCTGAAGCATGCTGGGAAGAAGGTGAGCTTAGTTCATGTCAATATATGCCACCACGCTGTTATATTACAACACATTATAATGCTTAATTGGATTCATTATTTAAAAAAAATGAAGAAATCTATCTATCTACCTATCAGTGCTACTATTTTGTTTTGCCGATTGTGTTCATACAAATGGGAAGCAACTTATTCATGAACCTCTGGTTTAAGGTTGGCATCCTCGACGTTGACCTCTGTGGGCCAAGCATTCCACGTATGCTGAGTATGGGCCGGCCCGACGTCCACCAGTGTGACTCGGGTTGGGTGCCGGTGTACACTGACGCCCAGAAGAGCTTGGCCCTTATGTCCATTGGCTTTCTATTGGAGGACCCAGATGAAGCTGTGGTGTGGAGGGGTCCCAAGAAAACAGGTATCTGCTAGACTGCTTAAATGGCTAATCTGAAAGGCTTGAACTGTACAAGACCTGTGAAGGTTCTCTTCAAGACATCCTCTGAGGTCTTGAAGAGCACCCTGTGCTTCCCAAGAAGCTCCAACCCTGTGTGTATTTACAATACTAAATTTAAGTAATTGTACATTATGATATACTGTTTGCGTCACCAGCCCAGTATTTGAAAACTTTGCTGTTGAGCTCAAGTTTCTTCTACCCTTCATCCTCTCCATGTCTGCATGTGCTTTACCCACAGCTTTGATTGGCCAGTTTGTGTCAGATGTAGCTTGGGGAGAGCTGGATGTGCTGCTGGTGGACACGCCGCCCGGGACATCAGATGAGCATTTGGCCGTACTGGAAAACCTTAAGAAGCACAGAGTGGATGGAGCCATTTTGGTCACCACCCCTCAGGTACATATCAGACTTTGAGACCCAACTTTAAACACACTGAGGCAAGAAAAAAAATATGCGTTGCATAGTAAGGTAAATAAGGACACTGGCCATCACTGCACCTCTGTTGTGTAGTATTCTCAGCAAAGACCAAAATATGTAGTCATACATTCCTTTAATTGGGGTCATTATTACCTACACAACTGCTGGACCAGCTAATGCATGCTAATAAAAGCCCTCTTTTATGAATGACACTCAAAGTTGGTCATGCATTTTCTTACAGGCAGTATCTACAGGCGATGTGAGAAGAGAGATCACCTTCTGCAAGAAGACAGGTGTACGGATCCTGGGCATCGTAGAGAACATGAGTGGATTTGTTTGTCCACACTGCTCTGTGAGTGAGCCTTTATGCTGCAATTTATTTGTTCTACTGAAATAGACACTGTGCTCATTTTAATATCTCCTCAGTTATTTACTCACCAAACGATATACATTTAGCACTCTTCTAGTCTTATCTCCATTTTTCCCATTTAGTATAACCTGACTTTATTTTAATCATTACTTCTTTTTTTTTTTAGGAGTGCAGTAATGTATTCTCAAAGGGCGGTGGTGAAGAGTTGGCCAAAATGACTGGGTCTGTGTTTCTAGGTGAGTCACAGTAGTGAATTACTTGTAATGCTATCGTGCAGCCACAAGGTGTCTCAGTACTCTAGCAGGAAGTTTCACTCCTGACCCACCATTCATGATTCTGGGGGTTTTCCATCACTTCCATGCTGCTTAAACAGTGGACCCAGATGCTTTGTTCAAAGGAATGATACATATCAATAGGTGTCACTCAAATGAATAGATCATTTAATAATTTCTCCTGACTGCGTACCCACTTTGTGTGGAAATCAATAATGCAGTTAGATCAGCTTACCAGTGGCACTGAGTCACCAGCTTTATATTAAAGTGCTGTACAGCTTTAGCCAGCACACAACTATAGCACATTTCATCAATGACTAATTTGAGTTTCACTACTGACATAGGATGCTGGGATGTGTATTAAGAGTTAACCTCATGTGGTTCATGTAGGATCAGTCATCTCTTCTCACTCATTTCAGGTTCTGTGCCATTGGATCCTCTTCTCAGCGCCAGTATAGAGGAGGGCAGAGACTTCGCAGAGTCATTTCCTGATAGCGCCACCTTCAGCGCCATTAGCAGTATTTCGCAGGCTTTGCTCAACAGCCTACAAACTGACTGAGACAGATTTTGCATATTTGTGCTGTGAAAACTACATTAAGTGTTGACTTCCTGTCTTGTTTAGTTCCAGCCTTATGTAACCATTTACTGATCATGCTGGTAGTATCTGTTATCTCTGCTGCACAGCAGACTTTGTGCATATCTGCTGAAGCTGCACTTGTTGTGGTTTGAAGATTGATGGCTCTGAGCGCCAAAGAAAGCAGGAAGAGATAACTACTGTTAACAACTCGCTGATGTTTTTTTTTTTGTATGTTGTTTTGTAATACGATGCAAAGCTGTGCTGTCCAAGAGAGGCTTTAAACGACAGTAAAATATGGAGTACTGAAAACGCTACAGTCTGTGTGTTTGGACGCAAGTCAAATCTAAGTTGGAATCTTCTTTAATTCAATTGTGAAAACATTCACGTCGACACATCAGGATAAATTCAATACCAGTGATAATACAGGTTTGTCGATTGGTGCTTCGGTAAAATGCGTCAGCAGCAGTGCCATTTTCAGAAAACAGACTCCAGATCAAATTGGTCAAGTCCATGTAGGAAACTAGGTCGAATCTTGCATGCTAATCTCCCTGGATTCTTGTTACATCCTACAACACATCTCCCAAACACCATTTAACCCTAATTTTTTGCAATGATATATTATTTGCATCAAATCTTGATTCTTGATCTGGATCATAATCTTCTGAAACCAGCCTGCGCTTCAGGTTCATGTTCCAACAGCAACAAAACACTAAAACCCATGCAGGATTCTTACGGCTGGAATGTGGAAGAGATGAAGTACATCCACGGATGAGGGGAGGAGAAGGGGGGCAGGTGAATAAGATGGAGAGGAGATGAAATGTGGAAATTACACTTGTGAGACCCTAACACAGGGCACACACACCTTTAATGCAAACAGCAGTACTACAGGAAAAACACTGAAGTTTGAGAATGTTCGCGTAATGATTAGAATACAGCTACACATAAAACTCCCACTCCACCAGCAACATACTAAAGGCAATCTTAATTATTAAACCGAGAATTACATCCAGAGGAATTCCAACCACTTATCACGATTAACCCACAGTGCATTAAATCTATCTATATAGATATTTATATGTCTATATATTTATATATGTATATATCCTGGGGAATTAAGAGACTTTTGCTGCATTAAACAGTTCGAAGAACAATTTCTTATAAATAAAATCAGTGGAAAAAAAAAAAAAAAAAAAAAAAAAAAAGATCTTTAGTCCATACACATTTCTCTTTACAAATAGATCCTCAAGATTAATGCAGAAACTGTGTCAACTCCCAGGCTGATATGGGAGGAGAGGAAAAAAACAAAGAAGCTGTGCGGCCCTTTGGTCAGCTCTCTAAGACCAGAGGCCAAGCTGCCCAGGCTGGCCTCAAAGCCTGAAATAAGTGGAGGGAGAAAAGGAATCTTCATCATACAGTTGTTTTTAAACACACGCACACACCCACACACGAGACAGACAAATCACTACATTGCGCATTTACAAGTTGACTATCAAATTGGGACGACTGTACACATTGTTGAGATAAGACCATATTTATGGAGCCATTTTAATTTATTTTTACCCCTCCTGCATCACTTCTTTCATCTTGCGTGCCAAAATCCCCTGCCCAAACCCATCCTTCTCTCATTTTACCCTTTTGTGGAGAGGATGAGAGCAACAATAAGCCCATAGAGACCCAAGACCTCAGCAAAAATCAAAATGAGGATCATGCCCACGAAAAGCCTTGGCTGCTGAGCTGTGCCCCTCACGCCCGCGTCGCCAACAATGCCGATCGCAAAACCTGCTGCCAGCCCGCTGAGGCCCACGCTCAGCCCAGCTCCAAGTTGGAGGAAACTCCTGCACAGAGAGAGACAGACAGTGGTCAGCACAACCTTTGAAGTTGACACGAGTCAGAGCATCTTTAAGATTAATGCGACTAATCACAGCCTGTCATTCGATACAAGTCCAGTCACCCGATAAGCTGATATTTCTTTTTCAAGCTGTAACCAATGCAACATTTTATCCAATCACCAACATGCTCATTTGATTCCTCCCCCCAGTTACGGAGTCGTGTCTGAGGCTGCTGTTTATATCCCAGTCCAACATTATGACTCATTCCCCATTTCTCAATTAACAGACTTTGCTTATAGCAAGGGACTCGATAGCCCAGGCAAACATTCAGAGCAGCTAAAAGTCTGATTAGTTTAAGAAGATCTGATGATACTGAGTAGTGAAAGTCATTCTGAAATTTAAAAAAAAAAAAAAAAAAAAAAAAAGTAATGTGATATCCAGAAGGAAAAAATAGATCATGTGGTGTTCATCTCCAGATCATTACACCTTTCCATTGTGTAGTAACAAAAAATTAAAAACCAAACAAAAAAAACCCCAAACAAAACAACCCTAACAACACTTTTACTTCTTTAATAAATAAATATTTAAAAAAAAAAAAAAAAAAAAAGCAGTTTCAGTAGCTCATTACTCTTTCTGGTAAGGCTCACTGCATATGGCCATACTGCACACTGCCCATACTGTCAGGGATTACACTGAATAAATGAATTAAGGTAGAAATCAAGGATGTTTGGAACATAAATACATTTCAAATATTTCTTAATATTTATAATAAATATGGAGTGTGAATAATTGTCTGTCTTGATATGTAATCCCCGCAATAGATTGGCGATCCTGAAACAGGTTGCTACGGAAAAATGTGATATCCGACCTGCCAGCGAAGGACTGCTGGCTGGTGCTAGGTGAAATAGGCTTACAGTGCTGGACTGAAAACTTGCTTGTGATTGATTTGGTTGCTAGCAGGTTGTCATGGTTGTCCAAGGTTCAGGTGGAAGAGGCTGACTTCTCTCCAAACCAACTACTTTCCAAGTGGCAGTAAGGCTGAAAAGTGCGAAAGAAACCAGAAACGTCTGCACTTGTTCAAGTTTTACCACCACTTGGCTCCTGGTTGGCAATTGTTTGCAGAGAAGTCTGAGTTGTTCATGCAAATTATGGGAAAATGCAGCAACCAAAGCAATCATAAGGAGGCTTTTGGTGCAAATGGCCTTTTCCACCTAGTGCCTGGCAGCAATTGCTTATTAGCTGGTTGAATGATACATTTTTTTTATTTTTTTTTTTAATTAATAGTGACTGAAGGTCATCTTTATAGTTGTGTGACTTGGCCTTAGATAATGAGGGGACATGACACTCTTGATTTTCAGCAGGAATTTTCTTTGCCCTGTTCACCAACCCAGAACTCATTATTTTGAGCGAGATTAAGAGAAGCTCCTTTAATGATTGAATAATCCAAATTAGAGTATACACAATGAAATCCGAATTGTGTAAAAGCAGAACTGGACAGTCAGTCTTTCAGAAAGAAAAAGAAAAATTGCAAATTGTGCATCTATAGAAAATAACTTGTCAGGCGAACTCACTTGTAAAGTGACTGCTTCTCTGCGGTGTTGTTGGCAATCAGCACTGCTACTACCAGGCCGTAAATGGCTATGATACCCGCCATGACCACGGGGATGATTGACTTCATGATGAGCTCTGGCCTCATCACAGACATGGCAGCAATACCTGTACCGCTCTTGGCTGTGCCATAGGCTGCTCCCAAGGCTGCAAGGAATGACAGAAAAAATAACGAGTTAGATAAAAAAAAAAAAAATTAAAAAAAACAGCAAACTAGAGCACACAAACTACAATGCACAGGTCACAATGGGCTGGCAGACAGATGACTGAACCCAGAAGGCAGAGCTGAATAATGAAGCAGAAGCGAAACAGGAGATGGAGCAACGACACAGCTGTTAGTTTCTGTTCCCTTTAAAAATCCAACATGGCTCTACTTGGGAAATTTTCCCCTTCAAATTGAAACTGATTAAAAAAAATTTCTACTAATACAGACTTAGGCGATTAAATATGTATTCTCATTCTGCCAATGTTATTTCAGAATTAGGCTGCAGAGCTGTACATATCACACTCTGAAGAACTTTGGGCTTCAGTGCACACAAAAAACTGCAGTGTGAATACATATTTATTCACAAGCCTGCAACATCTGCTGTGTACCATCTCTAGCCTGTCAGGCTGTAAAGTAATGGGGGACGTAGAGAACAAAGCTTCACCAGCAACTTTAGCTCTGCTGATCTGTGACGGCACCGTCTACGTCACACACAATCAAGTCTGACAGCAGGAGCAGAGTAAAAGAGAAAAATCAATAGTTGCCTGCTCCGAAATTAGAAAAGCGTAGTATAAACAAATATAGAAGAAAAGGCATCCATTAACAACAAGTTATAATTCTGCCTGACAAAAAAGGTCAACGTGACTCATTTCGCAATATACAAACAAAAGGCTGAAAGTGGAGGGTCAAGAATCAGAGACAGGCTGGTTTGACAAGGTTTCCTCTGTCAAAGGTGTGTGCACATTAATGCAAACCTGTTCATTCACTTCAAAGCAAAATCATGATCAAGTCAAAGCTCTGACCACACACTGCTTAAACACATTCTGTATGAGCCATCATTTTGGCTATAAACATTTTCACATTGTTATTGGGAAATTTTCAGTTTTCACAAATTCAACAATATTGCTCAATACAGCCTTTGCACTCAAATTTTGTTACCAAGCTGGCAAATCCCATGTAATAAAATATTTGAGAATACGGGGGGAAAAAAAAAGAAAAAAAAAAAAGTGTAAATCTGTAGCCTCTCATTTACGAGGACGCTATGATCTTAGGCTGACCTTGTCATATCAGTGGTGTAAAAACCAAAGCCCTGACAATGTCATTTTCTTGGCTCTCTGTAGCCAACACGCAGATGATGATTAAATCTGAAAAGTCTCTAGTGAGATCATCCTTGGAGACAGCCTGGTAAACACAGCCCGAGGTGTCCTGCACTGTGTAGAGCCTGGAGAGATGGCTTTGTGGTTAGCTTAAATAAAACTAGCTGTGAGGATCTGGCAAACAGATCTAGAGACAGACAGGAAGGAGATTCAGGCCAATCTACAAATGTGCACATGGCAGCCAGCCACATCCCCCCTCACTACTTATATTGATTTAACATCAGACTGATGATATCACTAGAGGTTAAATCACTCCTGCTCATCTACTCAGATGTGTCTTTGTATGACTGGGCACTGTTTTTTGTGAGAATTGCAAGAACCAAAAGAAGTGAGAAAAAGATTGTTTTAATTTTCTTTTTGACTTTGAAGGTGCCAAACTTTCAGGCGGTGGTGTAAATTCTTTAAATCAGATGTGACACTGACCGCAGCGCTTCAATATAAAAACTGATTGAGAAAGCAGTGATGTTTAAGGCATTTTCACACAAAGAAAACTATGGTTTATCAATATAAAATGACTTCAGGGCAATATGCTGACACACACTTCAGCCTTCGTCTATTTAAAAGTTAAAAAAAAAATTCAGCCATCCATTATCAGTGAGTGTAATACATTACGGTCAGTAATATAATGCCTCGACTATTCTTTCTTTGCATGTTTGGCCTCACTCAAGTGTGACAGGTGAGGGCTGATAAACATTCTTATTCTGTCCTGATGATTAAAAGTTTGATGTGTGGCAGAATGGTTTCTACAGTGTTGTGGAAGCAAAACCTCTGGATTTTAATCCTAATCCCCTCATCTTAGGTAAAGAGCTTTTCCTCCTTCCACCCCACAGAATATTTTATGTATGGGATGCCAATATGACGTCTTGTGATGTCAGAGCAGGAGGTGCCTGCAGCTAGAGATGATCTTGCATGCGAAATGCCTACGCAGCAGACAGCCCATCGGTCTGCCATGAATGCGGATAAATGGGGAAGCACTGGCTTTGAGGAAAGAAAAATTCAACATGAGGAAACTGCAATTTCTTCATTCGAAAACCGTTAACCAGTCTTAGAAAACAGGACTTCTAGCTGCAATGTGGAAAGGAAAAGATGCTGGTTGTGAAAACTAAGACTTGCCCTGACCGATATATTGCATCAGAAGCTTGAGGGGAGGATGTCTAGAGCCTACATGTGCCATCACCAATCATCTCTCTCCACGGAAGACAGAAACAACGCAAATGTTAAAGGTCAAGTAACTAAAAATCACTTTCTAAGAATGATTAAGCAGAAAAAAGAAAAATAAGCTTTGCAGGAAATCGAAAATTTACTGCAGAGCAAAAGAAGCAGTTTTCCAAGCTATGAACAGGCATCAACCCCACAATCAGTAGGTTTGTCAATCAGGATATAAATCTACATTTGATTTTTATTGGTTCTGCAGAGAGAAAAGTGTGCTGTGGTGATTTATGAAGGAGGAAAAACAAAGAATGCTGCCACAGGAGAAGTGCTACTTGTCCCACAGATTATAACACCCTGTGAGTATCACCTGTTCTTAGCTAAAGATCACTAAAACAATTTATTATCACCTGACACCACTGCTGCAACTCACAGCATGTGCCAGCAAGACGCCAAGCGCCATTATTAAAAAGCGAGGCATCCACTTATTTCAGCAGATGTGTTCAAACATTTTAAAATATTCTTTTGTAGGAATCTTTAGCCAACCCCCTAAAGTACGACATGCTGAGAATAAACTTAAATTGCAGCCACTATTTTAGAGCTCATGTACACTGCAGTGATTGATGTCACAGGTGCACAGGCAACAATTCCTGTTAATGAAACCACAGAACAATTAGACTGCTCAAAGCTGAAGCCTGATTCATAAAAATTCCCCATTTTCGTGAAAGCACGAGCCTCCTTTCTTCTCTGCAATGTCCCACTTGTTACTCTTTCATTATCACGAACTAGAACCTCTTAGGC
The DNA here is from genome assembly GCF_001858045.2 of Oreochromis niloticus. Lineage (NCBI taxonomy): Eukaryota > Metazoa > Chordata > Actinopteri > Cichliformes > Cichlidae > Oreochromis > Oreochromis niloticus. The sequence goes on along the minus strand of NC_031973.2, from coordinate 18,812,778 downwards.
TATCACGGCCTTAAAAATCATAATAAATATTTCTAACATGGGACAATTACATATAACACATGATTAATTGCTGGGCATTATTACTTATTACTTGCAACCAACATATCATATTTGAATCTGAATTGCTGCAGCTCTTGAAATCTCAAGATGAGGTCTGAAAATGCCAACTTTTCACAGATCTTCAACCGTCTTGTGAGGTCTTGGAAAAAAGAAAATAGTGGAAAAAAGGTATCAACAAGATAAATATGACAGAGCTTCCTCAGGCCTCGAGATACAACTCTGTAAATTGGTCAATTAGTGGCTTGGTGGTTTTACAATCGTGCTGCAACAGTTAACTTTGTCAATGTGAAATTATTTTTGAAGTGTGGAAAAACATTACTGCCGTGACACCAAATTAAAGGAAGAGAAGTATTAAATTAGGAAATACTCCATAAAACAAATGTGACCTGTAATAAAAAACAAGCAGGTATCAAAGTTCACTTTTTATATTACTTCCCACTTTCCATCTTAAAGCCCTGAAACCAGTCATGTTGAAACTGAGTTAACAATGACTTGATATCTAAAACAGTTTCCTGCTGACTTCTTAACTTTAACATTCTGAAGTTAACGTGTAAGATGATAAATACCCAGATGGCATTTCCAAGTCAGAAGGCTCATCATGTGATAATCATGTGATCTTGTGTCATTCCTTACAGCAATAAGGAAGTTAACCAGCTGATCCTGGTTTCCAATGCTCAGTTGTAAGAAAGACGTTTTCAACCAATGAGTAACTTCAATTACACGCCACAAACAGGACTCAAACCGTTTATGTATTGCGAAAAAACTCGAGCTTCACGAGTTTCACTTTCTAAAATTACATCCTTTCTTATACAACTCCTACAACCTATTATTCAACACCCTTGTAGCCTTAATGCAGCAGGGTGGCATTTTACAGGAAAGTGGCAATCAACCCAACATGCCTAAAAGAAGCACCCTAACAAAAGGCCGTGTTAGGAGTGAACCATATTACAACTCAGTCTCATAATATTACTTTATTTGAATAAAGTATTGGCACGATCGTAAATATGTTCGCATCCCTTCCCCTCTCATCCGTTTTGCTTTAGACAAAACAGGCTAACGCCAGAGCTAACTTTTGTAGTCGTCATCAGCTAGCCAACTAGCTTTGACTAGTCCTCGCAGTCTCGTGCTGAAGCGGGAAGGCTAGCTGTGACAACTGTATTTACAAAAAAAATACAAACTAAAAATTAGCAAGTTGGGAAAAAGCCAAAAATCACTGGCTGCACCAGCGAAGTCTAAATAAACGACTGCTCGAGATTAGCTTTGCCACGATAGCCAGGATAGCGAACGGCCCTCACACAGCGAGCTCGGAAAGAAGTACTATGGCTGAGATCGCCCCGTTGGGACGCATGCACACACACACACACACAAAAGATTAAGCTGCAAAAGAAAACAGCGCCACTGGTTAAATAATAATTGACATATGAAATATAATCCTTTTATAATTACCGCTGAACACCATCGCCGCAGAGGCACCCATCGCTGAGAAGAACGGGGAGTACTCGGGGCCTTCGTTAGTCGACATTCTTTCTCACGTTTTACGGTAAAAAAAAAAATAAACTAAATATACAAAATTAATTATATCTGGTGAGTCAAAAAGCGCACTTCACGAAACCTGTCGAAGGCCACGGAATTGAAATGCTGAAGCGACTATACTAAGAAGAAACGTTCTTGTCGCCTAACCTAACAGTGTAAACGAAACAGTCACGACTCCTGCGATAAATACCCGGCGCAGCAGTACAAAATGGCGAAGCGGAAAATATCACCTGACTGGCCGTACGGACAAAACCTATCACTGACAGGGTGACAGGGGGGCGCAGTAAAAAAAAAAAAAAGGTTAATGATTCACTGTTCGACACAGACTGTTTACAAAAGAAAATGTACGGGTTTAAAGCGATGTTTTAATGACGTAGTCCGAGGAAAAACAGCGTTTTTGTTCTTTCTTTTCACCTTTTTTTTGAAGGTCACCCCTATTGTGCTTCACTTTGGTATGCTCCGCTGCAGGCTTTCCCTTTGATATCTACATTTAATTCACCCTTCCGAAGAATTAGGACGAAATGATGGGTGAAAGCAAGGGATATCTTATTTATTATTTTCTACACCTTGCACCCGGGCTAGGGCCATTCAGTGGAAGATGCTTTACAGTCAAGTGTGATATGCAGCAGTTTACCACATAACAGTGGGAGAATCCCCATTTCACTGAGATTAAGAAAGAGGAAGGGGTCATGAGAGCTCGGACCCCGAGGTAGAGATGAAGAATGTCTGCATGTGTGACTCAGAGAGAGCTTGTGCAGTCCCCATGCCTCCTCCTCCTCCTCCTCTTCTCCCATCTATTCCTCTTACCCTGCTCAATCTGCATTGCCTAGTCAAGTCAGCACTACATGCAGGCCCCCTCCCCCAGTGCTACTGTAATAGCCCCATGACTCGTGATGCCATTTCTCCACAAGGACCACAGGCCTCCTTCCTTTCGATCACTTTAACTGGCCAGTATCTTAGTAAATCAGGGGTATAAAACAAGATCAGAACATTTGGAGATGGGGATGATGTGTGTGTATGTGTGTGGTGATGCTGCTAGCAAAACGGTCACTATGAATGAAATGACTTTCATTTCTGTTTTCTCTTTCTCTGGTGCTTGAGTGAACACTCATTGATCGGGGAGGGGGAAGAGAGAGGTGTGTAGCATTTCAGCTGAGACTGGATTATAGTGTTCATACTCAGAGCCTATTTAATAGCATGCAATGTGATAGTCTACATACCTACTTCCTTGATTCCTGTTTGTTTTGAGTACATGGTAATGAATGTGTTGTAAGGAGAGCATACGCTATAATTTATTGGCTCATGTCTGGAATTACTTTTAAGGAAGGGAAAGAGGGAACTGTGAGAAGAAGGGCATCATGAAAGGCACCATGAAACGTTTGCTCCAAAGTGTCAGTGCACACTGTGATCCTATATCTTTCAGTGACTCTGCTCAGTTCCACATATGTTATATGTCATAGATAATGTAAGAATTGCCCTTTATATAACGGATAACACTGAGATACCCAGACTGGGATAATGGGTTTTCATTAACTTACATTTAAATTTACATAAGAAACAAAAATCCTCAACATCATTTTAAACACACACACACACACACCCCAGTACCAGCTTCTGCAATATTCGGTCTTTGAATCAGATCTGTATTCGTTGGGACCTCCTCAGCCTGTGTCTTAACCCACCCACTCACTAAGCCAAGCGGCAGGGGTGGCGGTCAAGGAAAAGACCCGTCTCAGTGTACTGTTAAACACTTAAGCATCTTATTCCTCGAGGCTAAGAAGCGTGGTTTTTCAAGGAGATGCGCCAGACCAGCATCCAAAGGAGCAGCTAAATATAGACGCGCATGTGCGATTAGCAGAGTGTGAATCCTGAATGGCGAGCACAGCCTTGGTGAGACAGAGTCAATTCCACTTACTGTAAAAGAAGGAATTACTCCACTCCTTCGCCATTTAAGCTGCTGCATGTCTGCAGATACAATCTCTGCACACACACACACACTGCAAATCAGTTTGCGCTTTTTTTATTTATATGACTGCACTGATATTGATCTCTTGCACATTGACATGCCAAATAAAATCTCTGATAAATAACCAGGTGTATCAGTTTCCACAGCTGTGAGTCGGTGGGTATGCATGATTCAAATACAGCAGGCTCGGGTTCTCGGTTAGGTTTGATTGAAATGTGGCATGGATCTCTATGAATTGAGTTCTGCACCGCAGCTCACTACCAAGATATATTTATAACTATATCTGACTCATATCTGCTGAATTTTTTCCAGTCATGCAGCGTCAGTGTCAGCTTCCATAAAAGAGAGACATGCACAAGACAGCCAAACGAAAATAGACGTGGTGCGTGTGTGTCTGAGCAATTTATTTGTCATTCTTAGTAGTTTAAAGCTGGAGCTTTACTACACATTTATATGCAATTTGCAAGAACTTAATTGCTGCTGAGGTGCACTGAAGGCTTACAAAAAAAAAAAAAATCCCTATGCGATATGGCTCTCAGTATACACTTGTATAACTTTGCAGTCACTTCGGGAAAAGGCTAACTGAAAGTAACCGCTGGGAGTACAGAGCAAACACAAGACAATGTATGGTCAGCTGACCGTAAAGGCATGTGGCACACTGTAACTTTCGCTTTGCAGGAACAAACGTGACAGATTTGAAAGGATTAGAAAGCTAAATCTTCAAATGTGAACTGTGGATAATGTCAGGAGAATCAGGGAGATGCTCTGGAGTTCACTTTTCCTCACTGCAGCAGATGGCTCGCTTCAAAATCATTCTCACTACTAGAAATACTTTTACTTACACCCATTTATTCACTGTAAATTCATTAGTATTACTCTCACATTGAGCTGTTTTAGGGAACTGGATGTTTAAAGTCTGTGTGATGCTACCATGCAGTGTTTGGGCTGCAGTGCGTGGGTGAAAACGCCCTCAGTAACAAGACAAAATGACAATGATAACACAATGACTCTGATTAAAGCTTAATGCTGTATTTTCACATTTGCAGTTACTCAATTGACACTTTACTGAAGCACATATTCAAATCCACACACTCACACAGAGGCGTGACCCTCAACACTTTAGGACACTGTTTGGAACTTCTCGTTACAATCTTTAAACTGGAAAGGACGGAAATAACAGGAAAATGATGTAGAGGAGAAGAAAAAAAAACAACAACTTCATATTCATATACTGCACAAAAGGGAGACAATCATCACAGAGTCAAAGAGAAAGCTGGTGCAAAATGGCAACACACAAATTCACTAGATATTCATAAACATTTACACCATTAATTCATTTGTCAGATCTCCCATTTATTCACGATATATCAGGAAGTGTGGGAAGATACGACAGGTTCTCTAACATCTAGGTTCTTTTGTTCATCATGGATCACAAACATGGAGACTCGACTTCACACATGCTGTTGTAAACCTCATGACCTGATAGTACTTTAAGGACTGCAGAGTTAGCTTAACAATGAGTTTGGCAGATTGAGATAAACTACAGAACAAAAAAGGACTTAAATTTACATTCAGAAAATCAAATGTTTTTGCTCAGCAGGTTGATCCTGGACATTTCCATTATCATGTCAACAAAATGAGTACACAAATCTAAAAATACAAAAATAAACAGAAAAAAAGGAACATTTGTTTGTTCATTTGCTGGAATTTGAACAAACTGCTTTAATAAATTAAAAAAAATTGTAATTCAGAGTTGGATTTGCAGGACGGATGTGGTTTTGTTTGCTTGTCTGTTTTCCACCTACAACACTTGGCTTGACTTCTCATTTCACATGTTTAAGTGTTTGTGGATGAATATCTAAGTATGTGTTGCATGTATGTGCTCAGCATTATGAGGCCATGGTGTCCTGGAAGCCCCACACCTCTAGCAGTGAAATCTGGAAGCTCTCTGCACACAGGGGCGGGTTGTCAAAGGTGGTGCAACTGCCAGTGCGCCCGTGGTTCAGCTCGGAGTCGATATACAGAGCGTTGCCGTCGCCTCCTCCTGATCGGACAGAAGATGATAGAGTTTGCATGAGTTACCAACGATCAGCACTTCTTCAAAGAAGATTCTTTTTAATATTAACACTGTTGCATCAACATATAGTGTTTAGTCTTGCGAGCATGTAAAAAGCATGTACACTCACTGGCCGCTTTGTTAGATACACCTGTGCAACAGCTCTTTATCACAAACATCAAATCAGTTTGGCAGCAACTCAGTGCAAGTAGGCATGTAGACATGGTCAAGATTACTTGGTAAAGTTAAAACTGAGAAACGGACTAAGGAAAAAGGATGTTTTAAGTCACTGAATGTGGTCATTGGGTTGGTATGAAACTCAAACTGCTGACATACTGTGATTTTTCTCACACAACCATCTCTGGGGTTTACAGAGACTGGTCCAAACTGTAGAAGCTAATGGGAAGAAAACAGAAACTTAAATATGCAGAAGAGCATCTGTGAATGTACAACACATGCAACCTTGAAGCAAATGGGCTACAGCAGCAACACCACACCAGGTGCCATTCCCATCAGCCAACATCAGGAAACTGAGTTTGACAATAGAAGATTGGAAAAAATGTCACCTGGTAAAATAAGTCTTGATTTCTGCTGCAACATTCAAATGGTAGGGTCAACCTGCCTTGTATCAATAGTTCAGGTTGTTGTTGGTGTAATGGTGTGGGGGACATCGTCTTGGCACACTGTGTGTCTTTGACCATTGTCCAAACACCACTGCTGATGGTGTCCTTCCTACTTTATGAGGACCATCTTCTGATGGCTGTTTTCAGCAGGATAAAACACCAGGTCACAACGCTCAAATCACCTCTAACTAGTTTCTGAACGTGACAATGAGTTCACTGTACTTAAACCACCTCCAGGGTCAATAGATCTCAGGCCAATACAGCACATTTGCATTGTGGTGAAACAGGATTTTCCCAGACAATAAAATATCAATCTCAGATCATAAAACTGTCCAGACCCCTTCTTTGGTTCATTATTCTGTTTAAGTATTGTAATAACGTTATTTATAATGTTTGAGATTGCAAAAAGTCTTTACTGCATGTGCAGTAAAAGCTTTCAATCAAGTGCTATCCTGTTTAAAATCAAAGAATATCAGTAAAGGTCTTTAGCATTACTGATCACAGTTAGCATAAACCACTTCTGCAACCACACAAACAAGGAGATGCATGCAGTACCTGTAGAGAACCAAAAAACCTTTTCTATGCACAACCTTCATCTCCACTCTGATACAGAGCTGCCTTATAGAGGTGGATGGATGGATGGTAATATAGATAGTATAGGTAGCAAGTCTGGCATCAGTATTGGCTCAATAGGATCGTAACTCACTGAACTGAGTTAAAAATAATTTTTAATAATAATAATAATAATAATAATAATAATAATAATAATAATAATAATAATAATAATGAATAAAAAGATATTTAAAAATAATGTAAAAGTTAAATATAATCTAAACATTTAAAATATTTTTCCAAATAATTTAAAGAATTATGTAATATAAACTCATATTTATTAATTATGTCAAACATGTGTATGAAACATGACACTGAACCTTTTTTATGTTCACTAATATCTATCCATTTTATTTACAGCCTATAGCTTATTTAAACAAAAAGTGCTTTGGAGACGGGCAAATTTACATTCCAGGTCTCTAAAAAACACAATTTCAAAATATATTAAAAGCTGAAAAGTGTGTATTTTAAAGCGTTAACTCATTATTGGGGAAAGTAAAAATCACAATGATTTAGTGGTCATTAAAATGTGTTCAGAATTTGACAACTTGATGACGATTCATCATCAAATCATGTAGGGGAGAGCAGCGTGCTTAAAACAGCACCAGGGTAGAATTATGTACACCCGATGGCACCCCTTTAAGAAATGAGGTGCTAGTTCTTTACCGATTTCCCCAATTATGGGAGAATACAAGTTACTATTTAAAAACACGATTTCAAATGGAAAATGCACATAAAAGACATATTGTCACAGTCCACTCACCCACTATGATGGAGTCAACATTTCCAGCCATGAACATAGAAGTATTCTTAGAGTTCAGGTTGAAGTGGCGGGCAGACAGAAATGGCGACAGCTCTCCAGGAGGTTTTTCTGGCTGCTGTAAGCGATTGCCGTCTGTGATCTGGTCTTCAGATGTCGCCGTTTCTTCCTGATTCTGGGTCTTGATGGACGAAGCCAGCTCAGGGTGACGGATTACTATCCACTCGTAACGCTCCATCTCCGGCTTCAGCTAACAAGAGAAACAGAGGAATGCCTACAATTAACAACTACACACCAGAAAACCACACATTAAATGAAGTAACAATAGAACAAAACACCTGTTTTCTTAAGAATCACATAAATTAGTTAATATCCCAAAATGAATCCTGATTTTAACAAACAGATTTACATCATGGAATTTACCATTCTTTAGGAAAAACAGTCTCCTGTGGACAGAAAGCATGAAAATTGGAATTTTCTTCACCAAGCAAATGATTTGATCAACAGCTCTGTCTTCCACCGCTGAGATAAGGCAGCACTGTCTTATCTCTTTAACACAAACGCAACTGTTGCTTTTGGCAGGCTAGCTACAATCTACTGTTTCTGTTTCTTGAAATCCATCATGGAAAAAAGGCACACTACACACACAAGATGGGGGACACTAGAAGTTTGGAGCTTTAACATAACTTTTACTTGTTAGAGTTATGGCTGCTTTAAAAATTCTGACTTCTCTAAGCAGCCATCTGGTACTCCCAGAGGAGACACCCAGCCTCAGGGGTCCTCAGTTTGAGATGTAATTAAGAAGCTGGAGCAGTTTTCTCAGAAGATTTTCTTGGATTTCTAGTCATGAAATTTACCGTTCCTTTCAACTATAACAACTGCAAACAAGAAAACTCAGCTTTTTACTGCAGAGCAGCTTCATGATGATTTAGTAGACTCTGGCGTGGCACGTTTACTGTGCCGTGACACCTGCAAAAACGTGGCTCATCAGAAGAAAACCTCTCCGAGTCTACAATTAGAAGATTTCAAATAAACATCTAAACATGGCACATACATTAGAAAACGAATCCAGGGGTTTAATGAAGTTAAAACAAAGCTTTATGGCCACTGTGAGTAAAGAAATGTTTGGAGTAAAAGGGGTAAATTAAATCACGAAGAGAAACTACACAAGCTTTAACGTGAGCTTTCTTTGAGATTTACTGATTTCTAATCTTGTCCATCCTGATCACTCCCAGTGAAAATCTGAACATCTCCAGCTCATCTACAGTCTTTTTGTCAGTGCCAACGTGCTCAAACCATCACAGCATGTCTCATTAACATATACTCTATACTCGTCTTCCACCCTTCCTGCACTCTCTTCTACACTTCTCTTTTGCACGGTCAGTTGCTTTGGATGGCTGACCCCGAGTATTTAAACTCATGTACCTTCATTTGAATTACTTCTCCTTCCAGCTTCTCCGTTACATCTATGTTCCTCTTAGTCACACACTTTTATTCTGTCTTGCTTCTATGAATTTTCCTTCCTCTTCTCTCCAGAACAAACCTCCACCACTCCAGACTCTCTCCTACCTGCTCCCTACCATCACTAAAGATCACAGTATCATCTGCAAAGATCAGTCCATGGAAATTCCCGCTTGGCCTCATTCCCTGGTATAATACCACATTCACCTTGAATCTATCCGTCACACCTACAGCACACCTCACCACTGTCTAGCCATCCTCGCTTACCTCTCTGCCACTTCAGACTTCTTATGCAGTAACACAGTTGCTCTCTTGGCACCCCATCGTATGCTTTCTCTAGATCTACAAAGACCTTCTGACCTTCTCCGTACTTCTCCATTAACACACTTGAAGCAAACATTGCATCTGTAGTGCTCACTCATCATGAATCTGTACTGCAACACACTGATCGTCATTTCTTTTCCCATAGCTTCATGATATGGCTCATCAACTTTGTCCTTCTGTAGGTACTACAGCTCTGTACGTTGCCCTTGTTTTAGAAAATCTGTACTAGCACACTTCTTCATTCTTCGGGCATCTTCTCTTCTCAAGGTTTTTGAAAAAAATTAAAAAAAAATATCTCTCTCTCCCTAACACACGGGAAAATCTAGAATAGGCTACTTGAAGAGGTGCAAACAGAAGCTTTTCCTCTTCACAATCTCTCTACCTAAAAACTGTGGACAGACCTCAAAACAGAGGTGGATACAAGGCCCAAAATTACAGAACTACAAGCCTTATGAAGGAAGAGTGGAGGATCACCTTCACAGCTTTTAAAAAAAGCATTAGCAAGCTGTGAGACTTGTCAAGGGGGCATTACTGACCATGCAGGGTGCTTAAACTTATGTTTGAGGTCCTTTTGAAAATGTAAACAATAGAAAAAAAGAAAAGAAAAATCCCATAAGAGAAGGTAAGACCTTTAAGTTTACGACTTCTGGAGACTGATAACTTTTTTTTTTTTTTGGTGGGGGTTGGGGGTATTCTAATGTTTGCATGGCATACATTATCTTGTATGCTAACAATTTTCTCCTGGCCCTGTTTAAACCTCTACTGCCTGTCTGATAGACGTTGGTACTGGTGTCTGTCTGTCGTGTGTGTCAGGTGTGGTATCAGGTACGAGCCTGCTACGATACTGAGGGATTCGGGTTACAGGAGTTTCCGATATGTGTGTGCTTAAGTATTGGTGTTTGAGATGACTGTGTTTTCTGGTGTCTAGGCTCAGACAGCACACAGCTGAGCTTTACACGGTTAGCCAAGTAAATAATTCATAGAGAAGGGAACAGAGAGCCAGCCTTTATTTCTATTTCTAGGCAATGCTGCACTGCTGCCAACAGAATAGCAAGAAGAGTGGCTGTTTTTGCACTGGACAGCATGTCAATGACAAGGGAACTGTGCCCTAGTATGAAAACGTCTCCAAATGATACACCAACTGGGGCCATTGATATTGACAACAGTAATATTTGAAAAAAGGATAGATGGTACCCCCTGCTGGTCATACAGTAGCACTACAAAACTTTTTTCCAACTGTCCCTAAAAATGACTCAAATGATGTCTTTAAGAAAAAATGTTTTAGTTGCTACTAGATAACTGAAAATAATCTTACCCTGAAGACAAAACATTCCCCTGTGCCGAAGAAGCTCAACTTGTTGCCTCCTCTCTTCCTTTCCTCCCAATCTGTGGACAGGAAGGCTCCACATACCTGTCGGAAGAACATTAAGTAAAAACTGCATGAGTGAGATTAATCTGTGGATTTATTCACCTTCAGTGGTTGTGACAAAAGTCAAGCAAGTGGAAGGACCCTGACTGGGATGGCTGTAAGATGCCAACACTAATGCTGGGATAATCCAGTCATATGACACATGTATAATCAGGAACTTTAAACCCAGTTCACAGAACCCAGGACAAAAATATAACCCGAGTCTACTTTGAAAAACAGAAACCTAATCTTAGCCTCTTTAACTCCTTAAATAAAGAGCAATGACTGAGTTAATGCTACGAGTAGGTCACACCTATTGCATGTGCTAAGAAGGACTTTACTTGTCAAACATGACATTTTTACCTTTGATGCTTCCTGTATCAGACAAAGATAGAAACTAATGACAGCGACACCAATAATGCATGTTATACATTAGGGTGGGTCAGAGGGCAAGAATGACTTTGGGTCGGCAAAAGCCCTTAAAATGAGGAACCAAAACAGAAACATAGAAAGAAAAAGTGCAGAAAATAGGAGTGCAGAAATATGTTAAGACATTTGTGCCAATGTTTTTACTTGTGCTCTAAACTCAAACTTTAATGCAATCTCAGTACAGACCTGCATCTCTAAACAGAGAAAAAGTAAGCTAACATTTATGCATGCCCGTCTCTGACAACAATCCAATCCATTTACTGATAGACCGTTAAACTCCACTGTGTCTTGGACTGCAGCCGGTGACAGCAGTCCTTCTGCTCTGAAGATCCTCTGCAAGCTGGAGGGTCACTCCACCACAGAGGATGCAGCAGGTGGAGTGCTGGTTCAAGCGTCATCACGCTGAGCTCATAGAGGCAGCCGAGCTGAGCAGAGTCACAAACTGCAGTTCAGTTTTCTGCAGTTCAGAGAAAACTGATCTTTGCTTTCTCTTTATTGTGACAGAAATGTACAAAGTATGAGTAATTCATAATTTTACGAAAGCATGGGTGTGCCTCCTTGGCACTCTCTCCAATCTTTTTTTGACCTCCTCCCCCAGAGGTTGCTTAATTTTTCCTTTTCACACATCACAGACTGGATCGAGATTGCCCACAGGTTGGTTCTGAATATGTGGTCGCATTTTACCCGTATTTTATCTTAGCTCGTTGATCATAATAAAAAAATCTGATGGCACATTCCTTTGTTTGCTTCAGACAAAATAAACAACATTTATGTCAGTAGAAAAAAAATAAAATAAGAGTATACAGATACTTTCAATGCATGTGACTCACATCGCCATCTGTGGTCCTGATGAGGAGCAGAGTGGGTTCGTGGCCCTCACAATGTGAGTAGAATCTGTAAAAAAGGAAAAACATTTAATTCACTGCAACAGTCTTATTAAACACCTAATACTGAAACTAACATATATCCAGTGGATCGTAATGCAGCAACAGTCACACACTTTTGTACTGGAAACAAAAATCCCACTATCTTCCTACTTTATTCAAACAAAAAGTTGTTGCTTTAATTCATAAAAGAAATTAATGTGACACAATAAAAAAAAAAAAAATTAACCTTAAATTCAGATTTACCCAAACTTTTAGTTATTAATTTAATTCAAAGGTATAAAATATAAATTATGAGCAGCAGCTAAGACTTAATTAGATTGTAAAATGCACCTGTTCAGGCTGCAACCGTGGGTGGAGGTTGTGAAGAGAAGCTGTGGTTGGCACAGGGCAAAGCGCTCTGGGATCCATGACCAGATGTCATGCATCTCCTTGGCACTGACTATCTCCGAGGAAAATGTGTCAGGGTTAAGTGCCAGCTGCACGTTCCGCCTGCAGATGCCAAAGCAATTTAGACACAGCAAAGAGAAAGAGGTTCGGAAAGAACATCCCATACAGTCAAGAGATGTGCATAAAACCAAAAAAAACAAACAAAAAAAAGACAACAACTTGGTCAGAGGTTATTTAAAACAGGTATCAGAAATAAGTGCAACCATGAAAGAGCACCCACCTAGAGCTGTAAAAGAACCAATGTGGCAAACACAGGAGTGGTGTGCAGATGAGACAGAACATGGTGCATGGAAAAATCGTGGCACAAACCAAGCAGAAAAGACACAAGAACAGACGGTGAGAAAAGAATGCAAAGCAACTCAAACGGTTTCCTACAGCATGCCAGAATATAAAGCTTAAAAGAGAGAGGGCATTGCTACTAATAAAAAAAACAAAAAACAAAAAAACCCTGCTAAAACAGTTAAGACTGTAAAGATTTCTACTCTACACTTGTGCTAAATTATATTTCAAATGGTTTATATTGGTCGTCTGCATGTCATGCATACCAGGGTGAAGTCCATAAACCGTGAAGGAAGTTTAGTCATGTTCAAGAATTTTCATTCTAATGGCAGTAGATCCCCCCCCCCCCATAGACAGACTGAAGGTAATGGTAAAATATGAAACTTTAAATTTCACATATTGCTATATTAACAAAGTGGACTGATGCGTTTTATTAAAAGAGTTTAACTACTGATGTGGGACTGTGAGAAGCCATTTGATTAAGTTTAATATAAAAATTATACAATATGTGGTAACAATAACTTAAAAAAAGCAGACTAATGACATAAAGCCACATTTTTAGACATAAACACAGTGTGTAGCAAATAGCCCATGTTTGATGTTTAGAAAGTACATTTACCCACTTAAAAAAAAACAAACAAAAAACAAAACATTTAATTAAAAAAAACAAAACAACTTTACCGCTTCTGCTTCACAGTGATTCCTTTTTGCTGCAGGGACTTCTCATTTGTGAGCTGCAGCAGGGTGATCTCCTTGCGGCTGAACAGGCGGATGGAGAAGGCCTTCTCTAGCAGTTTGTCAGGTGTGACGGTGGAAGCAATGCCCTTAACAAATGCCTGAATATCTGCCTTGATTTTGTTTGAGTCCTCCTGCTGCTGGTTGCCCTGCCCCCCCTGTGCTCCCATTTTATGCTTGCGATAGAACTTGAGCAAGGCTACTGCCACACGGTAGAGAACCTTATAGCCCTCTACTAAGTAGACATCTAGGACCCTAACCACATGGCTAAAAGGCAGGTCACCGAGGACCCAGCGCTGCCAGTCTGAGTAGACATCCATCACATCCTGAGCCGTGGCAACGATCAGTTTGTGAGCAGCTGTGCAGTACTTATTGGCTAGGTCACCGAAGGTCATGCAGCTAGACTCATAAGCCAGGAAGGTCTGGTCTACAAGTCGCTTCCCTGGCTCGTTGCATGCCAGTATGCGGCTGACATGCTCAAAACACTGAGCTTCATCTACACTGAAGTGCAGGAGCAATGAAGTAACTGCAGGAAGAGCTGGACAATGAGAGATATCTGGAAACTGTCCAGCGAGGCAGTTGATGATCTGATGGGCTGAGGCCACTGCCTCTGGCTTCAAACAGTACCGCGGTATGGGATTTCCATCCACAAACTCTGGTAGTGGGACGTTGGTGGAGGTTTTCTTTGCGGCTGCATTTCCCATAATGTCACGATACACTGCTGCATCTGGGGTCACTGTACGGCAAGGAATGGCTTTGATGAGTTGCTGGTAGACTTGTGCTCGCAGCTTGTGGTTCTTGGCCCAATAACCTTGTCGAGCCATCTGTTTGAACTCTTTCAGATCTTTAGTGTCCACTTTGGTGGGCCCGCTGCTCTTGGCCAAATCCCCCATCTGGTTCCAGTCCACAAAGCTGCCATAGTCTTCTTCAGCCATTGCGCTGTAAACTTGCTGGACTGCTCGTGCAGGAAGAGAGGAGGTATCTGCCGAGGTCTTACTAACCTTCTATCCTCCACACAGCAGATATTTTGTTTTTCTTATCTGCCCATTATGGTCACTGGAAAAAACAAGGGTGACAAGACAGATGTGTATAATTATAAGCTTTTTTTGATAAATACATTATTGGTAACTGTCAGTAGCATCATGGAATTATTAAGTTCCCACTGATGTAAATTTTATATTTATCACTTGAAAGATTTGTTCGAAAATGGCTTCCACCTTCTGAGCCCTTAGTGAACTTATCTAATTAGTCCCGATCTAGACTAAGTACAATATATTACCAGAAGTATTCACTCACCCATCCCCGTCATTGAATTTAGGTGTTCCAACCACTTCCACGGCCACAGGTGTATAGAAATCGAGTACCTAGGCATTCAGACTGTTTCTACAAACATTTGTGAAAGAATGGGTCGCTCTCAGGAGCTCTGTGAATTCCAGCGTCGCATCGTGATAGGATGCCAGCTGTGCAACATGTCCAGTCGTGAAATTGCCTTGCTACTAAATATTCCAAAGTCAACTGCTAGTGGTATTATAACAAAGTGGAAGTGACTGGGAATGATAGATACTTAGCCACAAAGTGGTAAGAAACATGAAATCAGAGCTGGCTCAGCAGATGCTGAGGCACATAGTACCCAGAGGTTGACTACTTTCTGCAGAGTCAGTACTTATAGACTTTCAAACTTCATGTGATCTTCAGATTAGCTCAGGAACAGCGCGTAGAGAGCTTCATTGAATGCGTTTCCATGGCCAAGCAGCTGCACCCAAACCTAACATCAATAAGCACAATTCAAAGTGTCAGGTAAAGCATGCTACCATTGGACTTTAGAGCAGTGGAGATGCGTTCTCACGAGTGATGAATCATGCTTCTTCACCTGGCAAACCGATGGATGGGTCTGGGTTTGGTAGTTGCCAGGGGAACAGTACTTGTGCATTGAGCCAAGCGTAAAATTTGTGGAGGGGGGATGATGTGTCAGGGTTCTTTTTCAGGAGTTAAGTTCAGCCCCTTAGTTCCAGTAAAAAGTAACTCTTAATGCTTCAGTATATCAAGACATTATGGGAACAGTTTGGGGATGACCCCTTCCTGTTCCAAAATGACTGCGCACCAATGCCCAAAGCAAGGTCCATAAAGACATGGATATCTGGGTCTGTGTGTGGAAGAACTTGACTGGCCTGCGCAGAGTCCTGACATCAACCTGATACAACACCTTTGGGATAAATTAGGGTCTTTTGGGATGTCACTCAAGTTTATATGACAAACGAGTGAATACTTTTGGCAATTTAGTGCATATGAGCTAGCTGAGGATAAGCATACAATTAGGAAGAAATATGCATATCTGAAAGTGGAAAATTAGACTATAGCATGGTACTGTACAAAATACAAAAAAAAAAAAAAGAGTGCTATAAAAGGAAAAACTAATAAATAATGTATAACGAATGTAGCATTGGTATTTACACCAGAATACATAAAATACTGCACAATATGTAGCAATGTCAAAATAGAAAAGTGCACAAAAATAAAGACTCAGAAAGTTCTGTTTCCATAAGACGCGATTTAAGAGATGGAATGCAAAATGAACAGAGTAAATCTGTACTGAAGACATACTACAGATCAATTTCTCTAATCATGTTCTGACAAATACAAAAATGCATGTGCATCATACACCTCATACACCTGTGAAAGCTTGAAATGACTTGTGTACAAAAATATCTTTGGCTGATTTAATTGGCAACTAGAGAGAAAAAAAAAAAACTAATTGTTGAAGGTCACTAGCTGTTAACTAACCGTTTCACATCCCACATGATACAGACAGATGGCACGTCTACAAATCAGTTGCACCCTGAAATATACAGAGAATAGCTGAAGCACAATCTTTTTGGGTGCTTTTATTTCCCCTTTCTCAAGAAGTCACATGGAGATGGTGGTCCAAAGGTAGCTTGCAATACACTAAAAGAGACAGTCATTAAAAATCTGTTTATATAACTGTCACATAGAGGAGGATATCAGCATATCCTTGCATGAGAAGCTGGGAGCACTCGCGATATAACTGTCCTACTTATGTTAAATAAGGGCATGTTTCACCTAAATGTTGCCATTATACACGTGACACTGGGTGCAACTGATCAAAGTCAGACTTTGAGTCAGACTCGATAATATAGTGGCTAAGATTAGGTCTAAGAAGAGTCTGGCAGTCTGTAGCACAGTTGCACACTGTTTTATAGTGCGGTCACACCTGTAGTCTGGGCTTCATTGGAAAAACTGTCCTTGGTCACACGAGTCTTGTTGTTTGCTTGAATTAAAAATAGAAATTTCTGTCCGCAGTAAACACAGGAATGTTCTGAGAAAAAAGGTTTAGAATTTCATTAACCACTTACTGGAATGAGCAGTTTTGGGCTTGTTTTGCAGGATGAATATTTCACTGGGTGACTAAAGAACAGAATAAATCTGTATTTAAAAATAAAGAAATAAGGCCAAGATGAAAAGAGGGCAGCTTCTATCACAGGAGAATTACACCAATAAAATCTACAAGGAATTAATGACAACAAAAGGTATGAGCTGCAGTTTTTACCATGGCTCTGAAAAGTTAGGAAAACTCACTAGAGGCGTACAATCACTATGAATGACTGAAGAACCCCAAAAACAAGAAGTGAAATAGTCTTGTTCGTCCCACAGCATTGCCAAACTTTTGCTTTAAGGCCATTTCCTTTTTTTGTGGTTTTGTTTTGTTTTGTTTGTGACCTGTAAAATCTAAACGCAATCTTGTTTAAAATAATTACATAAATGCTGCTCAATAAAGATGTCAGACTGATCCAGCCTAGCCATTATTTTGACCAATTACCAGTTCCCAAATCTCAGGGCTGAAATGGTTGGATTTATGCTAACCAAACTGCATTTTTAACCTTTCATCAAGACAACAGAATTTTCCTGTAGACTTTTTTCCTGTATAATAGTCTACACCTAAATCTAAAGCAGGCATTTAAAATACAAAAAAGAAAGGAATATTGTAATAGTTTAAGGGTTTCCAGCTAAACAATCTTTGATTTAACCACTATACACTTTATATTCACAGATAATAGATGTAGATGAGAATGACATGTCTGAAAATTTACAAAAACAGAAAAAAAAAAAAAAAAACCCCAACATGTCCGTACTTCTTCTGATGCTGCAAGTCCATTTGAAAAAACAAAACAAAACAAAACATCTCTGCCTCAGATATTAATGTAAAAAGTACAGAGGGGAGGAGGAGGAAGCTTCTTGCTAGCCTTAACGGAGAGCGTACTGTACTGTCAGCTAGCTGTACTATAAAACCAATTACTGCTGTTAGTTTTATCCTGGACGCTCAGTAAAAGCACATAAACGGCTAAGGTAAGGCTGCAGGTACAATTGTGTCATCACATACTGAGGTGACAGCTCCAAATTAGCTGCATTTTCAATCCTATAAACGATTAACGTCAGCTAACCAGCTGAGGCAAAATAAGCTAGCACGAAGCCAGCGGACACGGGTCACAGGGTATTTAACATTACCGCCGGAGTAAATCTGATATACCCTTTTCCATTCACACTTGCCAAGTTAGCACTGTTAGCCTTAGCTAGCCGCATCTGTCAGTGCAATTCAGGAGCAACCGGAACCTTAACTAGACGCACAAAACCTACTCGCTAAACACATAACCTCCACAACAAGCGTGCAGATACGGACAAACGCTAAAACATTTGAGCAAGCTATTGGCTAACGTTGCTTCATTAGCCAGCATGGACGTTGTCAACCACAAATTAATTTGGTCCAAAGGCTGTCTTGGAGTTTGTTTATAACAAGACGTTTCCGCTTATTATTTTTAGAAAAGCGTGTCATATCCACAAAGCTAGAAACACACCAAAGTATTACCTTTACTCCACAACAAGGAAGACGATACATAAATAGCTGTCAGAAGAAAATTAAATGAATATCCCTACCTGAGTCTGAGATGTCTTGAGACGGGAGACAGCGTTCATATTAAGTACCCTCGAGCATGCGCACTGCCTCCAATCCCGGTCGCAGCGTTTTTGAGCGTGCAGCTGCTGAAGCTGCAGACAGGGGCTCAGATGGAGTGGTTAAATATAAACTGTTCTCAGTCACTTATCTGTACACTCACTAGGTTGTTAGATTATTTTTTGAAAAAAAACAACAACCTTAATACAAACATAAATCTAGAATACAAACTATATAATATTAGTAGCAGACATGACAAATTTGGGGTTTATGCAATGGGCATGCCAGTATCAAACATTTATGTTACACAAAAAGCTATGAAATTACATAAACTCTGCTGAGTGCACCGAAGAGTAACTCAAATATTTATCCATGGCTTAGTTTCTGAAGAAAAGTACTGTTGCGTGGTAGATCCCATTATCTGCTATGTCCTGTTTACTTGCAGACCTTCTGTGTCAAATATGTGATGGCACTGGAACAGGACAGGAAGTACCCTCACAAGCACAACAAGCCCTGCCTTTGTCCAGGACTCAAAGCGACCGTCAAAATACAACCGCCCAACACATGACAGTTATTACTGATGATTAAATTGTGGGGCCATCACAGAACGACTCTGGGTAAAATGTTGTTTGGCTCTGTCTCTCTTCCTCTCAAGCACTGCCGATGTCTTTTTATGCCGTCATTTTGTACTTCAGTAATAAAGAAAAAGGGGCAAATACTACTACTAGTAATAAACGAACATATCAGCACTTGTGTTTTTCCCTATATAATATAAGTAAAAAGCCATCACAAAACTGATTACATTGCACAGCACACAGAAATGACAAAAGAAGAGAGCAGCTATGTCACAGTGAGGCAGATCTAATCTGTCATCCATGTACATGGTTCTCTGGATTATGAGAGAAACAAGTAAGCCTTAAGGTCATAACTCATCAAGTCTTTTCTATTTCACACTTTGCACCACCCAAGACGCCATTTACCTCCCACTCCACCCTGAATGGATGTATTATCATGCACACAAATATCAGCACACTATCTCACACGAAGCATATGTGCAGGGGTGTGTTGGGGCTGGGCTAGAGCACAGTTAAAGCATAGATAGGATCAATGCAACTGAATACATTTGCTCCAGTACTTTAATAATTACTTTAATAAATCCATATTAGAACACAGGGATGCACATGAACCTCACAAAAATGAAAACAACAGTTTACACAGTCTACACTGGGTCCATTTCTGATTTCTGATTTAATTCCCACCTCTCTTGTACTTAATCACCACTATGCAACCACATTTAAATAACCCTGTTTTTGATTCAGTATATGTGTCCTCTCATGTCAACAGTTTATTTCAGTCATCCACTGTGACCACACTATACTAACCGAGCCACTTTGATAGAGAGACAAATACCCCAACTGTGGGTGGATGCTCTCACCATCCAAGCCTTTTGGCCAGTACCTTGTCTCACAAACACCCGGTCTTCTTTGCATCTTCCCTCCAATCCTTTTAATAATACCCCTGCTTCACATGGTGAGACCGTCAAATCACAGGGTCCACTTACGGGTGTCCAAATGACCATTAGGGATCTGATTTTCCAGGCTCCTCCATGTACCACACAAAGACCTGTAGCATCACATGAGGAGAATTGACCTCTTGTTCTAGCTCGATGGGAATAATCCCTGACTGATTTAGGGCTTCAGTTTGTGGATACCATTCTGAATGTAAGGGGTTCTTTTGCAAGGATGGTGAGTCAATACTTTTGAGCTACATTCTCGTCATAGGGCACAAATAGCCAAGAAGACCCATTCTCTTGCAAAACATACTATGGTACTTGCAATACCTTTTAGAGCTCAGCAAAGCCACCTCAGCTATATCAGCTATGCTGCAGCACTGGACCTTCCATTGGTCTGACAGGCTTTAGACAAGTCACCCTTTGAGGCCAAATCAGGAATGTCCCTGAGAGACAACTCAATCAGTCAGTGAATACTGTTTTCTTTCAGCAGTTAGTATAGCCAAGTGATCTCCACGCAGTCTCTGTCAGCTGTACATGTTTGCATTGGAAGCCACGTGGCTCTGGGATAACACAGGGCCAACATCGTGCCACCCAGACATATTACCGAGGACGCAGAACTTCAGGTATACTACCCTCTACACTTATGATCTGAGCAGGAAGAGAGGGCCAGTTTGACTTGTCCTTTCATTGTGGCTATACATGCAGACAACACAGAGCTTCAAGTTCTTAGAAAAGCTCTTTGTGTGTTATAATGGGAAGAATAAAGGAAAAGCTCTGTTCAAACAGCAGGACTGTTGACACAATAAAGCAGGTATACGAAGTGGCAGGTGTGTCTACGCCCTCATATTTTATTTTTCATTCTACCAGGGGTGTGGCCACATCATAGACGCCGATGATATATGTCCCTTTGGGGGAAAACTGTACTGCGACATCCTAGTTGTACCAAAATGCATCGTAATGTGTCCTCTGGGCCCACGTTAGCATCATCCACTTTGTTTACTGCCACTGGCAATCAAGAAAGAATGAAGCAGAGTTAGGAACAAGTTAAGAAGGCAACTATGCTTCTGTGAATTTCCTGATGACTGCCAGTCATGGTGGTCACTTGGAGCGTCTCAATGGAAGAACTTTCTCAGAAGCCGGATGCAGTGTATTTACAGCATACATGTACTCGGCGCCTACATGCTCACAAAAACAGTAGAGTTTATGTTTTTAAATTACTCCTAAAGGAACCAGCTTAGAATGTTTGCTGCGCTGAATCATGTTAACTTACATGTGACACACATTAGAGCGTTTTCTGCCAAATAGAACAAAGAAAATATAGGTCCTAAAAAATTATCTGCTATAGTGTTTAAGCCCACGTTAACACTGGAGTGCTTTAGAAAGACCTTTTTCATTTTCACTTTCTCAGGACTTGGACTATAAGGTCATCTCAGAAGTAATTCATAATCAGATTTGGTGAAACATACTTTTACATACACGAAAATCTGCGCCTGAAACGCATGAAATTCTATCTAACCCTGACATAGTTCCAACATAACATTTCAAACTTACAATCTTTTCCCTGCATTGTTACTTACACACTTTCGAGGGGGCATTTTCTTTGTTCTGTCACCATCATTATGATTTTCACTGTCATTAAGTTCCTTCCGTCTTGTGTCTGTAATATTTCATTTAGCACCAAAGCTTTGCACCCACTGAGCTACCTAAATAAGTTCCCAGCTTGTGTATTAATTCACTACTAGCACTTAATGTGAGCCTGAAAGAAAGTGACACCCAGTAGCGTGGGCTCCATTGTACCTCTGAAAGGCCGAAGCAGCACTCCGGGTATTGTCTTCTTTAAAGGGGAGTCTGGTTCCCTTGACTACCGCAGGATGCCTACCCATAGGCCCTGGGAGAGAGAGAAAAGGCAGGGCCAGAGATGGAGGGAAAAGAGAGCGGCAAGCCACGTCCCGTCCCTAACTTTATTTCCTTTTTTAAGTTTGTGTTTTCAAAGGAGGCCTGATGGCTGCCACTGGGTTGGGTTGAAGACCTATAGAGGTGAGGATGTTTCTGAGTGTGTGGTTGTCTGTGTGCTGACTGGTTTTGTGAGGTAAACTGCTGAGACATCTCTGTGTATGACTCACATTGACACACAACAGGCTGGTGACAGGCGTTTTTGTGTTTAGCATTTCTATCAGTCTAATGAACATAACAGAAATGCCGAAAGACCACTGGCCAAACAAGCTGGCGGTCTTTCCTGCAGGCAGCAGCATTGCTCTGACATCTATTTATGTCTGTAAAATTTGTTGATGGAGTTTAGCTGGAAATTGTGTCCATTAATTTGCAATTTTAAAGAGAAAAAGTACAAAGGTTTTTCTGTCACTTCAATCCAAATTAGATAATAAGAAATGTAACCGTACCACTTTTGCAGTGTAGTGCATGTTTAATTTATTGGAATTTCTAATGTTATTACTTTGACAGTGACATCCTACACCCTGCAAAAAGAGGGCCATGCGCGTCGCACTGCGGCCTCGTAGGTAAGCCTCGGTCTCGTTATAGATCGCAGTAGAAAGTAGAAAAACAGGTCACATATTGCTTTTCTTCCTTTGGCTGCCTGAAATTGTCATTCTCATTTTGACAGCTAATTTTTTAGCTGGCTTTAGTGCATAACTGGATCTCCCCAGCATGTGATATCACCAGCAGTAGGCCAACCATTACTCAGTAACTTGTTTTAACATGATTTCTCCTGTGAGGCTTTTGAGCCGTGCAGCTCAAAGTTTGTGATGAGTGGACTGACAATTTTGATGAAATGCAACTGAGTGGAAAATAATTTGATCTGGATCTGAATCTGGAGCTTTATAGGCACTAAGAGAACCCTCAGAGTTATTGTGTGTGCACTTGAGCCTGGCTATGCAGTATGTTTTCGGGTTAGGGTGAATACTTTTACTGGCCTGATGAAAGTGAGAGAGAGTGATGGCTCTCTTAGCCCCAATTAAATCTTCAGATACTTGTTTTTACACGCCAGGGTTCCCTCACTTGAAGTCATGGAACAATTTAGCTCTCCACATTCTCTAAATGAATTTAGTGAAAGGCAAAGTCTGCCTGTGTGTGTTTCTTTTATTTAAATCGCATCAAGGTTACTACTAAAATCAAATTTATAAAGTTTAAAGGACATTTAACTGGTTGGACATGGTGAAAATTAATTTTAAAAAGTAATGTTTTATGTCCTGCCCGATACATGACCAATAAATAATAAAAATAAACAATCAAAGAAGATAATAACAACAAGACAGGTTCACTGTAGCAAATGCTACAGTGAACCTGTCTTGTCAGACAGGTTCTCGTTGGGGGCATTTTTAGAGATTAAAGGCAAAACAACACCCTCAACCATTTGAAAAGACGTGAATTATGATTTGATAACAAATATACCTATATACAAAATTTTAGAGGTAGTTCAATACCACGCAAAAGTCTTTAACTACCTCTCACTTCTTTATATTTTGCTTTCAAGGAGCCAAACTTTACCATCAGATTTGCCATCTGGAAAAAGTCTAATTATCAACAGCTTAATTTTTCAGCACGGCAATGATCCCAAACACAGTGACAATGCAGTAAAAGTATATCTAGATAGAAAATCACAACGAAACTCTATCAGTCATGGACTGGCCTCCCCAAAGCCCAGTGTGGGATCATCTCAAGATAGAACAAAACAAAAGGCGCCAGCATCCAAAAAGAAAAAGCCTGGATAAATGAATGAAAAGTACTTAATAAAATTACATGAAAGATGCCTGAGAGAGTTCAAACTGTGTGAAGAATAAGCGTGGTCATACCAAATGACCACGCATTTGCCTGATATACTGTATTTCCATGTAAACTGCATCACCTATGTCCCATTATCCAAGCAATGTATAAAAATGAGGGATAGCTCCTGACTTTAACACTGTATCGTATTCGATTACATTCTTTGTCAGTTTAAAAACAATGGGGTAGCTGAAATAGTTAGCTTAAAGTTAGCTTAAACTGTCTGCCAAAGGTAGACTTATCATCAAGCAACAACAACTGCTAACAAAAATAACAGGTAAGTAGGCTTAACCTAAAAGAAACGGGATATTAAAGTAATAAAAACAGCTTAAATAATTATCTAAAACGAGTAGCTCATAGGTAAAGCTAGCAATAATGTGAAAATTGTATTAGCATATAGTTTGAAGCTAAAACTAGTGGAAGAGTTGGAGTCAAAGTAAACCCACTATCACGTAGGACAAAGTCTACAATGGCTTCTACAGTGTGTTAACATAAAACACAACACTGAATAACATCCAGTTTCAAGTAAGGATACATGCTGCTATAGGTTACCTGAGTCTATTTTGCTGGGCTGTGGAGGTACATGACACCCAAAAGGGTTTGGTGACCACTGATTGTGCTGTAGAGTATTTCTCTGTGTATTGTGCCCTCTAGTGGTTGCCTGGTGCTGTGTCTGTGCCTGTCTGTGGTCACCCTGCTGTTACAGAGCCTGTGGGTGCCACTGGAGATGACCAGAGATGATCCTGCAGGGAGCTCACCCGAGGATCTGGGTAACTCATACACACAAACACACAGTTTAGTTTACAAGTGGATTTAGTTTCCTATTAAAACTTTTCTGAAAATGCAAAAACGGTAATACATTAGCGCGCACCCACATTACCATAGTTTTGGGCAACAGTGATTATGAAAGAAGCTCTTTGTGTGCAGGGATTAAGATCTGACCTGACTGATTTGCCAGTGTTACATGAAGATTTGTACACAGTTCCCGGTGGGTCCTCCCAGGCGTCTGACAGTTGTGGGTTTGTGGCCAATCCCAAAATCATTTGTCTGGCTAAACTGTTTCTCTAAAGGAAGGCATTTAAGATGGTGTAGACATGGTTGTTTGGGAAGGTTTCTTAATTCACTTCACTTGACTTATATGAAGTGTGGTAATCCCACACATAGGAATACATTTATACATAATATGTTTCTACAGTGAATAAAAATAGCCGTTTTGTGAGGATTAGTAACCAAATATATACACTTAGCATAAGACAGAGCCAGCTCTTTTGTGAAAGACTTGAACAATGTGCCTACCAGTGAATCGGTTTCAAAATGCAACCACAAAAGATGATACTTGTCTAAACATTCCGATGCTTTTCGTCTCAAATTCTAGGAAAATTGTTTTTAGCAGACAGTATAACCCACTCCTGCATTTAAGCCACTGACACACACAGCCACAATTGCTTTGTGCTCTGTGGGACCCACCAGAAGTTGTGTACAAAGAGCCACCCAGCAGTAGTTGTACTGGAAAAAATACCACACGGGAATAGCTGTTGGAAGGGCACACAATTAATCCAGCTCCCATTTATCACCAAACGTTCATCTCTGTGGAAAATTTGCAGTTTTGCAAAGTTATTTGATATATTAAATTTTAAAATGATGTCCGATTGCACTGATATCATGTTATGAAAATTCAGGATTTCTTATTTTTTGCACATTTGTCACACTTACAGTTTTCTGATCATCAAACAAATTTAATATTAGACAAAGATGACCCGAGTAAATACAAAATGCAGTTTTTGAAGGATGATTTCATTCATTCATTTCCTACCTGCCCTTTGTGAAAAAGTAATTTCCCCTCCTATTAAATCATAAAATAACAGTCATTAACCACATTGTTTTGGAAAGCTGAATTCAGTTTCACTTTCCACTGAGACCTGATTACTGCCCGACCTGCTGATTCAAGAAATGACTTAAACAGAACATGTCTGACAAAGTGAAGCAGGCTAAAAGAGCTTGAAAATCAGCACATCACGACATGATTTAAAGAATGAGCAAAGAAACAAAGACATTGACATCTATCAGTCTGTCTGGAGTGATACAAAGCCATTTCTAAGGCTTTGGGACTCCTGTGAACAACAGTGAGAACCATTATCCACAAATGGAGAAAACTTGGAATAGCAGTGAATCTTCCCAGAAGTGGCCAGCCTACCAAAACTACTCCAACAGTGCACTGATGACTCATCCAGGAGGTCACAAAAGAACCCAGAAAAACGTCTATAGAACAGCAGGGAGGGACGCCACAGGGAAGAAAAGTAATGATTCTAATGGCCCATGACTGACACGGGGCCTATAAAACCGTAGATGTTTGGTTCACAAGATCCAACCTTCTGAACTCCTCATCTTGCAGAGGACAGAGGGAAGAACTCCTTATCTCTGATACACAAAACTTTTATACTCGGTCATTCTTTCTCTCCTCTTTCTTCCTGGATGTCATGTCTTAGTGATGACATCTGACCTCACACCCACTGTGACACCCAGTCACCATTTTTGACATTTAATCACCCAATGTCCAGCTACACCTTAATCATCCCCCCTCTCTCTTTCACTCTGTGATCTTCAACATGATTTAAAACATTAAAATCACTTCATTAGATTTTCTTCTTTTCTATTTTGTACCATGACTTCGCAATACTTTTCTTAGGCTTAGTTTCACATTAACATCCATCTCAACATAACCTTATTTTAATGAATACTTTTCTCACCTTTTCTCTTCAAAGCTATGTGTTTGTTAATCACAATATACTCAGTATAATTTATTTTATTAAATCATACATGTTAGAACCAAACTTTCTCTGAATATTAGCTTAGTCATTCTGACCAAGCACCACAGACCTTAGACAAGCTCTGGGTTTTTGCCATGTTTACATTTCCTGCTGATACAACACACCTGCACAGAAGTACACACACACACACACACACACACACACACACACACACACACACACACACACACACACACACACACACCAAATTGCAGTAAATGGTCAGGAGGTCACATATTAAAACCATTTCATTACTCAAACTGCATTTCTCATTCATCATGTTTATTAGACTTAAGCTGGGGGGACGCCAGTCTCTTTTAATCCCACATTTCATGCCAGCCCCAATACTCTCTTCTAGAATATTGATCCATGTCTGCACAGTGTTATATATTTTTGGCTTTATGGTTTGCAATGTTCAAGTGGTGAGGCCTGAAGTGAGATTTTTGTTTCACATGGCCCTAAATCCCTGCCACCACCCCTGACTGCAGGCCTCACTTGCCTCATTTAAGTCATGATTCAACAATAAGAAAAAGACTGGGCAAAAATGGCAACTATTAAAGAACTCCGAGGAGACAAAAACAAAAGTTTAACTTTTTGGAAGGTTTGAGTCCTTTTACAGCTAATGTAAAGCTAACACAGCATTTTATAAAAAGAAGATCATAACAACAGTCAAACATGGTGGAAGTAGTGTGATGGTTTGGGGCCGCTTTGCTGCTTCAGGATGATTTGCCATAATTGATTGAAACATAAATTCTGCTATCTACCAGGAAATCCTGAAAGACAACATCTGAGAATCAGTTCGTGTCCTTAAGCTCAGTGGCACTTGGGTTAAGCAGCAGGACAATGATCACACCAGCAAGTGCACCTTTGATTGACTAATGGAGAGGCCCAGTCAATTCTGTACTTTAACCCAAGTAAGATGCTTTAGTATGATGTGAAAAAGCCTAAAAACCACTGTAGCTAAATTAAAACAATTCTGCACAAAAGAATGGGCCAAAATTCTTTTACAGTGATGTAAAAGACTATTTGTCTGTTATCACAAAGGCTTGATTGTACTTCTTGCTGCCAAGGTTGACACAATCAATTATTAGGTTTAGCTGCCAACTACTTTTTCACATACCGACAGGTTGATTTGGATAACTTTTTTTTCCCATAATAAATGAAATCATCATTTAAAAACTGCATTTAGCCCTGGCAGGCCAGTAATAACATGTTGACAATCAGCTGAGCAAACAAAGATGAAATGACATCATGATTTTTTCTGTGCATCACAGGTTAAATCCAGTGTAGAACTCAATATTTGATGCTCACTGCCAGCAAAACTATTTTAAAACGCTCTTTGTGAATTGAATTTTTGTTTGGTCAAGACATCCTCAATATACTGTTTCACTCTGAACTCTTTAAGCATCATCGTCAGTATTTATGGCAACATACAGTCGCTATTTTCACAGTTTTTTCACTGTCTAACTGAGGTTCTGACAATGAAAAATGCTGCTTTAGGTCACCCAGATGCTATATACTCAATCCACATGTCCAAACTCAAGAAGTAGAGGGTTCTCGTTTAACTTGTCATAATAGTCAGTGTTTAAATAGTGTTAAAAATATCACTGTAACCTACCTCCTTTGGTCAACTAGCAAAAGTATGTATGGTGACGTAGGGCAAATAACCTCTTTTTTCATGTATGTGTACAGTTGTGGTGAGAAGTTTACAATTGTCAGAAACACTATTATAAATTTACACAAATCTTTTAATAGGTTTACGGTTCTACAGTGTCTTTTAACTTCACTGGGCCAAGGCCTGTTAACTTCTCATTAGCGATCATCGTGGACTACAACTGGTAGTGTGTCTTTGCAAGCATAAAAAGGATTTATTTACCAGCCCTTACTGGATTGACCAATACTCAGAACATTGGGAAAGTCCAAGGAACTTGGTGAAGAGCTAAGAAACAGAATTGTAGATTTATACAAGTTGGAGCCATTTCTAAACAACTTCGGATTCCAAGATCATAATTCAGACAGTTGTACGTAAGCACAAGTTATTCAGATGTGTCACCACTTTGCGAAGGTCTGGAGGAAGACTCAAACTGTCACCCTTAGATGAGAGGAAATCGGTTAAGATAGGAAAACCCCATGAACCAGGAAGGTTCAAACCTGCCATGAATGGGAAACTGCTGGAACACCAGCGTCACCGTCCACACTGAAATGAATCTTACTGAGAGGGTGCAGACCAAAAAATCAACACCATCGACCTGGACTGAAGTTTGCGTCTGCCTATGGGGACAAGCCAAATGCCTCCTGTAGAAAAGTTTGATGGTCAGACGAGCCACAAATTGAGCTAGTGGTCACAATGACAGGAGGTATGTTTGAAGTTATAAAGGTGAGGTTTGCAAATTTAAGAACACTACAGCAGCTGTCCAGCATGATGGCGGTAGCATGGTGCTTCGGGGCTGTTTTGCTGCCAGTGGTACTGATGCATTGCACGAAGTGGATGGAGTAGTTAAAAAAGAGGACTACTTCCAGATTCTTCAACTACACCTCAAATCAACAGTTAGAAGATTGGAGCACATAGAAACACAAGTGGGTGTTCCAACAGGACAATGATGCCAGACGCACAACAAAACTGGTTCTTGAACGGCTAAAGAAGGCTAACATTAAGCTGCTGGAATTGTGTTTCCAAAGCGCCGAATTCACCCCTGTTAAAAATTTGTGGACAACACTTAAAAGCTTGATCCATTTCAGGAAACCAAACAATTCAAATCAACTATACCAATTCTGCCTAGCAGAGTGAACTAATTATGCCACAAACATCGGGTCGAGGTGCAACTTGCTATGGGAAGTTTAACCAACTATTAGTGGGGTTGTATGTAGGTCTGTGTGTGAACTTTGACCCTGTGACGATCAAAGAAAATCCAACATTTAAGTCAGTAAAGGTTTGTGCTACTCAATCATATCTGCTCTCGAAAAAGAAAAGTTCAAAGAAATCATTAAAAGTCCAAAATTCATGCCAATGAGGTGGGGATGTAAACTCCTAACCATGACTGTACATCAGAGACTTTTCTTTTTGCATGATTATTATTATTATTGTTGTTTATTCAAATTTTTGCTTTGTTAGATAGCGATAGTGAAGAGAGACAGGATAGCAGAGTAAGAGAGTTTGAAGACATGAGCAAAGGGCTGTGGGCGGGACTCGAACCCGGGCCGCTTCAAGTCCCACCAGCAAACTGGGACGCTAAAGAGCCTTTTCTAAGGCCTTTTCTGAGGTAGCGTGACCTCTAATAGAGAATCAAACATTTGCTAAAGAGACTGGTCTCACTCCTGATTCATCATTTACTGTTGTCCAATAAAATGCAATAGTGCTCTTTGTAGTGAAAGAGTGTATTTTTATGCTCTGGAGCATACCTTTATTTAATAGACTAATAATATTCATTTTAGACTTAATAATAGCACTTATACATTACAACATGTGACATACTCTATGTGTATACTTTAAATTACAGGTCAGCGTGGGCTTAGCTTTCGTAACCTGGCTCTGCGCTTGGAGGCTTTGAATACTCAGGTACAGAGGCTGAGCAGAGAGAAAGATGGCTCCAAGCTGACCAGAAATGATCTCACTTTGCTGCTGCAGAGGTATTGATTTATGGATCTCAGTATTTTTAAATATAGATATGACTTATAGTGCATTTTTGTGGTCACACGTGGGTTTCTGCTTTTTTCCAGCTTCAGACAGGACCAGCAAGGTTTGGCTCGCTTAGTAGAAAGAGAGCTGAAAAGAGTATCGCAGAGGCTTGATCAGCTCAGCCGTCACCACCAACACCACCATCAGGCTGAAGCTCCAACACCACTTGATAACCGTAGATCACACACAGGTGAAGTCCTGGCTTTTATCACTTCCAATATTTCTTAAATGACTTAAGATGGTTAACATTGTGTTTACAATGATCAACCTTCTCTTTTCTTTGACGGAAACTAAAACGATGATACAGGAATAGACTTACCATATGTGCTCACTTTTTTCTTGACTTCAAGAGACAGTTTTGTATTTCATTGTTCAGTTTGGATTTGTTATTTCCTGTGGGTGGAAATTGTAAACTTGCATGCAATGGTTTGGGCACCCGTGAGCAAATAATATTTGCTTTAGTGGTAATTATTGAAGTAAAAATAAAGGGAATACAACCCCTACAATAACAAACAGACATTAAAAATAAATCTTTCTTCAAATATAAACACATCAAAAATTGTGATTAGGAATTTTCTGCTCATTACAGCTTCTGACCAAAAGTCGCTCTAAGCAGCTAAAAAACAATTCCAACTTGCAGTTTCTATAGGAATT
Organism: Oreochromis niloticus; assembly: GCF_001858045.2. Lineage (NCBI taxonomy): Eukaryota > Metazoa > Chordata > Actinopteri > Cichliformes > Cichlidae > Oreochromis > Oreochromis niloticus. Next base: position 18,781,805 of record NC_031973.2, on the reverse strand, counting down.
AAAAGGAGGGAGTTGTGGTAGTCAAGATGAGATCTGGGAAAAAACTTCAGAATGAGGCGACGGATGAGTTTCAAATTTATACCATCGGGGTATCTACTAAAAATCTTGGCTGAGTTCGACTCTCAGTTACCTTGAGGTCAAGATCAGAAGAAGTTTTCTAATAATTTTGTGAATATTTTAAATTTGATTCAAATATTCACAGCATAGATGTGTCTACTAGGAGGCTGAGGGGTTGTGCTGGCAGTAGCCAGTGTTTTTGAATGGTCCTAGTGTCAAATCATACGTGTCAAGAATTAGAAGTCAATTTTAGAAGTCTGAAGTTACTCAGACATTTTATATTTTATTTTATTTTTGTAGTGCAGATAATGCTTTTTGTTTCAGACACATCTCCTCATTAGCCAATCATCACCTACACACTTCAAAAGCTGTCTGCCAATTTAGGAGGTCAGCAATTTGATCCCCAGCTCCTGCATCTGTACATCAGAGTATCCTCGGGTAAGGTACTAAACTCCAAGCACCCTGTAATGGATCCACTGGGGTTTGCAAACAATTCAAAGTGCTTAAAACCTGTCTATGGATGCAGCTCATAGAGTTCTTTGTGTGCTAGTTGAGAGTAAAAAAGTGAGTAACACTTTATAATGCAGCCCACAACTAAGGGGGTAATTCCGCTGTAAGTAAATGGCATTATAATGTATTTTATTTGGAATTCAATGCAATTATATTTGCCTAAAACTACTTAAAGGCAGGTTCACTAGAAGAAGGAGGTAAAAAGTCAGGTTTTTACAGTAAACAAAGAAATAATGATACTGTCAGTAACCTTATGTACTACGTTATTCATTGTTAACATAGCGGAAAAATAAACAATATATATTCGGTAAATATAGAGTGGCTTAACTTTGCCTACCTTTGATTATTCGTAGATAATTATATTTACACTGTAATTTCTATTAAACACATGGAAGTTCTATTTATTTCAGGGGAATTGTGCTCTTAGTTATGGGCTGTATTATAACGTGTTACTGTCCATTGACTATGCACTAAACAGGGAAAGGAAAAAACACTTACGATGGCCAAATCGGACAATTTTAGAATTAAAAAAATTCAAGTTACTACTGGGTTTTTTCAAATCAATGACTAAAGAGAAACAAACACAGACGGTGGCTTGTGTGTCCTCTTTTGAAAGAACTTCTCTTATCTGCTGCACTAACAGCTTCTACATGTAGCCTCATCATAAAAGTCCTTGTGTGAACAATGTAAAGCAATGTCTGGATATAAAAGACTTCTTTGAGGGACAAATAAATGCTAAATTGTGCCATTTGGCCAAAAAAGCCATAGGAGTTTGGTAAAATAACACCTTGCAAATCTCCAAGGAGTGCGAGCTGAAGCTTTTGGAATGACCCCCACTGATCTCCGACTTCAACATTATTGAAAATCTGCAGGGGGATTTTAAACATATACAAGACCACCTAAAACTATTTCAGGAGTTATAGTTATCCGCAGGACATTGCAGACAGAATAAAGACAGACTTTTAGCTTGATACAAAACAGATGACTTAACGGGATGCTGAAACATTTGCACAACCCCAAGGTATAGTTACTTAACTTCAATTTTAAATTTGAAAAGAGTGAATTACCATTTTTTATATTAACATTTTTTCCATTCAGAATTTGTAAACTGTCAGTATACAACTGTATATCCTCTAAAAAAGATTCTTTGCAACTGAAATATGTAAAATCAAAGGTGTATTTTTTCAAATAATTAATTATTAAAAATATATTCAGTATAATATTTTCAGTATAACAATCAAGTAAATTTAATTTGATGAGATTCCATTAAATTTAACACTATGACATGGAAGATTTACATGTAATCAAATTATTAGTTCAAGTTCTCCAAAACCAAATTTGAGGAGATTTAAATATGGCTGACTGGGTCTCACTGAGAGGTCGGGCATATTAGCATATAAATCTTTCCTAGTTTAACTTAATTTTACAGTTCCCTTCATTAGAAATACTCCATTGTCCAAGATCCAATAAGAATTATACTTTTTAAAATTAAACTGTGCTTTGGCTATACCAATTAAAAAAAAATCCCAATAATTGGCTGGTTTCTTACCTCTTTCTGGGCGCCTGTATCGGTAGACTGATCCTCTGAGCCAAATGTATGGTTCACAGCCTTAGAAAAGGTTAACCACACAGTGAAATTAACAAGCTGTGATAATAGAAGGTGTGAATGGCGGGGCTAGAGGTCAGTGTGTGTGCAGGTGGTTATGGGGGATGAAGTCCTTGAATAGAAGTTTAACAAGTCCCACAGAGCCAGCGCCAATCCACCGGGCATGGGGAGGGAAAAAAGTTTACGTTACGACCCTCCTGTGAGGTGTCAGGTGAGAGTCGGGTTACGCATGCCGGTTAGCACGCGAAGGGTTGAATGGGTATGTGAGTGCTGGGGATGGGTAAGTATGATTGAAAAAGTGGAATTCATATAGTTTAGGCCACACAGACACCATCACATGGATATGCTTGTAGACACACTTCTGTGGACATGCATACACATCCATGTCCACATGTGCCACCCGCATATTCAGAGGCACAGACTTCCCCCCAATACCAGCCTATTCGCCCCTCACCCTCTCCCTCCTACATTACCTCACACTCATAAAATATGTCTGAATTACCCAGGAGTCCTTTCACCAGCTTGTCTGCCCATACTCCTGTTTTTTCAGAAGGTTTTTTTTCTTTCTTTCTGCTGTGCTCGTATAGCATATCACTGTTTTTAGGTGCTCATGCTTCAGCTCTGCCTACAAGTTTTCTTCTCTCTTTCCCTTTTTACTAGGTTGTTTTACACAGTTAAGGACTGTGTACTTTGGCAAGGGCCAGCATGGTAAATGGGAATGTTTGGTAGGAGGCAGGTGTGTCAGGTGTGCGTGAGTGCATTCATTCCAGTTGATTGACATTGGCTAGAGATGGTGGGGGGTTTACGGGAAAGGGTCTCTGAGAGCGCTAGTCTAATGCCTCATACAGGCATGGCAGCACTATACATCGTGCTGATGGCTGCTACTCACTGTGCACATTTCAGTCAAGAGGTTGTATATCAAAGTTATTGTCTGCTGTTCTTCATTAGCCGAGTTGAGGTGACTCTACAGTATACGTTTTGTTACTGATGCAGGAATTAAAGAATAATGGTGCATTTTTAAAGTGCCATAAAAAGGAAAAAAAAGTTTGACGGTTAATATGTTACCCCACAGGGCCCAACGAGAAGTGTGAAGTGCCAGTGGATCCTGCATATCCAGTATGTGCAGAGAAGGTGGAGGTGAGAAAGTGGAAATGTTTGGGAGTGCAAATTTAATTGGTGTATTGAAATGCTTATGCTTATTAAAAATATATTTATATATGTTTTTACTATGAAGACATCCTAGCAAACATTTCAACCTTGAATGACCTTTGTCAATATCTATTCCTGGTTGAGAGACAAGACTTCCATTTCTTATCCTACTTAGCTAACAGATTTGTTGTTGTATCAGTTCCATCCATGGCTTTATGACGCAATACCTGTAACTGGCCAACATGTTAAATTCATTATGTACCACAAGTGTTGTGCATTTTCTTAAAAACCAGGTAATACTAGTCCTTGTAAATGGAAAAGACACTGTGTGGCTGTCTATACACAATCAAGTGCTAATCAAATTAGTTTTTGTTGACAGATGCATTTAGTTCCTTCATTGCAATGACCTGATCTATGCTCTCTCTCTTCTCTCTTTGTGAGAGAGTGTGACTAAAGCTCTATTCTAATGTATGTGGAAGCAATGTCAAAAATTTGTTCATCTAAATGTGGAGTCTTCTTTACACACTAAGGTTAATTATGGAGTTCCACAGGGTTCTGTACTGGGACCAATTCTATTTACATTATACACGCTTCCCTTAGAAGGTACACCATATATTTTTATTGTTATGCAGATGACACCAGCTTTTTCTACCCATGAAGCAAAATGACACACAGCAATTAGTTTATCTGTAGGAATGTCTTAAAAACATAAAGACCTGGATGACCTCTAACTTCCTGTTTCTAAATTAAGATAAAAGTAAGGTTATTGTACTCTGTCCTAAAAATCTTAGAAACAGTATCTAAAAAGGTACCTACTCACTCTCTACTTAAAGATGCTCTCTCTTTCATTTTTAATAAAGCATATAGTTAGAGCTGGGTCAGGTGACCCTGAATCCTCCCTTAGTTACACTGCAATAGGCCTAGTCTGCTGGGGGCTTCCCATGATGCATTGAGCCTTTATTCTTCACTCCTCTGTTTTTGCTATTGGTGCTTATACACTATTTTGCATTTAATTATTAGTTTTATTAATCTCCAGCTCTTTTTCAGTGTGTTTTATCGTTTTCCCCTCACCCCCAACCACTCATGGCAGATGGCAGCCCCTGCCTTAGCATGAATCTGGATCTGCCAGAGGTTTCTTCCTGTTAAACAGAAGTTTTTTCTTCCCACTGTTGCCAAGTACCTGCTCATAGGGAGCCATTGTTGGGGTTTTCCCTCTATTATTATAGTCTTTACCTTATAATATAAAGTGCCTTGACATGAGTGCTGTTGTGATTTGGTGCTATATAAATAAAAGTGAAATGAGTTCAGTTGTATTAAAATGAATGGAAGTGAATTGAATGTGTTGTTTATGGTTCAGTTTTTGCAGTTTTACAACGACCAGTTTTGACCAGGTAAATAACATGTTTAATGACATAACACGTCTCTCTGTGGCAGTTCCTGCAGGCTCAGTGGGAGTCAGACCCCTGTTATGCTTTTTATGGAGTGGATGGTACCACTTGCTCCATACTGACTTACCTCAGCCAGACAGAGGACTTTTGTCCCCCTCAAGATGGAAGAAACCACTCTAGTCTGCCCTGGCATCAGAAACCTCAAGCTCATACAGAGAAGGTAGCTTCTTGATGCGCCTGTGTCTGTTGATGTGGAATGATGACATTTTCACTGCTTTCATGTTATAATCATTTGCAGACTGAGATACGTAAATCTCTACTCCCACTGTATGAGGCGATCAGCAACAACAGCAGCCCAGCAATTAAGTTTATCCGCTCCAGAGTGGAAAAAATGTCTGAACAGTGGATACAGGCTGGTCTGAGGATGAAAGAGAGCAGCAATAACACAGTCTCCACACAGATGAGGGTATATGTATATGTATAAGTGACTAAGGTTTATTGAGGTATTTCATTTTATATAGTCCATACTCAATGAAATAATAATTTTGGACTTTATATACTTTAGGTGCTGCTTTATCCTGGTGCCCTGTCTGGAAGTGTTGGCCAGCATTTTGAAGCAATGGTGGAAAGAGGTGGTCCTTTAGGAGAACTGGTTCAGTGGGCAGACCTCAGCGCCTGCCTAACAATCCTTGGCCACAACCTGATCTTCAGCACCTCACAGCACCAACTTCACAGGTTACTACTACTAATTTTATTTATTTGGACATAATTTAATTAGTTAATTGGACTGAATAGGATTTATACTCTGGCGTCACTGATATATGATGTAATTACAGACCTTAAAGCCAGCTTATACATGTTTTACACAACCTTGTGTTTATCAGTCCAGCTAATCTGTGATTACTTCATACTGTAGTGTTGAAAAGAGGGAAACAATATTATTGGTGTCCTTTCTAGAACCTGACTTGTGTTTGTTGTGATTAATTCAGCTTGATAGGTGCTGCTCCAGGCAGAGGCAGCTGTCCGATCCAAAGGCCCCTGACCTTTGACCTCATTTATACCGACTATCATGGCCTTGCTCACCTCCAAGGAGCCATGGGACTGGCTTTCAAGCATTACCAGTACATAAACAATTTTCTGGATCATATTGGAAGTACATTTCAAGTCCTTTCTTATGAAGACTTTTGATGTAGTGATAAATGATTTAGAAACTACCATTATTGTCATTAATAAAAAAGCCACCGGCGATAATAACAATAATAATAAAAAATTAGTTCTGTTTTCCATAAAGTTGAACTTGTATGACACGTTTATACAGCTTGCTTTAGTGGATTATTGTTTCAGTGGGAAGTAGGAAAACTGTGAGATCCTTCAGTCAAAGAGGAATTAAACATTTACATGTTGTTTTGTCCAGTTTTTATTGGCCCTGATATTTGCCTGACACATTCAGGGCCTTGTAAGATTTTAAATATAAGTATGTCGCATGACGATTGCAGCTTTATGCGCCAAAACATGTAGTAATAAGTATGTCAATGAATGACAAATGATTCAAAAACAACAATCTTTCTAGGTGTCGCTTCAGAATCTTGGACTCATTTGGCACTGAACCGGCCTTTAACTTTGCGAGCTACGCACGTAGCCATGGATATAAAACGCTGTGGGGCAGCTGGGATCTCCAACCTCTGCAGTACATGACCATGTTCCGTAAGTCATTATGTACGCGTGTTGATTTGTACCTATGTTCTATGCATGGATACAATTATCTTAAAAATGCACTCTAAATATATATGTCTCCAATGCAACCCTCTAAGCGTCCTTACAATGGGAGGATTAATAGCTAAGGTTAAATAAACTTGGTGCCCAGACGGAGCTTTCATTCCAACACCTCTCCTTGTCATCTTTCCCACCCTGCCGGGAGATGGAGACAAGCTGGAAGCCCTGGGCCGAGAGCCACTCTTCATCCCTCAGCTTGGAACACTGTTTATTTGTCCTGCTAAAGGAGGAGGGGGGTGTTAGTTGAGGATGTGAGAAGGACCAAAAGACAGAAAGAAAACAAAACAGAAGAAGGACACGGTAGGAAGAAAGAAAAGAATGAAGCTTGAGAATGTTTAAGCATTTATGCTTCTGTTTTGCAAAAGTCCAGAGGAAGACAGTTGACTGAAGGATTACAGGAAACAAGAACTGTAAACAGGCAGAAGAAACCAAAGGTCGCTTTTCTCCAAACCCCCACATGCTGCATGACCATAGCAGTGTTTCATTGCATATCACTACTATATCTGATAGGTGTGTGTGAAGTGGTGAACCCAGACAGATGCTGGAGACAAGTGGAGCTGAAAAGGAGCCAGCAGGAAATTCTGTGCTGGGTGAATGAGGGGAGATTTGGCAAAGGTCTTTTAAACAAGTATCTTGAGACAAGAGGACAGCACACACACACACACGCAAAGGTTACAAATCGATGTTTGAACACACACCTTTGCTGGCACATTCCTTTTAAAGTAAATACTCATCTCTCACACCTACCTCAGTGTGTCAGAGGGCAGCAGGGTGGCAGCTGCCTATCCAAACACCTAACCCTCTTATATATGTGGAGTTCTCATTTCCTTCAGCGGATGATTTATGCTGCACAGCATGTTTTTCCTCTCTTGCAGAATTTTAATATAAACTGTTATTCAACTGTAGTCCTAATAAGCGTCCTCGGTAATGGTAGCCTTCACATTTCTCTCAATCAGCTTATTCTTTATGTCATCTTCAGAGCAGATAGGTTCATAAGTGTTCGCCATCTTTGATCACAGTTTAGTTAAAATAATCACCGAGTTAGGGAGAAGTTTCTACTCAAGTCTGTCAGCATTTCTACCAAAAACTTGCTGGACTGACTTGCTGCTTTACCTTTTTCTTTCTGAACGTAACTGAAGTTCAAACCCTTGAGTAATTATTTTTAGATGTCCTTTAAGTCCTCTTTGCTCTGTTCTCTCCAGCTCACACTCCTGATAATTCCTTCCTGGGCTTTGTGAGTGAAGGGACCGTTAGGAAGGGAAGCGAGCTCGAGCCAGCGAGCTACAAGAAAGACAGGATAGCGGTGGTCTATGGAAAACAAGAATACATGTGGCAGGTATGAGGACCGAAAAAAGTACATATATGTCAGAAAACAAACATTCACAATAAATTATGCCAAGAACCTCTCATAGCCATCTACTTGATGGCTATGAGAGGTTAAATGCACTGCAACTTAGGAAAACACCAACAATTAAAAAACACACAATACAGCTAAGCTTGAATAAAACACAATGGCAGTAGAAAAAAAACCATGTTAATGTTTTCTTAAGTTGAAACCTCATGGCCACTGTATCGACTAGATCTTAGTTTGTACGTCACCTAAAACTCAAAAATCCTTGTTAATAGGCAGACTTGTAGTACTACTTATTCAAGGATTCATGTTTTGGTGTGAACTGGGGCGATCGTGGCTTAAGAGTTGGGAGTTCGCCTTGTAATCGGAAGGTTGCAGGTTCGAGCCCCGGCTCGGACAGTCTCGGTTGTTGTGTCCTTGGGCAAGACACTGAATGGGTGAATGACTGGATATGTAAAGCGCTTTGGGGTCCTTAGGGACTAGAAAAGCGCTATATAAGTACAGGCCATTTACCATTTACCATAACTGCACTGGAGATATTGGGTATAAAAATGTCTGCCTTCTCTCGAGTACGATGGTTCTAGATGGTACTGCTAATAACTGCGTTACTAAGGGTACTAGCTACTTGAATTGTTGAAAAGTTAAAAGATAAGTAAATCTGAAACTCCATGGCAACTGTTGTGAAGCTTTTGCCTTTATACCAAACTATACCAGCCAAAGAAAACATGCAACTAACAAACCTTATAGATGAGACATGGAGCATTAATGTCAAGTGTCTCATCAGTGGTAGATAGCTAGGAGAGGGGCAGAGGGCATCTTCCAGTCAACATGTCAAAATATTGTTGAACAAACTTCGTACACTGAACCTCTAATTTCTCTCAATGCAATTATTAGGTTGAGCTCACTTAAAGGAGCAGAAGTAATTCCATGTAAATGGGTGAATATGGCTTATGTGGTGTGATTTCATTCATTTAGAGCAGAACAGGTAAATACCATACTATATAAATACCAGTCCATTTATTTGCATGTTTGCCAGGTTGGTGGGTTCACTTTGACAGAACGGAAATGGTTCTGTTGCTCACAGAAAGTTTGTGGCTTTATTTGAGAAACTTGATCGTTATTTCTGTTTTTAAAAAGCATTTTTTGGACTTTTTTGGAGAACCACAAGACTGGCGATGTTTATTCCGTTATGCTGATGTGAAGGCAAACATTTCTACAGCCGGTATCACCAAAATTGGGAAGCTTACACCAGATGGATAAATAGCGCCACAGGACAGAAGAAAATATTTATATCATGTATATTTTGGTTTTGAACACGCCTGAATTCCATGTACTCAGTGCTCCATCTGTTTTTTTGTTGTTGTTGTTTTTCTGTGTGTAATCTCCAGGGTAAATATGAGTATGTGAAAGTGATCAGTGAGGAACTGGAGACTCACGCCACAGTCTATCAGCCTCCTGGACACACATTGCATCTGCCCAGCTTCATCAGAAACCACGGACTGCTGACTCAGGAACACTTTCAACAACTTCTCCGTAAAGCTAAGGTCTAATTAGAGCCTATCACAGTGTAAAAAGCCAGAGAATTATTTTGGACAACCTGCAATATTATAAATCTTCCCTTGCAGTTGTTTGTAGGTCTTGGCTTCCCCTATGAAGGTCCAGCACCTATTGAGGCAATAGGAATGGGCTGTGTCTTTATTCAGCCGAGATTTGACCCTCCACACTCATCAGTCAACAATGACTTCTACAAGGGCAAGCCCACCACAAGACAGGTAAGCAACTCTTAAATCATGGGGAAAAAAACTTAAAAATAATATTTTATATTATCTAAATTGTTATTTCATTGTTGAATTCAAAATACTGGCAATATTTTATTAAAGATATAATAACAGTTCATAATTTTCAATCGTAGATCTCCTCCCAGCACCCTTATGCTGAGAAATTCATTGGTAAACCCTACGTATGGACTGTGGATGTAACCAACAAGACTGACATACGCGAGGCCATCAAAGCGATTCTAAGAAGTGAGGTAGTTTCCACTAAACATACCAAATCACAGTTAAACTGTATGCTCAGTACAAACATGCACACATATATTATTTCCCCAAATTCCATTTAAGGTAGCGTGTGTATGTCTGATCTTGCAGGTGAAGTCCTTCACTCCTCAGGAGTTCACTTGTGTGGGAATGCTGAAGCGGGTCCTTGGTTACATCACTCACCAGGTACAAAGATGTAAAAAGGAGATGGAATATTATTATTAGGTGGTACCCCAGCAAATTTCAGTCATAAATCAGAATTATGAAGTATGTTCTGAAATGTGTGGAAATCTCAAAAAAGAATGAATGCCTTTGTAAACCTATCAGTTGATGCCTCAGTGCCTTTGTTGGAATTTTTGTGGTCAAAATTTTACACGATAATTTGGGGCTTTTAATTATTTTTTTAACTGTTCTTTAGAGAGTGGAATGATTGTACAGCATGCATCTTTAATGACTTTACAAATGAAAAATTGGGTGCACAAGTTGGTAATTAGTTTGGATTTTCTCTAATCCTCACAGGTTTTAAATTAGACTTACAGTCTCAGGTGTATACAGACACTCACTTCAATCTTTTAATAAGTTTAAGGTTCTACAGGGTCTTTTAACTTGACCAGGCCAAAGCCTGTTAACTTCTCATTAGTGATCGTGATAGCCTACAACTCTTTCTCTTTGCTGGCACAAAAAGGATTTATTTACCAGCCCTCACTGGATTGACCAATACTCAGAACATTGGGAAAGTCCAAGGAACTTGGTGAAGAGCTAAGAAACAGAATTGTAGATTTATACAAGTTGGAGCCATTTCTAAACAACTTCGGATTCCAAGATCATAATTCAGACAGTTGTACGTAAGCACAAATTATTCAGATGTGTCACCTCTTTGCAAAGGTCCTGAAAAGGGAAAATGGGTTCAGGAACAACGCAGGAAGCAGGAGGGCTCAAGCCTGCCCTGAACTTGAAACCCCTGGAACACCAACATCACTGTAAAGTCATTTTTACATCACAGTGCTCCAAAATTGATGTATTCAAGCTTGACTAGAGAGAGAAAAGTGGAGAAAAGTTTTATGATCATATGAGACAAAGACTGAGCTTTAGCCACAGTGACAAGAGGTATGTTTGGAGGAGTAAATCTGAGCCTTTCAAGCCTAACAACACTGTACCAGCATGGTGGTGGTATCATCACGCTCTGGGGCTATTTTGCTGGCAGTGGTACTGCTACATTGCACAAAGTGGATGGAATAATGAAGAAATTCTTAAACTTTACTATTGAGTCCTATTGGATATTCCAATAGAGCAATACCATAACAATCATGCCCATGATGAGTATATGGAAACTTCTGATCACAACTGCAGTTCATATGAGTAAAGTATTGACAGAAAAAGATTTCTCCAGTTGGGGATCCATCAAACAGAATATTATCAAAGAAGAGGAACAAGAAGAAGACCCTATGTGTATTTATATAATAGATAAATCCGGATTTTAATTTAAAGTCAGGATTGTTTCCCAGGCCTTTGCTCCCTTATGAGCGTTAGATATTGGAGAGATTTTTCAGTTCTTGCTTGGTTCAAACACTAATCGTTGTCAGTTTTTTCCTTCTCTTTGTTATCCTAAATCGCCCAAGAACTTCTGCAGTAAATCTGTCCCTACTTGGCCACCAAAAAGTGCTCTGAGGGTTCACCTAGGTCCACTGGGTCAGTCCTGTGTGAGTGCGTGCCGGCGGTCCTCCCTCGTGTGTGAGCCGGCTCTGTTTCACCACCTCAACACCCCTGCTGCGTTTACCAGGTGAGAAATTAGCAAACACTGAGACGCACATCTGGAAACAGACCGAGGGCAAAACATGAATAATATAATGTTTGAGATCTCTTGGTGGTAATAAGATCTGAATGTTAATGCTGTGTAACCTTTTCAGCAGATAAAAATCAGTAAGCACCGCCGTTTTTCTTGTACAACATCCAGGATTCCCCATAAAACTGAACAAGATCACAAAGATACCATTAAACAAATACAATGCAATATAGTAGAATGTTCTATAGTATCAATAGGTACACTACTGTATATACAAATAAACTAATTACCTTTTTTTAATTTGCAGGCTTGGATTAAGTTGCGCCAGCGTGCTGCCAGAACTCAACCACTTGTTTCCTTCCTACAGTCCTTGGGGTCGTCAGTGTGGCCTCCAGCAGGAGCCCCTGCTTTTCAGTTGTGCTGGCTCTGATCCGTCCTATCGCAGACTGTGTCCCTGCAGATCTCACCTAACTGGATAGGTTGCAATCTGTCTTGACTCCCTCTAAGTAACACTGAAAGAACTCAGGAAAAGCACCAAAGAGCCATCTGCAATGCATGCTGTACAGGTAAAGATTCCCAGCGAAAGGGAGACAGCTCTCCCGCCAAAGCCATTGAAAGCCTTGCAGTCATGTTTGTGTACGTGTACACATTCAAATGACATACAATTCTGAGGAAGCAACCATGACTGAATGTCATTTCCTTAAAGTACTTGACAAGCTGAAGAACTGTAAATCCAAGGCCTGATTTCCCTTGGCGTCAAGTGTTGCTGTAACTTAAGAAAAAAAGCCTTTGAATGCCGGCAATATGCACCTCAGGGAAAATGTGTTTACATGTGTTTAAATCAAGTGGAAACTGGCACCGGCGAGTACAAAGCAGGCCAGTTCACATCAGTTCTTCGCCTACTCTAGTCACACACAGTGCAGTAGGCTTCAGTGTTATGCAAAATAAGTATCTAATTATTCATTCGCTTACAGTAATGTATCACAGTGGCCAGTGCTGCATGGGATTGCTGCTCATGTTGCTCCTTCATGCTTTGCTGGCTACAGATATTAGCCTGGGGCCTTAAAGGAGAGAGGGTGACAGCCTAAGTGATGAGGCTCATTATCGGAGTGAATCATGGATAACCTCTGAATCCATTTGGGAGGTCACAGCCATATGACCATTATTATACTGTCATCTAAACCATTGGTTCCCAACCATCTTTGACTTAGGAAACCCCCTCAGCTCTTTTTAAATCTATGCCCCCCCACGATTGCTGTAGGAAGAAACTCATTGTTTGGCTTTCAAACGCAAACTTTATGTCATTTGAACCTGTGAAAAAAGTCAGTTAAGACAGAATTAATTGTGTTTCCATGATTTTTTAAAAATAGAAATTAAAGCTTAAAATGATTTTAATCACAACGGCTGTCTCGTTTTGCACTGGGGTTCCAGGATTATTCCCCGATTGCTTCATGACTTACAGATTTGTTGAGAGCCCAAGGGTGCGTTATGCTCCAAGCTGATATGAACAAAAATGGAAATCTTACATACGTACATTTAATCATTTCCATTCTGAAAGCCTCAAAGAGTCACACAGGCTTTTCTCATCACCCCCACCAACCGGTTGCACAACTACACGTGAAAGAAACAAATGATAACAAGTAAAGGTGAAACTACAGCTCACAGTCAGTGATGAGGTGCTGCACTTACAAAGCACAGCTGTTAGCAAAGATGGCTCCAGCAATGGCAACAATCTGCTGTTTTGAGCTTGACTGATGTGAGGTTTTTCTTGGAAACAACACACTGATGAATGTTAACTGGCGGAAAAAGAGACCTTTTTTTCTGCTTCAGTACATTTTATGTGACCAGAACATGTTGTCACTCAAGGATCAGACCGCTCAGGCCTGCGACAACAAGACTGGTTGACAACATGATAGACTAGTAAATGGCTGTGAAATCGTCCACGAAAACAATATTTGTAACAGCTTTGGTGCATTTCTGTGAATTTGTTTGGCTCTGTCAGATGTGACTTTCGCAAAATTAGCTGGACCCGTCCAAAGATGATGGAAATGGACTTGTATTTAAGTCAGGAGGGTATTTGGAACAAAGGAAAATTAAAGTTGTTTTTGACTCGGAGGGACGTTTCTGAAACTAATTTGTGGAAAATCGAGTGTAATTTCTGGATGAGTCACATTGACTCATATCAGTTACATGTGTTATGGCATATAAAAGCTGTCACTCACTTCCCAGGTGGCTGATAGCAGAGGGTTCAAACCGAGGCTTCAAAAACAAGCCCAAGTACGGATGGAGCAAGGCAGGACAAAGGTTGTAGTGTTCCACATGGTTGCCTACTGACCTCATGCTGACTGGGTATACGCGTGCAGAACTTAAACAGTCCATATGTTTGCCAGAAACCAATTTGATTATAGACATTATGTGATTTGGATGATAATTTGAGGTCTGTGGTTATTGCTGCAAACTGCAAATTTGTACCTCCAGTTCAATAGTATAGATAAGCAGCTCACCACAAAATATGATGTATTTTAACCAAAGCATATTTTAAACTGCTGAAAATGTTGGTGCTATAGACTAACTGACTGATTGGAAACTGATTGCGGTGCATCCTGAGGGCAACAATAATGTCTATGCAAGATTTTTTTTTCAGTGCAATATCTGTAGAGTCAGTGCTTGAGACTGTGCAAATTCAAGGTTATGTTGGGGTAGTGAGGGGAAAATTCCCAGGGGGCCCGATTGTGTTATAAATACACACCATCAACAACAAATAACAAGAAGAACCTTTTTGTAGAAATGGCAAAAATCATAAATAATAATAATATTAATAGTAACAATGCCCAAGATCAAGGTGATAGGTTACGAAGTGTTAAAACTATAACTACTAGCTTCTACGTTCTTTTAGCCTATGACTGCCAGTGTCCTGACTCTGATTCACGCCCACACATACTTGGATCGGTGACATCACAGCCAGCAGAGTTGGTAAACACTAGGCTGCTCAGCTAGCTAAGCTAACAAGTGTTAAAAAGTAAACAGAAGAATAAAACTGATGCCTACACGTAAGTTTCAAGTGTCTCTCCCCCATAGTTTAGGATAGCAGCATTTAGTTTAGTTTAGCATTTAGCACATTTAATCTTTATTATCTATCCATTGAGCACTGTCTTGCTTTTGTATCCTCCTTTTCCTCTTCTTTCTTTTTTCTTCTTTTTCATTTCCACTCCTCTTCATTGTCAGCGAGTGGCCTTTGTAGCAACTATTAATGACGTTGATGAAGTCCTGTGGGATCCCCTTCTTAGGTCAGGTCTCGCCAACTGTCACTGCAAACTTTGGACATTGTTTAAAGTTTGTCTACCTTGCTTGGTGGCAAGTGGTAACAATTATGAAGCCCAATCTTGAGCATTTTGGCCATGGATTTTTGATGTGATGAGACAGAGGTGGATCTAACTTTGAAAATATATGGATGGCTCTAATTGACAAAATTAGCATCTTGTCCTTAAATAAGCCTAGCTAATGAGATTATAAACCAAATAGGAAAAAGTTTACAGTAGGGTCTTTTTGTCATAGTTGCCTTCATAATCTGACTCGTTGCAGCTTTCTATGTGCCTAAAACCTAGTTAGTTAATGCAGGTTTTAGACTCTTCTTCATTGGCTTTATTTTTCAGATCCAAAACTCCATCTTTTATATACAGTTTTTGTACACTCTACTTTGATGCCAAGTTTATTTGTATTTGAGTCATTATATGACTCAAAGTATATAAGGTTTACAAAAATCCACTGACTTTAGTGTCCTGGGAACTATAAATATCAGTATAAAGCTTTGTTTCTGTCGTCCTCCAACAGAGACATTTCCCAAAACAAAGTGACAGAGCAAACAAAAGACTGACACTACCATGCCACCAGCATAGCTAAAAACCCCCAACAAAACAAAGAAGCAAAAAAAACCCTGTTAATTTTTAATGTTGTATGGTTTGTTTGAACAGTCATTACAATTTGACCACCCACTGGACGCATGTGGCTGCTGCATGCCACCTCTGCACAGTGAAATAAGGATCAGACGGCTAGAAAATAAAGGATGATTGATGGAGGAGGAAAAAAACCAAAACAACAGAACCTCAAGGAAACCAAGAGAGGAAACTTTAAGCTGTGTCAGGGTTCATATTCCAGCAGAGATGCAATAATGTTTATCAGTGTGCTTCTTAATTTTACACTAGAGAAATGATATCTTTTTGTTACACAGGGACTTTTTCTTTATCTTTTAGCTGTAGAGTGTCGTGACAATTTCAATTTCATTGCCAAGGAAAAGGAGATATTTTGGTGAAGAAAGCTGGAGGACTTCACTCCTATTTATCAAACTTTTGGTTCTGGACAAAACTGAGATAACACGTTTTATATTTCCTTGTACAGTATCAGGAGTCAGTATCAAGCTTCATACTCAGAATCTCAGAAAGATTTTATACATATTACTCATAAATGTTTGTTTCTTTCTGAGAGTTCCTGGAAAATTTTGAAACTTTTGTTGCTTTATTACATTTGCAGGACTGTGTGCAATCAATCATGGTGTTTACACTGTGTTTCACAATGTTCTTGCGGTGTCCAGTCAGACACCACTTCAGACAGACTTATTTCTAATTTTACTCAATCTTCTGCCCACTTGTCTTAACATTCCTTCTGCTCGTATTTTCATCTCCGCGTCTCCTCATTTCATCTTCATACAAATTCTACAACCAATATAACAATAAATAAGACAGACTTTATGGTTAAAAGGATTTTTAAGGGAACTTTGTGCAGCAACTTGGGCAAGCACTGTATTTTTTTTATCACTAAAGTGCTGATGGTGCCGAAATTATTATAGGATAGGTACTTAATATCACTGAAACACCTCTAGTTTAGTCATACAGTGTCGTTCACCTGTGTTTCAAAAGTATGCAAACCTACTTTAAAAGGACAGATGTAATACTGCAAGAAAATCTTTGAAATATCTGCTTTTTCATCTTGGTTGATTTGCAATAACCTTCTCTATCCTGAAGGGGGCAGTGTGGTTAAACTTGTTGTGCTATGTCTTAGCTTATAAACCACATCAACCTGCTGTAGAAATGAGTGACAGAGACGACAAGAAAGACAAACAAACACACCAAGTGATTTCTGAACCTTTTTGAGAGCTACAGCGAGAAAGAGAAAATCTGCAGATGTGTTTGGACAAATGGAGACCCTCAAACTCTTCTCTACAGGAAGCGCTCCATTTATTCCACTCAACACACTTGCAAAAAGGGGTAGGGGAGAGAGCGGCTCAACTACCAAAAGAAAGCAGCTGCTTTTATTGAAACCTGTTATTGGCGTGCCAAGATTACACTGAACAACAACAACCCTCCTCCCTGGAAGCCAATAAAATGCCGACAACAAACACTTGGCTTGCCTACAGCGCTGTTAGAAGCCACAGAGGTTGGCCTTAATGATATGTGGTAACTATTACAGACTATTAAACAAAATGAATAAAAAAAGAAAAGAAGTAGAGAAAGAAAAAAAAAAGAAATGGGGCAATCATTGATTTGTTCGGGAGTTGTTTCCAGACCTAATGTAGGTAGCTGACTCATTGTTGGGCAACCTCAAAGAGATGCACCATTTGAGTGTAGCTCACCGATTAACCATGCAAGCAGCTAGATAAAGCAGCAGTGCATTGCCTGATTTGCTGTTACGCCCATCAGGCAATGCACTCACTGCAAGCCAGGGATCTATTGTATATGCTTGAATAGTTGAGGTATAGCACAGGCCTTTCTGTGATCCCCCCCCCCCCCCAAACATCCCATGTCAGTATTCTAGCAAACCCATCACACCTGAGTAACTCTGAGGCAGATGTGATCTGGTCCACCTCTCCTGTGCATCTATGTGTTAGCGTGTGTGTGTGTTCAAAAAAGCTGCTAATGCCATTGTCTTTATGTATGTATTCAACGGCAAGCGTTTTGTGACCTCCAGGGGATAGGCAAGGTCATTCAGGCTGAGACAAATCCATAGCCACACGACTAAATGTGAAATCTGAACTAATATCTAAGTCCCAGAACACCACGCAGCCAAAAACTCAATAAAACAGTTGATTATTTTGTTTGGTATGTGCGCTTATTTTATGCTGAACTGGTGTGCCTTAAATTCTCCAGGCCTCTAATACCCAACCTCTTCTTTCCATCTTCAGAATTCAATGTTGTTGCAGAGCTGTGAAAAAACACAGGGCAACTAGCTAACGGCTGTAACCTCAAGAATGCCCTTGTCATCTTTCATCCCACACCTCTGAATTGCCTTCATTTTCTGGAGGCCCATAAATTGGCTCTTATTGTCCCATAAATGGCTCCTTTTGGGGTGGGATTTATAGTGAGGTGTGGGAATCGGGTGTGCAGAGGGGGTGGGGGGGTATAAAATCCACCTTTTGATGTCCCCCCCTCCCCGCGCTTAACAGGCAGAGCAGACGGGCCTACCCATATGCTGCACGGTGCCTTTGCCACACACTGCTAGCGTGCGACTCTCTCACACACAGGCACATTAAAAGATATTAAACTGCTTTTCTGCTTTCATTCAGAGTCATGAGAAGCAACAGCCAAGCAGGGTGGTTCACGTTAAGCTCTGCCACTTCCTCTGCTGTAATTAAAGCTGCCCGTGCAGGGGGTCTCTAAAAGTCTTGTTTTGCTACACCCGTTTTAAAGGCAAGGGCAAGGCTTTTTGAACTGTTGAACAAGTTTCTGTGTATTTCTGGGTGGTGATCAATCATTGCTTTTGACAGGCGCCAAACGTCAACCTGAACAAATACTGTTGCAGGAAAATTAAAACAGTTTCAGAAGCAAGTCATAGCTTTCATTCTTTTGTCCACCACAAACAAAAAGTCAAACAAGAGCAAACGTAAGGCCATTGCAACCCCATTGCAAACCTGCTTTGTTCCAGTGTTTTAAATGTAAAGAAAAATCTCAAAGTTACAGTGTGTAAAATCATACTACTTTTACCAATAGATTGGTAAAAGACTGCAATCAAATTGATTCTATTTTCTTACCCCTCCCAATTCAATGCATCATCCTAGTTCTTTGTCGTAGGACAAAGAGCTCCGGCCACTGTTCATCTGTAGTGCATGTAGGCTGTCTGTTTAGGCTGGTGTCCACGCCTATTTACTCTGAAAGAGGCTGTAAAACTTTGTGAAAGGAGTTCGATAGGAGTTGATGAGTCAGTAAAGCTCACTTCTGTCCGAAGACGGCGATACTGAGGTGAGCTGTTAAACATATCCTGAACTTCTCTTTTGGTAAGAGTGTGTTTTGGTCGCTGTTAGCCCCTGTTAGCTGCTGTTAGCCAGCGTTAGCAAAATTGAAGTGGCTTTAACATTGTGGGACTTGGAAACTTAGTGAATAAAATCTCATATAATGTGAGAATTTAATCAAACTGTTTATCAGAGGGAAAGTGTGATTTTAGAACACTAGCATCAGCTGGTGTAATCTTAGCTTCTAACCAGCTGTTGCTGTTGTTTAGCTGTCTTACTGTCAGCTTTCCCGGGACGATAGGGTCACATGTCTAATATAATAATAACTGACTGCAACAATATCTGTAATAAATAAACATGTTTATGTATATGTTAGTGTGTGACTTCTGTTCAGGCTTGAGGTGAGGAGGAAGAGTGTGAGGTTTTCTCCACAGTCCGATCACATTGTTTCTTTACTATGGGTTTCTGTTTCTATGGTGAAGCAGACAACTTCTTAGAGCATAAAACATAGGTATGATCTTATCTTGAGCCTAAATGCAAATCTGCCTCCTCCGTCTTCGATGTACTACATATGTGACCAGTCATAAAACACGATTAGGTGGAATGGCTATGTCCATTTTGGACACTGCATTCAAGATGGTGGGGCAACATCGTGGCTTCCACAAACTGGCACCCGCTCCTATGTATTTTTAAAGTTTATGAGACTATATCACTTTGTTGGAAGATGTAATTACACACTAATGAATGCATATTTATGAGCGCAACATTCTTGTTTTCCAATAAAAAGCCTTGAAGAACGTTACACTGTACCTTTAAGGGATCCATTTACACAATGCCAGCTGTTTTGCTTACTACCTTTGTGCCTGCAAAGATGCTTCACTGGCACTGAATAAAATTCTTTTGCAAAATAAACCCTCATCTAACAGAGAGGATCATATTCACCCTCAGTGCATGCAGAAAGTAATCATAAATGTTAAAAGATGCCCGTGAACCTTAACTTTACCTTTATGGCTGTTGCCATATTGTTTTTCTGTTTGAGCCAGAAGAGGTAAGACGAGGTTGGAGACCACTCTACCGACTTCTGTTGCTTCCTTTTTCAGGTATAGCAATAGCTGCTTGGATACATGAAGAGCAGCTGGGTGGAACTTATTAACAGTGATGTATGGTGGGCATGGGAGATGAGTATAATTAAAATTGCTGTATGAGATGAAGTTGCTATGGCATGCAATAGGTTGTTTGTCCAATATTAGGGTGGCTGTTGATCAGGAGGTAGTTGCCCCTGATGCGTTCACTCAAGTGTGCATGTTAGCTAGAAGCACTTAGACAAAGAAAAGTCCTTGTGTGAAGGGTGCATGAGACATGTTGTATAAAGCGCTTTGAGTGCTTGAGCAGAAAGGCGCTAGATAATAACCAGTCAATTTACCGATATTCAGTCCAAACACACTTTCAAATTTTTACTCTTGTTCCCAACCACCTCTCTGTCTTGCTTTTGTGCCCATTTCTTTCTCTCCTTGAGAGGCAGATGAACCAGGTGATAGTGACACAGCCTGCTGTATGCCAGTTACCACAGTGATGACAGCTGCTAGACCAGGTGCACAGGCAGCTGGGAAGGCTTGGAATTTGTGTGTGTGTGTGTGTGTGTTTGTGTGTGAAAGAGAGACGACTGTGACAGTGCTATCTGTGCTTCTGTAGGACATAGAACGAGAAAAAGGGACGTTGGTGTTGTTATATCACAGGTGAGTCAGCGATGGAGGGAATGCAGGTGAAAAAAAGGGAAGAGAGAGAAGCGTAGTGGCAGAGGAAGGAAAACTGAACTTTGACTCCTCGCTTGGTTCCCAAGATCCAGAGACTCGGATGTGCTTCAACATCACTCGGTGCTTACGGCCGTTTCTCGGTGAGCATAATTGAGTCAAGACATGAAATCATAGCGGTAATCACGCGGCGAGCCTGGTTGGAGCTTATATGACATCAGCTCGTTAAAGTGGAGCCGTCAAATAAAACAAGGTTATGAGATGAACTTGAAAGATAATGAGTGAAATACCGACAATTCCCACACTGTTAGAAGATTTTTTCCCCCTTGCTATTTCATTGACGGTTCAAGCCCTATTGAGTCATCACAGCGAAGCACATTCCTCCTGCGGTGCACCTGTGAGACAGGTACAGATGCTCCAACTCCTCCTCTCCCGTCTCTTCAAACGGCCTCTTTCTTTTCGTTTCCTTTTTTTCCCTCTCTTTCGCACCCTCCGTCTCTTCTGGGAACATTCCAGGCTGCTCCGCTCCTGCACCTTCTCTTCGCCTTCTCCTCCCCTCCCCAACCCCGTTCCCTCTCTGAAAGCGGGAGGCCACGGTGCCGTCACTCACCACCTGGTGATTACCGGCACAAAGGGGGCCTTGGTGGCCACGGCTGCAGCCGCTCAACGCGCAACGCCACCGGGGAGAGAGAGCGGAGGAAAGTCCCCCTGCCTCGACCAATTCCCTTCAGTCCTCCGTCGTCCCCACCTCCTCAGATGATGAAAACTCTGTCAGTGTGGATTAGGAAAGAACGGTGTGTGTCAGTGGAGGGAATAACAGTGATAAAAGCTGTGGCACAGGACCTCTATATGTCCACCCCTCTTTCAACTTACTCACTGTTTGTCACTTTATACCAATTTTGGGATTCCGAGCCTTTTCATGCAGTTGTCACTTTGCCAAACTGTTGTTACGCCTTTGATTTTTTTCTCCTCGTGGAGTTTTAATGGGATCCTATTTAGCTTTTGCGAGTGTACTGATGATCAAAGGCAAGCTTTTTATGATAAAATCAAGTAAGAATTTCTCAGACATCATTTTCAGTCTATTTCTGAACCCTCTTCCTCTGCAGACTCCTCCCCAGTGTTTCTGTACTCAAACATGATAGTAAAAGAAAAAAACAAAGAATCTTACTATAGCGCATTCCTCAACTATCTCCTAAGTTGCACTTTTATATTTAAACTAAGAATTCCCATTTCATGTATTGATCAAAATGTGGGCTACATACAACAGGAAGCTGAAAGCTCCGCAGCTACTTTGAACAGCGGGTGATGATGAGGACGGAAGCGAGCCCGGTGGTACGAGGGTAGAGCACTGAAGGATTCTGGGACAGGAAGGGGGCATTAAGGTGGTGGTGGGGGTTTATTCTCAGGCTGGCACAGCAACAGTCTCGCTTCATGGTGAGAGAGAATGGGCGCCAAAGCCGGGGTGGGAGGGTGCAGGCTCTGAAATTGATTTCATGCCGGAGTCAGACACAGCCCCGAGGAAGGAATAATATGTGTGTGTGCGTGTGTGTGTGTGAGGACGAGAGGGAGAGAGTCCAGTGTGAATTCTGAGGGACACACAATGGCAGAAGGAGAGAGAGAGGGAGACACGGAAAAAGAGAGGGGCCGACCTGCATCAAAGAGGCTGGATCTGCATGAGAAAAAGCATGTTGCCATTTTGTTGTTGACATCATCAGCAAGCAGCGCCACACAAAGTGGGCGTTTTATGTCATCTGTTCCTTCAGTTCCATAAATTACCTCGCAGCGATTTAACGTACATTCGTTTTGCTGTTTAGATCTGACGCAGAAGATCTTGGGTCTCTTCTGCTTATAGGTACTGCATACACAGAAATAGGAATGGTGCAATGGTACAGTCTCTCGTGTCTCAAATTAAGGCAGGAGGAGATGACATTTTCACTTTATCTACAGGCTTGCAACATAATAAACCTGGGAGGATTTTACTTGTTACTTTTTTAAAATTTAAGTTATCAGTCTCTTTTAAAAAACAACTTTCCGTCCTGTTCTTCAAACGTTATGACCACTGCGTTAAACCAAACAGGGCGGAACGCTGTGCCTTACCGTGTATTCAGATTTGAAAACCGGATCAGACAATTGCAGATGCTCATCGTTTTACAGTCTGTTTAAATTCAGCTTCCGCTTCCTGACGCCTCTCCCACACGAACATTTAAGTGCACAATTGCCAGCCAACCATCCATCTCCTTTAAGTGTTCTCACACATGCATAAGTATACGTGCACGTGCACAGGCATGCTCACAAAGCGCATACCTTGGAAGGCTGTTTTGAATTGGTCTGCTCCACAGACCACAGGCCTGCACTGATGTCCTTATCCGTCGTGCTCATTTCATCTATTGTGACTTCACCTGCTCCCTCCCTCCACTTTTCACCTTTGTCTTCCTCCACGGAGTTTCGTTGTGTGTGCACACTTATGTCTGCCCTCTTAGTTTTGCTATATCTTTTGCCTTGATCTCTTTTTTCCTTCCTTTCCTCCTTCTCTTTCCATTCTCTCTCCCCTATCATTTCCCCCCTTCTTGGCATCAGCGGCAGCATCTCTTTTAAGGCACATGTCAAGGGAACTGTCTGCCACTTTCAAAGGCCTTTGTGTCCAGCCTTTCTTTCCCTTAATTTGGTTTCCCCAAAACACTTTCCCATAGCATGGCTGTCTCGCCCCCTTTTCTCTCAGCTACCCCTCGCCTTTCACTCCCTCCTTTCTCCAGGCTCTTCCAGCTGTCCTAAATACATTTTACCGAAGATGATATATATAAGTCATGGATACTTTTTTGTAATTTGACTTTTTTTGTGCTTCTTTAAAAGCATGCACACTAACACGTGAAGGTTGTCAGGATGTAAGTTATCCAAATTGCATGGAAATGTATATTTATTGAATCCAAAAAAAGAAAAAGAAGCTCATGGAAAGACAAATTTGAATAAATGCAAAGGAGGATAGCGAGATGATGAATATATAGTGTAACTGATTTTAAAAACAGACACCTGAAAGTCTGACTTGTCATACGTTTCATAGTACCGGGCCCTCCGACGTGTCCTGGGCATCCGGTTTCCCCCGCTGCCCTCTTCCCATGACTCCTCTGACCGCATAGGTTTCTCTAGGGAGCTTCTTGTCATGGCAACGCTTACCAAAGTATTGTTCCATTAGCAGAGTAAGTAAGAGGAAAGATGGCCCGAGA
This sequence comes from Oreochromis niloticus, assembly GCF_001858045.2. Classification (NCBI taxonomy): domain Eukaryota; kingdom Metazoa; phylum Chordata; class Actinopteri; order Cichliformes; family Cichlidae; genus Oreochromis; species Oreochromis niloticus. The sequence continues at coordinate 18,757,961 of NC_031973.2, read as the reverse complement.
ACAATTGCGTGTATTTATTTATCCGTTCGGGGAGACAGACGCAGCGGAGATGACAAGTTAAAAGTTTTTGCGAGCACAGAAAGTTGGCAGGAGAAAATAAATTGTGAAAACAAGCGTGCGGTACCCCTGATGGGTGCGAGTGACGGCATTCGTTCCTCACATGTGTGCGCAGCGCTGCGGTGTCCTCACCTCAGGCAGACACATGTGGTTTTAATCAGCTGTATATGGACCCACTCCTTCACTCTGCGTCTGCATCTTTTCCTCCCCCCAAAGCCCCGCTTGTGTCTCTTCGTTCATCCCATCAGTCTCGTCTGTGCTGTTGTTCCCGCTGCTCTGACAGCCACCTTCTTTTCTTTCACAATGCATCGTTTCCTTTTACATTTCTCATATCCTTTGCCAACATCTTTTCTGCATCATTTCACCTTTTCATTTTCTTCTTCTTCTTTGCTAGCCATCCCTTTTCCCGGTGCTTTCTCTCCCCTGAACACATCAGCGGTCCGTGTACTTGTCATCCAGTCTACTCGGAAATCTTTGAACGGTATTCCTACAGGGAGGCTGCATCTGTGTCACTGCAGGATGTTTGATTTACCTCTCACATCCCACTGCTTTGAGAGGCTTACGTCAAAAAAACATCTTCCTCCTCTCTAGAGAAATGCGATGTGTGTGTATCAGTGGATGGATTTGCTTCATAAGCCCTCAGTCTTTGAGGTGTAAATGTATTCCTGTGTGTGTGTGTAGTGCGTGTAGGTGTATCCTTTCCATGAGACAGTTTTAAAAACATATGTGTGCCCAAAAAGCGAAGGACACATGGGTTCCTGGTACTGAGCGTTATAGCATGATAAAAGTAGACCAGTGACAGGAGAGCAGGAAAAGTCAGGGGATTTTTTTGCTGAATGTTTCCACACGTCTGAAGAAAAACAATAAAAAATCAGATCCTAAAGTTTCTGTTCCTGCCTCGTTCTCCTGGATGCTTCTCTTAAATCACATGGCAGCAGGACTGGGCTCCCCATATCGCAGAAACGACAACGGGAATGCATTATTAAGACTAGAGTGCATTCTCAAAGTGCTGGGATGTAAGAAGCTTTTCCAAAAGGTTTAGCCAATTTTATGGCCCTTTGTTTTTTTTTATATGGGTAACAGTTGTTGAGAGTGATATGAAGTGAGAGTGATATGTCCAAGGTCAGGTCAAGTCCTATTATGCACAACAAAACATGAAAGAGATGTACTGCAATGGAATGATCATGATGGAGGACATTTGCTTCTAATTGACTCCCACCCTCCTCACAGAACCCTCCGCTCAGGCGTGGCCTGTTGCCCCGAGTAACCCCGCGCAGCATCCCCAGATCCCCAAAATAGCGAATAGGAGCTCTCTCACTCTCCCACCTTTCGTAGACACACATAGCCTTGTACGTTTGGTCTGACAGGCAGGGGAGAGGTTGTTTTTTTCTGTCTGAGCTCAACCGACCATCAAACAGCTCACAGCTGGGACCCAGAACCATGACCTTGGACTAGAACTTGGAGTAAACTTCCTCAGATTTGCTTCCTTTACAGCAACATCGGAGGTGGTAGAGCTACTTTACAGGACATTAATAAAATGTGCTGAAGGACTTCCTTTTCCATACTAATTTGTAGGATTTTATTTTGTGCAGCGAATATTAGTTTGGATAACTGCTGAAAAATAACAAAGAGACCCGAAGTGACATAAGTACTTAAAATCAGTGTCCTATTTTCCACAATCAGTTAAACTAATGTCAAACAGCTCGGCGAAAGTGGCCATTTATTTGGTTTCCAAATGAGTCAGGCCACTTCTTCAAAGAGATTGATTACAGCTGCCAAGCATGCATGAAATCCTGAGACGTATTTTCAGTTACACCTAAATTATTCCAAGCACTGCTTTTTAGGAGGTTAGACCTTTCCTGATGGCTCAGAAACAAGTCTGCACATATAACACAGGCAAGACACACCTACTTGCACACACATCACAGCCCCCCCCTCTAAAGAAAACACCCAGTAAGTAAGAGAACAAAGCCTGTGAGCATCTGTAATAGGAGGGATGAAGCACAATGAAAACGAGAGAAGAGATGGTGACCTGACAGCGTTTTGATGGCCACGGGATGGAAACAATTTGGGGGGGGGGGTGTTTAATATGAATTCCTACCGGCACAGCCATCTGCCCTGGTGGACCTGAGCTGCCCCATCACACCTCCCTAGAAACTGAGCCCCCCCTCCCACCTCTTCACCCACCTTTTCCGGCATGCGTAGCTGTCACTCATGGCCGCCCACCACACATTCTCCTCATGTACGCCGCGTCCGTGTTTGTGTGCATAGGAAATGTGATGTTTGAAGAGCAAAGTATTCGGGGAGTCAATCACCTCGCTCCGAAGAGTGACAGTCGATGGCCCCGTGGGAGGAGTCTTGTTTCACAGTACCTGAAAGTGTTTTGTCTCAGCAGACCTCACGATGTAGGTCTGAAGAATGCAATCCTGCGGCGGCTCAGTGCTGTGACTGATCAGATAATATACTGGTTTTGAGTGGCGGTCTGCAGATTTGAGTTGGAGGGAAAATAAAACATTGTTCAGGGGGAATCACATGAGTTGCAGTTAACATTCAGAAAGACAGCCTTACTGTCTAAACCTGTCAGCTATTTGTGCATTATGTGTTCTCCTCTTAATCAGATGGGTCACTTGTGGCCTCGGGTTGGACAAAGAATATACTTCACCATCATTGTTCCATAGCAGAGCGGCGCGCTCCGACTTCATCATCCACTCTTCTTGTAAAGGGATACCATGTACTTTTCCGCACCATTGGCAAGCATGATTGACCACAATTAGGCCAATCACAGCCAATTTTAATGACTGGGACAAATTGATGACAGGGTTTATAGACGCAGCTGTCCTCATTTTCACATATTACTCTCATTAGTGTGCACATCACTGAATGAACTGGAGAGGCCACTGGAAATGTGGGGGGGAGTCTCAGGTTGAAGGCCGGAGGACTTTCTTCTATGTGAGTGGAAGTCTGTGTATGTGTGTGTGCGTGCGTTTGTGTGCTTGGGTCGGTGTTGAGTCGCGTCCAGGAATGATCTGTAGTCGCCGCCGCGCCAGAGCCACAGGTGTCCCTGTGCCCCGTCGATTGCGAGCCGCCTCTTTTTCCCAGGAAAATGCTTTCAACCAGAGTTGGGTTACCACAAAGCAGCACAGACATCTAAGAGATGTCAGGAATCCCTCCCCATCAAAGGGAAATATTTGGACATTTTTTTAATATCTGCAATTAAAAAGAGAGAATAATAAGAGGGAAAAAAGACTCAAAAGGGAGCGAGAGGAATGAAATAGAGGGAAGAAGAAGGTGAGTCAGCACCTGGTGTTACTGCATGTGCCATGAACCTGTTCTCACTCCCAACCGGTCATATACTGATGCTTGATACTTGTATCAATGAGGGGAATTCCTAGTGAAAAAGATTCCTCACCTGAGTTGTGCTTGTGAATGCAACATAACCCGGACTCCGACTCCAGCGCTCCAATCAGAGCATGATTAGAGGGATGACCTATAGCCCCTTGTTTTTTGTCCTAGTGGTTTTTTGTCCTAGTCTTTTCTACTAGCAACTACTTGACTTGACCATCTCGACTCTACTTGGTTTTTAGCTAGTGGAAAAAACCCCACATTATTCGCCTCGGTGAGTGTGTTTGGTTGCCCAATGCTTAATGGCAGTCTCATGTGCCACTCTCTTGTTTATGCCTGCTTTATCACATTTTAGCTTGATTGTGCAGTTTAGTGTGTCAACCACACAAGCTGCCCTGTCTTTTGCTTATTTCATTTCTTTACAGTTATTCATCTCTCCTTAGTTAGTTTTTCCTTTTAGTAAGTAAAAGTGCCATCTTGTTGCGAGGCCAGGCAGACGGCAATTTCTTAAAAATGGTCCATGCAGTCCTAAAGGCTTTAATAGAAGACCCTCACTGCAACAGATACCAAGAGACCACCAGGAAATCTTTTTATTGCTGACTGTGATAACCATGATGTCCAAGGAAATGGTGGCAAAGCTAATATCAGATAGGAGATATTTGCCTGTGGTTAATGCTGTCGATATATGTAACTTTGGTGCCCAGCCCAAGCAGTATCAGAAAAGCAAATAAGTGTTCCTATATGGGAAAATAACGGTAAAGAGATACAGAGTCTGTGAAAATGTTAATAAGAACGCAGCCCAGGCTTATGTAAGTGGCTTTGGTTGTTATGCAGATTTTAGACCTTATATGAAGTGTTTACACTGTGATTACTGAAAAAAAAAAAAAAAAAAAAAAACGTGACAGGAAGGATTTGTAACCAAATGCTGGAATAAGATGAGTTGGGAGGGAAGTTGTGTTGGTTCTACCACAAAAGAAAAAATTGCAGAAGAATAAAGGATTTATTTAAAACGTTACCCCGCTGTATTATTTTAAATAGATCCTTTAATAAAAAGGAATGACACCTCAAGACCCTGTTAGCATCTGGTTGTCATTTTGCAGTAATAGTTCTTAAAATTTTGGTCATAAATGTCATGTAATAGTTTTTGATATTTTTTTTAGAGGAACGTATTGTATTTAAGTGGTTATAACGTGTTACTGTAGTGTACGCAACAAAGTCTCAATAAAACAAAGAGAGTAGAACTTTAAGATAAAAGACATTTCATGAAATCTTGACCTTATTTGATCTTGAAGAAGAGGTCAGAGGTTCAAAGTGATATTTAGAATCCCCATATATCATCATGTAGCATTCCCTACATGTTGTCAATACATACAATACGTATATAGCGTTATTATCACTTTTGAACTTCAGATCAATTTATCTACCCTGAAGGAGAGATCAGAGGTCAACTATGGTAAATGTTAAATGCGTATACGGTACTTTCTATATATTGACAAATACACACTACATTTGTAAAATCATAGTTTCTAACTTAAAAGGCTTTTTGTTAATTTTTCGACCAATAAATCATTAAGCAGACCTTGAAGGTCCTGGTAGATGTGAGCCAAATTTGAATGGATTTTTATATGACTCCACTCTACACAACTACAAAGCTTTATTAGAATTCATTCAAATGTTTTCAAGCTATTGTGTTTACAGAGTTTTCATGTGGTGCAGACATACATCCTGTTGGTAATTACCAATCAGATACATTAGACATAAAAATATAAAAAAGAAACTAAAACAATCCTAAATTATTTATATTCTTTACCTACAATGATTATGTTTGCGATTTTCTTCGTGTCAAGCTCTTCCACATATTTCTCATCAGAATACAGTAAAGCAACTGGTTTAAATGTTCATTTCATCTCCCTCCTTTGATAATTAAACCTTGTGTTTAAAAACTACAAGTCTATAAATTCTTATCATAACATTTTTGTCACTTCACAAAAATCCTCCTTATACTAAACTGCTGGATGCTTTCTCACTCTTCTCACTAACAACACAACAGGAAGTTGCTCCAAGTGAAAAACTCCAAATGTGTACCTGGCGCCAAATGGCAAACAACTGGTCAAAAAGCACATTTAACAGTTAAAAAGCTGCTGGAACAACAAAGCAAAGCTCAGAGTCACCAGTGATCAGCCAGGCGGCTGTTTGTCCGTACCCACTGAATTAACAGACGCTTTCGGCTTCCTGCCAGTGAACATGTCTAACAGTGCTTACAACTCGTTTCTGTTGGCGAAAACTGTGTGTTATTCTTCGCAATCCAAGAGCTCAGCAATACTCCCTGTAAAAAGAACAAGCAGAACCGCCTTTTCTCACCTTTGTCGAAGGTCATCGTACATAAGTGGGAGTTTCATCTACAAAAGCATCCCAGTGGCTTAAAATTCTCAGTGCTTACATATTTGTCTTTATTATTATTTTTCATCTTGACGTGCCAGGAAAAGAGTCCAAGCACAACCCAGAATGAGGTGTACACAGGGGTTTTGAGGCTTGTAAAAACTGGGGGTTCATTACATTTTCTTTCCTCAAGCCACCTGTATACACTGGCTTTATTGTAATGTTTCAGTTTGGTAAATGTAACCTTTACAGTTGAACAAATGTTTCTCCAAACTTAACAGAGTTCCAACAAAGCCATTTCTTGGATTTCCTCCACTTTAATGAAGATTTCAATTATGATCCACAAACATAATTTTTCACAGCTGGCAGCAGAGAAGTGGCGAAATTTAGTCGTTCCTTTTAAGCTGCGTATGACTTTCTTTGGCTAAGCTAGAGAAGTCACTTAATGGGCTTTTCCTTTTTGCCCCATGTCTAAACCCTCTGCAGGCTTCCTCCGGCTTTCCCTCCCACTTTGGCTTCTCCTCTCTTTGTGTGATTTGGGGTGCTTTCAGTTGGCACGTTGCGTGCAAGGGTTTTGCTACAGGCTGTGGGGAACAAAGTCCAGGAGCAACACCACAGCTGGCACGACGTCGTGGTGGATAGCTGTGCATGCACTGTGTTACCGAAACAGTGGATACACCTGTAGTAAGTCGGAGTCTTGTTAAATATGTCAGTCTATGTATATTAAAAGACTTCTGGTAAAACATCTGGTAAATGCCACTATAGGTCCAGCTGCTTGTCCTTTGACATGGACTTCCATCGCCAGCTCCAACAAACTGTGTTGCGGTGCCTCATAAACAGAATTCCTGTATGATTTTACAGTTCTTTCCTTTCCTTTCTTCCATTCGCCAACGAGTCACGGCTTAGCGTAAAGGATTGGAGGTAAAAACCACCGTGAGTGCCACTTTTAAAGTACTAAAGGGGGTTGATGAGTTGCCATGTTGGTCCATTAATGTATTCAGTCCATGTGGCAAACGAGCTACGCGATCCAAACACAGGAAAGTCTTAAAGTGTGGGAACACCTCTTGTCAAAACATTCTTATCGCAATAGCAGTCGTAGTGAGTAAAACTATACTTTTTGTGCTGTATTTTCCAATAATGAACGGCTGCATTTGAACATAGACATCCACTTGATGAACATGTGACTCTGGGGATAGACAGTGATTGGCTTGTGCCCTGCTGTGATGCTACAGAAGTGTTTTTTTATTGGAGGATTTTTGAGGAAGAGGTTCTTTAATGCTACAAAGCCTGTTCATATAAAGGGGTAATCCCCACATAATTAAAGGTGGGGGGATCTGTATACACACTGAGGGGGAGGCCCCAGGACCCAAGGTCAACCCCTCAACCTCTATAACCAGGCCTGCCTTAGATGATAAAACACTAATAGGCTCAAGCTAGCGCACGCTGTTACCACAAGTTTATTTCCTTAAAAGTGGCAATAACTGAGCCTTAACAGGTGGGCCGACAGTGTTTTTACTAACATTATCTTGAGACACTTTAGACAAACCTGTTTTATTTTATTTTATTTTTCAAAGACATTAAGAAGCAAATTGTGGTTTTACCCAGAAGTTGTAGATATTAGGTGGTTACCAATGGCGGCAGTTTAACCCTTCCACTAATGGTATTGTTTCTTTGACTTATGCTTTACAAGGATGGGAAATGATTATGGTGTGGATTTAAATTAAATAGATGAATGAAACATTTTTTCATGAATCAACACATTTACCTTGCAATTAGTGGAAAAAATAATTCATTACACACATTCTTACGTGGAAAAGTCAGTTTAGGTGACAATTCCAAAGTGGTTAGTAGGTTTAAATAAAAATTCTCTGTTTCTTTATTACTAATGAAAAGCTTCTCCAGCATCAGCCTTCCCTGGAAATATTGTGAGAATTTCAAATACCAAGTTTGCTACACTGTGGTGGTTTTTCTGTGTAAATGACCTATGATAAGCTGAGTACTGAGTTCTTTATTCTGAAAAAACCCTCAGTTTTCTAATGAAAACACCACACCCTGGCAGAACAGACTTCCTGGGAAATACCTGCCACACTGGGTTTTCCCTTTAGAGTTGTGCTCAGTTGGCAAAAGAGGGATTTTTTTAGTGAGCAATGTGGTAAAAGCCCCCTGTGTACATGACTGTACTCTGCACTGACCTTCTATATCTGCCCTACAAAGAATCAAGTTTTGATTTTGTTTGCATTTTGAAGTTTTTCCTTGGGACTGAGAGCTTCAAAGAACAGTAAGGATTATTTTGATGCTATGCTCATATCAGGATAATGGGCTTTTTTTTAGTATTACACAATAAAGTCACCCAACCGTTCCCATTTCGTGGCTTCAGATGGTGCTGTTTTGTTAGAAGGATCGAAAAGTCCCTTGATGCCGGTGCCTTGATGCAACAAAATGGGCCTCATTCAATGAGAAACAAAAGAAGTGAAAGAAAGTCTGCAATCAAGGGGGCAATCCCAACATCTGTGTCCTGCTTAGGAGTTCTTCACTCACTTTTAACTTTTGCATTCATGTGGTAGTTCATCATTTTGGACTCAAACACTGCTTGGGTAGGTTTGAGAAATGATTGCAGCCCTTTGCAGCACTAACCCTGCAGAGTAAAAAAAACGTTTAAGGGTACTTAATGGCTGTATACAGACGTATACAGCTGGACCTGAGATATATTTCACTATTGATCACGACCACTGCATCATAGCCCAAACTCTACATAAAACCTTTCTCATATGTTCAAAGTATGAAAGATTGTTTCCACCACTGAAAAATTGTCATCCTATAACTCGAGATTTTGAGTTAAGAGGTCAAAATACTGAGAAAATAATTCAGAATGTCCACTTATATTCTTGAAATTTTGAGTCAGTAAGTTGAATTCAGGTAGTGACTGGTATGAATAAATGAATGTGTTTCTTGTCATTGTACGTACAATTAAATTAGAGTGTCTCTCCTTTAGGAACTGTAGCATTGGTAGCTAAAGCCTTCCACCTTCTGCTTCTGGGCAGCAAGGAAATGATGTCCTTCCTGATAATCAGCTTCCTGATTAGCAGAGCTAACTTAAAATTTCAAGTTAATTTCTGGCAATTTTGACTTATTAATTCAAAATCTTTAGATATCGAACTCTAAATTTTCAGTTATGGGTGGAAAATTTTGTTTTTACCCATGTACCCTGGGGTAAAAGGCAAAGTTCACATTGCACAGGTTGGAAGTCTATCACAGGGCTAACATGTTTATACCAACAACAAATTAGGAATTCCCAGTCAAGTTAACATGGACTATGGACTTTCTTACTTCTCCACAAAGTGCGTACATAAGCATTAGTTTGAATAGCTGATGGGAAACATTGGAACATCTATGGTTAAACCTCCAGGAACAAAAAAGTTTGTATCACAAAGTGATAGTATTATAACTGCAGCAGCTAAATTGTGATTTACAGACAACAGCAGTACTTTGTGACAACTGTAACCATTCCTCAGAAGATAAATGCTCTAGTACACCAACACATAATACTAGACAAATATGTGACACAGCTCCCCGAAGTATGCTCGCTATGATAGCTTGCTACAGTTCATATAGCAGTTGGCGTTTTCCCTGCCTGGTGGCACATCTCACTGCGCTAAAACGCAACACCTGATACATCTATTCAAGGAGGTTTTGCTTATCATCTGATAAAGAAGCCTGCGACATGTAGCTTTTGACAAGTTCAGATGGCTATCAGTGTGATGAGTGTAAACAAAGTGAGCGCTCATTTAGTAATTTAATTAATTGCCCAATAACTGCTGCAGTGAAGCCTTTCAGAAAGCCAGACAAGTGGAGTCATTCTACTCAGCCCTGCAACAACAGTATACAATATCAGGGGAGATATGATATTTAGTGAGCACCGTGTTCCAATTTGAGGTGAGGGGGGTGGGAGGTCAGCAGTTGTTGGAGCACAGTACTCCCTAAAAACACTGGAGGCCAAGTGAAACTGAGCCTAATTCCCTGGAATGCCGCTTCCGTCTGGACACGTCGATAAAAATAAAGCTTATTGTGATAGTGGGGGTTCAGTTCCCAGGTAGAGTAATGAAAAGAAAACTGGCATGGCTCCCAATGGGAAGAGCTCGCCTTCCACCCTGATATTCAGATGGATGCAGGGGAAGTGAGCGTGTGTGCGTAACCTAATGTGGTAACGAGCTGTGTGTTCTCGAATGCACGTTTATGTAAGGTTTAAGTTGCTCAGAATGTTAAGCTGCTCACAAACATCCACTTATCCAGTGTCATTTAGAGGAAAAGCCATTAAGGGAAAGTAAATGAGGGGTTTGCAGCCGTAACAGGTATTTAAGTGAATGTGCAGGTGTGTGAGGCGATAAAAGGTGACGGGGTCGGAGTCACCGATAGGAATTACTGAAGTGAAAGCCCAGCGAGTACTGACTCACCGTTGTCCCTTATAAAAGAAATGAGCAAGACAAGCAAACAGCTGCACAGGTCACACCGGCTCAGGTGTGCATCTCTTAAGGAATCTTTACAAGTTTGTGGCTGCTGTCTGGGTCTGCTAACACAAAACAATAATATTTAACTCACAATTAATCAGAGGTGGCAAAGGTACGCACACTGGTTGCTCAAATAGTGTCAAAAAATTAGCCAAGTAAAAGTGAAAAAGTACCTGTACGCAAATTCAAAAAGTAAAAAAGCAGTTCTTAGAGGACGTTTCTCCCAGCTTTTTTTATTTTATTTTTGCCAACGATAAAATAATATTACCTAACATCTGTTTGGTAGAACACAAGCTGAAAAATCAAAGGGAATTAAAAAAAATAGCTCTATCTACTGTTGCCTACATTTTAGATGGCTGACTTTGCCTCCATACGTAAAATAAATAAATAAAAGTATAGATTTGGTGGGATCAGTGAGATTCAATAAGTGGGGGAACCACACTACAGTGTTGGAAGTGTGTGTGAATGAGCTATTGGAGCCGATCTCTGACCCCTAGACAGTAAACTGTTAGTATAAAGGTGGAATTCAGTGAATGACTCTAATCAGGATCAACGTAAATGTAATTCGATCTACATTGACCATGAACACCACAGCAACTCTGCACCAGTCCAACATAGCAAGTATTACTGCAAACTTTACCACAGTGCTGCACACTAACCGGTGTAGCCTGCATTAAACTGTCCTGTCTTCTCTCCCTGTGAAACAGAGCAGCTGTACCTTAATCTTTAGGTACCTTTAGCATTAGCTATGTGCAATCACACTGTGTGACAAACTGCACATAAATAGTTTGCGTGTTTGCTGATATTTGTTTCAATGTTTGCATGTTACATTCAAAATGATGTGCCATTTAAGAAAACATTTTTGCTTTGAACATCTGCACTAAAAATACCATTCAGGATCATTCCAGCTCACTGTGATCCCAGAGTTTTTGCCTATTTCATCTTGTTGTGTGCAATAAGCACTTGCAATGGATACACCTTTTATGTGTTATTGTTCCATTGTTTCCAATTAGGGTTGCATCAGGTTGATTTAAAAGAATGCACAGTGATGAGAAATGATAGCTGCCCTTGGATGTCTTCAAATGTAAGAAAGTAGAAAGTGCAGATATTTGTGTTTGAATGCAGGGAGTAAAATTAAAAAGCTGTCAGCAAAACAAATATTTAAGTAAAGTAGTATTTTTACTACAGTACAGCAGTAAGGTATTTGTACTTTGTTACTTCTAATGTCTGCAGTTAATCCTGTAATTCAGTGATGAATCTGTTGTCATAGCTGCATTTCTTGACAAACTTATTGAAAACCTGCATCATTACAGTTTAACTCATTTATTTATTCTTTACTCTGAAAAAGGAGAATTTAAGTCCAGTGAAAGGATCGCGTGATTTTGAATTGTTGGACTTCTTTAGCTCATATTTAGTTTCTGGCTACGATCTTGTATTCACATGTACAGACATATTCGGGCACAAAGGCTGTAGCTCCTTTCTCAAGATAGAAACAAAACAAGAACAAGAAAACAAAACATATTTTCCAAGTTTGTAACAGTTATGATGAATTACATTTGAAGGAGAAATAGTTTTGGTCGTAACAGTCCCTGCGTTTTTGATCCAGGGTCCTGTGTTTTCAGTAAGTTAATATTGCTTTTGGTTTTGAGAATCATTTGTTTTGAGTTTTGTATTTTTCTTATAATGCTTCCTGGTTGGTTTCTTTATATTTATAATAGCAGGTTTCAGTTTCTCATCTAGTTCTGTTCATAGTTATGGTTGGGTTTAAAATTAACTCCTTGTGTTCCTGTGTGTTCATGCTTCCCTGATGTTTTTAGTCTATGCAGACCCATATGAAAGAAACTGCTGTGCACTCTGTGTACGGTGTATTCTGATACCTTGTAACCAGCATTAACTCATCTGTTGGATTGACCCACACAGGCCAGGCTTCACTGTCCATGAGCATCAGTGAGCCTTGGCTGCCCATGACCTTGTCACTGGTTCACCACTGCTCCTTCCTTGGACCATTTTCGATAGATGCTGACCACTGCAGACCAGGAACACCCCACAAGAGCTGCAGTTTTGTAGATGCTGACCCAGTCATCTAGCCATCACAATACAGACCTCATCAAACTGGCTTAAATCCCTACCTTTGCCTATTTATCCTGCTTCTAAAATCAACTTCAGAGGCAAAGTGCTCACCTGCTTCCTTATATATCCCATCCAGTAACATGTGCCATGATTAAGTGTGATTCACGTCACCTGTCAGTGGTCATAATGTTATGCCTGATCAGCCCTGTGAATGATATCTTTGATTAATGCCTGTTCCCAGGTCCTGCATTTGGGCCCACAACCTGCCTGCCAGGCAGCTAATGTTTCACATTTGGTGCCCATAACTACAAAATATGTAAATTACGTAAGATATCTCAGGCAACAAGTACTATTTGTTATTATTTGCAGGGTTATAAGACAGATTATCTCCCAAATCTGCACAAGTAAAACACCAGTGTACAAGTGGAACAAAGTTGGATATACATCTTAAAAGCTGAATTACTAGCTTTTTGTTTTTGTCTGACTAAGGCAATGAAAGGCAAGGTCATTAAAATGGGAACTGCTACAGTGATGACAGTGTTCTTGGTAATACTCCAAAATCTCAACACCGCTGCAGCTGATGATGTCTACACATGCAGGAAATTTTAATCAGGCATAGAAAATAGAACCATCACCAAAACCAGATGACTGAAATGAGTTGAGCCGCCCATAAATAAAACTTTAAGATCAACTTTAAAAGACTAAAAAATAGCATTTTTAGCCCTGGAAACACAGGTTACAAAAACCGTAATTTCAGTTTCTGCGTTCTTCCTCAGAAAGAGGCATTTTCCGGACTGTGTAGAACATTTACTTCGCAGCTTTAAAATATGTGGCACCACATGTATGAAAAACACCAGCATATAAAATCTTTAAATTGTTCGTTGGCAGGTTGCCAGATTATCGGGAACTGATGATCTATCTAAGTTCAAAGTAAAAAATGTTAATGTGGTTGATCTGATTCTCTCATCCTTGGACTGCACCAGCTGTGCTGTCTTCACATTTAACCTCGGCTAACATTATGCTAACATATCCACAACATTATACTAAAAAATTCAACAGTCGGGGGTTGATGCTAAGCAGTCCGACAGGGTGTATAGGAATGCAGGCTTTCTGTATGTTTGTACTGCTGCAGCTGGGCTTTGCCACAGGTATGCACGGGGCTGTGAGGTGGAATACTCAGAAAGGGTGGAGGTCTGTGCCATCTGCAGCCTGCCTGTACGCTCCACCGTGGGAGAAAAGCTGAAGGACAGGCAGCAGCTAGAGCAAAGAAAGACATCAAGATAAATAGACAGTGAGTAAAACCCTTGTGCTAGAACAAGGTTGAAAACGCAGAGGCGAGGAGGCAGCTGTTAGGAATTTAGGCTAGCTTTAAGGGTTGACTGAGATTCAATAGAATTTTAACGACTTTTGGTAATGACTGTAATGTAACACATGCAACATTTCAAACTGAGGAAAAGTCACATATTCACTTAGATTGGGCGGTGAAGAACTTAACCAAACGAAACAAACAAACATAATAAATCTCTATTTAGAACTGTGAGTGATGGGCAAACAGTTCAACAGTCCCATCTGCTTTTATTCACCTTTTTCCTCAGAGTAGTGGATCGGTGTGCCATATTCACTGTTGCCCAAACCGAAAAAAAGGTCAAGCCAAGAAAAAGAATTAAAATAGATAAAAAAGAAAGAAAAACAACCTACGATCCAAAGCTAAATATAACAGCTGAGGAAACAATTCTGTACCAGGATGTACCCAATTTCAGCAGAGGCCCCCTGGCAGTGTAGCCCGCTGTGGCCTGCTCGCCGGCATGACCTGACACATAATACCTCTGCCCGTAGAGGCAGCAGTTCCTCTCACTCCCATAGCCGTGTTCAGAAAATTGTAATACATCTAGGGAGAATGTCACTGCTCTCTAACTGCTTAAAATCAGCACATCCTTCAAACATCACTTTACACCTCACTTGGCACTTGGTCTCCCCAGGGCTTAGACTGGTTTGGCAGTTCTTGGGTCCAAACCAGACTTGGGCCAAATGGTATATTGAGGAAAGTTTGCATGTTTGCTGCAGCATTAAGTCACACAGAGCACAGCAAGGTTAAAAACACTGCGCATTGTGTGTCCAGGTCAACATGAAAGCTGGGCAATGGTACATTTTAACAGTAACATTTTAACAATAACAACAAAAGTAGACAGATTAGCTTGTTTTATAGTACTGTTATAGAAGTTCTGTAACAATGTAACAACTGTGATTGGTCTGCCTGGTGGTAATATAGTATATCAGTATAACACTGATTAGCACAAGGCCAAAACCTCCATTAAATAAAACTATATTAGTCAAAAACTTGCCAGAGGACTAGCTAGTATGACATCACGCTTAGCTATGACAGTGTACGAGACTGATACACTTTAAAAATGTATCAAATATCAGAAAATTGTTATCTTACACTGACTCGGGGAAAGTGGTGCATGCATTCATATCAAGCAGGTTAGACTGTTGCAACACTCTATTATGCAGGATAATCCAAATTATTAGTAGGGAGACTTCATCTTATTCACAATGCAGCAGCCAGAGTTTGAGACTTACAGTTAATGTCTGTGTTAACTTCTATTTTATTTTTGTAAAGGTTATTTTTGTTGTTTTTGCTTTAAGGCATCATTGGCCAACATAGCCTTAAGCACAGTGTTTTTATGTATAATGAAATGTTCAATATACTGTAGATAAAATTGCTGTTAACACTGACTCCACCTTAGCGCACAGCACAGTAATACTCAGGGTTTCTCCTCCACCATTTGCCCAGCAACAAGCTCATTGGATTCACTCAGAGTGATAGCTGCAGGCGGGCTAAAATCCTGCGGCTGCTGTTGTGTGAAGTATTCTTTGCAGATTGCTTGTTTGAAAAGTAACTTAATAACCGACGGTTTCAAATGAGAAGCTAACTTTTTATGTTACTTTGTTGCTCGCCAGCAATTCAAAGCAACAGCATGGCTTCACTGGATGAAGGCATGACGTGTGAAAGCTAGACTTTAAAGAGCGTCGACAACAGCAATTTACATACAGTATCACGTCTGAAGTCTTTTTTCATTCATATTGATTACTGTATCATCAAAATTTCAACTTCAGCGATTCATATTCCTGTGCCTGAGCAGTCTTAATCCAAATTAAGGAAACGCGTCCCCCAAAACATCTCTCTTCTCGCTGTCTGGATCTGTCTGTCACAGTGTTCATCACTCACAGTCTTTCACCTCTCAGGTATAAAGGTGACTGCACATATGCGTAACTTTCCATCTTCTGTGGAGGAGGAGTGCATGAGGTGGGGGCATCCATATGGCCCCTTAATTAAAACCAGATGTTGGCTGATTAAAAAAAAGAAAAAAAATGAATAGGAAGCCTGCATCACACAGAGAAATATATAGACAGTCACCTGAGTGACAGCAGGAGTACACAAAAAATCTTCAGTCACAAGCACAAAAACACATTTAAACGAAACAGAGAATAAAAATTCAAACATTAAATTGCAAATAAATGTTTCATTCTAAGGTTGAATGTTTTCAGGGGACTTTTGTCAAATTCAAACCTTACATCACGTTACAGCCAATTTTTCAGATGACACGTGTCACAAGTCTGCTTCAAATTAACCACTCACAAATAACTATTCAGGTCCACAGATTTGTGAGGGAAAGCACTAATGGTTACAAGTCGGCATTAATTCACTCCAAAGCGCTCGAGCTGGTCTAACTCTGCAGCAGTGCTGTGGTAACCACCGCTGAAAAGTCATAACCACAGCGGTTATTGTAGGGCTGGTGTTAGCCGTGTTGTAGCTCAGCACCTTCTAATGACTGGTAGCCTATTGAAGCCCACTTTAGATGTGTAATGTGATACCGCTGTTCACACCACAAACCAAACAGGTCTTGAGGGACTTTTCAAAAGGTGCTTTGTAATTGATTTCCACTGAAAGCCGGCCTAACTGACTAAGACGCTGGATTTGGTGAAAGATAAGGATGAAAAAAGACTTCGGATGAGTACTGCCAGAGATGTACGATGAATTTTTAATTATGAAATAAAATTTGGTTTATTTTGTGCTTTTATTTGTTTTGCTTATGAACATTCAGGGTTTTCTAAAGAAGAAGATGCACAAAATCCTTCTTTCTTCTTCCCGTTTTTCCATTTCTATCATCTCTACTACGATATCCATTAATTTTTTTAATAGCAAGACAGAGATTCAGGGTTTTTTCCATTCCAGTGAGCTTACAAAGTCTTCCCACATGGTTGTTTTTAATGTATGCTTTTTGTGTGGTACAGCTACACCTGGATCGGGGGGCCTGATAAGTTGGACCCTGAAGATAACTCTCATTTGTAGTCTGTTTTCTCCCTTTAGCAGAGGGGATAACATTAGATTGTGAAGTTAAATGCTTCTCCATGATGCGGTGTTTTTCATTACATGCAAAGCTGCTTCATCTCTGAGGAAATGGTCTGATTTTACCTTCACATATGAACATCAACTTAGACTTTGCAAAGCGTCTCCATGAAAGAAGATAGTGCACATTTGTTCCAGCAACAAAAGAAGCTGCTTTATTTTGCAGAATACATCATTTAATCTATAACAGGTTTCCTTCTGCAGACTTAGACGACACTAAGTCGTAACATTCTTGAAAAATAACAAGCAGCGCATCTGTCGCAATGACCTCAGAGGGGGTTTCCCTGCCCCCACCTCATCTCTGGTTTCAGGGATACCTCAGACAGGTGCTCTGTATTGCGCCTCACTGACAGTCCACTATCTCAAAATATCATTCCCCCTGTCATTTGCTGGATGGTCTGTACACCTGCACTTTATTCAAATGTGAAGTGGCGATTTTTTGGCCAGTAACTTCAAACATGCACTAGATATTTTACCTACCAATCAGATTTTAGGATGCATGTTGCAAACTTAAAGTTCCAAAATACACCTCCTAATAAGATTACAGTATATTAGTTGTTTTCACTGTGAAAATCATAAAGTAAACATGATTGTCAACCAAATTCAGTGCAAAAAGTGATGTAAGCATGTTAATGGAACATTATGGTGAAAGTATTTTGGATAATTTATTGCTTTAAACTTCCCAAATGCAAGGCTGAAGTTTCCCATGCTCAAAAGAGGAAAAACACAGCCAGCGGTTATGAGTTTCTGGCCTATGGTGCTTGCGTGGATTGTTTTTCCATTCCCTCGATTTAGCAAGATGAGGCACCTTTCCTTCTTCTAAGTAACGATTTACCAACACGCCACGCCCCTCTCAAAGCCCATAAACATTTTGCTGGGCATGACTCTTTCCTGACAGGAGGAAAAGGAAACGGGAGTGCATCATGCCAGGATGGTTCCTGCCTGTGTCTGAATGCCCGTCCAGCATGTTGTGAGCTTATGAGCAGCTGGCAGCCTCGATGAGTTGGTAATGCTGGCCTGAGGTTGTTGTGCCCAAAAAAAACGGCGATGGCTTCCTTATTCTGCGGCCTGGTTCTACCACACTGCTTGTGTTCTCCTGGCCGTAGCTTAGCTTCAACTATTAGCGCTCAAGAAACAGGAAGCGTGGTTTCCTCTGGTTTTACAGCACCATGTCAGACCTTGGACCCTGCACTGCCCTGCTAGCCACTGAACTATTACATATACACTCACTGGAATTCACTTTTATTAAAAACGACTGCAGTGCCAAGCCGTCATTGTATGGTTGTTTGTGTTTTACAACACCTTATGTCACTGTATACTTTTATTTTGCAGTCCAGAACACTTCATACAGTTTAACAGCCAACTTTTTTTACGATCAGTTGCTTTAAGCAGAATGTGAATACAAGAGCGAACACGAACCATAACTTAACCCTCTATGCCTTGAAAACCAGATCTAGCCCCGAGCTCCAGCATTGTGCTACCAAGGTGTTTTATTGGCCCGTGAGTGTGCCTGCCGAATGGCATCTTTCATCAGAGTGTGCCCATACTCTACGCCGGTGTGACTTTATTTGGTTTGATACGTGGTGTGCTGCCCATATTTTCACAGGTGCCTGTGTTGTTGAACCGAGAGCCTTTCCTGCTTTGCCTGGCAAACACAAGCGTCTGGTTGTCCAGAACTTCCTCCTCTAGTGGATGGGGGAGGACGAGTGCACCTCTGCTCTTTCAGATCTGAGAACTTCTTAATAATTAGAGTTTGTGTATCTATAAATGAAAAATATTAAGTATTATTTGGAAGGATAATTTAAGACAGATTGATGCTGATCTCTGCAGTTTGACACTTTTTTTATTGTTACCAAACCAGTAAGTGGTATTACTTTATTGGGCAAGTGAGTGATTTACTGGCAGGACTGTTGAAAAGCAAAAGCAAAAGCACCACGGATCAATTCATTTTTCTTATTACATCAACGTATTTAAAGGCACATATGCTTGGCAGATTTTGATTGGATATAGGTCAAGAGTTGTCATTAGCTTGGATGGGTCTCTGGGTAGAGTCTTCCAGGTGAACTCTCATTCTGCTAACACAGCAGATGGCATATCCCACCAGAGGCTAGTACTATGAGCCAGGACTTTGTCTTATCCAGTTAGCTTTGGGTTTAACCTTGGGTTGTTAGTGCTATGAAGCCAGACCAGGTTTTACCAGGTATATTGCCATGGTGACTTATTCCGTAGACCTAACCTGCTTCAGAGCTCCAGATTAAGATTCAAAATAAAAATTAAAACTCTCTTTTAATTATGAATTTGAAAGTGCTCAGTTATAATCCATCAGATTCTCTTTTGTCTTATTAACACTGGTTTCAAATAGACTAAACCTTGTTAATGTAGTAGGTCTAAATAGTAATCTTGGTATATTGGTCAGATGCTGCAAGCGCCAACCCTTTAATGAGAGTGACTCATATGAATCACTGAGTTAACTTCGCAAGTTGATGACCAACAGAATGACAGCCTGCGTATGGTGAACTTGCTTTATAGTACCAGATGCTTTAATGTTGTAGCATCCGCTTAGTGTCACTAGCGATAAGGGGGTTGGGATGGTGGTGGTGATTTTTGTTAAGCATTTCAGTTTTTAACTCATATTTTTTGATCATTTCTGTGATTTGACCCAAACACGGGACATAGAGGAAGATTTCAAAGCAGAAACCCAGAACTGAAGAGGTAGAATCTTAAGGAACAAGGGGCTGACACACACAGAGGACAACAGATGAACTGGCAAAGGGAAAGACAAGACTGTATACAGAGAGGGGGCTGATGGCAACAGGCAAACCAGCTAATTTCTCTTATTTGTGCTCTCTAGTCCGTCCTCCTGGCTGTGTGTATCATGTTCAAGGATGTCTCAGGTTCAAAAATCTACCTGGACAACAAAGGAGATAGACACAGGTGTAGTCTTTAAACAACTAGTCCTCTTTATTCGTGCCATTTTGTATAGAGAAATGATCAAATCTTCAGCCCTTGTGTGATTACAAGCAGGTATATCTCTACTCCCACTGTGCCATGGTGTGAATTTAATTGAAACTGGCCCTAAAAATAAAACACATCTGAGATCATGTTGTGTCTCCTTGTCTCATGTGGAGCCCTCTTTGTTGGGAGGGACCATGATGTGAGCAGAGGAATCAAGTATTTACAATATACTTGATTCAAGGGGAGAAGGGTAAAGTACCACAAAAAAGGGGAGAAAAAGACAGACAGTAAGTACACAGAGGTAAAAGAAATGACCAAAATAACAGGAAGTGGAAGCCAGGAAGATGATACAAAGATAGTGAAACACTGAGAGACTCAGTATAGCACTAAATCACAATAACAGTTGGCTCAGGTTGTTCTGTATTGTAAGGTAAAGAGCCTGCAATAATGGAAAGAAAATCCCAACAATTGGGGCACCCTGTACAAGCAAGCACTTGGTGACAGTGGAAAGGAAAAACTCCCTTTAAACAGGAAGAAACCTTAGGCAGAACCAGGCTCAGAGAGGAGCAGCTATCTACCACGACAGGTTGGGGGTGAGGGGAGGGAGAAAGGACAAGGGAGGGAGACACTGTGGAAGAGACATGAAGACAAAAGCGTGATCGGGTCGTTGTTTTTTTTCCCAGCCTTTTGCTGTATTTAGTCTCCAAACACATAGCAGTGTTTATACAGAATAAGGGACAGAGAGGTGAACCATGAACACAAAATGACCCACCTAAAAGGAGTGTTCGATGGGCTGCTATCAACGTGGCTTGCTGAGATAAATTTTCAGGTTAAAGGCAGTAGGTCTGAGGTGAAAGGAGGCACAAAGAAAGGAGAAAAGCCATGTGTCTGCCTTAGTTTACCTTTCTTTTCTTTGGGGTTGCATCAGGAAAGGCATCCGGCATAGAAAGTCTGAGAAATCAAACTTGCGAAGCTACCCGCTGTGGTGGCCCCGTGTGAATAAGGGAGCAGCTGAAAGCAGCTTTTTTTCTTAAAGGATAGTTTATGTGGGTTTACCTTGAAGCTCCTCAATTTTTTCTTTTCTTTTTTTTTTGTGCAACTTGAAACTCTAACCATAATATTATTTCTCAGTAAGTCAACGATACAGGCACCTGCAACAAATGGAAAATAAAATAATCACACCTGATGGTGGGCACATTAACAGCCTCGCGCTGCCTGATAACTGTCACGGTGCTCAAACACTACCGCACACAGTTAGCAGGCATGACTGCAAAAGAATTAAAGTAAAACCATATGCACAGATACACAGACCATAAAGCATACAGTAAAAATATGAGAAAAAGGATCCCTGGCCCATTGGACAGTATAACAGTGCAACAGCTTTTGCCAAATAACCGCACAGAGTTACACACCTGCATGTTTACTGTAGCAGAAAGAGAAGAATTAACTGCAACAGGCAGCTGGGGCAATGGATGTAAAAAGCTTACCTGCACTTAAATTATTTCGCTGATTCCTGTTTAGTCAGCTGTTTCAGACCACAAGATATGAACAGGTTTGAAGAGTTATATATCAATCTTTGACATGCAGACCAACCAGGGCAACCTTCCTCCCTGAAATATTTGACTGCAGCTTACATAATGTCCAGTGAACTAGAGAAAAGTGATGCTACCAGGCTAATCTGTGGCTGAATGAACATCCACTTCATCTACTTACCCTCTAAAAGAGGAAATAGTGCAGGTCAGGACCCTGCTTAAAAGCTGAAAGTACTTTTTCGCTTCCACCAAGATGAAGGAGAAAGATTCAGACAGTTTTATTAAATGTTCCTGCAACGAAGTTTTACTTTATTTTTTATTAGTAGAATATTAATTAATTCATTTCATGTGGACTGAGAAATTTCTGAAGATGAAAAGACCCCCAAAAATCCTGTTCCATATGCATGTGAAAATTCACTAACACTGGCATTCCTTCTAGTGGCCAGTAGGGGGCGACTCCTCAGGTTGCTCCCTTACTAGTCCTAATGAATATTGGTAACTAGTAACTGTTACTAGTATTCATTAGAATTAGTGCGGTTCTTTAGTTATTTTATAACTAATAGTCTGCATTAGACTAAAGAGGAAGGATAAAGCAGAGTATTCAGGACAGGAGCATCACTTTTGGTTTGCTGTCAACACCAGAGGGATGACAGCAACAATTACTCCAGCTGAAGCTTCAGAACAGGTCCTCAGTAATCAATGATGTCACAGTGTCTGTGCAGTCTTTTATACAGAGCGCATCTGGAAAGTATTCCCAGCGCTTCACTCGTTCCACATTTTGTCATCTTACAGCCTCATAACAAAATGGATTAAATTCATTTTTCAACTCAAAATTATTACAAATAATGACAAAATTGACAAAATGATTAAAGGTGTAATCTAAATTTGTGTAAAACTCAAAATATGACATACAAATAAATATTCACAGCCTTTGTTTAATACTTTATTGCAGCCCCAAGTCTTTTTGAGTATGATGCTACAAGCTTGGCACATCGATTTCTCTCATTCTTCTTTACAGAACCTCTCATCAGGTTGGATGGGGAGGGTTGCTGCGCAGCCATTTTCACATCTGTTCAATTGGGTTACACTCTGGGCTCTGGCTGGGCCACTCAAGGACATTTGCAGAGTGGTCCTGAAGTCACTCCTTTGTTATTTTGGCTGCGTGCTCAGGGTTGTTGTTTTTTTCTTGGATATATCTGCCCCTCAAACCCACAACATGATGCAGCTGCCACCATGCTTCACTGTACGACTTGCTGCCAAAGATGCTTTAACAAAGTATTGAGCAAAAGCTAAGCTAGCTATGCTAAAATTTCAAGCTAAGTTGTTTTTTTTTTGTTTTTTTTGTTTTTTTTAAATGTTACCATTATGGGGTATTGTGTGTAGGATTTTGAGGTGAAAATGAATTCAATCCATTTTGGAATAAGGCTGCAATATGACAAAATGTGGAACAAGTGGAGCACTGTGAATACTTTCCAGGTGTGCTTTACAGTCTCTGGAAGTACATGTGGAATTTATATTTACGGAATTTTTAAGCAAAAATGATTTTATATATAAAATCATCATTTGAATGAAGGGGATAAGCTATACAAGGCATGGCATGCCTTCATGTTCTTCTCACAAATCCCTGCTTGTCTAACTGTTACAACACAACGTTTTTCCCACGTGGAAAAACTTTACAAAATAGACTTCAAAACTTGTCTTTTACATTTGTGATCATGTTATGTTGCAGACTTTAGAGAATGACAGCAAGGGTCCCAGTGATGTCCCATCTGGGACATCTCACAACTATTTAAACCATCAATCTTATTCCTACTTTTTTCACATAGTATGCCTTCCCTGATCACTTTCTTTCCTTAACTTTTTTCCTCCTAACCCTGCTTACCCCCTCTTGTTTTAACCCATCCCCCCCCTTGCTCTGCTGTCTGCCTGTCCTCACAGATAAGTAGGAATCCCTCACCTTTCACATAACGTCACATGGTAGCAATCAGAGTGGGCTTTGGCAGACAAATTAGGGCAGTTAATGTCGACCGGAGATCTGTGCAGAGGCGGGGAAGCTGGTGCTAAATGCCAACAGATGGGGCCTGAAGTGGCCCAGCCTGACACAGTATGTTACAGTATAGCCTGAGGTGTAGAGCTTAAAAGGGCTTGAGCCTGGAGGAAAGAGGAGCGTTCTTCCTAAATTTATAAGTGAGTAATGGAAGACTTGGAAGTGAGGAATGTAGAGAGAAAGATTGGCAACTTTGGAAAAACTATTGAACCTGGGACCTACCTGTGATCCATGGTGGTGTCTCAAATCCCATTTTTTGTTTTGTTTTGTTTCTTTGTGATGAAAAAACTTATTGTCATAATCATTCCTCCACCACCACCCAGGAGCTGTTTATATTGTATGTACTCCAAAAAAATGAGTCATATTCATCTAAAATGCAGCTTCTCCCCCGGTTCACCCCTGAAATTTTGCATATTTCATCAAATCTTTGGCCGTGACGTCTGAATGCATCGCAAAGCCAATTAAGCATAAGGATACTTCTCAAATGGCACATTTTCTGTCATCACTTCTAAAATATGAATGGACAACGCTCTCTGAAATCGATTTATCCCGAATAGATTATCCCTCTAAAAAGTGGGTGCTGCTACTTACATCTCTTTGCATATTTTTTCCTCATATTCTCTCATATTTGGGAGTTAAGTGTTTGTCCACTTTGGAAACCCCCGATTTAGCCCACAGGGCAAGTAATAATTGAGATTCTAGCGTGGCCAGCTCATATTAAGGCCAAGACTTATCGTTACAGTCACCATAACTTCAGAAACACTAATAAAAAAGCGATATTTTCTTTTTGGTATTTCCTCAGATTCCCATTCATTCTAATTTCTGTATTCAGCCCTTTTCCCAAACCTAAATGTTCACCCAAGGCCTGATCCCGATGCTGAAGTATCCCATCGCAATCAGACACGGCATTCTTAGCCAAGCACAATATTGAGTGTCTGGTTATTGTTGTTTTTCTTTTTTAAATACATGAATAATTTGGCACGGGCATGAAAGTTTAATAATTACTGAAGTGCTGAAGCCAGGACTGTAATTGCTTAAGCAATGACTTTAAAATGCTCAGTAATAAGTGAAACAGCTCACAAAGGGCTTATGCAAAATCTACCAGTGTAATTTCTATTTGTCCATCTGCACACAATCCGCTTTTTGTGATCACCTTAATACAGACACACACACACATCGACTCACACACACATTCCTCTTATGTTACAGGCTTTGAAGAGGCAGACTCATCCCCATTTTCAACAGTACCCAATCAAACACAAAGCTGAGGGGCGGATTAGGAACAGGCTTGTGGTCCACAATGCTCCTATCAGGGACCACACTGGTTTTAAATTACCCCCCTATTCCTCACTCATTTTCAATCACTCACTAGCCCAATAAAGTTTGTTTCTGCAATAAAATGGGAAAAAAGAGAGCACTGAATTCCAGTTTTGTGCGGCGGCAGTCCCCTACAATTCCCGACGCTGTCTGTTTGTGTCTGGAAAATCGCTGGCCAGCAAAAGAGATGTGATTAGCCCATTTGCAGCCTAGAAAGGTTGAACGTTTTGAAAGCGAGAAGACGGTGTTTCCCTTGGAAAGATGAAGGCAAAATGGAAAAATGGAAAGTTGGAAATGTGAAGAGACCGAAGGATGACAGATGTGCGAGCAGAGGTGTGGTCATTGTCACGCATGTTGTCAGATCCAGAGGGAGCGGCGTCTCTTCAGACGACAGCTGGTTTCACTCAGAAAAGGAAAAAAAGAGACACACAGCAGAGAGGAGAGAGAAAGAGATCAGACCTTCACCACTGAATATTTATGATCTCGGTCCACACAGATTTCTCGCCACATTTTTGTTGCGGTTTTCGGGGGGTTAGTACTTGCTGACCCACACACACACACGAGTGTTCACAGATATATGATGGAAAAGAGATAGGGGCTGGGGGAGGGCGGCGTGAAAAAGAGAAATAAGTCCCGTTAGACCATTAGGATGGTAAGTTGTGGTGAAAATAAAAGAAGAACACGGGGGGAAAAGAAAAGTCTTAGGAAAGAGACCTGCAGACACATACAGAGACCCCATGCTGGAAAATGCCGTTGTTGAGCTTTGAAGCACAGTGGTAATGAGGCTCCATTTAAATCCAATGAAGCCGCTTTGGCAGCTTATGAAAGCACAATTGGTAAGCCCCCTTCGTCTGCTGATGGGTGTGTGTGTGTTCCTGTGGATGTGTGTGTCAGTAGAATAGGGAGGGAGCAAACTGGACAATATTTGGCTTTACTTTAGTTTCTCTTTTCATCTAAGCAGCACATTATTCACAAAACTCCCGTAAGTCAGTTTATTCTATAAACACTAGCAAACAAAGCTTAAATGTGACAATGATTTACACTGGCTATAATTGATGTAACTTTCATTATAGCAGTAATTCGCAATGAACCCTATGAGGGAGCCCCTTAGCTCTTTAGATCAAGGTTTTCCATTACGGATGCATTCATCAAGGTGAAGGAAACAAAATTAGCTGACAGAGATGAATGCAGCGTGAGATCAGTGCAGGTGATGAGGGAAAGTAATGTAGATGTTTTTGATAAACCTTTATAGAGACAAACAGTAGGTGGGCTGCATTACTTTAGAAAACATAGTGTAGAAGAAGCTTGTTAAGGGGCTTTTTTGGTCAAGTGCCACTCTCAGGCCTGAAAACTAAAGTCAACACCAAAAAGTGGAGTTGCTCAAATGGGTACTTGAAGCTGACTCCAAAAATCAGTCCCCACAAGAAAAAGAAGTGGTTTGGGTCTCTACAATAAAAAAAGCTGTACTGGGAAGGATTTTGTGATTAACTTACTTGTATTAGAAGTGTATGCATCATTAGGAGTTTGGCCATTCTGAATGAGGGCTGCCATTATCATCTAATTCTGACCAGTCAGCTGGACCTAGTCCCATATTTCTGGTAGCAGTTATCCCACGTGTGACACACTCACACTGGATACACCTTGCTAACCAAGCAATAGCTAATAAATTAGCACCCCATAATCTTTCGTCCAAGTTGCAATTTCTGATTAGATTTAAGTCTTCATAACAGGACTTTATAAACCAACATCGCCATGATCATCTTTATGGGTAAACCTTGAAAACCCTAAACCTTTCAATGAGGTTTTGCAACCACCAGTGGTAAGGGGAAAATGTGCATTCCCCAGCTGGTCGCCAAGCGGTTGCTTGAGGTTGGTGGCAGTTGCTGTGAAATCAGTTGCCAAATCCCCAGCCACGCAGGCTGATCAGTGAGGTGTATCGCCTGACTGCTTAGTGAATATTTGCTGGAGGCTGCTGGCAGTCGCAACCTGAAATTGGTTACAAAGAGGTATGCAACGTTGCACCAAAAACATACCAGCATTTTCTTTGATTGCTAACAGATTTCCATGGTTTCCCCTAGATTGCAATACACTGACTTGTCAGTAAAGACTCAACCATTGCTCCCCGAGCTGTAGTGAAACTGTTAAAAGCGCAACACAAAACATTAACGGAGAATGTTTGCCTTCAAAGTCAAACTTCCACCCTTTGAAACATGTTGGCTGCCTCTGTGAGTCACAGCTTTTAGCCACTTAACTAGTAATTTCCAAGTGTTATCATGTTGTCATCTTCTATGGAAACTACAGGCAATTGCAGCAATCTGCTAGTGACCAAAGCAAAAACAAGGACGTTTTTGCTGCACCCTCTTTCCGACTGATGTTCACCCAGCGATTCCCACCAGCCAGTAAAGGAGCACACATTATTCCCACCAGCTGGTCTCTAAGCCTGTGTGACTGAGGCCTTAAAGGTTTGGACCACTCAAAAGATTAATCGCTAAAAATCGATGTAGCAACAAGTTTGTAAAATGTTGTTATGAAGACTCAAATTTTAATGACTTTACAAAATAGAGGGTGACATCAAAGTGGGTTTGGGGTCCGGGACTTGCTGTCACAGAGATTACAAAGAAGAGAAAGCTTTGTGCCTTGTAAAACAACATCTTTATTTTTTTATTCGCAAGAAGAGAAGAACTGAGGCAATATTTTGCTCATGTAAATGCTGATCATCTTTAATGACTGAATGTCCTACAGGACTAAGGATTTTCAGTTTTGTTCTGGTTGTAGACGGTTTTGCTTTGGTGTATAGTTAACTGAACTCAATATAAACAGCAACTTGATAGAAGGCCAGGATGTCCAGGAGAGAGCTGCTTGATTCAGAGATTCAAGATATGTTTCAGTGTGTGTGTGTCCAGTCTGTGAAACCTCTATTCTCAGAGCCTCAGTGGCCATGCCTGGGGAGAGTGATGATAAATGACTGCTTTCCTGTAATTTACCTTCAGGAGAATGGATGGAGCTGGCCTGTTTGGTTAGTGGGTGGGGAGATGAGGAAGAGAGGACACTGTAGGTGAGCGAAGGGGGGGGAAAAAAGAGAAAGAGAGTAAGGAGATTCCTGCTTTGAGCCCTTCTCTGGAGTTGGGTTTCCTCCAAGGTGAGGAACACATTAAATTGTGTGTATATACTGTGTGCGCGCGCCTCATTGTTTATTTACAGAGCTTTAGCTCTTGCAGCGTTCATAGAGGAGGGGAGCCGCTCTGCCCAATATTCTCTTCTTCAAACCCCCATCTAGCCCCCGTGAGTGGAAACATACCAGAGCAGTGCCAACTGTGTTTGAGCAATGGAGAAAAAACACATGATCAATTTTATATAATTTCTGCAGCTAAGGCTAATAGCCGCTATTAAAGAGACAGATGATCAACACAACGCACAGTTCATTACCTAATAATTTATTTTTTACCATTTAGATTAAAAAGTCAGTGGTTCATTGCCTCAGAGGAAAATGTACAAGGAAGACTTCGATATAACAGAAGTGAAAAGCAGTGCTAGACTGAGGGCAGGATCCCTTTGTTCCCCCAAAAAAGGTAGGTGGACAATTTTTGTGTGAGTGAACCATTATTCCCAGGACATTAATGTAACAGGACATGGTGGGCTTTGTGTGTCTGTTTCCATCTGTACCTCTATGGGAAAAGCAGAGGGTCCAGTCAGTCACGTTTTTACTCCATTCACCTCAAAGTCATTTACAACTGGGTGGTTGTTGTCTGGAAACAACATAAAACCGAAAGGAATACATTCTGTGTAATATCTGAACCACGTCTTCTGGTCGTGATCACGAAAGCATATGTTCCTGGTTTCTACATCCATATAACATCCATAATCATCTGGTTTGTACATCCATAAATGTGAGTCATCCCAGGCTAAGTGATGCTTTACAAAAGACAACATAAACGGCAGAGGCAGTTCAGTACATATTTACAATATTTAAAAAAAAAAAAAAAAAAGGACAAGCCAAATGTGTGGATGAAAATGACACATGTGTACAAAACAACGAAACAAATAATGAAAAAACAAACAATAGGAAGTTGACCAAGAAAATGTGTTTGATAATTCTTCATCGTGGACCGTTTCAGAACCCTAACCCCACCAAAAACGCTAAACTTCAAATAAGTTTCCTCTCACCTTTCTGCAAGTTGTGCGTGTCACTTGTTTGCTCGGGAAGGTTAATTAAACACACAAACTCACACACCTGTGAATGCTATAAACGCTGTGGAAAAAAAAAAAAAAACAGGGGGGAAGCAAAGTGAAGCAGTTATGGTCTCAGTTCCACTGCCAAGCTGCTGGGCTTGTTAATATAAAACAACAGGATGGCTCTCTCTATGAGGCTCACAAAATAGCTTTCACAAGCGCTACACTTCCACCCCCTAACCCCCCCCTCAAACAAAATCTGGCCAATTTTAACCTATTTTGATTTCGATGTTTAGGGTGGGCACTTAAGAAAAGGAAAAGCTGGTTCGTAGTTTTCGATCATGTGACCTGTGCAGAGCCCTGCAGGGAAAACTGTATTTTTTCCAGCTTACATACCAGACACTCCACAGAACTGCAGGAGAACCGTGTAAATATTTCATCTTTTACAATCCATTAATGTTTAGATCACCCTTTTAAAAGATTTACACAAAGATGTGATCACGCTCCATTCTGGTGATGTTTTAAGATTTTGGACCACACCTTTTAATGAATTCAGGTGTCTTCAAACCCATTGCCACAGGTGTATAAAATGAAGCACCTAGCAACGCAGTCTGCTTTTACAAGCATTTGTGAAAGATCAGTTCTAAAGAGTTCACTGAAATCCACCACGTGTGTAATTTTTTCCTCTTCCAGATATTGTACGATAGGCTCTCAGTGGTATTATCACAAACATGGGCGTGTTTAGGAATAGTCAGTGACGAAGTGGAAGGCCATGTGAGGTTACAGAGCAACCGCTGAGTGTGTAAACATCACCAGTGACTCAATAACTGCAGATTTGCAAACCTTGTTTAGCATTAACATCAGCACAGAAGCTGTGTGCCAGGAGCTTCACGACATGGATTTTGGTGGCCAAGCAGCTCTTGTAGGTGTGAGGTATACTACTTTTGTCCATATAGTGCATTTAGTGGACATTCCTTCACTTTACACTGCAGTGCAAAAGCACAAACATGCTTAATCTTGATTTGAATTTGTCAATGATGCTGCTCTTTTAGATGTGAAGGCAAAAAAGGGCGTTTTAGCTAAAACTAGCTAGCTAACACATGGTGATCCATCAGCTGCTGGTTTCAGACGTTTTATGGCAGAAGTGACACACCAGTAACATTTTGTTTAACATCATTATAGTGAAACGTATTTCCAATAGCAGTTTCATGAGTTGCTATTGACAGTAGCTGCATGACAGGAGGCCTCAGTATACCTTTCACGCTGGTCTTTTTGCACGCCACAGGCAATGTCATCATCACAGTCCTATACGTTTATGGTGCAGGAAGCTGCTACAGTACTCCTCTGAATAGGTGTCGCTACTCTGAAAAAAAACCTCTACATCAGCACTTGTATAAGGGAAATCGCCTCCATCTATAAGTCATCTTACAACATGCCTGTCTGATCTGTGACCATGTGAGCAGTAAAACCTGACACGATTGTACACTTATCTGCTTGGCTGGCACAACGGGGCCCTTAGGGTAAATGTGTTCCCATGCAGCGCCACACTCTAAAGATTTGTAGGCAGGATAGTTATACATGTGTATAGTTTAAGAACTATCCAGCACTTTGGGTAAACTGAACTGGCAAAAATGATCAGCAGGCATCAGAAAAAGCCTTTTTTGGAAGCGTTCCTATAGTGTGACATATCAGGTGAAAACTAGAAGAGAAAGAATTTTGTGGAATTCCTTCACGAGGGTGTTGGGTGCTCAAGGAGCTGAAGCAAATATTTTGACAATTCTTCGTAATGCCAGACTTACATACCAGGATGCGGACACGGGTGCTACTGTAACACCACCTGTCTGACAGGTCACAGAGGACAGCCGACACATAAATAAAGGACTGCTTCTGCATTTTTGAGAAATTCCATCAGTGGGATTTGTGCCCTCAGCATAGTGCCATGGAAAACTTAAATGTCTGCTTTTTTTTGTCACACATCAGAAGTCGAGGTGGCTTATAATTCATTTTGGTTACAACTTGTTTTTGCATTGTATTAGAAAAAACAAAAAATGTCTTGATGAGAGAGAAAAGCATGATGAGCCACAATCGTTTGAACAACATCTAATCATGTTCAGAGTTCATAACAGCATCAAATATCATGCCATCAGACGTCCTCAGTTCTAACAACACTTCATAAACACAATCAGACCATTCACCTGTGTGTCTTTTCTTTGCAGATTGATTTACATTCTCAGAAAACAAGAACTACAGTGCAGTACTATACACCACAGAGGAGTCTGGAAGCCTCTTTCTGTGCTTTCACTTATCTAAAACACTAAATACACAACATGCAAAATGGGTTAAAAGGAGAATTCGAGGGGGGGTTTGGGGAAAGGGGTGGAGGGAGGGAGTTTGTGGCTGACACACAGACGAGAGCAGAGGAGAGACACTTTTGGAGGAATGACAAACCAAACATGCCGCCAAAGCCAAAGGAGCGTAACCACAAGCTAGCATGAGATGCCTGTAGGAACACTCACTGCTATGTGAGCTTGATGTGCCCCTCAACTAAACTGTGTGTTTATATTGTACTCTATTTAAATAAATTGTAAAGTCCTTTACAAAATGAAATAACTGCAAAAGGCAGATAAAAAGCTTGAGAGCAACCAGATGGTTTTCTCTGCGGTTAATTCGTTGGTCCTGACTTTCATAGTCTCTTAATTGAATTTAAAAACTGACTACTCTTATTTGGCAAAGCATGACAGGGTTATGAATTTGGGGTGGGCAAGTGGTGGAAGATGACCTGGGAAGTTTTCCTTTGGATCGTCATGCTCATATTGGTTTACCTCTCTCTGCTCCCTGTAAGGATTTGATGGACCAGCAAAAAAAAAGAAAAAGAAAAAAACCCCACAAACATGCAAACTTAACCAAGCACATGAGGACTGAAATATGATCCTCTCATGTCATAATACAATCAGTGAGCACTAAAAATGTTCCAGGCTCATTCATTTTGTCGAAATACTAAGAAAGGAACGAAAAACAAAAACAAAAAAACCCAACAACACAGCTACGTCTTTTCTTTTATCCGACTTGTTTTTGTGTTTTTACTGCATGAAAAAGGAACTCTTGTTTCAATCTCTTGTTGTGGCAAACAAAAGCCTGCCAGTCTTCATCAGTCAACGCAATGAAATGTTCGGCCATTTTTAAAGACACAAGTGACACTGGCCACACAGCAACGTCTGGAAGAGCTGTACCCAGCAAAGAGATTATCCACGAAGCGCAAAAGTCTCAATGGAAAAGTTGGTATTGTTCTGAAATCCAGTCCGCCTGTCCACACCGCTTCATCTTCCACAAAGTGACAGGCCATGAGTCATGATGGTGACTTTATAAACCACTCATGAGAGGGACTAGTGGTGAAGAGGCCTGCGATGTGACTCACTCGTGCCCAATGCAACAAAGGGATACATCTCAAATAAGGATGTGGATGGCTGAGATAGCAAAGTGGCCACGAAAGATATACAAACTCTATTATGAGCAGTGGCATCGCGTACTTGAACGTATAAGAGCCTACGTGAGCAGGTTATTCTGTGAGGGCTGTGTGGTGGTGGCGGCAGCAGCAGTGGTGGTGTGACTGAGGTTTGCTGTGGAAAATGTCCCTGCAAAGGGAGCCCTTGGTTCCTCGTAGGACGTGGGAGTCCTATAGTCCAAAGAAGATACTGCAAAGACCTTGAGAAAGTAGGCCCGTTTAGACCGGAAAATACTGAAGGTCATCAGTGTGAGGTGGCCAAGCTGGAGATCTGCAGCTTGTCTTGTTGCTGATATCAGTCTGTGAAGTGATAAACACTCTATAATAAAATCCTCAGAGAACAGTGAGGTGTGAGCATTGGTAGTCTTGTATGGGAATACCTTAAAATGGCAGGAGACAGGCAGTTTTGACAGGTGGAGGTCAGGGGGTTGTATTTTCTAGCGGGGGGTTGGACAGTTCAGTTGCCGTCGTCGAGAGGGGGAAATGGCACCTGCTTTTGTCTACACTTCACACCCTTTTTAATGGTCCCTTTTTAAGGCAAACCAATCGGACAAATAGACAAGTGGCCTTACAATGAAAAAAACTTGAAAAATAAAAATGAAAATAATTATACAATATACACAAAACGTGGTCCTTAAAACAGGCAGGGTACATGCAGTCTTCGTAATGTGCAGCGTTCCCACAATGGAGGAGGAGAAAGGACTCGAGTGGCGGGGGATAAGAGAAGTCAAGAGTCAGGATTTGTGATTGAGTGCTGTGGAGGGAGAGGTAGGGATGGACGCTGCTTTTCCCAATCATGCTTTGCTACACTTCCCCTTCTTCTCCTTGCGCTGGAACTTCCTCAGACGTCTCGTCCAAACGTCTCTCCACTGGATCACCAGGCTGTTCTTATCGGCCACCAAGCCTATGCGCTCCGCCCCCGGACTGCTGGCTCCGCCTCCAGGCCCGACTCCTGGACCTGCTCCTGGGCCCGTTCCACCTTCGGCGCCGCCCATCACCAAAAATCGTTTGCTCATCTGGATCTTGGGACACTTGCAGGCAAGGTCCTTCATATGTACCCACAAGATGTTGTCACCTCGCTTTAAGGGTTCGCCCCGGCTCTTGTACACAGCCACCACGCTAACAGAGAACTTGGCCCAGTCCCCCACCGTCTCCATGTCCAGCACGTTCACTTGGACAGCTGGGAACACATTTGCAAGAAACGCACTCAGGTGAACACTCAAAACTCTTTATGTTTTTTAATTAATGCTATGGAAAGGAATTCTGCTCTCTTACCGTAATCCTTCTTGCAGTATTTCTTCATGTTGATCTTCAAGTTGCCTTTCACTGGTTTACAGTAGGACTCACAATCTGCAAAAATAAGGACAACCAAGTTCACACCTGAAATGCAGGCAGTGACTCCACTACTTGTTTTCCACCAACATGTGGCTGGGGCCAGTTCTCTCTTGGTGCACTGAGAACCATCCTTCATTTTGACAGATTTGGGAACCAAATGTTGCATAGTGTTACTAGCAGAAGTCGGTGTTATTTCCTTGGGAGGAATATCATGGTGAACAGAATCTGCGGACTCCAAATGCCAGTCACTTGTGAACCCTCCCTTTGGGCCAGTTTTTTGACACAAGTCATCAGTCTTCTTTTTTTGTGGTGGAAATGTGTTTAAGCATTTCTAGACTAGGCACAGTCACAGTATTGGTGAAAAAGGTACAAAAGGAGCACATGAATCGTTCATATTTGCTCAGCCTTACTGAGACGTTGTAAAGCATAATTAGTGTCACATCACTTTAAAATATTATGTAATGATCAAGCAAATATAAACATAACATCTGTGATATGTGCTGATTTCTATATAGAAAGGCCAACTTTCACTCCCCATCCCGTTAATATATTTCTTATTTTTCTATAAATACAAAAAATACACATGAAAGCATGATTTACATTGACTTTTTAAATACTTGTGTATTTTTTCTATAATAACTAAGTAAACTTACACTTGCCCTTACAAACTGACTGATGTTGCCAAAGGCTGAAAGGAAAACTGGAGCAGCGGTAAATAATAGTTGGGCTTGGTGTGGTTT
Source organism: Oreochromis niloticus (assembly GCF_001858045.2). Lineage (NCBI taxonomy): Eukaryota > Metazoa > Chordata > Actinopteri > Cichliformes > Cichlidae > Oreochromis > Oreochromis niloticus. The sequence continues at coordinate 18,723,599 of NC_031973.2, read as the reverse complement.
TTGTGCGCTAAAAAACAGCTTCTGACAAATCACACATCCAAATCCCTGCAACAGCCAGTGCTGGGAGGCAAGTGAAACATACCAGAGGAGTAAAAGTGTTCAGTTTGACATGTTCTCCGGGGCCTTGAGAAAAGGCAGAGCGTGGTGGAAGCAGGTCATGGTTGGATGAATGTGGATAGGCCTTGGCTGCCAGAGTGACAACTAAGACCACACACTGGACCGATGACCTCTGCTGACCATTAGTGGGTGGGGTTGCAAATGATGTGGTTTTTGCGTTTATGAATATGACAGTGAAAATTGATTTCCTGGCTGGATGACCATTCTCTGATCTTTTTCTGACCGACTTTAAAGCCAGCCACGGTTTGGTTTAGTTGTTATGTGTCCTCCAGCATCTTTTTCAATCCAGCTTTTCCCTCAAGCAGATTTTGGCCAAAGAGCAGTCATGTGGCGCTGGAAACACTTTAGCGCTGGATTTCAGCATTTGGAACCCAAGCAGCCACCTTTCCTTCTGTTATATGACTCACATCTTACCTGCAACCTGAGTAAAACTTAAAAGATATATTGAATTTGTTTGTAATTTTATGTTGAGGAATAGCTGTGTACAGCAGTTTCAATGGACCGGAAAGGTCAGAAAGAAACTCTCAGTCACGTTATAGAACCCTTCAAAGATTTGAAAGCATATGCATGTAATTACATCGCGTGGTTTATTTTCTTGTAATCCTGAAATATTTGTTTTGCCATGTCGGTATTCTCCGAGATCGGAAAACATGTTTTGCAAGAACAGAGAGCAAAAGGAAAGGGAAACTGAGAAGATAAGCACGATTAAATAGCCTTAAAAACAGATGAAGTGCACTAAAACAATGATAAGAATCCCTTTTAAAATTTAAAGCATTCACTGTGTTTTTAACTCAATTTCTGCCACTGGAGCTGCAGCAAGAAAAATGCTGTTTGTTAGTAAGACTCATCTGTGGTTGACACAGGCCACTGGATTCTGTGACTCATCGAATTTTGGATCCACAGCATAAAAATAAAAATCTATGAGAAGGATACAAAATTAGTTTAAAAGAAACTGAAAATGGTGAACTGAAATTGCAAAAGAATTCCAGGAGAATCGTTTTTCCAACACAGTTTTAGTCACTTCTAATGAAGGGACGTGAAAAGTTGACCACCAACAAACCACACGCTGGTAAGTGGACTGGTATCTGCGGTGTGGTCTCTCGTTCCCTTCAAGAGGAATAACCATTTAGTCGTTTTTGCTTTCCAAAGAAAACCACATAAAATCGCTGGACACGAAATGTCCAAGTTTAAAAACAAAAAACAAAACAAAGAGAAAAATTACCCTTTTGGGAATGTTGTATGAGTAAAAGGGTGTTGTATTGTTCATTTTTTTGTGGAAGAACTGAGGAGGAGGAAGAAACGGGGGACCAAGGAGCCCATTAAAATGTCCAGAAAGCTTGGCTGTATATCAGAGTGTTGGAGATTTTATTAGCCAGAGAGAGGACAGAAGGGAAAGAAAAGGAGAAAGAAGACGACTTTCAATACGCTGCAATGAGTGGAGGTGTGGATGAGTGCAAAGGTGTGTAGTGCATGTGTGTGTATGTTACTTTAAATAAATGATGCAGAATATCACAGCCTTCTTATGGTCTTTCTCATTAGTGCTGAGTGTGTGGTTTTCATGTAAGTACGCATGCAGCTGTGACAGGCATGCATGTGCATGAGATGCGCATGGATTTCATTAGATCGCAGCTGTTTTGCGCATGTAGGTCTCTGTTTTTGTATACAGTTGCTAACCTGGTCTTGAAACTCTGGCTGGGGGGCAGTATGCTCTTTCCCATGAAGCACCACTTACTGCTGGGTGATCACCTGGAAAAGCTCTCGGTGAATTGCCCAATGACCCAGAAGGCCAGCCCGCTGAAAACATGCACAATTGGCTCCAAGGCTCTCGATGCCCTCTTTCCCTTGAGCCCCTTTCACTGTGCCATGACAAGGACAAATTGCATCCAACGCCCCTTACACAAAAAGATTTTGGAGCCTTAGGTTTCTGATGGTGAAGCTCTTTCTGTGGTAGTTTAGGAAGGAGAAAGATGGGGGAAATGCTCTGGTGTGTTTGGTAGAAGCTGAGGTGAATTGACAATCAATGACTCTTGTGTTCTTAGACCCTGTAACATTTTCCCAGGAAAGTAGTAAACAAGAAAGGGCTGGACTCTGCTTCTTTGGGTTAAAAAAGACCCAAGTGATGGCGGTAAAAGGTTAGACACAACAAGTTGTTAATGAGTGAAGAAGCTGCGAGTCTAAGGAAAATAAAATTCAGGACTTACAGTCACAGTAAAAAGAAAGTACACCCTCAGTCAGTTCCAATGTTTCCAAAGGAAATATTTCCAGAGGTTTTGTGATTTGCTCAGATGCAATTTTGCAAACTTGAGTTGTGCTGTTCTTTTGAAAGAGAAGATGGTTTCTCCTGGAAACACTTCCAAACAACCCATACTTGTCCAGTCTTTTTCTAATCGAATTATCATGAACTTAACATTGACCATGCTGAGACACATGCAGTCTGAGGTGTAGCCTTTGTGTTTTGAAGTTTCTCTGAACATTGTACGGTCTTGACCTTGGGGTGAATTTGCTGGGAAATCCACTCCTGGGAACAGTTTTGAATGTTTTTCATCAGTGGAATAATCTTTCTCACTCTACAATGATGGATTTCAAATTACTAGTTCCAACTTTCCAGATTGGTGAGCAGCAGCAGCAGCAGCTGCTTCTCTGAGATGATTTCTGATGCATTTCTTCTTTAATATTGTGCTAATACACAATTGAATGCTCCAGACCTGCAAACTGTCTGAACTTCAGCTTTTATAGAGATGCTCACACTGAGGGTGTACTTTCACACACAATTCTGCATTTTGCGTAAGTTTTTAAATAAATAATAACACAGTACAATCATGTGTTGTTGGTCCGAGATTGTATTTACATAATTCTAAGACCAGCTTTTATGTTTACTTTAACTACACTCACTAAACATAGTCATGGCAAAAAATGAAATGAAAGATTTTTATATTTTTTTTTGGCTAGAATTCACCTCACCTAATTAAAATCATTTTAAGTAAAGTTTGATCCCAATTGGATCGATTTTATGCAATTACGTGCTCTCAGTCTCATAATTAACCTACCGTGATTAATCTGTTGTAATAAACCATTTCTTACTCCATTTTTTGTCAAGGCTTTTTGCTAGGCTAACTGATTAGCTTAGCTTAGCTAGTTTACAACATTTACCTTAGAAACATTCACGAGTTCTCGTTAAACTCTTCACCAGAAGAATCTTTTTCATTTCACACTATTAGACATATCTGGAGGTTTTTATTTGGAGTGTACAACCAATTTTGGCCTTTTATGTGGACCACGGTAGGGCCATTATAAACATCCTGAACTCTATGAATCGAGCCCTCAAAATTTACAGTATGCAACCTCCAAAGTTAAAGTTTGAAAATTTATTGTGAGGGTTCTGAAAATATGTATTATTTTTAGAAGAGAAAGGACATAAAAACAAGAAAACCATTATTGCTTTAAAAAGAATGGCAGTGGTAGCAAATTTGGGAGGGGTGCACAGTCTGCCGCTTCAGTGATGATATATGTTATAAACCCACTAATGAATCAACGTTTCCAAATCAACACCACCGTTTAAATCAAACAGTTGTAGAATGAAAAATGCGGACAGGGTAATTGACCGAAGCCTAAATTGGAGTGTTAGAGGGAGTGACTGAACAAATTTCCCCCGGTTACTTGCCAACACTCTTTTCATGCCTCGCAACGTTCCCCTTCCACTATATCTCCCAGCTAAACTGTAACTAATCATCTCAGCTGCCTATCTGCTGCCCTTGGCTTAAAGCTGCACTTAAAGTCTGAGCACAGCGTGTCTCCACTAACTTGAGGCTAGCGGTTGGGGAAACTGTGCCAAGGACACAGGTTTTTAAGACAATGTAAAAATTCTGCCGTCCCCAGTGCACTCGTTTCCTTTGCTGAGAACTTCAAATGAGCAGACCCGCCCTCTATTAATATTTATTCCACGCCTTAAAATACGTGTCCAGAAATATTAAATATTATGTTTTTGTTCCTCTCATAAAGTAGGGGTGCTCAAGGTGCAAGGAGTATATACTAACCTGCTGGTTCCTCTGTGCTGCTCACGACAGCTGTGGGGTTGACCACAGGGATTTCTGAAACACGCACAAGAAACACAAAGTTATTTCAACGATTAATTCTAAGTCCACACCTTTCAAGTATGTCTGAAATGATCTGGCTGCCGGCCTACAATGAGAGCACGTGTGGTCAAAGAAACAAAGTGCGTCCAAATTCATTAAAAGTGATCCCAAATATGGGGGTGGGATGGGAAATAGTACTGAGAAGAAGTAAAAAGTGCTCTTTGAGGTCACTGGAAAATAAAAAAAAAAGAAGAATCAGGGTTGTCACACAGTAGGTTTGTGGTGTACTATATGTCAAACTTATGAAAATACACAGGGCTTTGCAGACAGACGTGCTAGATAAACGCTAACAGACTGACAGGCATACTTATTGGTGGTGAGAGGGAAGACCGGTTCAAATAAACCATACATGCCATAGACTAATGCAGCGGTTTCAGTGTCACTTTTTTAAGGAGATCTTCAGACTAACTGGAAGAAATAATCAAATACCAATTTTAGTTGATGCTTCACAAAATCATACCGTAAACCAGTTTGGAGGAGTCGGCGCATTCAAAGTAGGCGCACACTGGCAAGGTGGCTACACTAGATTAGTTTCATCCTCCTCTAACAGATGTGGGGTTAACACTGCTGTGTAATCTCCATGCAAGCATGTATAGACAGATGGACGGATGGCAAAGGGGCAATTTTGGTTGGATCATCTTGAGACAGATGCAGCCCTCCCTTGTTGTGCCCGCTGGCTACAATAAAAAAAAAAAAAAAAAAAAAGTGCCTTGTGGAATTCCTCCAGGACTTCTCCTTTAATCGTATGCATCTTTCCAATACAAATGCTAATGCTAACAACAGGCCCCTCTCCTTTTACCGTAAACAGAATTACTGGAACGCCGGCTTAGCATCCACCCAGAGGATCTGCTTTTGATTGGATTTGGAGGTTCAGGGGTTGGACCGAGTGTGTGAGAGTGTGTTGGCAGGAGGTAGAGGGGGGTTTCTTGGAAAGCTGTTTTGAGGCAAAAGCAGCAGTTGTCTCTCTAAAATTATGGACACCCTGCCAACAAAAACAAACAAGGGCACGGAGCTTTGTGAAGGCAGGCGCAGCTGCTAGAAGCCACTTTGAGACCCTTTGCCCCGATGGCCACATCTTGTGAAGATAGACAGATGATAAAAGGATCATTCAGATGTGGGTTGCTGCCATCATACTAATTGGCTTCTTAATGGATTTGTCTTCTGTCTTGGGATACAGTATCCTCCAGGGGTAATATGCTGACATCAGGCTATAATGGCAGACAGGGTTGTCATAATGTGCATAGCTTAAGCATGCCCACACCCACTATTCCTCTTGTTCTCGCTAGATAGTTCACCTAATGGCACCTAAATGAGTGTAGTCTGCCATCCATGACCACGGTCGTCTTCTCCTTCTTGCCTGTCTGCCATCTGCTCCGGAGCTGCATGCAAGAGGAACAACATGGCACCATGTGGCACAGTGTGGCAGAGCTGGATACGGCACTGGGCGGCGCGGCATGACTTGATTTGGTGGAGGCTATTCTTTTGATTGTTTGCAATGTGGCACAGACACGTGCTGGGCCCACAGGCAAAATTCATAACTCGCGTGGACTCACATTCACTTGTTACAGGAAATCAAAAACCTAAACACAGCTACTAGAGCACACACACACACACAAACACATATGGTACATAGTTAAGAGAAAGTAGAATAACAGCACAAGCGTTAACAACAGTATGCTTCTTTGTTCCTTTAGCATGGATCGTGTTTCAATTTAACCCAACTATATGCTGGGGTGCTCGTTTGGTTAATGCCTTAACCATAACCCTTAGCCTGAACCTAAAACACCTTCAAACACATGGGGACAGGCATCTTGTCCCCATAACTGACTGTTGTCCCCACAAGTATAGTAGCATTCCAATTTTTGGTCCTCACAAATATATCCAAATATGGCACACACACACACACACACACACACACACACACACACACACACACACACACACACACACAGATTGGGTTGCGTTATGTCTAACCGATAGCCAGAAAGACTACATAAAAGTATGCTTTCACTTATGTTCTGTATTTTTCATGGTTTGGGTATGTGCTGCCTTTAGCTACGGATCATGCCTTTTGTCAGATTTTAATAGTCACAGGAAAGCTGATAAAATTAACCATGACGATTTGATCAGTGTCGCATGCAGTAACTGGTAGCTGCGTGTGGATGTGTGTCTGCGTTACTCACTGATGCAGGGGGCCACGGGCGAGCGGCTCTGCTGGTAGCCCTTGGCGCAGCGGTTGCAGGTGATGCCAGTGACACCATCCTTGCAGGGGCACTGGCCTGTGGTCTGGTTGCATGTCTTGCCTGCTGCGCCCACAGGGTGGCAGTCACAAGCTGGGGTGGGGGGGTTGGGGGAAGGTGTCAAAGAGGGATGGAGTGGGGCAGATAAAAGAGATAAGAGATACCAGTTCATCAAACCTGCTGCAAAATGCAAAATGACAAGACAAAACTCCTCTGACATTCAGTAAATATTATTAATTAATGATTGATTGCCTGCATTAATACTGAATGTTTGGGGGCCCACATGTCTTTAGCCTTTATACCTAGGATTCTCAAACTACTGCATTGTGAAAAACTCTGCATGCATATCCAGAAAACCGATGAGAAATAAGATATTTATGGATGTGGAGGACATTACGGGACAACTAAAAGCACAGAAAGCTATTAGATCAGGTGAACGGTGCATGTAGTGCATCAGTTTCAGCAGGAGATGCAGACCAAATGCTCGTTTCCTCTTTCCTAAATGCTGCGTGCAGTCTAGTGCCTGCATGCCTGCCTGGTAACACACGCTCTGCTGTTTCATCACTTCCCAAAAGTTCAGTGGATGCCCACCAAATGCCAACACCAACAAGCAATGCTCCGGTCACCTCACTTTGGCAAGACTTTTGAGGTTTGCTTTTCTAGGTGATTTATTTAAGCCACTTTAACTCATATTAGTTTTTTGGGGAGTATGAGGAGCAGTTAATTATATGAGGCCTAGAGTGTTGGTTGAAGCCATTTGACAAAAGCTTACAAGAACACAGGAAGTGTGAGAGCAAAAACACAATAAACCATGAAACCCAGTAGGAAACCCAGTCTTTTCCCTCTTTGTTTTCAGTCTGACACTTTGGAAAAATACTTGCAGGCTAACGCAAAAATGACAAAAGCAAACTTGCAAGGGCCTCAGCTGTAACACAATAGTTGTAATTGTCCAGGCTTATCAAGAAAAGGTAAGAAGGACCAATATTTCATACAAGGGAAAATCCCTGTAATCCAACAGACTTCTACAGAGCTTGCCAGGGAAAGGCAGCTGCTAACATGCCACGGTTTCTTCCCACCACCTGACGAAACTGTTAATGTGTTTATTTGCGCCCGGCGATTTTTTTTAAGTTGCTACAACAAAGGAGAGGACCCTGCCACCTGTTGGATCGGCAAAGCGAGCGTTTAAATGGCTGAAACTGACCCAAGAGTGTCGGCATGACGGCAGGGTGTGGGGAGATTAGCTCAGCTCAGATCTTTTGAATCGTGTCTGCCTTTTCTGGCAACACCAACGAAGTCTACAGGTGTCAAAGTGGCTGCACACTGTTTGAAGCCGAGACGTAAATCTGATGCTTCATCATGAGTGCAAAATCCCCATTATTTGAGTCACGCAGACTCCAATGGGAAACTTGAGCTTTGAAGGCACTTGGTAAAATTCTGCGACTGAACTAAGGACAAGCACGTTAAGCATGTGGCAGGGTGTGATGCAGGACTAATTCGGGTGCCGGAGGTCACCAGACGCCGTTTTATGCTGCGCCAGCAACCTCCACCTTCATTTAGAGCTAGAGTTTCTTCTGCTTCTGGCTAGGAACTATTTGGGATTTTCCTGAAGTTTGCATTCTTAATAAAACTCAAATGATGTAGTGCACTGGTCCATCGACTTTTACCGTTTTTCAAGTAATGAAAAACGCTTTCAGACCAAAGGAAACGCACACGTGAGATGACCCATGTCATAATCCCAAGTTGTTCCTGCAGAGACACGTGACAAAGGCAAGAAGTTTTACAAGCTATTGTCTCTGCACTGATCACTTAACATTCACAGGGCTGGTCAGTATAAACAAACTGCGAATGATGCACAGCGACCCCCTCGCTTCCCTTCTAATTGAGACACGGACTGTTTGGAGTTCAGAGGTTACTGTCAGTGTTCACATTGTTCAGTAAATAACCAGTAACGGCCAGATCTGAACGAGATGTCAGGGGCAGGCAGGATGGAGACGGGGGTTTGGTCGTGTCAGTCTAACCCCCAGCCTTCCTTCCTCAAACTGTTTTTCTGAGGTTTTATGTGCAGAGGCTAGAGCCAGTTAGAAAGCTGTAAAAATGTCTTCAGATGTTGATGGCTTTTCAAGCCCATGTGACTGCAGATGTGACAGGCGCTGCATTGGGATTTGCAGTCCCTTTCTCAGGCGTCTGCTTGTTTTAAGTGATTTAAGTGATTTTAAGTGACTGTGTTACTCAGCTTGTGGTGACTGCACTTTGTTCGCTTCAGTTTTATTTATGTAGCGCCAAATCACAAAAACAGTCACATCAAGGCATTTAATACCTAAACCCCAACCGATCAGATGATTCCCTATGAGCGAGCACTTGGTGACAGTGGGAAGGAAAAACTCCCTTTTAACTAGAAGAAACTTCCAGAACAACCAGGCTCACGGCTGGGCAACCATCCGCTGCGAGCAGTTGGGGGTGAGGACAGCCTTTGTCTGCTGTCATGGACAGTAGCTTTCAGATTTGCTGAATTAAAATATCCACGTTACTTCAAGAATCCTGGTTTTGTGTTTAGATTCCTTCAAACACTGTGAACAGACAACTAGACCTGGACAAGTTTGATCAGTAACAGACACAACCCCTTCTAGAGTCTGCACCGCCCACCAGCCTCCCCCTATTCCCGCCTCCTCTTCTGAACGCACCTGTATTTTATTGCAGTAACTCCAATTCAGACATGACGACATGACACGCACCCCCTTCAACAATACCACACCCCTGACCTCTGTCGTGACCGGGTCACAGGCAGAAAGGACATGGAAAGCAAAGGGCTGGAAAGAAAATCATGGATGCTGGTGTGAGAATAAGAGGAAGACAAAGGTTTAATGGGTTTGTAGAAAGGCAGAGTGAGAGAAGTCATAAGTCAGGGTGCAATCAGAGGTGCTGGTTGTAAACCATCTGGCAAGACAGAGATGAAGAAAAAGAGAGAATAAAAGAAAATGACATCTCCTAGAAGGCTGTGGATCAATCATGGAGCTGGCCTGCTCAGCTTTTTAAATGTAAGCTTGGATTCTGTCACATCTGGAGCTTTTGCAAAGGAGGGTGTTAAACTGTTTATAACCTGATCACTTGACTTGGATGGGGGACAAACTGTAGTGTCAAGGGGCCTGCATGTGTGTGAAAGCATTATGCTTCCAGGTACTGCAGGAAATGAAAGATGAGAGAACTATTTGCACATAGGGACGCACATCTCAGAGCGGATCTGTTGTCAGGAGTGCAGCAGATCCCTTTCTGTTATTGTTTCAGTGCATTAACAGGTCAAATGACTTAAGTTTTAAGGTATGTGACCAAGTCTCTGTGGAGGGTTTTTAAAAAAAAAATTTTTGGCCATTACATGATGAATGGCTCAACATCTCATTGCAACTACCACGGGCAACTGCGGCCTGATATCATGCCATTTCTAACCTCTCGGTGTTATATTACAGGCTGCAGAAGGAAAACTGAGGAGAAGCCAGAGAGAGATTCCCACCGTGAAATTTCAGCCAGGAGATCTTCATGGCTATGAGTGTTGGCAGCTTTCACTAGTACCGTTTTTTATGTTCTGGAAGTGATTTTTTTTAAACCTTCATCTGGATCATACGGCTACAAAACACTCTTTTATTTATTTGAGTATTTTCTCGAGCATCAAATACAGGAAACAAGTGTTATTTTTGCAATATTTCCAGCATAATATGGGGCTGAAAAATATCACTGCAAATGTGAAATAATGAAATCAATTTTCCATGAGAAATGCATTGGTTACATGAAAATATTATGTGGTGTGTGGGCAAGGGGGGGAAACATTCGGTGGGGTGGCCAGAAAGGCTCCGGGCATAGTATCAAATCATTTCTCTCTGCTATGGTATGGCAAATCAGACATGCTGATTTTTTTTTTAACATATACATATATAGTAAGAGTTGCCATGACAACATATGTTTCCACTCATAAAATATTACTACTTCTCCCCTTTCTCAAACATGACATGGTCACAGATGTATTAGCAGGGTTAGACTGGCTCAATCAGTGTTTGTTTGAACATTTTGTAAACATTTAGCACCGAGTAGCGCCAAAGAAAAAGCTAAACTACATTTAAAGTAATAATCTGGGACATTTTCATATAATCAGATATATCTATAAACAAATATTTTCTACTCTATTAATGACTGACGTAACGTGAAGCGATCCTTGCTCGTGACTTGTGGTCGGTAATTCTTTCCCAGGAAACCACTTGTGTATTATATTTCTGACAGCAGATGAAGAGCTCTGATCATAATCAAAGATAAATGAATGATGGCTACAGTTCTGCAGTATGCTTGACTGAAGCCTAATAGAAGTATAGAGGAGGAATGAGCTCATGCAGCAAATAGCAGAGACCAAAAAAAGCAGAGTATCTTGAAAGCCAAGCTGGAAAATTAGTAATAAAGTTCTTCATAAACACTACTTGTTAGATTCTCACCTTTGCAGGCTCGCCTGTGGGTGATTGGTCTGGCCATGTCCCTGTAGAAGCCCTCCTTGCAGTAGTGGCAGTGGCGTCCTGCGGTATTATGGCGGCAATTCATGCACACCCCTCCACTTTTCCTCCCTGACAACTTGTACAACTCCATGTTGAATCGACACCGGCGGGCGTGGAGGTTGCAGTTGCACGCTGCGGAGAGAAAGAGCAAAGCCGTTATGGTATCAGCAAGGGTGAGGAGGATAGATGCAAAAGTTTACAATAACTTGTCAGTATTTATCTCAGGGTCAAACATAAATTTAGCAGGCTGAAATGTTCACATGGAGCACGCTCAGCAGTAAAATATATCCTTACTGCTGGGGTATGTATAGCACATGAGAGCTGGGAAAGATTTTCCAGTAAGGCAGTGTAATAATAATAATAATAATAATAATAATAATAATAATGATGAGTGGTTTATAATCTACGCTGCGTCTGTGGGCTTGGCTGCTATTCCAGAACTCATCAATCAAAAGTGATATTTGCAGAGCTCATTTTCTCCATTTCATAATTAATGAATTCGGCTTCTCTCAGCCCATTAGTTATTAATCACTGGAAAGAGAGACATTAATTTCATGAATCACTGATGAGTAAAGACTTCTTAGATCTATTAAAAGCAAGACCGATTCAGATATAGGAATGGGCTCGAGCTAGCTGTCTTCTAAATGAGGCGAGCAGGATATATGGGACATGTGAGGGGTGGTTATAGCTCTCCCAGTTACCCTTGAAATCCAACTGGTTCCTTAATGTCTCTTTTGCTCACAAGTCTTTTCCATTGATTCCTCCGCATAAAACTGCGTTCACCAACTCTGACATTATTGATAAACTCTTTTCATTATCTAAACGTGGGGGCTTTGCATTTGAGAAGCCTAATGAGAAACCCACACGTCTTGCTTGTGTAAGACTTTGATCCAGAACTTCTGCTGGTTAAATCAAAGTCAGACCTGGAACCTGAAGACTTGGCCGTGGCTTCAAAGTCAACTGTCGCTGAGCTTAGCTTTAGCTCAAAGTCATCTGCAGATACATTTGAAGAGCGGTAAACAACAGCAGAGCTGTTTGAGTAAAAATGTCAACAGTTGTGCCAAAGCAGAAGTATTAGAGGATCACAACAGAAAGTGATATTCATTAACTTCAGTCAAACTGGAGAGGCTTCAAGGAAATAGATCTCACTACACAATAAATGTTTAGAATAAAACAAAAAAGATGTAGCAACAGAGACTAAGTTAAAACACACAGGGTGAGGGACAAGGCTCACGAGCGGTCAGTTACAGTAACATGTGAAATATATATTTTCTGTCTTACCCACTCACTCCGTGTATACATGATCATATTTGCAGGGCTACAAGTTTGACACCATCCTCATGCCAGATGGATAAACATGAAGCTAGCAAAAAGACTCTTACGAGGGCCAAACACCTAGCCTGGCTCTGACCAGAGGTAACTAAATCTGCCAGCCCTCACTAATTAACACATTATATCCTGTTTGTTCGTAGAGCTATTTCTTGCCCAGGTGCAGTCACTTCATGAGGACACGTCACCACTCTGAAGTTGCCAGGCAGAAAGCCAAGCTACTAAGGTACTACGGCTGCGTACAAATTAAAGAGCATAAAAATGGTACATAACACACCTGTAACACCTGTAACCACAACATGGTACCTTTACACCTTTGTGTTACGCATTTAATACTTATGTTGAGTAAGTAAATACAATTTTTTAAGAGGTTTTTAACAGACAGTGCGTACAAATACACTGTGCACAGACACAAAACAGTAAAATAAATAAGATAATTAAGTAATTAATGCCATGATGGGCAATGAAAACAGGTAGTTTAAGAATTATCATCATCATCATCATTACTACTACTGCTAGCGAATAAAATTTTGTCCAACGTCACTTTTATGTTCTATGTATTAAACTCGCACTTTTATAAGTGTTTAGTGTTTATATAAAGACCAATTTAAAAAAAAAAAAAAAAAAAAAAAAAGAATACAAAAGGCCAGCAAAAAATGCCTTTAAGACTGAGACTGCTACACAACAAGTGGGTATTTTCATGTCTCTTCATGTCCTGTAGTGTGGGCTAAACTCAGTTAGCTTGTTACAGTCAGTTAGCCTGATTGTACATAAGTAGAAAATAAATAGCCATAATGCAAGTGATTTCAGAAATGGTAACTCTATTATGTGAAAATTTAGTGCAGTATTTAATTCTGTAAGACTCTTTCCTTGCTCCGGGTCCAGTTCTGGTTCAGACGTGTGGCTGAATTCTGGAGTTTTGTTACAAGACAGTGGGTAAGCCTATACTTACAGGATCTGGGCTTATGGCGGGTAACCAAAGGTCTCTTGCTTTACTTTTCCTGTTCTGGGATATCTATTGCAATGGCAGGAGAAGGCACAGCGCTGTTCCAGATAGGGGCCTTGGCAGTGGAAGCTTATTTTATTTAAGGGAAACTTTATAAAACATAGCAAAGACCGTGTTTGTACAACCATTGCAGGATGAGAAATCCATTTTGTATATTAAGCTGACACTTGAAATGCACATTCTTGGGAGATATGAGACTTAGATGAACTTATAATGATAATGATATAATGCGTGACCTTTAAGATATTTCCCAATCATTTACAGATGATTTTCATTTCTCTGCTCTAGCCAAGGTCAGTTCTCCAGTTCTATTAAGTTCAATGATCTGAGGAACATATATCACTGGAGGAGAATCCCTCAAGCGCAAATGTTAAGTAATAAGTACCCTGCATGCAGTGAGCAATACATATCGCTGTCCACACTCAAAGGAAAGCCTGGCACCTGGTTGGGAAAGAGGCCCAGTTCCCCCCACCCACTTGCGGGCCCTGGAAGAAAAAGGGGAGCACATTCCCAGACTGTTTCCCAATTCCATCTGGTTATTATGTTGCCCAATTTGTATGGAATCCTCGAGTTAATGAAAATACTGTTTTATGTATAAATTCATATCAAGGCAGCGCTGTTTGTGTAGAGACCCTGCTGGATTTATTTGCTGTGCTTTCATACTCTGGAGAGTCCAAGATCAGAATTAATTCTCGACCCTGGAGAATTATCCAAAATGGAATATGAAGGCAGTGTTAGGGGAGCGGGGCAATTTAATCCTGAACAAAGTTTGATAAATGAGTTCAAAGCCTTTTAACCCTTAGTCTGCTCTTAGATGGAGAGATGGTTGGTCCCAGGTTTGAGTGGGAAAAACAATATACATCGACTGGTGAGAGACTCCCTGCATGTGTGTGTGCGCACGCATGTGAAGATCTAAACAGCCTGTCCAACTTCTTCTAAGGGAAATGTGACAAAGAACACACACACGTCACATTGAGTGGAGTGGCTGGGGCTGCAGGGGTGGAAAGAGGGTGGGGGGCACGGAGGTAGGGGTCTGTGATTGTGATCAAGCATCTCAGACACACACACACACACACACACACACACACACACACAGCTGCGAGCACTTGTGACCATTAACACCTTGTAGCAGAACATGAAAGCGATGGATCGCGTTTTCTGCCCAGCTGAAGTACCGGCGGACCTCTTATGGCATCTTCTAGATTTACAGCTGTGCAATAAGATCGGCCAACAAAGCCCGGACACGCTTAAGTGTGGAGAATGTAAAAGAAAGCTCCAGAATTTAACCTTTAAATGATTTAGCACGTGTAGCTGCAAAGGATTTAACGACATCCAGACATTTTGTCACAGGAAGAAAGAATTGGAAAAAGTTTAGTATCTGACAGTAAAAGAACGACGCAAATGGGGATGGATGCAGAAAAGAAAAGTGCAGGAGAAAAATGAACAAATCCCAGAAAATCAGCACTTAAATAATAAATAAAAGCAGGTAGGTGTTTCTATGCTACCTGCATGTGGTTTTTTCCTGCACTTCACACCCTGCGTGCTGTTAACTCAGAGCTACAGCTGCCCCAAAGATCCTGGAATGTTTATGGGTTTGTTTTGAAGTGCCTATGCACACACACGCACACACACACACACCCTCCACCTCCCACCAAAATGCCACCCCCTACCATCACCACCACTGCACACCCTCTCAACCAAATTAGGCTCAGCGGGGATAACTGAACTCTGTTGAAGACCATTTTTCAATTCATTAACACATCAAAGCTTCCGTAGTGCTCCGCATAAAGACTCGTTTTTTATCTAAGGGAGGAAGGGGGAAAAAAAAAAAAAAAAAAAAGTCATTTCAGTATGGGGAAGGACTTCTGTGGGTGGCGGCAAAGTCAGCAAAGAGTCTGTGATCGCCCCCCAAAGTGAACGATTTTCCTCCGTGGGTCAGCGTCCAATTCGAGGATGCGTAAAGCTGGTTTCTCGTGTTGTCGTGGAAATCAAATAACAAACACAGGCTACAGGCTTGGCAAACGGAGGGATGCGGAGACCAAAATAAAGCGAGGGAGGGAGGAGGAAAACCCTTTGGAAAATTCTAGAGCAATGAATTGTTTCACCACACTGTCATCAAACCGAACGGTGCCAAGTGCAAAATTTTCATCTGCGGTTCTTGTTTCGGCCCGGTACCTTCCCCCTACACAGTTCGTCATCTTAGGTGATCTGTGTTTTTCAAAACAAGAGGAAATATTTCGAGATCGAGAGGAAAAAAAATTAAACACACACCACTTGATTTCGGTTATTGTGTTGAGATGCTTCTACAAGTAAATGTGCTCCGAGGAGGCTCGCATGTTGACTCGTCAAGTACGAATGACAAATTGGCCCTTAAAGACTCCGCTCAACAACAACAAAAAAAATGTGAGTGTGTTTGTGAGTGCACCACCCCTCTCGCATCCACTCCATATGTCCGGGATAAATCTAACCTCAATTTTCCTTCAGGCCGAACAAAAGCCAAACCGTGCGTATACAGTGAGCACAGCCAATTGATTCTGGATGCCTGTGCGAAACACAAATCCCATGGCTAAAATTGGTCCTTGAAAATTGGAGTGCGCTCACACCAACCACCTTTCCCCTCTTGGCCCATGCCACAGTCCAGACTTGCTTGCAGCAGCCCCCCTTGGGTGCTCTCTTCGCCTGGCCAAACAGGCTCTGCTATATGGGCTGCTGCCATCACGTGTGTGTATGTGTGTATGCCAATGTGTATGCTGTGTGTGTGTTTGGGCCGAGTTCCACCTGGCTGCTCCAGCCACCTGCTCAGGGCACCAAGGGGAACACCCGGTTAATTAGCTCCTTATTATAGCCAAGCCAGTGTACAGTGTGGATAAACACAAACACACACACACACACACACACACACCCCAATGATAAGTGCCTCAAGAGGTAATAACCACCCACAAAATAATATGGACTGAGGGTAAAAAAATAAAAGTCATAAGCAGATGTAAGCTCTGCTGGATCTGTAGACTCTGATGAGCTGTGGACTTCAAGCTGAGACAATGACTTAAAGAGTCAGAGCTGAGGACTAACAGGAAACCCGGCTGGGTGCATTACACACTCGGTACAGTATGCAAGAGCTTCTGCCTCTGTAACAAAGCCACATTAACTCCATTTGTTCCCTTTCCCCCACACAGACATCTTTCAATTTCAGATATGATACCACGTCTCAGACTTCCCCTCCCTCTGATGGGTTCTGTGGTTAGCCTCACGCCGCCGGCTTAAGAGCAAGCTCTCAGGAGCCCTTTTGAACTTAAGAGTCCCCTTAATACCTCTGCCACCCCTCCTCCAACTCTCCTTTTACTTTCATAAGACCCCATCTCAAATGCTGGTCGCTCATCTCTCCTTTGCTCGTTTCCTGCCTCGGCCCTCGTTCTCGTCCACCTTTTTCCTTCATCTCCACTTTCTCTCTCTGGATGGCATCAGGCAGGGAGAGATTTTAACAAGATTACGCTGGAGGGTTGCCAGGTTGGGGGCCTGGTGTCAGTGGAGAGTTGAGTCCTTAGCTCTGTTCTCCTTCACATCCCTACATCGTTATCTCTGTCCTGCTGCCATTGCTTTCTGTCTCTTACTTGCTCTTTCTTTTCCTTGTCAAAGTCAAAAAGATGCAATCAGGAGAAGCAGCAGAGGCTGTTGTGCAATCAAATCATCATGGAGAATCAGTAAGAACCAAGGTAAAGTGCAGCAGCTTTTACTTTTTGCCTTGACTCTTGGCACACACATGCATGATGTAGCCTCTGGGCATTGCACGAGATGCCCTGTTTGGGTTAGAAATAGAAAGTGACAGATGGAACATACTGTGAAAATTCACCACCTTGGCCAGAGATGACAGCAGAAATAGTGGAGAACCGTGGCTCAAACCCCAATAATAGCTGAACATTTGAAGCGGCTTTGGAGTCGTAAAGGTGATGTTTAAATTAGCAGTGAGAAGCAGAGGTAGGCTGACTTACAGATCCGGTCTGTAAGATATATTCATGGGCTGAACTTCCTCAGTGGAGACGGATGCAGTCTTCTTTTGACTTCACTTTAAATGCAGTACACAAAATGCAAACGATGCCAGCGACTGATCGCTTAGATCAGTTTTTTTTCCCCCACCCTCTGAGTCAGGTATAGACATGAATGAAAACCTGTTAAAAGGGAGCTCATACTAAAACATATTTTCTTTTAATACCCTCTGAAACTTGTTGCCACCAGCAATACCGGCTGGCAGCCAAAATACTTATTTTTTTTTCCAGGCAAGAGAACACAAACACTTGCAACAACATATGAAGAGGCAAAACATTACGAAATGACGAATTCAGCGATAGAAGGAGGAGGCTGATATCTGTGAGGCGAAATAGATAAAATACAAAACAGCAGGCGTGAGTTTGTCCAGGCAGAAGAGGGAATCTCTGAAGAGCGTGCTGCAACGAGGACAGAGAGCAAAGACGGCGCTGGAGGTGAAGGGCACCTCAGGAGGTGATTGCTACCATCTGTGGGAGAGAGTTGATGTGGGCCTGGGAAAGCAGGGTGGGCACACACACTGCAGCTCCACCAGTTTGCTTTGGCACCGGGATGAAATGCTACATCACACTTCCAGATTACATGTGGCTCTCGCACATGCACAGACGCGAGGAGATGCGTACGCACGCTAGCGCGCACTCCCTTGGCCTCGGGCAGCCGCGGCGCATCCAGCATTTTAACCCGGCTGACATTAAGCGCTGTTATTTGACACTTTGCTGTCCTGAACGTTTGTTTAACCGCGCTTCATTCTTGCCAAAAGCCTTTATGGGTGGCTTTGCCGAATGAGAAATGCATCAGTCCCTTGTGGGTTGGCCACGAACCAAAGCTGCAATACTGACAGAGGGAATAAAAGCAAAGAGCAAAGCTTACAGTCAAAGTGACCAAATCCTGCTGTCCTGCCGCTCCTGCTTCAAATTCTTAAAGCGCGCGCACCCCACCAAAACAAAATTCAGAGGCCTAATGTTATGTTTGTTGGCCTCGCCATACCATAACTCTCGTGTCTCACGCTAACTACCCCAGAGGCATGATTTTAAAAACAACATTCTGCGGCTGTGTAATTATTTGAAAGCACAGGAGGTTTATTTAAAAAAAGAAATCACTTTCCTTTGCTCACCAACCCCCACGCCCCCTCAACAAGCACACACACAAACAAAAGTAACTGAAGCGTCGTTTCCCCGTTTGCCTCCATGGCAAAGGCAGTGGAGGTCACTTAGTGAAATTAGGAAAATGGAACAAACATACATCCTTAGCCATCTATATTTAACATCTTACTAAGATTCATATCATAATGGACTCTATAGTCAGATTAAAATAATAATAATTTTTTTAAAAAGTTCAGCTGACCATGTTGTACCATTTTAGGGTACCAAGTGCTCTGGTGATGTTAGCTTTTCATTTCAAAATAAAAGCACACAAACGTTGCTCATCTGTGAAATCAGGCGCTGATGCATCTTCACGCACACTGTGCCATGCTTTCATGTGCGGGATGTTTAAGAATGAGGTCATTTCTAAAAAGTGTCTTGATGAATCTGCTCCATGACTGGAATGCGGGCCTGACCTCTGCTTGGCCTTGGTGGAGGTGAAGGCGGACAAGGACGAGGAGGAGGAGGAGGGGTGCTGTGAAAGGATGGAGGCCTATTTTGAAATTCTAATAAGGATTGAATAACCATCTGCCCCTTGTCAGTGAGAGAAATGAAGAGGTGGAAAAAGAGATATAAAAAAAAAAAAGCGGCAAATTTGCGCTTCTGTGGTCTTTCAGAGTTTCCAGCTCTGAAAGCTTCATCAGAGTAATGGTTCTGAGCATGTGTTGCTGGCCGGCCTCTTGCTTTGACACCACTGCTGGATCACACTGCTCTCCCTAAGAAACCCATCTGTCAATGTCCCCCTAATTCCAGCTAATAGTTTCCAAAAAACATAAGCTGAGCCCACAAAAAGCCACAAGCCCCCCAAAAAGCTTGAGAGGGTTTGTGACAAGACTCGCAAAAATCTGTCCGTTCTGCTTCTCCTTCCTCTTCCGCTGTAAAAGTCACATTTTAATAAGACCACTGTTTCATTAGTGAAGCAGACATGATCTAATAGCATCTACATATTATATAACAGCTAATAACTTTTTTCAGAGGTAATAACTAATTTGTGGGATTTCCTTCAGGTGATGACATGGCCTGAGGTATAATGAGAGTCTACAGTGAAAAGGTCTTTGACTGATTGGTTGTTTAATTTTAAAATTAAACCGTCTTGTGCAGAAAAAAATAGGAATACCATATCATTCATTCCCTCCGTGGACCCACTGTGTCAAATTTCCTACTCAAAATATTCAACACCACACCCAAAGACGTCAGCAGAGCAGAAACACTTGGCTTTCGCTGCTAACCGCAGCTCACCTGCATTTCTGGCAAATCAGTCGAAACAGCAGTTCAATCAGTCTTTAAATGACTTCCCTGTTTAATGCATACCAGCGCGCCTGGCTCAACACTGGAAGCAGATCTGGCTCGGTGGGCCACTGGGGGATGGATGGTGTCTGGCCCCGAGCTTGCAGCGTCCCAGCAGTGCTCTGGACTTCCTGCAGGTTGAGTACAAATGAGGGAGAGGAAGGGCTGGAGAATAGAGCAGCTTGTTGTTGCAGCCAAACAGGGCCGAGACGGCTGTGGACACAGCCAAGAGCAGAGAGCTACGAGACCATAAATTATCATCTACTCAGGATGCCACATTGTCGTTGACTCCACAAGAGGGCTCTTCATCTTACGGTGCGACTTTGGCAGATTCAATTTATGGCATGATCTAGTGTCTCATATTTTTAAGTTAACATAAAGTATTTACATTACGAGACCGGCCACGCCAGCAGAAAAGCCCACACTCCATCACAACCACTAACCAAATAGCTCTTATCCATCTGTTTCCTTATTCTCTCCTGTGGCTCGGACGCCGAGCAGATAAATCACAGATTTTTCCATCATGTCTCCCTCAATACAAACAGACACAATCCTTTACGAGGCTGCCCTCTCCGACTACTACAGCAGGGATTTGTAAACCAATGTCTCGAGGCAGGATTCATAGAGAGGGAGGCGGCAGATGGGCGTGTGTGCGCATGGCTTGTGTCTGGAGACGCTATGCGAGTTTGCCAAGAGCACAGACAGAAATCCTGGTGCAGGGCATGTCGAACATTTAGCAAAACCCAAGTTCTGTTAGAGGCGCTGTTCATGTTGTGCATGTTAAGTTTAAGTCAAGACCGATAACACCAAAAACTTGCACAACGTTTAAAAGGAACTTGAAAGGGTAAAAATCAGCCAAGAGGCATATAATTTCTCAAGAGCCGACTCGGCTTCAGCGGCAGGGTGCAAAACAACTTTTGATGTGGCTCTAAATCTGCCCACTCTGAATTCCTCATTACCCACAAACCACCTCCCAATCAGCTTAACTCCGTCACCCCTGCACGGAGGATCGTGACCTTTCAGACTCTCCCTCCAAACCCAAACAAGCCCAGGACCTCTTATGACACCTAAGGGACTCCTCCGCTATGTAACTTACCACTCTTACAGTTTCTCAGTCTAAAGACCTACACCTCACTGCCACAGCAGCATGCCTCAGGCCTCACCCTGTAGCAACCCCCCCCCCCCCCAATCAGTTTGTGTAACGTCTCAAAAAGAAAAGCAAGCTGAGAAATTGACAAGGCACGGCAGCATATTTTTTTCTTAAGGGGCCTTATTTATACACTGAGGAGCCTCTTTAAAAGGCTCTCCTGCTACTTTAAGAATATTTTGGAAGTGGTTCCAGTGGAATAGGCTGTTAAAAAAAAAAAAGAAAGAAAAAAAAAAAGCTTGTGGAACGTGAAATTAGGGACAACTGGGACTGGTTTGTTGGCAGATCAGGATGTGTGATCAGGTATAGCGTGCGACTAGCAAAGACCTTTAACTGCCCTGTATCAACACCGGGATTAGGTCATCGTAGTTGGCCAGTGGAGCTGGGCTGTTTAGGCCAAAAATCCTGGGTAAAAGTGACATATCAATCCCACAGAGATGAGATCTACGGAAAGCGGGCGTAGCACTTCACAAACGGCTACGGGACATTTGAAAGAGGGCGTGCGCAAAAGTACGAGGGCGAAATCACTCAGGGATTGACAGGATATTGTTACAGAAAGGGGTTAGGTGTATGTGTGCCTGCATCTGTGAGCGGAGAAAGCGAGGGCGTCGAGGAGGAAAAGCCAAAAGTAAGGCTGAAACCTCCCGTGTCAGTTCTAAGTCCAGTCTAAGGGTAGAACGGCCTCGCTTCTCTGTCTCTGTCACTCTCTGTCCCCTTTAAACAGATCTGGCTCTGTTCAATGCTAAATATGAACTCAGGCCAGCTCACAGGGCAATTACAACATGTTAGAAAAATATACTGTGTTTTTCAATGTTCTGCTCCTGTTTCCCCCCCCCCTTCTCTGGCTGTAATTTTATTTCATTACGGGTAAAGGTTAAAGCAGGGACAGTGGTTTCTAATATGGTTTTATTTTCCTACGCTAACACATTTTTATGACAAGCAAAATTGACCTGAATTGAGTTCAACGTAAGTCTGTTCACACCAACAGAAGAATGCTGTAAAAAATATATGTAACCACCAAAGAAACAGCCACACATTAGCGGATGAATCCTGATAAAAACATCACTAATGTGACATGTAAACAAGACCTTTGTACAGCCATAAAATTGGTGTCATAGAAAGGCCTAATCCTATACAAAGGTAATCCACTTACATGACAAAAATTGCCACAGAAATTGCCATGATTTTTCTTGGCATGCTTTTAGAGCACGTCTGGGTGACTTTTACTGAGTGTGTCGTGAGGTGACGGCAAACGCTGCCAAATAACATTCTTGGATGTCTTAGCCGTAGCCGTGTGCCAATGAGTCGAGCTGTTGTCATCCACTGTTTAGACTTGCTTGTGCAAAACAATTTTTTCTTTTTAAATAGACAAGTCCAGGATGTAGTTGAGTGCAGTAGCCCTGTTTTTCTCTACTGGAACAGCAAATGCAAGAGGCTGATGAGAAATGAAAGGAACGTATGGGCTTGTGTTTTGAGAGACATTGCCAAAGTTGTCAGCCCACAACTCTTCACCTGTATAAACACAAACCCATCCGGTATGTTCTGGCAACATCATTAATTACTCTTATGACAGTCAAACACGGGTCTTCCGAATCATATTTCTCCTTTTCTACAGCTCGCTCTTTCTCTGTGTTGCTTGTGTATAAAATCATTTTGGGTGCCCTCTCAGTTGAGTTCATGCCCTGCAAATAACCATGCCATGAAAAGACCCAACAAAATAAACAAACATTGAAATTTTCAGGCATTTCCTAATTTTCATCTGCTCAGCTAAGACACGCAATCAAAACTTTAGATGCAGCCACTGTTGCATTGATTTTTGCGCCACAGTGTTCAGACTTTTTTATGATTGTCTGCAACCTGAAGTAATGATACCATGCAACATCCACGAGATATCTACAGCAGACAAACTAAAACATGGTTAAAAGCACATAATGGATGACAGATAAGAAGAGAGACTTACGCAGACATTCATTGGCCTCGCGAGCATTGGCCCTCTGCCAAGGTCGGTCATAGTGAAAGGGCTTGCAGCGGTCACATTCGGGTCCCTCCGTGTTGTGTTTGCAGTCACACACCAGTTTACCTTCCTTGTCTTTCAGACAGCGTGAGGCATGGCCGTTGCACTTACACCTCCCGCCCACCTGGAAGTCTCCCACTGCATAGAAATAAGTTGGGAGTGTTGACGTCACTGCCATGGGGTCATCATCCCTCCCTCCAGTGTTGCCTCCGGCCCCTAGTACCAACTCCCGGGGCATCTGCGGCCGGCTAAAGACCACACGGATATCAGTGACGGTGACCCAGTCCTGAAGAACTGGGCTGTTGTCAAAATCTTTACCAGAAGGCCGTCCATCCAGAGTGCTGAAAGCTATAAGCCCTCCAGACAGCGGATAAAGGTCAGTGTGACCATCTGTGCAAAGAGCTTCCTGCTCATTCTGCTTGGTGATGGTTGCTTTGTTGGGTCGGTTGTACATGCGGCGGCACTGCGAGGAGTAGAACTGGTAGGGCATCCAGGTTTTGCCATAGTCCATGCTTTTGTATATGGCCAGGGACTCGGGCCGTGGTGAACAAAACTGCAGGCTGACGTAGGTAATCTCAAATTTTTTACCCAGCGAAAGGGTGAGAGTCACATTGTACGGAGAGGTGTTCAGATTCTCCGACTGCCAGCAGGTGAGGTTGTGGGCCGAGTTGAGGTCGGTGAGGTAGGAAGCCGGGTGGGCACGGCGAGGGTCGGCTGCATCACAGATTTGGCACGTACGTACAGAAGGCCGCTCGTCGCCCCGATCCACCACGCTACAGGAACGGGAGGGAGGTCGGCCACACACGCTGGAAACCGTAACCTCCTTGCCGAAGGCAGCATTGATAAACTCAGGGATACACCGGCGTGCTGCACCTGTGTCATCGTAGCAGGGGTCTGGAGGAGTCTGCTGTCCTGCGAAGGGATTAGCGGCACTATGGGTGAAGGTTGAGCATGCCAGGAGGCACAGGCCCAGCAGGTACCTCCAAGGTTCCCTCATCCTGCTCAAGGGGCCTGTGTTTGGATGTGTATGCGCAAGGATGAGGGGTATGTGTGTGTGTGCCCAAGTGTGTAAACTGAGTGTCTGCGTCGTTGCACTGATGTGTCAGTGTGTGACTCCCCCCCCGTGTGTGTGTAATTTGTGAGTCAGTGGAAGAAGAGTGTCTGAGCTCAGTGACCCTTCACTTCAGGCTGACCAGAGCCTTTCCTGTAAGAGAGAGAAATAAACACAAGGGTCAATGTCATCGACATATTTTACCATAACAGGATAGAAAATGGAAAGTGGCACTGATGTACTGCATAAAAAACAAGCAAACAAAAAAACCCCAGTGTTGTGTATCTTTAAAACCAAATTATACTTCCCCTTATAAAGGAAATTAAATAAAATCTTTTACGTTTGTACGGCCAGAAGTGAATGTTTTCATTGACTGAAAGCCTGTCAAAGGATCAGACAGATGAGGGGCCCAAGAGAAAGAATGTGACCATTTAAAGAGAGACATAAGTGGCTGCAAGTAGCTGCATCCTGAATTTCAATGCCGGCCTCTCATTCACTACTCGAGTCCTACGCTATTCAGGTCAAAACTGGCCAAGCCTTCTGGTCATGCTTGAGCAGCATGGCAGAAGTCACCCCATAATCCCTGGTGGTGCGGCAGAGCAGTGAACCGTGTGTGACCCTGGTCAAAGCACTGCTGCAAGCACTGGTCCTAGAAGGAAAAAAAAAGAAAAAAAAAAGACGGGGGGTGGGGGGGTGGATTCTACATACGAAGACCAGGCTGTAGTTACTTGCTAATTTATGAGGAATTTTACAGGAAATCAACCGTTGCAACACTATTGTTACACAGTGCTGACTGCAAAGAAGGCAGTGTTGTGTTTATTCACCGAACCAGAAAATTCATCAAAAGTGATGGGTATTTGAGAAATAAACTCCACCTTAAAAGAACTGAGTCTGTGAGACACTTTTCAGGCCTTTCTAAATCTATGGGTCAAGACAGGTACCTGGTTGGCATCTTTCATAAGCTCAGAGCTAGACGAGAGGCCTCTTGGTCCCCGAGAAAGATCGAGGGGCACAAGGAGAAAAAGCCCCGGAGCAAAGAAAGCAGACAATAGAAAGAGATGTATATGGCCTGAGGTTTCTTCTTCCTTAATCCCCCTTTTACTTCCCTGGATGTCAAGTCTAGAAGAGCCTCGTTTCAAAAGTGACAGCGGAGGAGTTGGGAAGGTACCCCAACCGTTTAAATTCAATTACAATGCATCACACCCACCTCCTTCTACCCGCACACTCTTTCTTATACTACAGAATCGTTCTTCATCTTTGTAGAACAAAAGGCTGCATCTGTGGCCAATCAAAAAAAAGTCATTTTTTGTGTATGAGGTCCATAGAAATCCTCAAAAAAAAACCCAACAACAACAACAACAAAAAAACAAACACCCAAGTGTCCTAATAAATAGGACGCCTCTTCTGTGCTTAAACACATCCATTCAGCTGATTCTCAAGCAAGGTTCAGACACTTAGAAAAATTAATGTGATGAATATCGATAGCATATCCATGTTAATTTTAGCAACATTAAGCAGGTAATTGTTTTAGATTTAGGTTTTTTATTTTCAGTATGTGTGTGTTATGGATACATGCAGGAGAACACTGGATAAAGTTTTCCCTCTTAAAGAAAAGAAGAAAAGTATACTGTTAATAATTTTAAAGTAACAGGTACATTTGGAGTATTTAAAAAGAAAGGAGAAAAACACCTGTATGATATTTTATTTAAACATACAATGTCAGAAGGGAAATGCAGTATCTACACTATTATAAAGGGTTGTGGGCTGTATTATAGAGTATCCTAATGCCCCTATCTTACAGTGAAATTACATATTTTGAGGTGGAAACTGTAGTACATGCATGTTGTGTTTACTTTTTTACTAATTGGCATTTCAGGAACTAAATCAGTCTTTAATTTTAAAGACCTGATTTAAATCAAATAAAATCCCCAACTCGTCTTTTTGTTCTATTTGGTTTTAACAGTTGTCATTCAGTCCATTATTTTCTTCTGTTCAGAATATAAATAAAGCTTTAAGAAGACTTGTCTTTAATATTTGTTTAGCATTGATTTTAACCATATGTGTAAAAGTTTACATTGCTGTTAATTAGTTGTATGTTGTTAAAAATGAAGTAAATTTAAGTTATTTACTTTTGTTTACTAGACCAAAAAACCAAAACCCTTTCAGGTCTGAAACATACGCCCTTTTTAAATGACACAAAGTATCACCACCTGTAAAAACAATAACTTAAGCACATTAATGTGTAATTACAATGTAAAAAGATGCACTTTCAAAAATGCCTTAAAGGTACTTTTAATTAAAATATACTATGATCTTATACTACAAAACACAGTGTATTTGTCTCTTTCTTTAAACATACCAAATCGTACTCTGTTGTCCTTCTGTACCTACTGTATGTATGCATCACTACTTCAAATAAAAAGTTCAGAAAAATTACAGAGAACTTTTGGGACACGACAGCATAATTGTAGGATTTAGTATAAAGTGCTATAGTGGGAATTTCCCTATACGTGACTACAGGGAAATACATCCTAACACATCTGAGCTCTGAAGCAGACAGTCAGAAACAATCTTCTAGGCAACTTAAAGACCTCAGCATAAGAATAAAAGCAACACATTTCCTCTTACACTATGCACAGTGGATTGAGAGGATGGATCTGCTCATTAATGACTGGACTAAGAGGTCTTGGCAGGATAGATAAGGACACAGATAGGTTGCATGTGTCTGCGGTCAGGGAGGTTAAAGTGGTTACGCAGACGGGAGTTCATCAACCAGAAGTACTCCATCAAAAGACCGGTCATGGTAAGGATGGTGGGCTTGACACCCGGTGGGGAGGGCGCAGAGAGGCGGCCGATAGAATTAGCAACTCATTAGCATCCAGGCCGGGCTTCCATCAGCAGCATGCTCATCTGGGAAAATAAACTGTGGGGAGTCTCTGAAGGAGAGAGGAAATGGGAGTGGAAAAAAAATAGGAAAAAGATCCAGAAATTATCACAGGATTGAAGATTTTATGGGCATGTTTACAAAGAGTTGGTGGGTGGACAGCAGACGAGAGAAAAATAGATGGCATAATCATACATAAGAGTTTTGGTAGGTAAGAAAGAAAAGGGACACGGGAAGGAGAGAAACAGTGAGGGGCACGACAGTGATAAAGCATGACTGGAGGGAGGGCAAGCAAGGACAGAGATGAATGGGAGCAGTAGGAGAAAGAGGGAAAGTGACAGAGATGGAGGGAGGGAGTTGAGGGAAGGACATAAAAAATGAGAGAGGGCGCAATGGAGGGGAGACAGATTAAGGTAGAGGACTGCACGGGTCTGTGTCTGGACTTTGGATGACTAAATATGGTGCGGCCCATGTGCCTGCCGGGAGACTCTTCCAGGGTCTGGTGCTGTCAGGCGCGTCTGGCAGACGAGCGTGTAGGTTAAACAGAGACGGTACAGTGACACGGCTGTTTAATTCCACTCAGTCCGTCCTCCGAAACAGATGCCAGCGTGCACAATTGGGAGACAATCAGAAACAGAAGTACTGTGGCAAAAATCTGTATTTATTAAACACGAGAGACTTATCTCACTTCCACTAAAATCAGCCGTTTGGTACCTTTAATCTCTGCTATGACATCAGCACTGAGGTGTAGCAGGTTGACCTTTTAAATACTAAGAATCTGTTTCAGCAAAAAGTTATCTGCCTTTAGCTTTGGCCGTGTGTTTAACAAGCTACGACTTCCCCTCAGTGGGAAAGATTTAGCCTCTCATTAAATGTGGTTAAAGTAGCAACAGCTGCAGTCCAGTGTCTCCGTCTTTCTGATCAAGACGACGAATCCCACATAGAAATGTTGGGTTAGCGAGCAGAGGCTGCAGCTTTTAAAGAAAAAGAAAAAAGCCTGCAGATTTGCTTACATTGTTCTAGTAAAGAGATATTCTTATTGTTGTGGAAGAAAATAAAATCATGCATGCAATATTTTTACATTATGATTCTTGCCAAGAGTTAAATGAGAAGATTAAAACCACTCTCGTTCAAGTGAGTGTAGCAGTTATCCTGGCTTTGTTTAAGTGTTAGAAAATCTGGCTACCACGTTGCTAAAGCTCACTAATTAATTACATTTGAGCGTAAAGATGTTACATTTGACCTGAGGGTAATGTATCGCTTCCCATGTTGATCTCCAATAATAGCTACGCTTTTCCATTTCACATTAAAGTTGGCCTGCTTGCAAACCTACCGGCATCATTTAAGTGAGAAAAAAAAAGTAATTTTAAATTGATTAGCTGGTCGAAGTGCGGTGACAAATACAAACTGCATATTAGGCAAATTGTCACAACAACATTCCTCTGTGGCTTAATGGCAATGAAAATCCTGAATGTGCAAACACGCTATGATCCCAAATCCTGGCTGTGGCAGTGTTAAATTATTTGCTTATTAGTAATATGGCCTCCTTTGGAAACGAAAGAATGAAAATAATATGGGGCTTTTAGAGTGAAAGCCCTCGCTCTCCCCCTGCATAGCATGTTTTTCCTCGCCATAAAGATTACTCAGGCCATTTGGCAGTCGGAACAGATCCAGTGGTTTAAAAATCAAACCAGTGAGAGCCCAATTAAGGAAGGCTGATGATGAGGGGCAATGGGAAAGGAAATTAGATTAAAGAGATGTGGGCGACGAATAGAGGGAGCAGAAATCCAGGAAGACAGACGAGAGAGAAAGGGAGGAAGAGAAGAACAGGAAGATGACAGGGTGGTCTGGTGGTTTCAGCGGAGACATTCCAGGGAACGTTTTTTCAGCTTCTCGCTGTCACCGGGAGATCATCCCATGTTGAGTTGTCTCTCTTTCAAGCGTGGGCGCCTCTGTCAGAGTTCACAGATTAGGAAAACAGAAGTGGCTGAGAGGCTTTATTTGGCTTGGGTGAAGAGGAGGGCGCCAGGGGAGGTGAGGATAGGGGAGGGACCAGCTGAGCCACTTTGTATCCCAACTGGGAGCCGTTCCTGCTGTTCTGGAGGGACGGTGTGCTGGCCGCACTCAAAGTGGGACTGAATGGAGGCCTTCTGCGACGACCGTCTCAGATGACAGCAAGCTGGGGTCCAAATTGGTACCCTGCTAACCCTCCAGCCTGCTGTATAGTAATCCCTAATGGGGTTATTACCGGCTGCCCGGAATCATGATGGGATTTTTAATAGGCTAACAACAGGGCCACCTCCATTCTCATTATCAGCATGGAAAGATACACTGTATGAATATTACACCGCTGAATAGGAAAGCAACAAGGTCAGGAATCCCCTACATCTACTCCATCCCCTCAATCTTATCCATTTATCAACTACTAGTGTTTTCTTTCAGATTTCAGGAAGTAGTCACGTTTCACAAGGTTTATTTTAGCTTTTGTGCCACACCTATAAATTATTAATTGACGCCATTTATGAGAGAATAAGATAAATTTATATATTTGAGAAAATGGAACCGGCCATAAATGAGAGTTTAGATTAATCATGAATCACATCCCTGTCCCCTTTGCACCCACAGACAAACACAAACACACACGCACACACACACGCACACACATCTGAAAGGTAAACAAACCTGTCCAGACCAATCAACATGACCGACAGGTGTCAGGTAACAGGGGTCAGATATTAGCAGCCTGAATCCCACTTAATGATGTCCGTCTCCACGGTCGTGAAGATCCAACCATTTGTGTGTGTGTGTGTGTGTACGTACGTGAGGGTGAAGGGAAGTCTCAGTACCTCACTAGCATTCATTAGGCACTGAAGAGGCAGGGGGAGGGCCGAAGAAAGAGGGGGGTAACCTCTCACAGCTGAGGGCGTCATTAGCACGGGGATCACTAACAAATTTTTAAAGTCTGCTTATGTCTCCTCAGTGGGTGTGTGTGTGTAATGTGACAAATCCTCCAATTCCAACCTTCAAAACTGCTCACCATCACCTTACTGCTATATCAAACTCCTGTAGCTAAACTCGAGTCCATGAGATAGTACCGGCTGTTTCTGAGATAACACAAAGCGGTTTCAAAGTGTCCGTGTGGCTCGAGACGCAGCAGGCAGATCCACAGAGGATCATAAAACATCCAAGTGAAAAAAAAAAAATTCTCTACCTTTCTATCTGACAGAAAGAGACACCGCAGGGAGAAACCCTGAACGCCCAGCAGAGGAATGCAGCAGCTTCTTTGGCCCAGCCCACACCGCCGGCCCCGAGTCTGACAGCAGTTCTTTAAATCAACAGAACCTGATCCAGAACCAAACAGGAGGAGAGAGGACAGACGGACAAGTTAAGACGGCTCTCACAGACTCTGGACGGGAAGCTGTACTTAGCTGCTGATCCTTGTATTTAGTGCAAAAAGTCATGAAAATTGCTGATAGGACACCTTGTTGTATATTTTTGTCTGTTAAAAAGAGGGTGCAGTGAGGTGAGCCTGCTCTCAGTGAGAAAACGAGAAGCGTAAGGGAGTGGAGAGGGCATGAGCAGGCAGAAAGTTTTAGGCATTACTCATCAATTTACACGGGATTAAAGAGGGTTAAACTGTGAGAACAGAAACGGGCGAAAATACACATCAAATGAATACACAAGACCTTTGGTTTTAGTTGTTTTTCCAACTTAGAGCCTCCACACATCCAACTCATGTGTTTTCTGCTGCACTTTTAAATGTGACTGCACTCATAAAAAGCGAGAAGAAAACACAATAAGTAGGGTGAAGACGAGTATGAGCCATACAGTTAAAGAAATCTAATAAAATATGATGCATTTAAATTATTTCTTTTTTAGTTTTGACCTTCTTTTTTTAAAACATTTAGTCAGTGACACAAACCAAACATCTGCGGTAAAATAATTGATTTAAGACTAAATCATACAGAAAGGTTAACCTTAAATGACACTACAAAATAAAGTATCTGAGTTAGCAGTGACAAACTCTGAAACACAGCCAAATGGATCATGGATAGCTCTGAACATAAGTATGTTGCGTTACAGGATGTGGAACTATTTTCTTGGGGGGGAAAAAAAAAAAAAAAAAAAAAAATTCTCCATGAAGCTCCCACGAGGAAAAAGTTTTCTTCTGGATTTTTAGCTGACAGGGTAAAAGAGTTTGGAGTAGAAGGACCGGCGTCCAAAAATTTATAGCCACCTATGTCACGCTGTGATCCGTTTTCAAATACAAGAAATATTTCCCCTACATGTGCTGTCAAGATGCGCTTGAGAGAGAGAGAGCGAGAAAGATGGATGATATCCTCGGTCCTGCGATGGCGGGCAGACTAACAAATTCCTTTAACAGTGGATGAAAGCTATCAAGTAGCAGGATTACAGAGATAATACAGACATGTGAGAAATGCTGAACTTCCCAAAGTGTGGTGTTTTCAGGAAGCGGTTGGACCGGAGGGCTGCCCTATGGAACATTTCCCATGGACATAAGCACAACCCAGACCGCAGCTTGAGAGGCAGGTGAGCCATTTCTGGGTATGAGAGGAAGTAACTCGTTCAGAGGCATGGAAGGATTTAAGGAGAAGAGAGGTGAATGCTACTTTAAAACCCTTTGAAGGTTGGCTGCGGTAGGCAGAGCCGCGGTTTTCCCAAAAAGCCCCCCTAACAGGAAAAACGGTCTCTTTTTCTCTCTTTTTTTTTTTTCCATTGCATAAGAGTAACCTCTACCCCACCACAGCCGAAAGCACGGACCTACTTTGAACTCCAAGGGGGGTGAAAATCGTTTTATTAAGTCCTTGAAATACTCCGAAGGTTGCGTTCATTAAACACACTCCTTGACAAACAAGTCGTATTTACAAGACACTTTATCGGATGCCAAAGTTTGTGACTCAGACAAGCCTGCTTCACCTCTTCCTGTTCTTTCCTCTCCATCTCCATCTTTATTCATTCTCCCTTGAGGGTGATGTTACTACACCCCAGGGGGATTTCTGTGGGGGGTTGCCCACAGGTCAGAGGTCAGAGTGTAAAGGCACTAACACTTTTCCATCACTACGAATGTGTCTGTGTGTATCCAAGTCAGATAAGTATACTGATAGGAAATAAGTGGGGCCAGATATACGCATGTGGACCTCACACACACACACGCATGTGTACACATCACTCTGCATCTGGATGAAATCTGCAGCTAGCAAACGCAGGCCTAGCATGGTGCAGGAAGTGGTGGGATAAAATGTGAATCTCTGCCTCTGGGTCCTCTTCCCACAGCGAGAGCCATCTTGGGTATCACGCTGATGAACGATGGGTATTTTAACAGAGAAGGTAAGCAAGTACAAACACCTAATTTGTCACTCAGAGAGATATCACACAGGCAATTAAGTCAGCAGTCAAGATAGTATTTCAACTTCATTCTCACCTCTGAAGTGGAGACAGATGCTGCCTGAGTGAGTGCATGTAATGTGGGGACTCTGTCACACCACATTCAGCTCATGGGCTGCATATAAATGCAAGGTTGGAAACAGAATATATCAATTCTTCATGGATTGAAATCAAACTAATTCTTGGATTTTGTTTTTTTATCCCTGTAGCTACCAGAGTCTGATATGGTAGCTCCTGACCAACAGCTGCATCGTGAGTTCAATGATAGCCTCTCCCACAGGCTCGTGGTTGAGCAGACCTTATTAATTAATCAGCCTGCACCGTTTATTCGAATGCTCGACTCAAGCAAGGGGGATGAAGTTACACGCAGCAAAAACAGAACAGTGTATGCGACTGAGAGAAACAGATATAGCATTACTTCCCCGCTCTCGTCAAACTGCTGAAGCCACAGAAGGAAAAATATAGTGGAAGTGTTGACTTTACTCGCTCAGGTGGACGGAGCCAAGATCCAGAGGAATCCTGCTCTTCAAGGCAGAAGAAAACAGTCTGCTTATGTTACTGCAGCTTTAACCATCTCCATCCAGCCGCACTTTAAGGAGTTAATAAAAATCTGCACTATGTTGCTCGGGATTAGCCTCCACATCATGTGCCTTCAGCTGCTCCTGGCTCTACCTCCCTCGCTCTGTCACTGATGGAAGCAGGGTGTGATGCAATTAAATAATGATGATTAATTTGCGAAAACAGGGAAGCGGTGGCTGCACTCCAGATGAACAGCCCTTCGCTTCAGACGCGTTCAACTCCCCCTGCTTTCCTCTGGCTTCGACTTGACATTTCACATTCTTTCTGACCTTGGCGAGCGGCGAGGTTTCAGAGGCCCTCGTCGTGCACCGATTCCAGGCGTTTTTGCGGCCAGAGTGAGAAGTAGGTCAAGTGGCTGACACTGTTTCAGAGCGCAATAGGGGCATACTTTGAGTCTATTGAAGCAGTTAAGATAAGCCATCGGTATGGGACTCTCGCTTTCGCTTCCAGGCTTGTAGCTGCTTGAGAGCAGAGGAGTGGATGAGCTTGGGGAGGGTTAACCTCATCAGTATTGTCAAGGCTATTGTTTCCCATCACACCCTGACAGGAAGTGGACTTAAGTGCAAAAATGTATTATCATCAGTTGCTATTTAGAGTTTAGAGCACGGGTATCAAATTAATTTGACATCACGGAACACATACACGTTACTTTGATCTTATGTGGGCCGGACCAGTGAAACTCTCCTTTCTGTCAGTGTGCAGAAGCTTAACTACACATTTAAACCCAGAGAGATTTTAATATTAAAAAAAAGAAAGTCAAATTTTAACAGCATTTCTACATGATAAAGAAATGCTGCTGTAGTAAATGAATGAAATCTGTCAGCACAACTCTTTGGCTTAAATTCTGTGTAGCAGTAATGTTTAAAATGATAGAAATCTATTATTTATTTACTTTGGTGTAGTATGAATGGTCATGGGGAAGGTCTGGATCAGTTAAAAAAAAAAAAAAAAAAAAAAAAAAAAGGCTGCAAAACTTATGAAAGAACGGTTAAAAGTCATATATTCATGTCCTCCTACACATTTTCCAAAACCATCAAGTGGGCCGGATTGGAGTGTTGGCCGGCCGATTCTTGCCCCTGGGGCTTATGTTTGCCACCCCTGATTTAGAGAGATTTTCCTGATCTTTAATAATAAAGACAAGTTATTTCTCCAAACGAGCTACTGTGTCTTAATTTAAACATTTTTAATGTCCCCTTTTTTAACCCCAAGATGCACGTGGTGGCGTCGAACGAAAAGGGGGTAATATTAGAAGCGGCCAATGCACCGATTACGCGCCAGTGCCCGAACCTGGAAGCTGCTGCATGCAAGCTGGCTTTCGTATAGCTCACCTCTTGCACCTCGGCACGGGCTGACGTAGTTTTTCCTTTGCGGCGACACGTGGGCCAGGTGTAAACCGTGGAGGCTGACACCTGTTCGTGATGTCCGCTGCTCTGATCCAGCGCGTCCCGGTGATTCAGCAACCCGAAACTTACACGACCTCAGTCTGTAATGCGGTAATAACAGTCATTGCCTGCGTTTAAAACAAATAGCAGGTCTGGACAGCCCGTCACAGCAAGCGCCGTGAGTCACTTACTAGGAAAATAAGCGGTGCGTAAAATTGAGATCTGGTCTCCGCAAATACGCGCACACGCCGGGTGTGTGGAACAAACAGGCACGGTGAGCCGCAAATTATAAACTTACCCCAGTGTCACGAGACGTCAGAGCCGCTGACTTTGTACTTTTAAAAGACGTCCTACAAGCGAGAGATCCACCTTAGCATTAAGCTTCGTGCTCCGTCAAAAACCGTCCTCTCCAAACGAGGGGGAAAAAGTGACGCGTACTTTCTCACGTTCGTCTCCTTTTAAAAATAGTTAAGCACAAGTGAGAAGATACCGGCGGGAGGAGAGATGGACCACCGAACCCATCCGCGTCCGAAGCTCAGAGCGACTGAAGAGCGTCCAGTACATCCATATGTAAAGAGAGCCCGGGTTAGGCTACTCCCCGTTAAAATCAAACCCAGATTTCCCCCAAAACCAAGAGAGCAAGAGCGCACCCGAGAGAGAGAGAGAGAGAGAGAGAGAGAGAGCGTGAGAGAGAGAGATCTGCATATCCAATAGCGCACAGTATTTGGATAACTTAAGTTTCATTTTTCCTGTAATTTGAAGAGGCGCCCAATTAATAAAAGAAATAAATATGCGCGAAGAAAAACACGTGTGACTAAACTACCACTTATATCATTTGATTTCATTCCACGGCCTCACTTTTACAACAAATACATCTCCGCCACTTTACGGACCGACAGTTACTCTGCTGCCTGCTCTAAATGCTCCGTTCCGGGCTGTGTTCACAGGCAGCCATATGGAGGTCGTAATGAGCGCACAACGCTGAACCTGTTGAAACAGAGTCAGGGGTTAGCGGGGGCCAAACAAACAAGAGGCAGATGCAGAATGTTGTGACTTATTAATCCCAATAACAGTCCAGCACACGCGGGATTTATTTGCGTCGAGGCACCGACTCCCCCCCCTTTATTAATAATAGTAACATGGAATCAAACACACCAGGACTGCCTGTTGTGCGCTTGTGTAAAAGAGGCTCGTTCTGGCAGAGAAAATGTGGCCCTGCGCCCTCGGCTATGACAGCATCGCATTAACTCATTAACTGCCTTCATGTGACTTTAAAGAGCATGCGGTCTGTCGTGATGAGTGCTGGCAATTTTATACAGCCCGTCTGGGGAGCGCGTGCCTAAAGGCGCACTGGGGGAGCAAATGGATTTTCGGGGATTTGAGAATTAAAGCAGGTATCTCAGACGTAGGTAACGGCAATTAGAGCCGCTGACGTTTATCACAAAACGGCCAAATAAAATAGGCCGTGTGGGGACTTCTGGGCAGAGTTCATTTAGTGTAAGCACAGAGGATAACGCGTTACACGTGTAAAACCAGCCCGGCAGAACCGCGAGGACGGGCCGCAGTTCACTTCATAATTCCAGGTAATTTATAGGCAACAGCTCGCGTGTTGCTCTCCGTGTTATTGCAGGTGCAGCCTGCCTACCGGTGGGTAGGCCGGTCATTAGCATCGCGGTCGATCAAATCCTGAGAACCTCCTGGCCCGCTGTAAGCTGATCAACATTCCTCCTGTAGGCTATTTACTGTACCATCCTCTGGGGGGAACAGCACAGCACGGCATGGCCCAGCTTGGCCCGGCCCGGGCCCGGAACCGCGCTGCCTTCATCCAGTAATTCATCTCAAACAAAGACCGTTCAAACACGAATTCAAAGCCGCGGATAATTAAAATTAATAGGCATTAACCCCCAACCCTGTGCGCGTGCGCGTGCGAGCGCGTTACGCCCACGGAGCACACCTGCAGCCAATACTAATTAACAGTATCAGTGAACACAATGGGACACGGAGAGGGGGGGGGGAAGGAAATTACTCAAATCAGTTAATGGATTTACACACAAAGGGGAAAACGGCTCAGAAAGTGGGCTAAAATTAATGAAGTCTGATGAAAGTAAGTGACGAGCAAGGGCAAGCATACAGGGGAGCCGTGCAGTGGAGACAGAATATCGGGATTTTTCGATTTGTTTTCACTCAGAAAACCTAAAACACAAAGGTTTATCTGACTCTTTCTGTTCGGTGATTAATACTTTAATTATTTATTTATATAAGAGCAATTTAGTTCTTAATCTCAGGTCGTTCGTCTCCACTCCCTTTCCAAATAACTCCCCAAGAGTTAAGCTTCTAAATGGGATCTTGTAGTAAATCTTAATATTTCGGATGTATTTCTACCCCAGTCTTTTTAAAATCTCTCAGATTTGCAAATTGAACATCGATACAGGCACTTCAAATATTTTCCAGTGTTTTGAATTAAAATACTTGAGTTTAGTGCTAAACGTTTGAGAAAGTAGGGCAGCAAATGGAGAGAAGCTGACACAAACACAGCAGGCCTTCACCAATTGATCCAACAAACTGTCTGAAACACAAAATACTCAAACTCTTTGGTTTGTTAAAAGGGGAAAAAAGAAGCAGCGGGATTTTGCTGCCAGCGTTTCTGTTTACACGGGGACAGTACAGTCCATGTTCACGCGTTTTATTTGAGAGAGGGGACAATTTTGACGCATTCCTGTGAAATAAAGGAGCTCCACCATCCAGCCAGTAATCTAGGTAGATTATCTCTGCAGTTACAAGTGGGAGAGGCTGGACTGCGTTAAAGACAGAATGAAAGAAAGCAAGACTAACAACAGGCAACACACTCACTTGCTGTCAGATGGGATTCAAGCGGGGAGCTCTCCTCGGTCCTTTAGTTGTTGCACTTGGATCAGTCTGCTGATTGTGTCTGCAAAACAACCCCGTCTGTCTGTTCCAAGCCCGGGGGCTCTCGGCACTAGGTTCCCTGTGGCGGACACCCTGGAGAAAATGTCAGCCTCCGACTGTTTCCTCGCTTCATTTTTTGGCACCCCTGCTGTCGGGCGCAAGGAGAGATGCTTACCTTATCCAGAGGGGAAACCCCCAATTGGCTTTCAGTGGGGACGGGCCTCCCTCTTGTGGCGAATACCGTGTAATACTCAGTCAGACTAATAACCTGTGCCTTTTAAAAAAAATCTGCCACATGCCTCAAAGTACATAAACGCAACTCACACTTAGGTGGCGCTATAGTACTGAACATTTTCCTTATCACGGGATTCTAGTGACGGCTTTGCATTACCTCAGAGGAAGATAACGTGAAATGTCACTAATTAAGCTGGTTAGTTGAGTGGATTTCCACCAGGTGCATCTTTGTTGACGTTTCAACAGCTTCGTGATTTTCTGAGACAAAATCCGATGCGTGGTTGTTTGTATGGCAGTAAGCAAGAAAGCATTTCCACGATATAACTGGATCAGCTGGCGTGGCCACCGTGGAGACATGTATGCCTTAGCATGAAAACAAGTGTTACTGTTAAGATTAGGGCTGTTTCGTTCAGTTACCCAAGTAAGCAGCATTATATATAAACAAACACAGTACCGATCATCATTATTAACGTTTTTGACTAATCAAACAGGTTTCAGCTTGATGACACATTTTTTTAAGTCTGTAGCTCAC
Source organism: Oreochromis niloticus (assembly GCF_001858045.2). Classification (NCBI taxonomy): domain Eukaryota; kingdom Metazoa; phylum Chordata; class Actinopteri; order Cichliformes; family Cichlidae; genus Oreochromis; species Oreochromis niloticus. The sequence continues at coordinate 18,685,639 of NC_031973.2, read as the reverse complement.
AGCTGAAATGAAGTAAAATACATAAAGAAAAAATACTATCATTTCATGTCGGGATTTCTTTGTGCTGTGTTATAGGTTCAGATAAGTTGTTGAATTAAACAGATCACATTGCCATATTATTTGATTGTTTGGATTATTTATCTTTCATTTACTGCTTTCCCATCTTTTTTTCACTATAGCTACACAAGGAAACTCACCAGAATGTAATGAAATCTTCTGTTGGTACTTAATCACAGATAACGTCACAATGTTAACACTGACTGATTTGCAAAGTCTTATTTTTTAATCCTTGAGGTGAGCGTTTTCACTGTTAGTTTTTAAAAGCAGACGTCACGAGCACAGAGGGGAACTCTTTGTTAGGCCCCATAAAGCTTCATCATTCTGCTGGATACACAAGAAGATGATAATTTATAAAAATGAACATTAGCTATGTTGTATTTATTAATACTTTAAATTTAAATATAGGACATAGGAAACTGTTTACTAAGGACCCGAGGAGTTCACCCCTGCTGGCCTATAGAAGAAAATGTGGGTGTAAGAAACTTTTTAACATGCAGAACTTATGAGCTCTCACTGACCTTTTAATATCTGTAGAACCCACAGACTGTATCTTAAAGATGCACAAAGGCACTATGATGTCACCCACTCAGTTGTTTGCTGATATTTTGAAACCCTCAGTTTGGTATTTTGGTTTCTACAATTGTTTTGTTTTGTTTTTTGTTTGTATGCTTTTTAAACAAGAATGTTAAAAGAAATAATCATATTTGGACAAGAAGGATGCTATCAGCTAACATTAGTTCTAGCTATCCGGAGTGGTTAATAACTGGGATGTGTATTTTACTGTGACAATAAATGGGATGCTAATTTTCTGAGCAAAAACAGGATGTGAATGTTTAGACTGTGTTTAAACTGTGTCAGTACCTTTAAGGCTACAGACACAAATTGGTTGGAGAGTGCAGCACGACTAAACACAACCGTGTGTACTTGAACTTCGGATCGAGTTGCCTGTGAAATGGTTGTTTCTAAGATGGGATTCTGAGAGGTTTAATGCACAGCAACTTAAGAAAACACCAGCAAATAGAAAAAGTGCCACAAACGCACACAAAGCACAGCAAAAGTTGAATGAAACACAATGGAAATGGAAAAAAATGAAACACAAAAAAGTGTTTTGGGGAGACAATGATGTGATGGAACAGAAACCAAAGCATGTGAATAATTGCACTCAGGCACACTTAAAAGAAGCGGAGGATTCATCTGAACTGTGAGCAGGAACAGACATAAGATAACGTGTGTTTTAATCGCATCAGTCATATAATACTATAGATACATGTGTGCTATTAGGCAGTGCAATTGACCTCTCGGGGCCACCGTAGAATCCAGGTCTGCAACCACTCGCAGTCAGTTGCTGTCTTCAAATGGACTTTCATGCATCAAGATGGAAATAAAATGGGGATAAAGCACAGTTAGTCTTGATTGAATGAGCTCAGGTTGCAAATTAGATGCAATCTGTTTGTGTTAATGGAGTGAATCTGCGATAAATAAGCAAAAACTGCAAATCTGTTGCCATCTACATACTCAATAACCTTGTACACTTGATTCAGTTATATAAATAGTGACATAGTTGCTACAGAATGTCAATTTAAATGCGAAATGAAATTGCAATTTAGGAATATAACCAGAATACACAATGCAACCAGCTGAAAACCAGTTGAGATGAGTCCCTTATTGCTAAAAGATGCATCAGCTCAGACAACTGCAATCAAAACTATTGTATCTATTTGTAAATGGTTGCCAAATGTGAGAATATCCAACGCAAACACAGTAAAACCACCAATTTTTTCTAGTTGCAAGGATGTTGATGTCCTGTTTTCACTCTGAAATAACTTAGCCAAAACGTAGTGCTGAACAAGATAACTTAGCACCCAAGTTTCACTCAAAGCCTTAATACAGTTTAAACAGGGGAGTTAAATAAAAACGCTACTCCTGAAGCTAGCGTCAAGCCTTTTAACTTCATTTTTTAGCCCAAAAGGTTGTTGCTTGGTTGAGTTTTCAGTCTCTCAGGAAGTGTTGGCTCACATTTGTCTATATAACCTTTAAATACTTAAATTATTAAGCGTAATTAGCTCACGTGGAAGTGAATGGAGCAGAACCTTAAACAGATTACGCCCCTTATCTAGACTTCCAGCAATCTCAACTGTTGTTAAACAATAATGTGGAGCAATTAGGGTCAAAAATTAAAAAAATAAACAACTCGAGCCCCTTTTAGCACACCCCCAATTACAACAGCAGCCTCTTGGGGAACCCCGCATGTTTACTTTCCCTCTGCCAGCGCAACTGAAGTCAAGACGGCAGCTTGGTATCGTGGTATACATCTCGCACACTCACTTGCCCAGGGCTCAGCTGTCACATGAAGACCCGAAGACCTAAGTGGGAACGGAAGTGATATTAATGGGTATAATACCATCATGTCCTTGTCCACTGTGTGTGCATGAGTGCAGGCCCTCTCTTTCCCCATGTGACACATAGTGCTTGGGGTGTGAATATCAACATGTCAACATTAAGGAAAGAGAACTATCAATAGCTCTTCTACCGGTATTATTGTCCCATCCATCATTTTGACGTTACGCCGCCGAAGGTGGCCTCTTCCGAGCTCACACTGATGACTCAACCACAGAGAGTTTTTAAATGAGGATACCTTGAGGTCGAAGCTTAGAATCAGCAGTAACCCAATCTGCGCTGCTGAAGACTCAAAGGATGTGTGTTCTGTGGGGGGATGCTGTTGACTTGATGTGGGATTTCTTAGGGGTTAGCTGCTTACATTTGACAGCAGTGACTGTCAGGAATGACGGTGGGAAATTGGCTTTCCCACTTGGTATGTAGTGCATGCGTGATTATCCCACAGAGAGAAGCTATGACTTGGAAGTCATACATGTATGCATGTCTGTGCATTAAGGAGGTGGTTCAGGTGCCTCTCTGGTGGTATTTAGACCCTTCATTTGTGTGGAATCCAGCATCATTATCCCAAAGTGTTGCCAGCTGGAAGTGCTTGGGAGTTCCCATTTGAACTCTATGTGTGTTCTGAAGATGTAGAGCGACTGAAAGAGTCAAAACTCTCTAATGAAAGCTCATGTTCTGGTTTTCATTCCACCCTGATATTCATGAGCAGCAGAATCTGGCACTGTCTTGCTGATTAGCTAATAAATTGTACAGCTACAACAATGCCACCCAAGGCTACAGAGATGCTTTCTCAATTATTTGTAATCCAGTGAGCTGGAAGTAGATGATGGTAAGGGTTGAAGTCAAGCGTATGATAGTAAATAATGGGCTAATAAATCTGCAATCAATTCCAGGAAAACTTTAAGTGTTCTAGTATTTCCTCCATTGCAAGCTGTTCAATATATGCTTATAAAAAGGAAAGAATTGTTGCAATTATTGCAAAACACGAAGACACTAAATCAGGATAATTGGAAATCTATTGTGTTTTAGGACCTGTGTAGTATCAGGGAACCAAAGTTCCTTTGGCTTGCGACTGATAAAGTAGCCTGTAATGCTAGCCATGCTAGCAAAACACTACAGTAGTTAGTCACTGCTGAACAATCAGTCCTCTTCTAGTTCTAATAACTGTTATAGCCATTGTGAGCTGTCATTCTTTTCTTTTAGGAAAATTTCTCAAAACTATTTTACAAAATCCAGTGCAACGATGAAGCCCTGGATCATCTCTAAAGGCTACACATTCGATTTTCTTTCTTTCATGAGAGACCTTGTTTGTGTTAGCTAGCAAAAATTAGCATGCTAAACTGCTGTTAGATAGGAGCCACAATTAACATTATAAGCAAAAAGAATACTAGTATTTGGATTTTGAATGTATTTGGATGAGAGTACTGCTGTGTACCGAGGTGCTAGCACAGCCACAGAGTGTGGTGCTCCTTAGAGTCGGGTGAATCAATCCAAATTATGATAGTACCAGTGTTGGTGTTGGTATCACATCAATATCAGTGTGATAGGATCAATATATTAGTGCGATTGGATCAATCCTTTGTTTTTATCTTCTAAGTTTAGTATGTAGGCCACGGAATTGCGACTTAGCTTCAAAAATGAAAATCACAGTGATTTCGTGGTCATTAAAATGTGTTCAGAATTTGAATACATATTAATCATCATCCCTGATGACATGCTGCTCTCCCAGCATGAGCCAGGTTAGGTTAGAAGTATAAGTATTGGCTATGCTGGTACGGTTTTTACTTGGCATGGGATCATATCAAAACTTCCATTACTGCACACCACTACACCTCATAAATAATTTAATGCCTTTTCCAGGTTTAATTAGCTAATTTTAGCTGATATGCATGCTATATTGCAGAGTTTTCCATGCAAACCAGTCTGAATGATAACTTACTGCAATATTAAACTGAGAATAGGTTATTTTATGTATTTGTTCATCCTTAATCATTGAGTCAGTAATCTAATTATTGCAATCCCATGCAATCCATTGCAATTATGGTCAAGTTAACAACCCCTAAAAATAAACACTTTGATACAACTATGTGAACATGACAGTAATACAGACCTCAAGCTTGTAAAACAGTAAAAGGTCAGCTTCTTAACTGCTTATCACAGATAACCACAGTGTGGTCATACAGCTTTACAAGCTTATTATACTGCACACATTTTATTGGAAGAGATAGCTCCTCATTTCCCCACTAGATGACAGTGTTGGTCTAGCTTAGCGTGTTTCTCTGAAGCTGAAATAGGTGACCACTGACCAAGGCCAAATCCATACTGTCAAAAACAGTGGAGATTAACAGCAGGCCTGCACAGAAAAGCTGCCAGACTGATCCCAGGTGTGCTGTAGCTGCTGGGATAAAAAGCTTCTACCCGAGGATTTCAGGCCCACCTGTAGCTCTCTGTCATCAATTTACCATCCTGCAGGTATAAAGCCTGAAAAAAAAGTCATTTGTAGTGTAAATGAAAGCTTATATTTGAATCAGACCCTAAAATGTGTGATTTTTGACCGCCTTCAGACCAGCAGACACTTTATATTCATATTTTCTAAATCAATAATCTTAAATTAAATCCTTATTCAGTGTGTCGTTGATTTTTCCTGCACGGCTCAAGTCTCAAGTGTCTATGGAGAAACGGTATTCTTTGCAGGGCTCAGCGGTCAGCTTTCCGTAGTCATTGCCGTTCACAAAAGAGCTATTTACCTTCAGTATGGTTTGCATAAGCTTTAAGGAGGCTCAGGGTGGGTCAGTAATTACAATGCAATTTAAAACCAGCCCTCCCATTACCAAAACGATGTTTCTTCTCACCAGTTGAGAAATATTAAAGTGCATAATGGGTGGTATGAATTTTACCAGGAAATCTTTAAAATAGGAAAACAAGAGATGCTTTTTTAAAAGCAACTTAATGTTTTGTTGTTTTGCGAAATCATTGCAAACAGTAAGATGTTGTTTCATTTCACTCAGGGAGAGACTCATTTCTCTCAAGTGAAACATACTATACAATTGTCCAGCCAATTACTAGAGTATTACATTGTCCCGTTCATTGTGGGCTCATTCAGTGTAACTCGAACCATTCCTAAATGCGACTAAATGCTCTCTGATTCAAACAAGTTCGTAGCGGTGTTCCCATGGGGTCAGCCCTTGTGCACTTTGTGCTGAAAAGCATCCTATTTGGCTCTCCCTTTACATTCAGATCCTATTGAAAAGTGCATGCAGACAGACTCGCACGCACACACGCACGCACACACACACACAACCTCCCCACTATAGCCATATATGTCCATTCCCTAATTGGTGGTTCTTCTTTCAAAGGAGTGATTATGTGTGTATGTGTTTAGTGGCGTCCTCTCTTTGCAAGGCGTCTCGATTCAGTCCATCTCCAACGCCAGAGGGGACAAAAGAGGCACCCGTTCCTCCTCTCGGGGCAAGGGGCCATTGACACCAATAAATCCCCCCTTCCACTTCCTCCCTGGTGTGTTGGGGTTATGTCAGGAATGTCCCAGGTCCTATTGTCCCCTCGTGCTCTGTTTTTGGTAACCCATCACCAGGCATTCTCTGCTGTTCACAGTGCCACCTCCCTCCCCCTGACAGACCAACAACACACATGCGTGTCCACACCCTTCGGGCTTCTGTGTCCCTTGGTCCCTAACTCTGAATAGACCACCTCAGCTGAATACGACAGACAGACAGACAGGCGTCAGGACATCAGATTCAGCGGGCCAAGTCTTGCATAGTTGCCCAGTGGGGGAAAAAAGAGCCAGTTATTTATTTTCACCTGTTTGGTTGCCTCAAGCTCTTTGTCTAATGGAAGGACGAAGATAAAACAATGGCCTAAGTGTTTTAAAATCCACCTGTTCTGTACACAACCCCCTTCCCTCATTGTATGGTGACTGTTGAGGACTCGTTAATTTGATATTAATAGATCATATTTGAATAGACAAATTTAGGCTTCTAGATTAAAGATCATTTAATTGTCTGCTTATGTAGGGCCCCATACGTCCACACAATAAAAGATCCAAAACTACAAAAGAAAGGAGACATAATTTAATCATAAACAAAGATGGAGGATGACTTCAGGCATCTTACAGCCTCAGGAAAGAAACCGCCCCATGATCTGGTGATATGTTGGTGGATCGTTCTTTATAACGTGCCAGACAGGAGCTGTAGATGAGTTGGGTATTGCCATTTAGTATCCTTCAGGCTCTGCTCAAACACTTTTCCACTGATGCACAGTAGATGGTTTAGTCGCCCACTGGAGAGGGCGGCATATACCAGTTTGTTTCCAGTCAATAAGTAACTTAAAGAAAGTACCATCATTTTTTTGACTTTCAGGAAACTAAGGTGACACAGAAACAACATTAAAAGACACACATACACATGTCTGAACATGTCTAATTATCAGGGTTACTGTGTTCAGTGCACAGCATTAAAGAGCCTTTTTGTAACCGCTTATGTGTTAACTATTATTAAGGGATGAATCTTGTGGTTGTGTTTTAATATAATACATAACACCAGCCATCCCAGTAATAACACTGCAGTTGTCTTATTAAATAAAATACCGCACACGGCGGGGTGGCTCCAGTACAGTGGGCTCACTGCAAAAAGGTGAATGGCTGTTTGTTTTTTCTGAGTTAGCCGTGTGATGAACCATTCAGGGGGCGCCCCGCCTGTCCTCCAGTGTCCGGGTGGTTAAGAAAATGAATGAACTGATGCCTTACTGTATGATTACCCCCGGTCTCCTCTTGTTATAACTCTTGTTGCAACTTGTTTACCTTTTAAGTCCATGAATGTGCTCATTCATTATTATTGATAGCTTCTCCATCTCTTGACCAGGAAGGAGTCGTCGCAAATCCATCTTGTCTGCATAATCTGCTTATCCAGGTAAACTTCATCCACTCTCTGCCTCACAAACTTGCTCACACGGTGCTTTGGACACATTCATTAATCTTTCGCGTTCCCGCAAAACCACGCACAATCCTTCAAAACACCACGAGGCCGTTCATTCCAAGAACCTCGTGCATTCGTTCAGCCTGTCACAGTGCGCTCCCCTCAGATGCTTGTTTTTCCTTTTTTTTCATTCATTCCAATCACACAGGAGGTAATATCGCATGCTGCTGCTGCTGCTTAATCGTGTCACCTGCCTGCATTCGAGCTTGCACCACTGCCAAACCCCAAATACCAGAGGTTTGATTTGTTGTTTGGTGGTAGTGGCGGCGGCGGCGGCGGTGTAGGGGGGTGTTGTATGTTTTCTGTGTGAGTCTGAGACTATGTGTGTGTGTGTGTGTGTGTTTAGGAGTTCGAAGGAGTAGGTGGGTTGTACACATGTTACGAAGTGAGGCGCCATTGCGGCCTAAAAAACTATTAGGCTCTGTAAATACACACTGTGGCGAAAGTAAACATTCTCAGCATGCCATCTAGGCGCACAGAGGGGTACTGGGAGACAGCCGCCGGACAGGCTGTGAGGGGGAGGTGTGTATGTGTGCGTGGGTGTTTGTGTGAGCGAAGAGAGTACAGCAGCAATCAGTGAGCAGAGCGGAGATGGAGATGGAAAATATAGATTTTAATTGGGGGGAAAATTCAAGTGCGTGTTTGTTTTCATGTTAGTGGTATCGCGATTGGGCCGAGTGGTCAGGTAAACAATTTAAAGATAGTTTACCTGCGTGTGTCGCTACGATGACCAGAAACCGTTTATGTATGAGGACACTGGAGTGTTTGTGCGCGCTGGTGATGAGTGACAGAAAAGTGTGTGTTGTGTGTATATGTGAGCTTTTTATTCATTGTTGTTCTCACCTGAGTGGTGTGTGGGAAGAGAAAAAAAACATGAAATAAAGCCAAATTAACTGAGTTTTTTAATGAATAAGAATGTATACATTGATGCAAAGGGACTATTTTCTGAATTTGAGACCTTTATTGGCGATAAAGGCACAAGTAACCATGGAAACAGAGCTCAGAATATGCACTATTCCCAGCCGTGAGAACGCCACACCACCCATAGCTCTATTTTTAGGCCTTACTTTGAGCTTAAAATATCTGTTACATCTAACAAGAGTTAAACTGAGTAATCAGCAAGCGTGACTACAGAAATGTGACTCTGACACTGATTAAAATGGTAGCAGCGAGAAAGCATATAGAATGACCAGGATCTCACTGCATGTGTTTGCCTGCTGTGCATTTAAGGATACAAATCACATAAAATAGACACAAGTTCTCTTATAGTCTTCACATTGCTTACATGCACAGATTAGAAATGGAAACTAATAGTAATATGTGATTAATAGGAGCAGTTGAGTTCAGGGAGATTAGAGAAAGCAGAGGTTATATGGAAAGATTAGTCCAGCTAAACCACAACAGAAATACAATTTCATTAAAAAGTGAGAGGAACTGAGCAGAAGTGTTTACAGTTAGTTAAATTAAGAGATAAATGTTAATGTTACAGTAAATGTTATGCTGCAGTCACACAGGGAAAACTGTGGTTGGAGACCAGAACATGACCAAAGTTATTGCAATCAACTTTAACTTCTGATCTCGTTTCTTTTGAAATGGTTGCTTTGAAGATGGGGAGCAAGTTTCCAACCACTTTTTATCTGTTGCTGTCTTCTTCTTCAGTCTGCTATCATTTCACTTTCCAATGGGGGTCAAGCTGGCAATTACCGCTCCAATTGCTGTTTATAATATTTAACTGTTTCTATCTACATGCACAGAAATCCAGATGAATTACTTACATTCAGAGTCCAGCCAGAATCACATAGATTTGAAACAGAAATTCAGAAACTCCTCCACAAATACTGACGTAGATGCTGCAGGATGCCAATTTTTAACTGGAAAAAAAGACATAAGTAACCGTGCTTTTAAATAAGAAACATAACCAGAATAGCACCACTTTGCAACCAGTTGAGTTGAGTCCCCATAGGAAAGAGACAGGCTGCAGACGAGCTGCACTCACTGAGTGATTCAGGTTGATTGCAACCTGTTTGCGTTTATAAATTAGACTGCAATTATTTTCAATCACTCACCAATCGTTCTGAAAATGATTGCAGCCAGTCGGAGTCAGACGACAACTGTTTGGAGACAGGTTGCCTCCCATCACATGAGCTCTGCAATCACCTTGCAGTTGACAGTCGTCGGCCGGAGGTTAAAGGTGCTGCACGCTCAACCCCTGGGCAACCATTTAGTTGTTGCATCAATGTGCAATAATCTCCAAAACAAACAAACAATAAAAAATACAAAAATTCAATGCAAACACAGGGCAACCATTGATTTTTTTCCTGTTCTCAAGGAGGTCACTGTCCTATTTTGACTCTAGTGACTGAGCCATTAGTTAAGCACTAGATATATCTATGAATAAGCAGGAAGTTATTAATTGAAGGTGTGCTAATCAGCAGAAATTAGAAATAAACACGTAAAATTGTTAGAGAAATGCATGGATTGTCTAAACATTTGAAAAACTAAGCGAACACTTTGAATAAATAGAGAGGAATATTTGGTAGAGGTTTAGCTGACACTGTTGGCCACAGCTCGTGGGAGTGGTCACTAAGTATAATGAATAGATGTTCCATTGAGCAGTAATATAAGTAAATGAGTGAATGATTGGCATAGTAAGGAAACAGTATGAATAAACAGTTGATAAAGTTCGCTAACCCCGGGTGAGCTGAATGCCATCACTAGGAGTGAAAGGTAAGCTGGAAGAAGTGTAGATACAACTGGAGCTTAGTTCAAGTAAGCGTGGTAAGTGGTACTGATGAGGGGCTTCTTGAGTCTATCTGATGTGCCTGTGAGGTATGTTAGATAAAAAAGTCTGGGAGCCACTGCTGTAAGAGGATGGTTTTTAACAAAAGAAGGCATTTGCACTCTTCTGATTTGAAGCTATGCAGCTGAACTTAACATCCAGACCAAAACTAGCAGCCATCCAGTTTTTAGATTCTGCAGACCTGTATTAATGAATGCATTCATGACTCTTTGTGGCACTGCGCTCATCTCCCAGCTTTCTGCTTAATTACCATAAGCACCGCTTGTTGGCAATGGCTGCAGTTTGATTACAAACACCTGTTATTTGACTACAGTCACCTGTTGTTTGTCTGCAAAGATGGGCCACTGTGTTGATGCAATGGCATGTTATGAATTCTACGCCCACTGCTACTGACTCCAGGTCAGGTTTTGCGAGCTCTCGCGGCAATGGATGGCTGGCCTCATAAAAGCTGGATCAGCCCGGCAGAGGTTTGCTGAGAGGCATCTGTGAGTTCCTTGAAGACTTCCCATCTTAAACTGGCCGCACATATGAAAACACAGACATCCATTTCAGGTATTTGAGAGAAACTGGGACCTGGAAAACCCACCGTCACAGTAGCTTCTGCTCTTCTCTCTCACACACGCTCTGCAGGCACACTTACCAGACAGAACTCGTGTACAACATGAACAAATGCTTGACACCTATACACACACATACCATCAGACACCGCAAGCCATGGATGATGGTGTGATGGAATTCTGGGTATCATCTGCGGTGAAGGCGTGTGTGTGTCTGTGTGTGTGTGTGTGTGTGTGTGTGTGTGTGTGTGTGTACTCCCTCCTCCCAGTGCTCAATCTAATACCCTGTCATCATCAATAACCTCACCAGTGCTGACTCACTGGCTTTTACAACTATGAGGTTTGGGCCTTACTCACAGCCACAGACCCTCGTCTCCATCTCTGTCTGTCTGTCAGCCCACTGCACACATACACACACACACACACTGGAGTTTTGCATGTGCCTGTGGAAGATTTTATGCATACATGCAATCAGCATGCACGCTCACTTGCACACGTATTCTTCTATAAAGATGTGTCCGCACAGGTACGGATGTGTCACTTCAAACCCTTTACCACCCACCCACACACACAGTCACTCCCAATCAGACCACAATCCATCAGAATAATTGACTATCATCAGGCAGACACAGACTCATCATCTTTACCACTAAGCATGTCACCCCCTCCTCCCACCTACTCCCCCATCATCCCCATCCTAATTGCCTCCAGGCTTTCATTTAATTTTCTTTACAGCCAGCAAATATGGGAGTTATTTTACATTCACATGAGGCTGTAGATATGTACGGAGTGTGCACGTATCTACCAAACCATATTTATTATTGTAGCTCACTTCGCAGGAGGTCGGTGCTGACGAATGTGGAGACGGGCGGTGTCAGACGATGATGATGCTGAGCATCTGATGGGGTGAGGCCACACGAGTCCTGACATTTTTAAGGACAATGTGATGATGAGTGTGTTGATGGGAAGGGTTTTTCTTTTTTCTGATTTCCTCCAGCATAAGATGTCAGTCAAAACTCTGTTCATAGCCAATAAAAGGGTTATAAATTTACAAACCCAATTTCATGATGAAATTTTATGATTTATTGATTTTAAAAACAAAATAGACACATTTGATCAGGGCATGTAAAGCTGTTTGTAGTCCAGCTCGTAGTTTTGGGGGGAGAAGTAAAGACAGCACAGTTACCCATTTTAGGACTGTTTCCCCCCTCGGGTGTAAGAAAAAGAACACACCGTCCACTTTTAACATATGGCTGCATCAGACGCTTCTATATTAACTCTGTATTGAAAAGGTTTCTATTTGTAGAATGGGATAAAGTTAGTGGATGTGGACTGGATTTGACACTTCAGGCGGACAGATTGAGTGAGGAGATATGTGAGCTTATCTAATTAAATGACAACTTCAGGACAGTTATCAGTTATCAAACTGAACATTTCTGTTCAGTTTAAACACAAATCTCCAAACAAAGTCGTAAACGTCCCACTGAAGAAGAGTGCAGAAATCTGGCGGTTGTGATCATGGTCAGAGTGCCAAAATGTGCGTAATTGCAATTGAATGTTGTTGTTTCTTGTCAATGAAGCACTTTCCTGACATTTTAAGCACCCAATCCCCCCTGGAATCCCCACAAAGGCCACATGGAGCTCCCCGGACCCCACTTTGAGAACCAGTGATCTGACTAGCTGGCAAGGTCTGTTTCTAAAAGGTGCGCACCTAACTGGCTGGAGCCAGGGCGGCGTATTGCCTTTCACACGCTTCTAAAATACTCTCCGGGCAGAGCCTGAAAGGGTTACTGTTTCCCAAAGTGCCTCATTCTGCGCAGTCGAGAGGGGGCGGCTGAGTGGCGCCGTCGAGTCAGAGACGCAGTTTCTAAAAACCCCGAGACATCATCAAGAAAGAAGCTGACAGTAAGGAAAGCAGCCCCTGCTCCCCTCCCCTCCCGCTCCTTCTCTTCCTCCTTCGCTGGCATGCTGCCGTTCTTCTCCTCTGCTTACCAAATCCCCCCCTTAGCGGTTCTGTCACAATAACCGGGCGGCAAGTGTCAAATGCGGCTCTGGCCGCAAGAAAACACACAAATGGCTTAAAGGCACACAAAATGCGCTCAGTGGAAACACTCCGCTTTCAGACGTTTAGTCATAGCTCTGTTGAACTCGTTGATTGTATTTAGACCAATAATATAAACACAATTTAGAAAACCCTACTTACAGAAAATTACTCCTCTCTTTGATTTCACGGGACTTCATCCCCCCCCCTTCTCCCCTTCCCTCCCCGCGCGTCTCCAGCGCGTTTAATTGCCCATATCTCTTTAACTTGCAGACAGCATGCCCAGGCTCTCCAATTAATAGTCTGCTAACGTCAAAAACAGTTGACCATTGTTTTATGGGCTTTGTGTTCTCTCTCTCTTTCTTTCTCTCTCGCTTTCTCTCTCTCTCTCTCTCTCTCTCTCCCTCTCTCTCGCTCTCTCCAGGGCGGTCAGACTTGAATAGGCGCCTGTCTGCTCCAGTCCACCTCTATACAAATACCTCATTGGAACTTGTGTGGAGCTTCCAGAGTAAAAAACACAGAGAGACCCCAGACACTGGAGGCTTTGCGCGTCTGCTCTTGCGATTTCATCATCTGACACTGTTTGAAAAGTCTGAATCATATTTTAGCTATTATGTTAACACCTCGGAGCTCAGGAGCGAGTTGGAGATGAATGCGTGTGCGTGGCCTCTCCTCCTCGCTCTCCCTCTCTCGCGCTCTCCGGTTGAGACAAATGAATGCCAGGTCTGTGGAGGCGCTTGAGGTATGCGTTGCGCATTAAGCAGCATAGTAAATCAGCCTTTTCTAAAATCACTGTGACGGCGTGGAGCGTCAGACACTCCACACAAAGTCACCGAAACTTTATAGTAGTTTGTAACTCCACTCCACTTCGGAGCCCGGCCGTCTACACTGTAAAAAAATATATCATTTGCAAAAGTCTTTTCACCCTTTATTATTATTATTATTTTAATAAAGCGAGGTACAGTTTCAGGGGTTTCCGGTTGAAAAACACACGAATATTGCAAGAATACTTCAGCGTCATCGCTCTGATATGTGAAATCTCTCCAGTCACCCCGAATGGAAACCAGTGAAACGTATCTCTGTGGCAGGGAAAGATTTTTACAGCTTAATGAAACATTTTTAGATAGTTTTTTTTTTTTTACAGTGTACACGCCCCTTTGGATATACACAGTGGTGTAAGCATGGGTTGACACTAACACATGTTGAAAAGATGGACTTTATTGCTAAAACGTGTAACCATAACATGTACACTGATATGTTGGGTTTTTTTGTATTTATTTATTTATTTTTTTGTCATTTTTAGAAATATTCAAGTAGACATCTCCCATATTTTTTTTAATTCTGGTATACTCTGCTATTCTCTGTCCTTATGCTCTATACTCACAAATCGTTAAAATAATAAATAAAACGTACAGATTTGTTTATTCCTACAATACTATGTATTCCAAAAAAAAAGCTGAGTTCACGCCTTTATATATATCTTTAACCTCAACTTTTCTTCTTCTTTTTTTTACAATTTAATTATTATTGATATTAATATACAAAAACTCTAGGCAGCATTGCAGTGAAATAACAGTCAGCATCAATGTTCAGTTGAAGAAGAAGAAGAAAAAGGTCACCTCTTGGAGAAGTGTAGCATATGCAATCCATTTTCAATGTCTCTTAAAAATATCAACAAAACAAAATGCTCCTTCCTCACGAAGTGCTCGTGTTCCCCTCCGAAAAAAAATGTCAGGGTTGAGAATAAAATATGGTCCTGGTTCAATTAGAAAAAATAGCTGCATTTTTCTTAAATATGTACAATGTTGGTATTTCACTTAAAATGCTATATAAAAAAATAGATTTGCTATGGTGCCCACCTCTGTAGAGAGTTAACAGTGCAATAGAAACCGTATTTCCAGTCCACTCCCCCGTCGACCACCACCACCACCGCCACCACCACCACCACTACTACTACTTCCTTCCTTAGAGAGAATCAGCACGAACACTTGCACTCTGAGATGATTGGGTATTGCACCTGTATCCACGTACAGTATTTCTGTTTTAGAAAGCCTTGACAATACCACCGGAGGAAAATCTTGGCGATTGACTTGACAGGTTTGCAAGACATCCCCTCGGGGAAGGAGCACGAGCGCTCAGAGAAACAGTTTCCCTCTTTGATGTAACGTGGCCAGAACCTCACACCCAAATCTTTCCAGGTGTACACCACCGGGCAGTGCGTATAGGTCCACAGCCACTGCAGGAATTTCCTACGGGCTTTCTTGCCTACTTTTACCTTCTTTCCATAGGGAGTCTCTGTGAGGTCCAGCTTTTTAATATCGTTGGGCATAGGCCCCTGCGGCTTCACCTGGTTATCTGGCGCGGAGAAGTTCACCAGCATGGGGGGGCTGATGGACATGAAGTTGGGGTCAAAGTTACTGCCGAGTCTTTTCCTCAGAGTCCTCTCGACCAAGTCCTGCTCCCGGGGGTCGTACTCCGGGTCCGGGTCCTCCTTCAGGTCGGGCACTGGGAGGTGATCGCTGGGCGAAGGGCGGAGGCGAAGGTAATGCTGGGAAACTCCGAGGTGAACGCAAACCAGCGCGTAAACGAACAGCGTTTGAGAGAAGCCCATAATTCCTCTTGTTCAACGCACGGGCTCTTCTCGCGTGAATAATACTCAGTTCTTTTCCCGGTTACTGTGTTCTGTGCAGTCACCAGTCCGGGGCTTCATAAATAGTAGAAGTTCAGTCACCAGCAAGGCGATACTTTTAATAGACCACGTCGGGTTTGAATGACATGGAGCGGAGTGCTTTGCTTTTTAGGGCTCCTTCAACTTTGCAATTTACCCGCTGTTGCAACTGTGCAGCGTGGAAGCGGTGCACCCCGCTCTCTGCAGAAAGAGTTAAGTCAAAAAAAAGAAAAGAAAAAAGGGAAAACTCGAGCGCCTATTCACGCTCTCTCCTGCTTCACCCCGCTCCTCAGATTCACTTCGGGTTTCTCTCGGTTGTCATGGTTACCCCGAGGACTCGAAGCCACGACGAAACTGTCTGCACTGGATGACAGCGGCCGAGGCGAGAGCTGCATGGACTGAAGTGTTTTCTGAAAGGGACAGAATAGATCCGGAGCTCCCGGGAGAGAAGGGCGCACAAAAGAGCACTTCACCAAGTTTTAAATGTCACGCGCCCGGCAGCGAGGGCTGCCTTGGCCAATGTTATTTTACGCACGGCTTTTAGAAACGTGGCTTCTCTTAACGTCGCCTGGCGCTCTCAGGTTTGACAAGGTCCCAGAGCGCACAGTCCACGGACCGAGGAGAGGGGGCGGGGAGTGGGGTAGTCTCTGCAGCCAGTCTCCTGCGGTATTCCAGCCCGTCGATGCGCACTTTCCCTGAAAATGACAGAAAACTTGGAGGGGCCGTGTGGCACAATCTCAGTTTTTTTTTTTCAGGACGCAACAGCCGCTTATCTTTCCAGAGGATGTTCCAAATCGCAGAGCAGCTCGGTTTTACATGTAAAAGTCTCGCTTGTAATATTCCCACAGAACTCTGGCTTTTGCGTGTAAAAAAAAAAAAGAAGTAGAAGAAGAACGATGAAAACACAGCTTTCCAGCAAAATGCAGCCTCACTGCACGTGAAATGCAAACTGCGTAAAGACAGAAAACGTGGTTGGGTCAGAGTTCCTCTCAGTGTGGCATCGCTGAATCTTCACAACACCAGCAACAAAATAAAAAAAATCAATAAATACAAATAATATTAATTTTAAAAAATCTCCTAATCGCAATGTCGGTGCATGACGAGAGAGTCCATAATCTGCTTTTTTTGTTCCCCGGTCTATGAAAGCGGTCAATTCCTGAGGGAGCCTCTCTCCTCCTTTGATAACTGGGTACAGCAGCTACTAAGTCGCTCCTACTTCAGGAGTGTGAGAGACTTGGCGCTGGAGCATTTCTTTGCTTAGGCACACTGTGTGTGAGTGTGTCTGTAGCGAGTGGTGCTCAGTCCCAAGTTAAATATCCCCCTCCGACGGTACAAAGTGTCAGAGGGGCCTGCCCACCCTGGCCACTTTCACTATGATTGACAGCCCCCCCCCCCCAACCCTCCCCTCACAACGTGGAAAATATCAGCCACAATGAGGATCAACTGGGTCCTAAAGCACCAGCGTTTTTTTTTTATCGCATTTAAAAGCAATATTCCCAGACACACAGGATAATACAAGAGATTTTTTTTTTTTACCCCTCTCTCTTTCTTACACACTGTAAGTATAACAGCAGCTGCTTCTCCTGCGGTTTTCATCAGCAGAGTGTCTCTGATGCACTAATAGGTTCAATGCGCTGTCAATACTCGGCTGAAGTGTAAAAGAGTTTCGTGAACTTTCCCATGAAAATGATGGGAAACGTTTGGTAGCTTGTCTGCGGAAAAGGGGCATCACATTCCACCTTTGTTCATCGGGATTTGGGTCTACACAGGAATTGGCCCGTTGAACTCAGGGGTCACAAAATAGGCGCATAATTAAGGGGCTATAAATGGCCGTGGATAACTAAGCGGTACCTTTCCCATGCTAAGCAGTCATTAGGGGAAAATCAACTATTAAACCATGTTTATTTTCCCATAATCCAAATTAGAACTTACACAAACAAGTGAAATTTATTGACAGTCAAATCGCTTAAACATGTTCGGTAGACGCACTAAATTGATTTAGGAGCCGCGTTGAAGTCGATCTCCATTCCAATGAACATTTAAACATTTTCAAAACTTTAATAAACTTAAAAAAAGAGAAAATTTAAACATGCTTTGAAATTAAATTTTCCATCAAAAGCTGGTCAAACTTCATCAGGACGCGCTTGCTCTGAATTTAAACCTGACTCTTGGTTTCATTTACCTACGCAGTCTGGATAGGCTGTGATTGTGCTTGTCTTTTGTAGTAGTCACTAGAGGGCGGTGAACTAGCATGGTGAGGACATGAAGCCAGGGGCTCCCCACACTCGCCCTCACAGTTTGACTACTCATGTTTGAGTCCATGGGGAAAGAATGTTCACTCGTAGTTAGGGTGCAGCTCGAGTGAAATTGCTCAGCAGCTCTGTAATCAAACTTCTAAAAGACTCCACTGAGGGCAAATGAAGTAGTTAACTGGAATCATACTCACTAAGAGTATAATATAAGAAATTCCACAGTTGCGAGATGGAATAATTTTTATCACAAGAAGTGCTGTAATTTCAGTGTCTTGCACAGTTCTTCAACTTCATTATCCAGGTCTAACCAGATGGAAAAAGTTGCCAGCAGTCTTTGGCATCCTGTGAGTAAATTCCCTCTGACCCCCTCCTAACATCTATCCAGACACACAGAGTCATAATCTGGTTAATGATTAGGGTGCCGGTGTAGACAGAACTCAGTGGGCTGCAGGGACAGTGAGGCTGAGCCGGCTACTGTAGTACCGGCTGTTCCCATTGTCTTCCTCCACAGCTCTTGGTGTGCTGGACTGAGAGAGAAACCCCATGCCGGGAGAAACACTTCCTCAGTCCCACGCCCAAATACTCTAGAAACCCAGCAATGAGTCAACCCCCATTTACTGGCTAATTACTGGAGATAAAGACAGGGAAAGAAGAGAGGAGGGGACCGGTGGACACAGTGGGGAAGGGTCGAGGTGATGCTGAGCATGTGTGGTGGTGGTGAGTGGGGGAGATGGCAGAGAGGTGGTGGTGATGAAGAAGATGGATTCACCAATGGGGTAAGGGTGGGAGGGTAGTTTTAGTGCTGGATGACAGTTTGCTGTGGAATGGCTAATTAAATAACGGCGTTAAAGGACCCCGGCTTGCTTTAACGAAGCCCTTCAACCTCTGACGAGCGGGTCAAACTATGGAGGAGAGAGCGGGGAGGGGGACTGGTGCTGAAAATTGGCCTTGTATAACAAGGGGACTTAGTCCTTTGGTTGTGCAGTGATTGTTCACGCTCCCTTAGGCCTCAATAGGGCGCATGTGAAGGGGTGCTGGGGCAGCGGGGGTGCCCTAAGGCATAGATTTGACTCCCTTCTCCTTTTTCTGCTATGAATGCTATACAGACATGCACTCCCACACATAGCACACCACAAACACTTACACACACTAACACACCTACAGCTCCATACAAAGGCCTCTACCCAAGGTCCAGACAGGAGCTTATGCACTGCAGGGGCACAGCAAGGGGCAGCCCAGGCCAGACTGGCTGACTGTGCCCACTGAGGACTGGTAGAATGGCACAGATGGGTGGATGGAGATGGACAGATTGTAGAGGAGAGACGGGGGGGGGACTAAACATAAGAAACTCACAAACTAAGACAAAATATTACCTGTCAGAAGATTAGTTAAGGAAAGTCATGGAATTTGGCAAGCTGCTGTGGCTATCTGTGGCTTGAGTGGCAGAGATAGAACAAATCCCAGAGGCCACACCCCATCAAATAAAAAGATATGACCAGAGAACGTCTCATAATTCGTTTTGTGTTGTGGCATCTACAGCAGAACACTCTCTGATGGGACTTTGGCAGTCTGACAGATTTCAGAACCAATCAGAGCCTGAACATTTTGTTTTTTTGAGCTGTCAAATTAGCAGAAGCATTTTTCAGTATTTCAGATAAATATTTGCAGAAACGTTGAGATTAGAACAACATCTAATGTGTTGGAAAGTCATTTTAAATGTGCTTGATGTGACGTATTATGTCCTTAGACTCCCTGACAGACTTCTGTTGCCTTGCAGCAGCTTACACAGAAATGCTCCCACTGCAAATACATAGCTTTCACCATTGCTTGTCAATATTGCATATCCCTTTATTCCCCGCTGCCCTGTCATCTTCTCCAGGCTTACTCCCCTCTTCCTTCTCCCCCATATTCGACTCTGTCTCCGAGCTTTAACCGAAAGCAGATGGCTTGGGAAGCATGTCAAAAATCTGTCTCCCGTTAACACTACTTTTGAAGCCCCCCCTCCCTCCTGCTACATTTTTTTCCCTCTCCCCTAAAATTCATCATAAAGTTATTTTTGCAAAAATATCCAGTAAACAGCATCAAAGTGATATTTTTCCCCCTTTTCCTCTAAGAGAAGTAAAGAAAGCTGAACTAAGTGTAAGGCTTGTTATTCAAAGAACGCCGCGCCACGCTGTTGTTCAGTCTGAAGTCAATCTGAGCAGGGCCCCGCATCCTTTGTGTCTATTACGGCATTCCAGTCGCGATGGAGAAAATGCTGCTCCACGCGTGATCAAAAGCTGTGATTAATGGTGATCATATCGTAGACAGCTCATTGGCTTTGTGATGTGACGGCGGGGCCCACTTTGAACTCTGAGACTGAAGAACTTGAGCTAAGCCAGGAAACTTTACTGTGGCACAAGCACTGTGAATATGAATGTTTTTCTTTAGGTTTTTGTACGTGTTCAGTCACTCATTACCGAAGCTGTTCAATACCTGAGTTTTCCTTTTTATGAAGATTTCGTATGGCGGTGCACATGCAAAGGACGGGGCTTGAAAGCTGAAAGTCACATTTCTGTCGTATTGACAGCTAATCCTAAAAAAACAATCCTATGATCGGAAAGTGAAATGACATTGGAAATAATAATCTTCTTTTACTTTGTCGAATGCAGTGTTCCTATTGAGGAAAAATTAAGCTCCAGCAATAACAAACACGATGCTGGTTTTTCAGTTGTGATGTCACCCATTGGCTGGTGGAATCCCGCTTCTTTGGAAGAGACAAAGTTGCCGCTCACTAATGCATAATACTAGAACAAGAATAGGATGGCAAACTTAGATATTTTTAAATTTGTTTACCAGTTACCATCAGCTGTCGTGACCAATTTGTCACAGATTAGTTGAGCATGGAACACCCTCGACCTCTGAGCAACCATGTTCAATCTCAAGGTGATTGCACAGGTTGCCTGGTGGGAGGCAACCTGTCTTCAAACATTCGCGACCTGACTCTAACAGGCTGCAACCGCTCTGCTATCTGCGTACAGATAGCAAATTAACTCTGTCTTATTGCCATTCAATCCGATGTCATGGCAAAGCATGTAATAGACACCGGCATGTCTATTACAAACATTATTAACATATTTACATTGACATACATATTAGCTGCCCAGCTTAATTGTTTCTGACTATTAAGGAACCTGGAATGTACGTCATATGTGTTTTGGATACTACTGACTTTTTGGCTTTAAATATATTATCTCCCCCTGCTGGTAATGCAACTTCTGCATACATGTCCATTTCACATTCTGGAAAGGCAAGCATGAAATGGATATGGTGGACCTGCATGTCTATTACACGTTTTGGCGTGATACTGGGTTTTTCCATTTTATTGCCATCTTTACACAAAATATCTCTGAAGACAGCAGTTGATCACAGACCTCAGAAATTTTACCAACCTCATAAATCAAGAGAGAATATTAGACTTCTGTGCAGTATTACATAGAGCAGCCGCCCCCTGCTGGGCCTGATAAAGAACTTAGCTTCCTTTTTCTTACCAACATAGTAAATGGAGCCAACAGCCACATAATCACAGTCTGATAATAATGTCATCAGCTTTTAAAGTAGTCATAGACCAACGTATTTGTGATTGCAAGTCATAATGATTTGATCAAATGTCATGGTAACTAAAAAAACAGCTGATTATAAGAGAAAAAAAATCGGGACCTCAGTGTGGCATCTGTGTAATCTGTAGGCAACTTGCCAACATTTTTCACATGATCTGAAAACGTGTTTGTTTCGGCACAACAACGAAAGTAAGAAGATCGCCCAGTTGGGGTGGCTGTAGCTCAGCATCGACTAATCATAGTAGGTAGAGTGGTTTCCCCATGATCGGAAGGTCGGGGGTTCGACTCCACTGAACGGCTACCCTGAGGTACCCCTGAGCAAGGTACCGTCCCTACACACTGCTCCCCGGGTGCTGCATTGGTGGCTGCCCACTGCTTCACTGGGGTGAATGGGTTAAATGCAGAGGAGTAATTTCCCTACGGGGACTAACACATACACACACACACATCAGAAGGTTGGTGGTTCAACCTCTGCCTGCTCCAGTCTGCATACCAAAACTCCTTGGGCAAGATGCTAACCCCAAGTTGCTCTCCGATGCATCCACTGGAGTATGAATATGTGTAAATGTTAGAGAAAATAAAAAGCTAAGTTTCTATAAAGGACCTGTATGTAGGATTTAAGGATTTCTGCAGTGTTCACAGTAATTGAATATAGTGTTTTCACAGTTATGCTTTTTATTGAGTTTATAATTACTAATCATCATCATCATCATTCTGTTTTTTATTAGCTTAGAGCAAATCCTTCAGATCTATATCGAGAACGGTTAGTATAGTTTGAATTCAGTGACCTCACATCTACATCAAACCCTACAAACTCCACCTCTGAGTTTTCACCATCAATGAAAAGTTTGAGTACTATTGCTACAGATGACTTTAAAAAAGGACCTCTTTCAAAGAAGACTTTATTATTATAAAGTAGCTGCAGTTAAGCAGTGAAAAAAACATATATTTAACTATTATGTGCTTGTTTCGGCGTTTGTAATGGCCTAGCTGGGTCACTTGGAAATAAGCATTGTTGGTTTCCGTAAGTCATTCCCATTTTTCTTCATGAATCGCTATTTTCCTGTAATGACGTCTGGCAGCTTTTAATTGGCTTTGGCGTGCCCTCACAAAATTCCAGGGTGATTACCCTTATTCACATCGTGTAAAGTTGAAATAAAAAGAGGATCTCAACAGTTCGAAGCATCCCATGGTCTTCATCTATCCCTCTCCTTTTATATTTGTTGCATCCCCTTTTGGAAAACCCCAAGAGTGCCCCCATCCTTCCTCTGTCATATCCTCCTCCTCCTCCTCTGGCTCTCCCACTGTCCCACCCTCCCTTCTTGCCTCCTCGGCCCCCCTCAGATCAGGGAGTGATGAGGGCGGAATTAAATTGATCGCCACCTTCCGGAAAACAACAGGAAAAAACAGCGCATTCCAAACGCCAGGAGGGCGTTCCCCCTGGTCTTCCCTATGGCAGGATGACATCACTGGCCAGCCGCCAACAGCCTGGAGAGAAGGAAAGGCTGGGAGAGAAAGAGAGAGCGCAAGACAGAGAGATGAATAAAGAAAGCGAGGGGAAAATAAGTAGGATATACGAAATGTCAAGACTCAATGGTGTGTCAAGTGGTGTGTGAATTGGATGCCATGGCAGAGATGTGAGAGCTGCGACAGTGTACTACATCACAGTTTATTTCGACACTTAAATAATGTATTTTCAATCTCTGTGAATGCTAAAGCTTTAATCTGTTATTCTAATCTCCTTTTCCATCAGTGAAATCGTTGTTGGCACACTCTATCGATCACTCTCTGGATGCTTGTTAACGGTCTCGATTTACATGAGAAGAGAAATGGAGAAGCAACTACAATGGAATAAAGACTTAAAATGAAAACAATTTGGTTATTTCAAATTCTGCTGTCCCACTTGAAAAGATTACATTTTGAAAAACAATTGTGTTTCAAAATGTGTCATTACCCCCGTTTTTTTATCACTAACTAAAGAGTAATTTCATGTAACCACATGTCTTTCAGAAGCTCTGTCTAACTTAGGTAAACCCTGACCACAAGTAACTGGCAATTCGTTCATTCTCCCGACCACTAAGCCATTGTGTTGCCACAGGCCATCTTGTCGAAATGAAACAGTTTGCCCACAGCCACTGACCACAACAGATGTTCCCTTGCCCGACGCTCTCCGCAGCATGTGTGTTCTGTTGAGTCTAGAGCCAAGATACTTCCATGGACTGGCACTGGGTAACAAAAACAAAGGGAGGGAAATTCTACGATGGCGTCTCCACCAGTCTGTGACGGGCTTCAGAGTGAGAGCGTCCCATTGCACGGACGTGACGGAGCGCATCGGTGTCACGACCCGCTCTCTTTTGGGCAGTTCTCCGAGTGGCAGTGCTGGGATCCTGGTGCCCTTTGGTCCTCTAGTGTGTTTGTGGAACACGCAAGAAGGTACAAGGGTGACGGCCTGCCCAGATGCCAGGAGGACTGGGAAGGCTTTGGGAAATGTCTCGCTGGTGTGTGAGCGCGCAACACCTCTGCTTGGGGGGTTGCCCGCTTGGTTGGGAACTGGACGGAGAGGGATGGTGTCTGACAACAGCCCAAGTGTGCACTCAGTAAGCTCGTTTGTGCAAAAGATGTACCAAATGTTGACTCACACTGGTTTGCTAATCAGCAGCCACAAGCCCCTGGAGCCATGTGTAAACAGGAGCGTCTGCCCTTTTTCTGTCACCTTAGGGGGGAACAGAATTAGGCTTCAGAGAGGCAGGTAGGCATGAAAAGTGAGAGTAATGAAGTGCCAAAGTTATGAGATATTAAATTGGTGTGGTAGAAGAACAGCACATCAGTAAAATTCCCTTCGACCTCATTAGAGCTAAAGCCGAAACGCTCTTAATGTCTTAATCAAGGATTCAAGATCCATCCCACCCACCTTTCACTGTAAATAAGAATCTTTTCCTAATTGACTGCCTGCTGAAATAAACATTAGTGAAGGAGTAGCTACAGACAGCAGATTCCCACAAAGATGATTAAAAAACCTGACGTAATGAAGCCAACTTTAGGTAGGAAAAACCTCCGTTCTATATCAACATGGTGTCCGATTCTTGTTCTTTAATTCTTTAATTCACACTTTTATGCCTCAGTTAACCTTAAAACTAGTTGCACTGCGAAAGAGGAACCAGACAAAAGATACCTCCCTCCATACACTGAGCAGGAGGCAGAAGCTGTTAAATGCATTTACGCTCCAATAACTTTCACAAGTGCAAGGGACGTGAAGGGAAAGAGAAAGGGAGAAAAAGTAGATCCATAAAGAGCTATGGATACTATGGATCTGTGCTTGTGTCTGCTTGATAGCCAAACAGGATGGCAGTTGTGCCAATAACCTTGCTGACCTTACTTAAACTTGAATTTGGCCTGATGACAGATCATGCTTGTTTAAGTCTACTCCTTATTACATGTCCAGATCAAGACACCCTGAAATTCAAAGTGCCACAGCAAACAGTGACTTCAACAATTTTGGCGAAGAAGAACATCGTGGCATGTGCAGAGCGCTGATCTCAAACCCTTTAACATCTTTGGGATGAGTCGAAGGCCAGATCAGACAATTTTCCCAGAGAATTAGATTCAAATGACTTCATACCTTGTAATTCATGTGCTAATATTCATTTGTATTACAGGAATTTAATATCGAAGTATAAAATATTATCGTAGAGGTCAATTCATTTTATATAATAATGTTAAGACCCTATAATAATAGAAAGAAACCTCAACATTCAGGCGACCCTCTATGATCATGCACTTGGAAACAGTGGGAAGTTCCCTTTTACAGGAAGTAGGAACCCACTGGCCATTTTCACACCTACTCAATTCAATTCAGTTTTATTTATACAGCACCAGATCACAACAACAGTCACATCAGGGAGCTTTATATTGTATAGACCCTACAATAATACAACAGAGAAAACCCCAAGAATCATACGACCCCTATGAGGAAGCGCTTTGGTGACAGTGGGAAGGAAAAACTCCCTTTTAACAGGAAGAAACCTCCGGCAGAACGAGGCTCAGGTAGGGGCGGGGCCATCTGCCGCGATCGGTTGGGCTGAGAGAAGGAAGACAGGACAAAAGACATGCTGTGGAAGAGAGACAGAGATTAATAATAATTAATGATTAAATACAAAGAGGTGTATAAACTCATGTTGAGTGGAAAAGGCTACACCTATTGTAGTGCATCTAAGGATTCAGGGTCACCCGGACCATCTCTAACTATATGCGTTAGCAAAAGAGAAAGATGTCAGAGGAACGTGAAGGCAAAGTTTACTCCGTTTACTGTGGTCTGAATCAATTGATGAGTTTGTAAACTTGTAGCTTTTCTCCATGATTTGGTTTCTTTTCACACAGAAAAAAATACAAGTGAACTCCAAGCGAACCAAAACGTGCCACTACAAACCACGTGAGAATGTTTAGTCCGCTCATTGGCCAGATGTGTCTGGGGTGAGAGCAACAAAGGAATAAGGGACTGAGTTCTGCACTACTGGAGAACACAGAGAATTCATTTCATGGCTAGTTGCTAGCCTGCACACACCTTTGCACATTTTTGCACATAGCCCCTTACTGCATCCCAGAATACAAACATACGTGGAGGTTTTTTAGGGTTCACACTACACATGAAACACTCTGTAGTTCGTCAGGAGCAGGACCGAGACCAACTCATTTAAAGTGTATCTGTGCAGTTGTTTACTGGTCTGCACCCGAGTTTGATTACTGTGTTCATATCTGCACAAGCGAACCACACCAAGGAGAGACACAAAGCAGGGTTCAAGTAAAATGGACTAAACACTGGGCCTGAGCGACCCAAGTGCCATTCTTTACTAGTCCTGTCCAGCATTTCCTTTTTTAAATAAACTATTATAAGCTGTAGTTGTGTTTTATAAACTTTAGTTATAAGCTAACTAAATTCCTCAACCTTAAAGTGGACCTATTTTATGTTTGCATGATTTGTACCTCAAAATAGTCCTTGCTTTTCATATACTAGGCCCTGCAGATCATCTACTACTTGAAACGACCTACGTTTTTAAATTTGCAGTTCATATATCACACAGGTATCTATCTAATGCTGCTTTTCTCAAGCTTCTTGTCAGTATAATTCTGAGACTGTTTAGGTGTTCGATGGAGGATGTAATTGTGAACATAAAAGTGTAATGAGACAGAGAGAGAGCGAAACAGAATTCAGGAGCCGGGCACCTCTCAGCGTCTGTCTGTTAACAGCGTGTGCATCGTGAATGTGTGTGTATGTGTGTGTGTGTGGTGTAATTACAGCCAGGTCTCCGGCATGGAGCCCAGTAGAAGTATCGTCAGTCTGTCTGTGGCATGTGGTGGTAGTGCTGACCTCTCCTCTCCTCTCTTCTTCTCTCCTCCTCGCTCACACAGGTGATAACAGCAATGCTGTTTCTCTGTCCACGTATCAGAAATTAATTGTATTTATTTTTAATGAGCACTGACTGTTTTTATTTTCACTGGCAGTCAGTGCTTTGAGTGTATTGTGGACTGCATGCTTATTGCTTGGAGCATGTTCGAAAGGCAAAGAAACCAGCAATCGGTCAGCTCCAGTCACTATTACCTGACACAGTGTCCATGTTGGTGTCACTGTCAGCCATTTCTACCTTGCTGCTCTCTTGGAGTCAGCCTACATTTCTACTTTAAGGGTTGCTTGAATAAAAGTCGGTTATTTAGATGGGAAAGTGAAGTCATGTTGGATAATTTGAAGGCGTCATCTGCAAATCATATGTGCCTCTACCATCGCTGCTGAAACCGTTTGTTCCAACATTAGGCCGAGAGGTTTTAGGCACAGTCCAGTTGTTTTTTGGTGGAAATATGCAGAGCTGGTTTTACATATATATAGCACAGATTATAGACTGGAATAGAGGTGAACATCAGCTTTTTGTTTAATGTTTGGTCGGTTGACATTAATGTGAGGGTCTGGTTCTCAACCAGGCCTTGAAGTGAAGCTGAGATGGAGGTGTGTGCCGCACAGCTCTATTATTTCTGCGTGAGCGTATTGATAACAGCACCCGAAGAAGCGTGTCGGGGGGGCCGTCTGTAAATTGTGCGTGTCTTTGTTTGCGTGTACAGTCTGTGTGTTCCAGCAACCGCGTCAGCGTACGAGGAATGTCACAAGACATGGCAGATCCTAATGATCAACATCGTGATGCTGTGTTACATGTGCCGCGTGGTTAGTGCGCATTAACCCAAGGCTGCCTCTGTTGTGGTGAGACGAGGGTTTCATGCCAGGCATCGGACAAAAATTAGATGAAAGTGCTCAGAGGTGACATTCCACGGGAAGTCATTTTATTCCTTTGAAAGTTGAATCAAAAAACGTGTCAGTGACAGTTTGCAGTGGAAACATTTGAAACCGCTTAAATGTCTAAAAATGCTGATTCTTTGATGCTTTTGAAATGCGATTCTTTAATCACTGTGGAAGGCGGGGGGGAAAACACACACACAAGCACAAAAATTAAAGTTGACGCATCTCCAGAAACCACAATGTGTCTAAGTGTGAATGGCAGATAGCTCAGGTAAACATGCTCAGAGTGTGTGTGTGCATATTTGCGCCCCCCCCTTCCAAACCCCCTTCCCAAACGCATACACACTGCATCCAGGGGGATTTATTTGACCCCTTATTGCCAGCGGTGAGCCTGTGGTGGAGATGAAAGCATGCCTTCCCAGTGTGGCCCCAGTTTCTATAGCTATGGACACAGGCTCACACTGGTCAGGGACAATAGAGGGGCCCTGCCACTCGCCCCTTGCCAGAGCCCTCTCCTCTCCCCACCCCATCCGTCACCGCAATCATATTTTCAAAACAATAACACAGCCGGGGTGGGAGTGGGGAGAAAGCATGATTGAAGTGTGTGCATGTTTGATCTGCTAGTATGCGAGTGTGTGTGTGTCTTTTGTGCATATATACATGTGTGTTGTTATTTTTAGGCACGCGTTCGGTTTCAGGCCGAGTGCGAACATGCTCATTTGACTTGTGTCTGTGGCTCCGTGCATGCAGTTTAAAAGCAGCTGCTTGCAGGCATGCGTTTGTGTGTGTGTGTGTACAGATGCAAGCGCGTTGGTGAGTGTGTGTGTGTGAGCTGGGCCTTTGATGGCATGGCCGGAGCGTGCCTAATGTGACTGCTTGCTGGGGTGGGGTGGAATCAGAGGGGTGGCAACGTTGAGCCTCTTGCCCTCATACTGTCTATCCTGCAGCAGCCCAAGGCTCCCCCGCAAACTTGAAAGGACCAAAGGAATCCCCCCCTAAACTCCCTTGACACCCCACCACTCCCCCACCCTGTGTTTTCAGAAAGCATGACATCATCCTTTGCACAAAGGCGGCTGGAGAGGTGGTCAATATGGATGCACAAACGGGCTACAAATTAAAGGAACGCCAATGTAAAAAGTTTTAGTAAGTTTGTGGGTCATTGGGTGCCACCAGAACAAATGTTTTGAAAGTCAAAGATTTCCTCACTGTAGAGGTTAAGGATTGTTCTTGCTTCTAAATCCTAATATTTCCTTTTTCTTTCTTTCTTTCTTCTTTTTTTTGCTTTGAGATACCTTTCGATATATCTTTCGTCCTGCTGACCCTCTTTATTCAGTAACCAAGACTGATAGGAAATATATTGCTTTCAGGTCCAGACATAGGGTTTTGAACTGAGCGCAGAATACGTCTTGACAGATTCTTTTGCTGCCCCTTCCTGCTCTCACCAGTGTCTGCTTTTCTTTTTGTTTCTGTCCACAGTGTTGGCTTTCCTCGTACCAACCTTCTGGCAACTCTGCATGCAACCAACACTCGGAGAAAACCCAAGCTGTTATTTTCCCCAGGGAGACGGACGCTTGGAGGACAAACAAATCGCTTCAGATCTGTGCAGTTAATGACCAAGGGTGAATGCTTAATGAATTTTCGGGGTTTTTTTTTCTTCTCGTGTGACCGGAAGTTTTATATTAAGACGTGACCCTTTTTCCTTTAATGTGGCCATATTATTTTTGGGTGACAAGGGACATCACGATGCATCGGGTTCAGGTTAACTAGTTAATGACCAAGTAATTACAATAATAACCACTACTTGATGAGTAGACTGAAAAGTGAATCTGAGCAAAGTGCTAAAAACCTGCAGTTCCTCAAATGTCCACTTGAGGCTGGCTCTAAAAAATGAGTCAGCCCCATAGACTCATGTGTTAAAAATGCCCAAATTTAAACATATTTACAACCAGATGATGATAATCCATCCATCCATTCCTTTCAAAATATAATTAAGGCTTACAGTTATTTATGCTTAAAGTAGCAAAGTTAGCCAAAATAGCTAGCTGTAATCACTGAACTGGACTTCTCAATTCTTCATGGCTTTGGTGCCATTTGGAGCAATTTTGCTGAAATCAACTAAAAAATATGTGTTTTTTGTTTGTTTGTTTGTTTGGCCTATCCACAGAGTTTGTGCTGCAGTTTTGGGTCAGTGAAACTACATGTGTGTTTTAATTAGCACTAATTAGGATGTTTGCGTCTGTGTGATGTATCTATACAGATGACAGCTCAGCGCACTTCCAAAAATTCTAAAATGTACGTTTTCAAATTTGGAGTCTAAAAATAAGTTAGTGACGTTTGTGGTGGTTACATCCGTATTCCATTTACAGTCTGTGGTTAATATGGGAAATTATTTATAGTTTCAAGCTCCTAACATAACAAAAAGATGGAATCAGTAAAGACAAAAACGATGTTATCACAATTACAACTTTTTTCTTTGTAGAGAAAAAACTGAATTGGAGTCAGATGTGTGAGAGCATAACAAGAAAGTAAGATATTCTCCTGTCATGCCCTTGTTAAAAGGAGAGAATACAAACCTTTGTGACACTGAGAGCTGCAGTGAGCTCAATCAAAGCCACCTGCATGCCTAATGTCATGGCCACTGACTTGTGACTGACACTCACAACACACACACACACACACACACACACACACACACACACACACACGCATACGCAATTCTGCAGTGACACTTCTGAGGTTAAAAAAAACACTGAGTTTGATACACAAAATGTGCACACACAAATTCTTTGCTATTCTCTCCTTCCCTGCGCTCTCTCTCTATCTCTGCCTTTGTCAGACACACTTTCGGCTCGTACAAGTGCTGCTTAGAGGTGAGGGCTCGTCGCCCTTGCCTGTTTAATGGGCCGTCCGTTTGCCAACTGTTCCTTTGAGGGGGCCAGTGCGTCGGGCGTCGGAGCAGGGATTTGGGAGGGAGGGCCGGTGCCGCTGGATCAGACAGATGGAGGGGGGTCCGGCTCCATTCATTTAGCTCTATGAGAACAACAGAGCCCCACTTCAAACAACAAGAACGCAACCTGCTGGCCCCATCGTCTGCCATGCACAGGCACGCACATGCTGCAACACATGCACACACGCACATGCTTTTATTAAAGCTTTCTTAATGCGTGTTTGATCTGATGTGTCTTAAATCTAAACTCTATCTCGACTCAATACCTCAAGATAAAGTTGTCACCACTGCTGTTCACACTGCCTGTGTAGCTCATCTGCCTCCCTGACACACAAGCGCACGCACACATATGCACAGGGGGCATTAAATAAAAAAAAAAAAAACAGGCTCCGCAATGCCCATCCCTGTTCCCAGCCCTTCTTTCCCTGGGACTCCCTCCTCTGCTACCACCCAGCCCCCCTCCTGAATTCACTGGCACTTCCAAAAAGCTCCGAGGCGCCAGCGGAGCGGGGCTCATCTCTTGGGAACAATAAAGCCAGATCTTCATAAAAACTTCAAAAAGGCCTCGCCAAGTGTTTTATAGGTGCTTTAAAGGTTTATGGGCCCTGGGGAGGGAGGGAGGGAGGGCGGCAGAGAAATGAATGATGCAGTAGTGGTAGGCTTCACTATTCCCACCCACTGCACGCATACACAACACAAAAACACGCACACATGCCATCATGCACACGCATATATGCCGCTGCTAATCTGCCAGTAAGTGCCGAGCTGAAATCAGTTGGTGGTAGGCAGGGCATGGCAGGGGGTGGTTGTGGATGAGGGATGGGGTGAAAAGGGGTGGGGGTGGAGGGTGGAACAGGTGATCAGTCAGGGTAGAAAAGGAACATGAAGATGAAAGAGGGATGCCACTGCAGCAGCGTGCATTTCAAACACTTGCAGTTAGAATTTCTATTCTTTTCAAGCTCAAACACTTTTATATATATTCAATGTCACATTTGCAGACAAGTCAGAAATTAACTGACTAGTTGGACTTGTATGCCCACTTGTACTTCATGTAAAGCAAGCGTGTTTATGTGTAGTTGTCTGGCTAAGGTGTAGTCCAACCTTAATCCCCAACGACCTCAGGATGGGTTAAGAGTCAGAGCAGATTAAAGTCCAAAGTCTGCACACCATCAAAATGCACTGGGTGCTGTTTTTTAGGTGGACCTCTTTTAGCCGCACACGAACAGGAGCAGGGACTCACATGCAATTAGCAGTTTGAACTCTTCAACTTCCAGTACACAAGCTTAACAGAGTCCTACTTCTGTGCCAGCTAAAGTGCTGATGAAATCACCTATCAAATGATTCCCCCTAGATACATAGCTTCACATCGCCACATGTGGATGCATATATTTTGATGAGTCACTGGGCCTGTGCTGAGCGCATTCCACATTCAGTCTCTTTTATGAGCATGAATAGCCACTATTCAAGGTGTTTTTGGAATGTTTTTTTTGTAGGTATTCAGATATACGCCAGGGGTTATATTTAGCTCGTGTCTTCCTGGAGTCAGAAGGTTTAAAATTAGGAGGTGTCAGAATTCCAGCACAATTCTTAAGTTACTGTCAATAAACGGTAAGGGGCTGCTCTTAAAGGCGTAGCATGTTGGCAAGGGTGAATTATAGCATGATATACGTGTGATAAAGTGCTTGGGAAAGTGTGTATGGATTTGTCATGATATAGTACAAAAGTGTAAATCTGCCACATACATGCACATACATGCACAGTTACACATCTACACATCTCAAGATTCCTGAGTGTTTGCTATGTGTGTGTTGTGCATCGGTGTGGGTTTGTGCGTCCATCTCCACATTAGTGTTTGTAGGATCTGTTGACAGCAAAGCATGCAGCATTTTATTTGCTCAAGGGCTGAAAAAACACATGGCGTTAGCAAGGGAGTGCTGTGATTTGAGCCTGCTGAAAGCAACCTGGCCAGCCAGAATTCAACCACGGTTCAGCTGCACATATTAATACACTGTATGAAAACACACAAGATTAATCAGTGCGCATGTATAAATGCATATTCTACTGCAATGCAGATGGGCTTTAAGGTTTAGATAGATAGATAGATAGATAGATAGATAGATAGATAGATAGATAGATAGATAGATAGATAGATAGATAGATAGATAGATAGATAGGGATCACTGAGCTCCAGTACAGTGGTGTGGATGGACCAAAACATAATGTCCCAGTCAGTGGTATCCATTCCTTCATCCTCCAGGCCTGTATACTTTTACCAAATGAAGCCCAGCATTGTTGTGCACCAGGAGGAACCCAGGGCACCCTGCACCAGCATATAAGGGCTGACAGTGGGTACAAGAATTTCAACCTGATACGTAATGGCAGTCAGGTTGCCGTTGCATAGCCTGTAGAGGCCTGTGCATCCTCCATGGGTATAAGATAAGATAAGATAAGATAAGATAAGATAAGATAAGATAAGATAAGATGACCTTTATTAGTCCCACACGTGGGAAATTTGTTTTGTCACAGCAGGAAGTGGACAGTGCAAAAGTTATGAAGCAAAAATTAGAATACAATAAGAATAAATACAGTACACAACTGTACAGAATAGAATAAAATAAAATACTATATACAGTAAAATAAAATAGAATAAAATATACAATAGGATAAGAATAGAATACAAATGCTATATACAACTGAGTAAAAATACAACGATGCCAGAAAACATTATTGCACTTAGTGTTATTGCACATGTGTGGATGTGTGTGTTTGATCAGTTTAAGTATACTTCACTGACCCAACAACAAACCCATTGTGAATGATGTTGCAGGACACATAATTCTCCACGGCTTCCCAAGACCCTTTCATGTTTGTCACATGTGCTCAGGGTGGACCTGTTCGTATCTGTAAAGGCACAGGTCCGGTAGACCTGCCAATTCTATGGCAAATGCCAATTAGGGTCCACACTGCAAGGCAGTGAGCACAGGGCCCACTAGAGGATGTCGGGGCCTCAGGTCTCCCTCATGAAGTCTGTTTCTGATTGTTTGGTCAGAGGCATTCACACCAGTGGTGGAGGTCATTTCGTAGCTCTGGCGGCGCTCATCCTGTTCCTTCTTGCATGAAGGAGCACATACTTGATGGGTTAAGGACCTTGATTTCTGACTCAACAGTTAGGTGGCATTTGACAGACTGTAAGAACTGATATATGTTAAATGACACCAATCAGCCACCACATTAAATCCACCTTCCCAACATTTCTAGTTCCCATTATGTACCACTGCTCTGTTGTACAATCCTTTGGTTCCTATTGGTTGTGGGGTAGACCCTTGGTGGATTGGTCCTCTTGCACAACTCTTGGTCGTTCAATCAAACTGGAAATTTGGAGCCCAAGACAGCACTTTGGCCATTTTTCTTGAGGTGTTCCTGTTCCTGTCTCATGCTAGGGTGTAGTTGGCTCCCATCAGGAAATGCTATTGTTACAGGGGACATCTATTCTGAAATGCATCACTACTATAAAGCTTATGCTTGTAAATGGGTGTATGAAATTTGTTTGTGTCTTCTCTAGGTTAGCCGAATGAACTTTTCTTACAGTCTTTTTTTTCACAGAGAATTCTTCTTTTTCATAAAACTAACAATCTGTCGCTGAATTTGTTTTAATTTAATTCAAAGCGTGATGCTTGCATTTGAATTTGGATGATATAATATATGAGTGTTCTGTGAAAACAGTTGTTTTTTTATACATCTTATATTGAATATAGTTCTGCACACATACTTACCTCCTCTTTAAAGGACCCCTGTACGAACATAAAGCTCAGGTCACCGTCACCCTGAAACTGTTGAAGGCCGTGTTGTCACATCTTAACAGTACTTTTCTAAAACTTAACTTTCATTCAAGCTTTGTACAAAAACAACAGCAAAAAAACACTCCCGTCAATATAAAAATAATACATAAAAATAATCACTTTATTGTTCATCCATGGGGAGTGCACTCTGTTTGCCTTATTTGGCCCTTCCCTCCACTTATAGACTAAGATTCAGAGTGCAGCTGCCCACCATTCAGTTTTCATCAACTGGGTGGCAAAGAGCGGTGAGGTCATTTCAATATAGCAACAAGAGCCCTCTATTTGTCACCCTCATTCATATCAGATGAATGAATGGCTTTTGGGAATGTATCATGCATGCGGCTGAAACTTCAAACTAAAAGAATAAGCCCCACAGAATCAGATCTACACACACTTGAAATACAAGCTTGCTTGGTCCTTCTAGCTAAAAATGTCAGGGACGCTGACGGAGTTTTCAGCTTTCACAAACTAGGAAAGTGTGGCGCAGTTCATTTGTAGAGTGGACAATCTGTGAAACAGGAAGTGTAAAAAGGTAATATCACATAAAAGGAGTTGTTATTGCTCAGTGGGACACACATGAAGGTCAGAGGCTTCCTACACTTGTGTGCGGCAATAACAAGAGAAGAAACCACAAAAACAACCGAGGCTTTCATTTTGTAATATTCATTTATTGTTCAATAAAAATAGATTTTAAAAAAGTGACGTGATGTCTCCTTCATGACTTTGCCTGATGCATCTGCCAAGTCCTTGTAAACATGGTGCCTAACTTTTTTTTTTTTTTTTTGGACTGGAAAGGGAATTTCTTCCCGTTCAGCACAATTCTGAAAAGAAAAAAAGAAAAACAACAACCAGCCTGCTACTTCTCTGATCTTTGACCTCTGTTATGATAACCCGTCTTACATTTACTTTCACATTTAGGGCCGATACAGTACATTCATCCACACTGGTCTCGTTCGTCTATATACATAGTTCAGTTTCTGGCTGTGTGATTTGTTTTTGCAGATGGCCCTCGTAAAAACGGCTTTAAACAGTTCGAATAAAGAAGACATCTAGGCGCTAACACAAGAGTTCAAGCCATCAGTAAAACCAATTACAACTTATTAGAACAACAGTTTGTCTTAAGACATCTTTATACAGTAGTTACAAGTAAACAAAAGGAGTACGGAAAGTAAGTTGAGTCTGTAAACACTTTGAAAGACACCACTGTTGGCTCCCTCTGTGAAAGCTTCAACGGCATCCTGTGAACCTGGAATGCTACAGTAACTGAGGCCAGGTCCACCGACTTCATCAAACTCTCCTCCTTTGGACCTTTCTGGTGCTACATTTGAAAATTCTGCAGGTCACTGTGACGGTAAGACGTTGCTGAGCTTGGCTGACATTTTAGAAGAGGAAACCTATTCATCATAGGCTGAAAACAGCTGAGAGGGAAAAAGAAGACTTCCTGTTAGCATGAGATACTGTAAACTATGCACAGACTGCTGTGTTTCAAGTGTTTCAGTAGTTTATCTAAAAAAAAAAAAAGGGAAAGTGTAGATTGGTAAGAGGCCCAATTCATGAAGAATGAATAGGGGTCAATAAGAAAAATACAGGTCTCCATGAGAATTGCCTTTGCTGAGACAATTTATGTGTCGTGGGGAATTTCTCAATGGAGCTTTATGACTAGCAAGATTGCTAGCATTATTGCTGGTAGCATCTCCGAGTTACAACAAATGGACTTATAATTTAAAAAAAGGAAGAAGAAAAGATGGTGTTTTGTACCTGTATGGGATTCTCAAAGTCCCAAACGCTTTCTACAGGAAATAAGGCTGAAATTGTAATATAATTTAGAATGAAGAAATCTCCATTCTGGCTTTTAAGTTCTGATTGATAAGAAGTTTGAAGGAATATTTTTTATGTCATATTTTGGAGGTAGAGTAGATTTAAGAACATTATGTAACATTTGCAGAGGATTGGCAACAGTGACCTCTGTGGCCACAAGTGGTAATTACAGTCACGGCAATGATATACAAATTCTCATACTGAACTGCTTCTTTGGCACAGTTTACCAATATACAGCAGAAGCCAGTACTAGAAGTTATACAGTCAGCTGAGTGAAGCAGATAATTTTTTAAATTTAACTGAGATGTGAAAAGTTTCTGATGTGGGCATCTTCAAAAACCAGTGAGTCAACAGCTTTGCTAAGTGCACGAGTGTAAGTCATAACAAGCCAGCCATTACTTTTTAACCTGCAGACCGGGAGCAAGAATGTGCGCTTGGCATCAGTCGTTTTATTTAACTGAGCGCTTTGC
This sequence comes from Oreochromis niloticus, assembly GCF_001858045.2. NCBI lineage: Eukaryota > Metazoa > Chordata > Actinopteri > Cichliformes > Cichlidae > Oreochromis > Oreochromis niloticus. The sequence continues at coordinate 18,648,920 of NC_031973.2, read as the reverse complement.
CAAACCCAAATTTACTTTGATGTCAAAGTTGTCCTATGTGCAGCGTGATTCAGTCACACTAGAGTAAGAATAGGATGGTAACCTCCTTGTGAATAGGAAAAAAAATTCAGTGGCTACCCAGTGATTGTGCTGATTGTTTTGGGTTTTTTTGTTTTTGTTTGCAGTGACAACGTTTGATTGCAGGCTAGGTTGCACACCTGGTCACGTGGTGGAGGCAACTTGTCTCCAACCAGTTGGTGTCTGACTCAGACTCACTGCAGTCACTCTCATACAGATTGTCAAAGGTTTGCAACTAACTGGCGTGTAAATTATAAACAAAGACAGACCATCAATGCGTTGTCATCAATGTGAGTCAGTCAGTGAGTGCAATTTGCCTGTGACGCGTCACCAAGCACCTGTGTCATTTTGTAGTTGAATTGCCAACCAGCAGCAACAACATTATTGTTTGTGAAGGAATCTGAATTTGTATTTTCGTCTATGAGATTCTGGCTGAACTCTGAATGTAAGTAGCTGATGTTTATTTCTGTTTATTGAGAATTTTTGTGCATCTAGATGTAACAGATATGTGATTTTTGTCAATTTATCACAGTAAATCACTGTATTGTTACTAATAATCCGTATAGATTCCTAATGACTTTATCTTATTGCAATTTTACATCTTTGACATCACCGATGGCGACTGACTCCAAGTGGTTGCAGACCTGGGCCTGATCTCAAGATTGTAGCATTAGTCTATGACTCTGAAATCCATGATGTGACTACCAAGCTACCTTGTGTTGGCTAGCTGAAGACCCAATTGGTGCTGCGTGATGTAGTCCCACAAAGTGTTACCCAAATTTTGTGGGAGATTGTACCTGATCAACCAGAATTACAGTGCAAGAACAGATGGGAATACCAATATATGCTTAAATTAAGTTGAGAGCAGCTGTTCAATGCAGAATTCAAGGTCTCATGTCTGTATCCATTTGCGTAGGTATTTGGCTACGCAGAGTGAATAATTTTGGGCATCCAGCTTATGCAGTCCACCAGAGTGTGCTATCCTCTATAACCCAACAGTGTACAGCCCAATGGGGATATAGGGTGAATACTGAGTAGCTGAAAAGTGGGCACTCTATTTCATTTCAGCTCTTCATAGGTTATAGTGTCAGTCTAACCCAAGACTGGCTGGTGTACCAAGCTGATGATAGTCTTATAGACAGCATAAAAGATGGAGGTAGTTTCCGGTATTGATAAGTGAAACTAAGATAAAGTCCTTTAAACCTGCATTCTTTCTAACTGCCACCAGGGGGTGTTATCTGTGGTTGCAAAAAGACTTCTGGTCCCATAGAGGAGTCTGGGAAAACAACTCTCTGACTTGACTTGACCTCTGTAAACACTTTCCAGCTGACTTTATGGTCTCAGTCACTCATTTTGGTTAGAGTTCATTTTGTAAATCTTGGTGGTACGGTGTTTCAGAAACCAATACCCAGGGTATGTTTATCGGCTATGGACTTTTTTTTGACGAGTGCTTAGCAGCTGAGTTTGGGGTCACCAATCACACCTGGTGGCAGACCCATGGCAATGGTGGCAGGAGACAGAACTTCGGGAACATCGGTGACACGATCTCCAGCTCCTGCAATCTGCATGCCGAAGCATTTTTGGGCAAAATACCGAACTCCAAGTTTCCCTCGATTAATAAATCAGAGTTTCAGCGTGCATGTGAATTTTAGTGCTTAGGCATCGAATAATAGTACTGTATAAATGTGTGTGTTACCAGGTGAATGAATTTAGTAAAAAGCAAAGTAAGTAAAGTAAAAAGTGCTCAATTTGAGTAAATCGGTCTTTGAGATTAAAATGTGATGTTATGGTAGCTGTTTCCATCTTTTATACTGTCTATGAGTAGTCCGTGGACCAGGTGTTCCACAGATTTTTGACACTGCCCCCTGGTGACAGGAAACTGCAACAACATGTAGATGGTGGTCTGCTAAACTGTGTGTAGGACCATCACATAACCTTAAAGCCTCCTATTAATACAAATACGAATGGCTCGATCTGTTGGTCACGAGTCTCGCTTTGTAGAAATGTAAAAAAAATAAATAACTGAGTCCCTTTGCTGAAGTCGTTTCATGTGTAACACATTTTAAAGCAGAGTAAGACATGGTTTGGGATATACTGTGTAGTGTGCATCTTACAAATGGTGGGCCTCTTAACAACCCTTTGGGAGAACTTGTTCTAGACTGAAGTGCACCGTTTTCTGTTGCATCTGGGAACACCACTGAATCAAACACAACAAAACACTGAACTAGTTAACTCTGAGCACAGCATGACTACAGTACTTGAAATGTACTCGGCACAAATCTGGAAGGTTTGCATGCTTTTTTTTCTTCATCAATTAGAATAACAAAAAAAAAGGAGAGAGTAAAAAGTATTGCTTGTTTTTTCTCTGTTTTGAAAATCCAAATCAGCTGGTTTTATTTTGTGTTTCTCCACAAGATGATCATATCGGTTAGCTACACTGTGACTAAGTCTACTACACAGCAGACTTCTTGTTGCAAAAGGGAGAAAAAGAGCACCAGAGTTAGTGCCGGGGTTTATGTGATGTAACCTCCACCCTCCTTCCTATTCACTCCTTTTTTTCCTCACTCTCACTCTCTATCATGCTCTCAATTCCTTGGCTGCTTGCTGCTAGACAGTACAGTGGCCAAGAGCAGTTGAGTGACAAGCTGACGGGCCAAATCGTCGGGTCCATTGCATCCCCGAGCAGAGACGCCAGCCACCTCTGTACTTCTCCCCTTCCTTCCTGCCTCCTGGGCTAAGTCCAGAGCCCACATCCTGGGAACATGGGGCCGGACGGCTGGAGCCGACAGCACAATAAGAGGGTTCATAGGAAAAGCCGTGTCCGCGTGTGACTGGGAGGCGCTGATGCTGCCCATGTCATTTTGGCAGCATGCACGGCTCTATCTGCTGGCGTCAATCACGCCAAAAGTCAAAGAGACGCTCCATTAATCTCGCTCAGCATCACAATCTTTTACCCAATGACTTCTGACAGCACAAAAAACTGTTTTCTCTTTGTTCTACTGTTATTGTTCATTTGGTGTCCATATGAGGGTCTCTGATGTTCATCAAAAAAAAAAAAAGGTCCTACGTATGGGAGAACAGATTTCATGGAAACAGATTCTCGGAGTAGCATTTCAGATAACCAGAACACAGCAGAAAATATGACAACATGATATAGCTGCAGCCGAAGACAGTATCAACACAGTGAGAGGGAAAAAATTGTAGAGTTTAGGAGCCTGCAGACAGCTTGACAGTTCAGTACGTTTATCAAAACAGAATCTCGGCACGGGGTGAACTCTTAAAATTTGCCCCTCTCACTTCTGGGAAGTATCACACTGTGGTGGCCCGGCTGTGTTTGAGGGCTAGTGGCGAATACTCCTTAATACGAACGCAAAGTTTGCCCCTCAGCCAGGGGTTTTGAAGCTCCAGGGGACAGAAGTCGTCCTGTAACCACTTCTCTCTGTCGTCCACAACCAGCACAAGGCCGAAGTGCTTCAGCTGTTCAGGACTGTAGTAAACACACTGCTCCTGTTCGTCACCGTTTTCACTGCTTCCCATCATGCGCCGGGACACGACGTTCATCTCCTGCACCACCAGCTGGACCATCTCCCGCGCGGATGTGCCTGGAGTTACACAAAGCTGAAATGTAGGAGGAGATATTAGCGTTTGCCAAAACAAACACGAGGCGCTCTGAGTGAAAATCCCTGGAAAATGAATCAATACCTTGACGCTGGTCTCCTTTGGCAGACCTGTGCGGTACTGCGGGTAGACTCTGAGTGTGGCGTGACAGCCTTTCCTGAGAGCAGCTGGTGATGGTGAGGCGAGTCTCTGAGTGCCGCTGTCTTCTGATAATGTGCGTGCCGGCGGAAGCCGTGACAGGCAGCGCTCAGCGGAACAGCAGCGGTCCACTGATGAGGGCCGGTGCCATCTTCGCTGCGGTGAAGTGGAAGGTGAAGGGCAAGTAGTGTGGTAGGAGTAAGGCTGCTGGTGGGCGGATGTGTTGGAAGGGAACTCCAGACTGCTGGTCCTCACGCAGAAGGCCTGCCTCTTCTCTGTGATGTGCAAAAGTTCAATCTGCCTGCTGGGCAGGATGAAGTCACTGTCAAACAGCTCCGGAGCTCCCCTTCGCCTTTCTCCTCCACATCGAAAGCCTCCACCTCCTCCACACCTCTCTCCTTCCCTGCCGTGCTGCGGCTCTGATGCTTGGAGGACGTCTGGTGTGGAATCCCGCAGAGCTCCCCCTCCACGTCCACCCCCGCTGAGATGCATTCCTCCTCCTGAACCGCCCCCGTCGATGCGCAGGAAACCACGGGGCTCCAGGGGCGCAGAGGACGAGAGAGGGGAAGGGGGCAACAGGTCCAGCTCTCGGGGGCTCTGGGCACGACTGGAGTCATAGTCACTGTCAGTAGTGAGGAAAACTTCAGAGGAGCCTTCCTCATCTGAGAGTCCAGCAAAATCTAAAAGAAAGAAATTTATAAATGAGTACAATAATTCCACAATATCAAATTTTCTGGTTTAAAAAAATGGCTTATGTACAAAAGATATCTTTTGGACCCACACGAATCAGACATGTTTCTGACCTGAGTGCTTGCGGCAGCGTTCGGGTGAAGGCATAGGGGAGGGCATGAAGTCTGGTTGAGATGAGGTAGAGGGAGGCTTGTCAGGCATCACCTCTTTAGAGAAGTCAATTATCCAGCTTACAGAGATGCCTCCTGTCGGCTGCTTGTAGCGGGCGTACTGCAAGGCATCCATAATCCATCTCACATCCCGCCACACCTCCTCCATTTGCTTTGGGAAAGTTATTAAGATCACAAGTTACAGTGATGTCTAATACTGTGCTACTCTGGGATTGTGCATTATAATGGGATATTTACACCTAGATTATGCTACAGGCTGGGATAAATCAAAAATAGCTGATATGCTGACAGTATGTCGTACCTGCATGTGTTCCTGAACTTGTTGGTGTTTCTTCTTGGCAACGAGGAGCTCGGCTTCAGAGAAGGCCTCCCGTAGTGCCTGCTGAGACATGAGGGACTCCAGCTCCAGCAAGGCGGACACCCTGCAGTACTGGCCGATGAAACTGGGGCAATAGGCATTAAAGTGCACTGAGGAAGAAAAGAAATCCAATAAGACCCAAAAAAAGAAATATAAAATCCTCTGCCAATAAATAGAGAAACACATACAGTAACAGCAGTTGGTCAAATATTTCTTTTATATAATACTGCATAAAATTTTATAAACTAACCCAATTCAAAGATCTGCAGCGGCAGTGTGAGGAAGCCGGAGCGCGGGGAGTATGGATTATTCTGACCGGGAGCCGTGCAGACTTCATCTGAAGGTGGCAGGAGGAGGAGGAAACACACTTTCTCCCCAAACTCCAACACTTCCTGGCTGTAGATACGGAAGTCCTGTGCCTAAACACAAAGAGAGTGGTGATCTTGGTGGGTCTCTGGCTCCACAGGTATCGATGTATGCTTAATTGAAGTCCTTTAGGACTGTAAAAATGTGACATAATGCATATATTTATATTGAAATCTTAAGCTTTCATTTTAATATATATGCAGTGTTGTTTGTGTACAAGAACTTTGTGGCAGAGGAATTGTTTTCAGGTTGTTTGGCATCCTGTCTGTGAACATTAAGTCTCACGGACAGAAAATTTAATTTGGCAAAATGTTCAATTCAGTTCAGTTCAGTTCTATTTATATAACAGTTGCCTTAAGTGTTTAGTAAACCCTATTATATTACAGAGAAATCCAACAATCATAGGACCCCATATGAGCAAGCATTTTGGCGACAGTGGGAAAGAAAAACTCCCTTTTAACAGGAAGAAACCTCTGGCAGAACCAGGCTCAGGGATAGCTATCTGCCACAACCCGTTGGGCGTAAACACTTTGCTGTGTTGGTTCTGGAGGTCAATATTCAAGGTCACTGTACCCTCATCCAATGAGATTCTCTCTGTAACTTAAAGAAATCCTACAACTGGGAGCTTGTAATAGTGGTCATTTCTACTTTCCTTTGATAAACAGCAGTAAAGATCAAGTAATTGAGCTCAAGTAAATTAAGAGTTACAGAGTATGGATCATAGAGTGCTATTTCAATCAATTTTATATGTTTCAGTATTTTAATAGTAGAATTAGGAACCGATAAAAAACCTTGTATAACAAAAAGCGACCTCATTGGGGGTTACCTCATCACACTCTTACACTTTAGACTGATTTACAAAGATTTCCCTGCATGAGTGAGTCATACCTTTAAGTCTCCAGTTCTTCATTCTTATAACAGTTAAATAACAGACTTTGAGCAATAGTTCTTCAAGCTTCCTGAAGGTCTTTCAAACATTTTTTGGACATTGGCTGCTTTTTCACTCATTTTTAGTCCTGACCATTTTCAGAGGAATTTTGTTTTGTTTGTTAAGCCACTTAACACTGACTTGTGGATCATTCAAGCATTAAAAAAGACACCAAAGTAAAGGGATGTGTCTGGTGATGTGTGGGGTCATCTTGACAGAATGGAACAAAAAGTAGCCAACATGCAAAGAAGAGCTTTGAATATCATTTAATGTCCGATTTTTCTAGCAAAATACAAAGAAATAGCAGGCGGCTCAAGATTGTGACAGTGTGTATGTATCAACACAGTGCATATTTATCTTCATAGTCATGTAACTTTTAATAGCAGTGAAGTTTATGGTGCTGGCGCTTCTCCATTTGAACAGTTGGTGGGAAAAGTCAAATGGACAATGACTGCCATTGTGCAGGAATTCAAACCATGTTCTTTTAGAGAAATCATGTAGAATTAGTGGTCTAACCAGCGCTGCCTCAATTTCCACTGGAGTCATTTTAAAGAGCTTTGTGCTGCTGCTGCTGCCTGACTCGCTGTATGCTTCCCCAGGTTCTACGCATCAGTCAAAATCAGTTTTACTATACAAATAGTGGACTCACTCACTAAATAGGTACAGTTGTCTTGTTCTGACCTGATTGCCAGGAATGTTGATGTGAGCTATCAGGTCCTTGATGGCATTACGCAGGTCCTGTAGGAGGCGATGAGGAGCACTCTGTACATCATGGTCCATTTCCAGTGATTCCTCCAGAGAGCTGAGGGCCTGAAGCCACTGCCACTCCTCTCTGAAATATCACAGAAACAACGCTTTTATTGTTTTGCTAGTTTAGTTTAGTTCTTGCTCTTGAAATTTATCAGCCTAACCAGGAAGACCGCAATTCAATTACACATTAAGTGATGCGTGATCCCAACCTGGACACATTGCTGTTGTCTCGAATTTTGGTATGACAGAGCACGTTGGGGAGTTTCTGGGGCACCAGTGCTCTTATCTGCTCCACCGATGTACACAACTTCAGGTAGCCCAGATATAAGCCTGGAGACAAAAGCTTCCTGCTACGCCTGTGGTACGCCAGCTTCTCCTGGAAACAGCAGACAGGGTGTCCTTTAAGACTTTTCATACCACTAACACACACATACACAAGATGGAAATACAGAGTAAATTTAAGACGTAATGCAGTCTGCATGTCTTTTATTAAAAGAAACTAGACTAAGGGGGCGTGATAGCCTTGTGGGCAAGGTGGCCCAAATGCTCACTGTATTGGGAATCCTTCCGCATCTTCAGCTGGTATCTCAATGTAACTGGGATAACATCCTTCAACCGTATACATCGCCTGAGACATCTAAGACAAGGTTAGCCAGGAAGCTCTGGCCAGCCACATCCTTCTTGAGCTCCATTCTCCTCAATGGTTCTCCTCGGTTCTTTAATGGGAAATGAGGTAATGGCCTCATCAACCAGAGCTTAGCACTTGGCTTCCTTCCTCATGACAAGCTGATAGCAATCATTATCAAGCCATTAGCCATTAAATGTGTATCTTCTAACTTCTGTCGACTAGCATTGACTAGAAATGGCCAGTCCTAACTTGACCTCCCTAGGAAGAGGGCCATGTGACACATCAAACTTATTGGTAATGTCACAAGAAAAACAATGGTGTGCTTGGTTTCAACGTAACTTTATTCATTCATGAGTTATTTACAAGTTTCTCTTTGTTCACAGCCATTGACATGTCGAAGAGGTTAACACGTGAGGAGCGGATCGAAATCGTGTTGATATCTGGTGAACGCAGTAACCGGGTCATTGCAGCAGATTTCAATGCAAGACACCCTACGAGACCACCCATCTCCCATGCTACAGTTAGCAAACTGCTTGCTAAGTTTCGTGAAACTGGTTCAGTGTTGGATTTTCCAAAATGTGGACGCAAGAAAACTGTCACTAATGAAGAAACATCAGTAGCTGTCCTAGCTTCATTCAGCAAGAGCCCACAGCGTAGCACTCGCCGCATGTCACTAGAGTGGCATTAGTCGAACATCCCTTCGGCGGATATTAGCTACTCACAAATGGCACCCTTACAAACTCCAGCTACTGCAGCATCTCAACGAGGATGACCCAGATCAGCGCACAGAATTTGCAGAATGGGCAAAACAAAAATTGGAACAGGACCCTCAGTTCACGCAGAAGATTTTGTTCAGTGATGAGGCAAACTTTTATGTGAATGGTCAAGTTAACAAACAAAACCACCGCTATTGGTCTGACACTAACCCACATTGGATGGATCCCTCCAAGACTGTTGGACCAACAAAGGTGATGGTTTGGTGTGGTATATGGGGTACAACGATAGTGGGTCCATTCTTCATCAATGGAAACCTCAAGGCCACTGGATATTTGAAATTGCTACATGATGATGTGTTTCTTTATGCACTAAAGCTGGCATGTTCCCTGAGTTTTTCCAGCAAGATGGTGCACCACCACATTATGGGTGCCAGGTCCGAGCATTCCTAGATGAACAGTTTCCTGGAAAGTGGATTGGTCGTCGTGGGCCAGTTGAATGGCCCCCAAGGTCTCCCGATCTGACCCCCTTAGAGTTTTATCTTTGGAGTCATCTGAAGGCAATTGTCTATGGTGTGAAGATACGAGATGTGCAGCACCTGAAACTACGGATACTGGATGCCTGTGCTGGCATTTCTCCTGCGGTGTTGCTATCAGTGTGTGAAGAGTGGGAGAAGAGGGTTGCATTGACAATCCAACACTATGGGCAGCACATTGAACACATTTTACGAGTGGTCAGAAACTTGTAAATAACTCATGAAAGAATAAAGTTATGTTGAAACCAAGCACACCATTGTTTTTGTTGTGACATTACCAATAAGTTTGATGTGTCACATGGCCCTCTTCCTATTGAAAAAACAAAAGTTGTATCCAAGATGGCCGACTTCTAAATGGCCACCATGGTCACCACCCATCTTGAGGAGTTTGCCCCCTCACATATACTAATGTGCCACAAACAGGACTTTAATATCACCAACCATTCCCATGTTATTACGGTGTATCCATATAAATGGCCCACCCTGTACATCAGTGATTTTTGTATTCTAGTACATTTTTAGACATAGTCTGCCACAATTAAGGTGCCAAATGTATTTAATCAGTCCAGTGTTACTGTTAGCTGTTTACAGACTCAAAGGGTCAGCCAAACTATGTATAAGCTGTGGTTTTGTTTTTAGAGCAAAAAAGAACCAGGCACATGTTATGGCTAAATACCATTTTTACCTTCAGTGTTTGGTGTCCACTTATGTTCACTGACAATGCTAGGATAAATCATCATCAGTTCATCTCTGTGATTTGGTGCTCTGCAACTGGAAGAAACTTCTACCAGACTCTGGGCTGTTCCTGTTCCAAAAGTAGCATGGCCGTAACACTGTTGTCACTCTGCATGACCTAAGGGTGTGCAGGGGGTAAAAATAGCAGCATTGTATGGTGGAATTTCCACCCAAACTGAACTAAAAATGTGGAATTCAGTATCTTTTTCTTTATAGAAGTAATTTTTAACTTTATGAAAGTAACAACCAGTAAAGTAAGTGTTGAACGGGGTGAATTACATGATGACTGTGCTTTTAATTTTTTCTCCGTGAGGACTACTGAATGAGAGATTCAGTAGTCCTGTTTTTATGTTTCGCTGTTCAGTTAGTCTTGGATGCTTTTCATGTTGTTCCAGCGTGTTTAAAGTGGAAGTCGGTCCTGCAGAATAGCCTATCAGCACATTTTTTCGCATTTCATCATATAATTTGTTCATAACTGGCCACAAAACAAATATTTCAGTGAGCTGTGGTTTTGCCAAAGGGAATCTTCGCCATTGTTTTGGAACCACAGGACCAAACCAGTGTGCTTTGGAGACCAAACAGCATTGCAACAATGGCATCAGGTTTACTAGGTTATATAGACAAAATCAACTTGTGGTTTACTTCCAGATTGTTTTTTGGGTTTTTTTGCTGAACAAAACAGCCACACAGAATTAGTTATATAACACTAAATAACAACAGTTACACGGTTAGATCATCATAGTCTCCAACATGCTGAATGTTTAAACTGCTACTTGCTGAATAAGCGGCTTTAAAACGTAAAGCGACTTCAACATGGTTACATTTACATGTTGTGCTGTCACGGATGGACCTGACGTTTGGCATTTTAATCAATCTGATGACAAGTCTGTTCAGTATGCTGAATGGCCTAATAACGACAGTGACAAATGGAAGAGCAGAGTCACGGTGATTAATGTTTGTCTAAATAAAGGGTGTCTGCACAAACAGAACTTGTAATTGGAAGCAGATTTCAATTTAAAGTCCTATTGTTTCTGCCTTGGTGCCTCATGTCTGTCAGGCCGTGTTTGGTTTTCTGTGAATGAGAGCCTCAGCGATTCCACTAAATACATGTTTCGGGGCATTTTGTTGTCGACAAAGCCCTTTATTCGACATGCTTTGATCTGGCCACATCCTCGGGTAACATAAACGCAACATAAACTGCTGTGGAAGCGTTCTTTGTCCAAAACAAAAGCAAAAAATAGCCCAATGTACAAAACTGAGGTAACTCCTAATCACTGCCAGCCCACTTCTCTACAATATGGGAGCCAATCAGCTTGTTTTGAAGAGAGTGGATACCTGGACAACACATACCTGACATGAGAGGTAAGATTGTGTAAGATTTCATCTTGTATGTCCCGATTCTGCACATTCACATGCAGATATTGTTTACAAAGATGGCTGTTGTCATGGTCCCACTGTTTTCTGTTATTTCTGAGTTTTGGTTTCTGTTTGGAAACCGCTTGTTGATTATTTTTTTTAATATTTCTGTGCGAGCCAATTACACGTTACAATTACACAATTACACAGTAATATCTTAAGACCTGCCGGACTCACATGAAGTGTGATGAGGAGCATGTCCAGCGCAGTTGGCTCTTCGGGGGATGATATCGATTTTCGTTGGAGCTGCAGTTTACAAAGCTGCGTCCAGCGTACCCCGTCAAGGTTGGGAGAGGCATTCATGTCCTTCAGCAGCACCAACAGGGCGTTACCGTGCTTGTCTTTGATCGGCTCAAAATATACCTGACCAAGATCCTGGGTTCCCAGCGCTCCCTGATAAAAAAAACATCAGATAATATTTCCTAGAATGTTTCAGACTAAGCTCATATGATCACAGGCACCATAATTTACTCATAAAACTATTAGACTACCTGTAGATGGGAGACAGCCTGCAGCATCTTGAGGCGAGTCTGCAGAGTGCATGAACACGACGTCTGGGAAGGGCCGAGGCACTGCTGCAGCCACGAAATTTCCTCCCATAGATAGGACACCTGTTGAGGGATAGGAATCATAAAAAGGGGTATTGTAATCACTTGTGCAAATGCAGTGATATGTCACTGTCAAGTGAAACTGTGGTCCATGCACCTTAGTAAACCATAGAAAGTCCTGCATCAGTGAGCTCGAATATGAATCTTCAATCTCCACGATAGGAATCTGCTCCTCTGGAGTCACCAACACGTTGTCATCTCTGTAGAATATGGACGCCAGGTAGAGACCTCTGGAAGGAAAGGCAGAAAAAATGTGTGTATGAGTATTTAATACAGCTCTGAACGTTTAAATGTAAAAAACACTAGAATCAGTACTTTGCTGTTTTATGTAAATGTAAATCGTAAAAAGTTATCTTCCACAGTGTGTCTTTTATCCTGTCTTCCTCCCCTCAACCCTAAACGGTCACAGCAGATGGCCGCCCCTCCCTGAGCCTGCTTCTGCCGGAGGTTTCTTCCTGTTAAAAGGGTTTTTTTCCTTACCCCTGTCGCCAAGTGCTTGCTCATAGGAGGTAGTTTGGTTGTTGGGATTTTCTCTCTATTATTGTAGGGGGGTTACCTTGCAATATAAAGCACCTTGAGGTGACTGTTGTTGTGATTTGATGCTATATAAATAAACCTGAGCTAAAAATCTGGCGGGAGAGTGTAAAAATCAAAGGACAAATGACATACCAGATTTGTTAGACATATAGTTAAAAGCCTAGGACATGGAGTGCTCTCATTTTTACGCCACACTTCAAGGATAAACTCTCTTCTACCTTTTCAAGCTTTTGACAAATTTGCTGGTGGGCTGGAAAAGGTGCCGCAGGCTCTTGGACACCGAGTGCTTCCTGCTTTGTGGCGGAGCTTTGCACTGCTCTGTGTGAAAAAACACAGGAAAAAACAGAAAGGATTAAGCTAATTCCATAGCAACAACAGAGTCAGATTACCTGAATAACTATTCCAATGCCCTTGATGCTTAAAATCACAAATAGCATACCAGACACGATAGAGCCGTGACTCTGACTGGTTTTCTCTCTAAACTGGTGTCTACTCCTGTCCTAACTAAGCCCAGTGGCAGGCTGTTACCAGAGTTACCTAACTGACAACAAACCTGACACATCCAACATCGCGGTGAGAGTGGAATATTTCTTGACATGCTCTCCAGTGGTGCGGTACCATTTGACAGTCAAGCTGGCTGCCAACAGCAGAGTATGGGCCTAAAGGGAACTGCTTACTCTCAGGTCCCAGAGGAGCTGTGTGTACATGTGTGTGTGTCTGTGTGTGTTTACCTGTACACGCTATAGCTGCTGGAGCATGGCAAGCCTTGAGCAACAGCCATACGCGCAGAGTCAAGGAGCTGTCGTAATTTGTGTGTGTGTACGTCTGTATGTGTCCTAACCCTTCGCAGCTCACCTACAGGGGAGGTCAGTCAAGTCTGCGGGGACGTGTTTATTTTTAGTGGACCAGGAGGGGGTTGGAGGCCAGAGCGAGAGAGGTGAATGCATATCTATATGTGTGCGTTTGTAAGGGTGCTTGTTGATGAGATAACGCACCTCCCCACTCATTAGAAACCATGAGTCCCAAAACCCTTTACAGACCCCCCCTGCCCAGCTCCCCACAGGTGAGGTAACTCCAGCCCCAAGCCACTTAAAGTCAATAAATCTCCCCATTCAGGGCCCAACAAGAACTAATTTTCTCTTCAGGTGGATGAGTTGAGGTGTAGTAACCAGAAAAAACAGCACCATTCGACCCTTCTCACCTCCCCAAATTTCGCTCCACTCGCGACTCTGTTCAGCTCCAGCCTTGCCAGGCCTCAGTCGCTCTTTGACACTGAGTAAGAGAGACAAGTAGGGCTGACTGCTGGGGTGCCTGTGTTAGTCAAGGCTTCTTTCACAGTTTAATTAATAGTGTTTGGACAAGAGGGAGAAGGTGGTGTGGGCTTTGAGCCGGGCTGCGATGGCGGGGGGGTGCGTACATGGACATGTAGGGGAGTCAAGAGTTGAAAACGAGAGCATGTACTTGAATATTTGCGTCTGCTCGTGTACACGCGTACCCGTGTGTGAGCCTGTCTATCTTTATGTGTGTGTATATATGTGAGGACAGTAGACAGGGCGACTGGTGGGCTGCAGGGGGCGAGAGGGGGAGGCAGCAGTAGTCAGTGTTAATTTATGCCCTCTCCAGACTCCAGCCCGGGACTTGTCTCTTACAGGAATAACAAACATGACCCCAGGACACGCCACCTCGACTACCGTGTCTGAACTCTCAAACTCAATCAGCCACCGTCTGAAGAACCAAGAGCCACTCAATACCGGCTATTATACTGCATCTTGCCCTGTTGCAAATATGGTCTAGCCACAGTGGACAATAGTAAGTGGGCGAGTGTGTTTGGGCGTGCGGGTGTGAGAGAAAAAGAGGGACAACTAGCTCAAGGCTAAGTGCAGTTTGCCGTCATGTAAAAAGAGGCAGTGTGGACAGGTTTTGACATGGGACCAGCTTACAGCCAGCAGTGTTTAGGGATATAAACAGCTTGAGTGTGAGAGAAGCTGATCTGCATTTTGTCACAGAGAGGGAGAGGTATTCAGCCGAGGAACGGCTGAGTCATGGAAAGACTCGTGAGGGATGGGGGGGGGGTTGCAGAGACAGACGGGAGGGTATTATTTTTGAGGCGACATGTCACCTTAATATGTACGGCCTGAGATTGTAAAGTGTCTGTCATGCTGAGATGAAACACAGCAACCTGTTACACCTGCGATTTAAACTCTGCATCGTTGTGTTTCTTTGCGCAGGAAAAAAAATGCTCATGAAGCACGAAGTCGTGCCAGTATTAAACACTGATCTTAAGATTAAGTTTAAAACACCTTTGAAATTTGGTTGGGCTTCAAATACTTCAAGCTCTCATATTAGTTTTTAGTCTTTCTGGGGGAAAACAAACACTTCAAATTGGTCAAAAAAGTTGTTGATACCATGGCAGACACAGTGGCGGTGAGCTTCTTTTATCTGCCCAAGTAGCTGGTCCAGTGCCTCCTTCTGTCCTCTCTGACGTGGAGCTCGGCCATCAATGTCCCTCCAACCTGCAGGGAGACGAAATAAAGAAAGAAAAACTGTTATACAACAACTTGTTACTGCAATTATCTAATCAGCCAATCACGTAGTGGCAAATCTATGGATTTTGGCATGTAGACGACCTGCTGAAGTTCAAACTAATAGGAAGGCAACAGTTACTCAAATAACCACTTGTTACAACCAATGTTTGCAGAAGAGCATCTCTGTTTGAACAACAGACTGGATCTTGATGACAGCAGAACACCCCTGTCAACTAAGAACAAGGAACTGAAGCTATAATTCCCAGAGAAGATTTGAAAAATGTTTCCTAGTCCGTTGAGTTCTGAAAGCATGGATCCAACCTGCCTTGTATCCTTGGGTTATGATGCTGCTGGTGGGGTAATGGGGTGGGAGACATCTTCTTGTCACGCTTTCTTGTCAACTGAACTTTTAAACTCCACAGTCGACCTGATTATTGTTGCTGACCATGTCCATCCCTCTATGACCACAGGGTACTCATCTTCTGATAGCTGTCTCCAGCTGTGTCACTAAGCTCAAATCAACTAGTTTCTTTAACATGACAATGATTTCGCTATACTTAAACGGCCTCCACAGTCACCAGATCAGCAGAGACAGCTGTAGCAACTCTGTGATGCTGTCATGTCACCAGACTCTCTGAGAAATGTTTACAGCTCCTTATTGAATCTATGTGACAGGTCTGAAGCCAAAAGGATTTCAAGGTGTAACTGACAAAGTGGCCAGTGAGTGTATATTTATCAAGACTCACAGAGCTGATACATAATAGTTGTTTGTTTAGCGGAAACCAACACGACGAAATTAGGGTACTGGTTCGTTCACACACATTGGTCTAGAGTGAGCTTTTTTAGCATTTTTTAGTTGTACTGTGATCAAAATTTATACAAATATTTATGGCCCTATGGCGACATCATGTGGTTTTAAGTCCATGCATCCGTCCATCCGTCCATCCATCCATCCATCCATCCATCAATCCATCCATCCATCACCTTGACTGTTTACCCCAGTTGGGTCACAGGGTGCTGAAGCCTGGTCAAAAAGCAGGCTGGATGCTCCCTGGACAGCTTATAAGTCCATCTCAGGGTTAACACAGAGAGACAATCAATATACCTACAGGCAAGGTAGAACCACCAGCAACTTATTCAGGCAATCGAAGAACTTGCAAACTCCACTGAGAAAAAAAAAGCCTCCAGTATAACAGCAACACCAAATGGTAACCACTCCAACACTGTGCCACTCAGGCTAACATCTTATTTCACGTTTTTTTTTTAAAATTAGTGCAAAACTGTCGATTGTACTGTCATGAAACGTGGTACAAACATTAATGTTTGGTTCAGCAGGTTTTTTTTAATAAAACAAAATTATTGTTGATTTATGAAAATGGTCTTTTCTTAAACAAATTTTCTATTTTGGACACTGAAAAACAAGAAAGTTTTTGTCATTTAACTGTTTACCTATTACTCAACTATATCGGTGTAGTATGAATGGCTGTGGGGGAGGTCAGGAAAACCTGTAAAACTTATAAAAAGACAGGTAAAAGTCCAAAACAATATCTGCTCTCCATACTTTCCAAAGCCGTCAAGTGGGGTAGATTGGAGTTGTTGCTGGGCCGATTCCGACCCCCAGACCTTATATTTGACACCCCTGGCTTGTAGTACCACTTTACTTGAGCTTTTCGAATGGCAATGGCCATTTTGTCTATTCGACATTTCACTACATATAAGCTGAATGTACTTAACATAAAAGAAAAATTAGTAAGAAAATTAGCAGAGATGAGCTGACATATTATTATTATTACAAACTAAACTGGTATATAATTGAGTTTTAGGGTTGTCAGTTACTTCGTATTTTGTGTTTGAAAGCTCACTGGCTTTTATAACCAGAGGCTAGTGAGAAGAAGGAAACTAAGCTGATAGTGGACTGTTTTAGTAGTGGACTGTTATCAGTTATGGAATGTTAAAATTACAGGTAATTAATAAAATCTCAGCAATTTACATTTTTAGTAAAAACAGCACTTATTTTGTATAAATTATACTTATTATACATATAGTCATACTCTCTGCTGGACAGGCAGATCCCCTGAGCACCACTGATTTTGGGTTCAGGACTGAACATGTGCACAGAGATTCTGATGTAGTGCTCCTGCCACCTTGACAGCATCTGAGGAACGTTAATGCACCACAAACTTAACTGTACCCCCAAAACGCTAAACATTCTCATTCCTCTGTCTTTGTGTGTTTCGTCTTTCCCTGTGATGGAGGCACACTTACACAAAAACCCCTACTTACAGTACACTGTATTACAAACACACACTTGGCCGTCTCTGCTCATAGATGACCAGCTCTGCAGAAATCCTTCTCCCTTATGCATTAGCACCAGAGGATGTGTCAACGATAACCCACCCCCAACCAACATCAACTCCAACCCACCCCCCACTCCCTCTCCTGGAGCCCCCCGGGGGGTGCGTGGGGCTGAAACACGGTGAGCTCTATTCCCGGAAAGGTGCCTGTCCCGACAAGACAAGCGGGCCCTTTAATGGGCGTCCACGGCCCGGTATAAGGCCCCCACTGTTGGGGCCGCGCCGCGCGCTACAGCACAGACATGCAAATATTTCCAGTGGTAGGCCCAAATGGAAAACACAAACACGCAACATCGAAATTAGCTCTGGGAGAGGGGAGGGAGAGCGGTGGGACAGTAGAAAAAAAAAAAAGGAGAGGGGGAAGCCTAGTTTCACAAACTTGCTGAAAAACACTGTGTGCTGATGAGGACAAACATGTTCATGTGTTCTCCAGATGTGCCACGAGCGTGCCAGTGTGCCCACAGCAATGCTACCTATGCTCACGCTCTTACAAAAGGTGCATTTTGCATCTGCAACAATCAGAAGAGTCCTTTCACAAATCTCAAAAACATGGAAATGTAAAAATTTCGCACAAACTAAAGAAAGAGACAGAAGGAAAGGGAGAAAGAGGGTCAGAGCTTCAGCGGTCAACAGCTCAGCTGTTGCACATGACTCCACGGTTAATTTCTTGGCTGAACCCGGGCGGCTTCTCCTGGCAGCTGGGCCCAAGCAGCATCCTGAGGCTACTGTTACTAACATCCGCAGTGAGGGTCCCACAACCTGCCCAGCCGCCCTGGCAGAGCTGGAGGAGAGTCCAGCTGTCATCCCTCTAGTGATGTCACAGCAAAGTTGGAATGACACCAGCGTGACAAATTCAATTAACAAAATTAGGCAATGTCCAGGTCATTTTAAGATTGTGCAAGACTACGAAACAAACCACTTATGCAAGACAAACACACACACACAAAACCACAGTTATTAATTTAGTGAGGTGAGCCAAAACCTTGTAGAGCAAGGGGCGCGTTTTGAAATCACCCTAAATTTGGAGCTTTATGTTTAGCTTTGTGTAAAATTTAGACACAGGCTTTAAAATACTCATATTTATACAAAGAAAATAGACAACTTACTGGAAGGTGCAGCGCAGGCCGGTGTGGAATTTTTCCAATACCCCCAGCCCTTCATGTTGTACGCTGACACCTGCACGTAGTAATAGGTCCCCTGGGAGGAGAGGAGATAGGACACTTACGACAGAACCTGCTTGCGTGCGGCAACAACCGAAAAGGAAGTGCTTCTGCCAATGACCATCTGCATACACATGCATGTGTGGAGATCAGCGGATCTCGGTCTCCCAGCATGCAGACGGCGAGCCCCTGCCTCTCCTTTCTCAGCCAGATCAATCACACCAGCCGCCAAAACTCACTGGCCTTGCCTTGACCCCTGTTCTTTTTTGACAGGAGTGAGCTTTAGCTGGTAGTGGGGGTCTTAAATGGGGGATGGGTCTTCCCTCACATAATAACTAACAACCAGTGGAGTGTCCATTTGTCTACATGTCCGCTTAAAAAATGCCACCCATAAATCAGGTGGCAGGCTACCAAGCTGCTCTTTTTTATCATTTTGGCAGCTGCCTGCAAATGTCGCTTACAAGTGGTCAGGAGGGAATAGGGTTTGGTGTGATGCTTAACATATATAGTAAAGAAGGGTCCAGGGCTGTGTGTAACAATACCAGGGCCCTTCCTGTGAGAGAACAGCTACAATTTTCTTATCAGTCATTTTTTTTAACAGCTAGAGAACCTGCAGCTTAGTGCTGCTTAAACTATGGTGATAAAATGTGATTGGAACAATTTTATCTGTAAGTTGGAAGGAAACATGGGTGCTTCAGCTCATGAAAGTGTACATGAAGAAAAACAACAACACTGTGCTGGCAGAAACTTACAGATGTTAATCCAGTAATGTTGCACTCCAGTTGAGTGGCATCATCCACTATCATCTCACCCAGCAGAGGACTAAATGAAGGATTACTGCTCCAGCTCACTTCAAGCATACACAAACACAAACAGTTTTAATTAGTTATCAAACACTAGTCATTATTTTAAAGTAGACTTACAATGCTTTTCCTTGTTTTCTTTAATTAATATGCTTTCACAGTAATGAATGCTTACACTGAACACGCCCACTACTGGTTTAGAATAATAATGCATGCACAAGAAAACCCCTATGAGCCAAAAGCTTCAGGCTGCTGGAGCTTTAAGATGTCAAAAAGAGCGGATGTCCTTAATATGGTCATCTCAGGGACAAACGTCCCACCCACTGTCCATTTTTTCCCCAATGGACTGCCAATCAGAAGAAAGCTGTGTCCTTTAAGGGAGAGAAGCAACAACAGCTTGTTTCAGGCAGACAGGCCAAGTAGAGATTAAATAAGGATTTTGAACTGTGGGCCATGCAAAGCTACTCTCCAATAGTCCAAGAATAAAAAGCTTGGAGCCGGAAATGAACCTAATATGTCCACTTGTAACTCCACATATTGTAATACTGAGTGGTTTGTTCTAAATGAAGTGGCTGGTCTGGTGTGACGGCTGACCTTTGTATTTGGTAACCACAGCAGAGTTGACACAAAGAGGTTCCTGGAAGTCAACTTTTAGACTGGTGCTGCTGCTGACAGACAGGGAAACTACACTGGGAGCATCTGGAGGACCTGGAGAGACAGAGGACCAGAGAGAAGGTCGGGTAAATAAGCAGAGTACACACAAGAATACACAACAGATTACTGTAATGGGACCTTTTAGATGTTGTGATCTGTGCACAGTGCACTCACTCAGTTTGAGAGGGTTTGATATGCAGTGAAATAGTGAGATGATGGTAAAATCAAAGCATTTAAAGACAGCACAGCTTCATCTTTACCTTATAATCTTCACAAACTGATATAAGCTTAACACTGAACAGGTACGTCACAGATTCTCACTGTGAATATAACAGCACAGACATTAACCTTCAACCTGTGCTTTATTACTTTCACGTGCATTCACACATGCCCATCAAATTACATGAGTAATGTAGAATTAAAAGGCGGGAAAAGATCTTTTTTTTACATCAAAATGCACATTGGTGTGGGTACAAGGGAGGAGTGTCTGCTTTCTGAAGAGGGGGGGGGGTTAGCTGTCTGCCACTAAGCGTGTCACGAAATGCCTATAAAAACTTAAAGCAGGAATACAGGCGTGTTATGTTTGTGCACACACATACATGCCCACATAGTTGTGTGTTCGGCTTCCCAGTGTGGAAGCCATTAAGTCAGCCCAGACAGAATGACAGCAGAGGGAAAAAAAGGGGTGCAAAAAAAACCAAAAAAGAAAACCAAAGATGACTGCTGGACTGCAGGAGTGATTCAGGCGGCAAACTTTTATCGGCTGGTTAGCATGTGAAAAAAAAAAATCTAAATCAACTTGAAGCCTTACTGGCATGCTCAAAGCCTGTCTGCATGCGTCGGAAGAGCCGGAGCCTCCAGTCCCAAGCTTTTAGCTGGCGCTCACGGTCAGATCCCTCCCGCTCACCGGGACCCTCATTCCGCACCTGGGGCTGTAGCTCCAACACTCGCTGCTCGGCCTCCTGCACCAGAGTGGCCAAATGAACCGCTCGGCCCTCCAGACTCACGACTAGGAGGGAAACACAGTGAGAGGGGGAATGTCAGCGGATGATTCCAGTATCAAAACAAGAAGAGACTCTTTTTTTGACAAACCAAATCCAAAAAAAAATATTATTTTAGACAAACCAATGCAAAGCTTGAGTATATATTAGAGTGGGGCTGGCTTTCCAACCAAAATTCAAAGAGTAAATGGAAAATAGCGTGAATAAGAACAGGGGATAAAGATCATTCTTATGTTTGGGTAGTATTATTATTATTATTTTTTGATATGTACATGTTTCCACGAAGAAAAACATGTTCTAAATTATTTACACTGTATTTTATTAAGAGATTCGACGATGCACAGGCTTAGATAGCTCTAGAAACCCATCCGTCGCCTGCAACGGTGCAAATTTCTTATGAAGGCCGCTCTCTCGCTCCCTTTTTTTAATGCCTTTGTTTGCCCAAAATACTGCGGCAGATTCCACAATAAACAGCGTTTAATGTAACTAAGCAGTCTCTCTTTTGGGCAATGACATCACCTCGAAAATGACACCAAAAATGGGGCAATGAAAGTGAGAGGGGTGAGAGAGGGAGGAGTGCCCTTCATGTGCGGTTAGAGGGGAAAACAAAACGGTGGGAACGTGCATGGGCATCGCTTTAAAGTGCCATTGTAAAAGCTATTTTTCTGCAAATGTGCGGAAAAAAGTCAACTAAAAGTATAATAACGTCACAGGCTGCTAGGACCAGAAGATACTTTCCAAAAAGGGGAGAGGGGTTTCAAACGCATCGCTAGAGCAGGATGAGCTGTAACCCAGGGTTGAGCAGTCGCTGATAGTGACCGGTGGCGTTGACGCAGAGATCAACGGTGCTCCGATTTGCAAACGCATCGCTATAAATCGCTACAAATCAAATTATAGGACAAGTGACGCAAAGCTGCTGAAGGTCAAAGAGGACAGCGGGATACTGTACTCCTCCTGCAAGCGGCTGGTCATTTCTTGGAGTGTTTGGGACCGGTGTGTGTCTATGTTTAGTCTGTGTGGTCTGTGTTTGTTCATTGTAGATTCCACTGTTGAGCGTTAGATTCCACTGTTGACAGTAAGTTTAAAGCTCCGTGTCAAAATGTCCATCTGGGTGTTTAATTCTGCGGCTCTCTCTGTGTCTCCTCGGTGGCTGGGAGCTTCTCTTTTTCAACCTTGAGCGTCTCTTCTGGGTGTCACCTCCGTCGTACTCTGCAGACACTCGTGTGAAAACTTGAAGGCAGTTCTTCTCTCTCTTTTTTTAAAGGGATTACGAGAAGGTCAGGGTCGAATTAGGTTAGGACAGAATTATTACTAAGGATCTTTGGACATGGACTGTAGCTTGGATGGAAACAATCAAAATAATAATAATAACAATATTGGTTCACGTTGATTTATAATTCCAGCTCCTCTGGGCTTAGAAAAAGGCCCAGAAGCTGTCATGAATGTGTATGTGTGTCTTGATTTGTCCTTATTTCACATTAAGGCTTTGTCTTGTTGAGAGCCACTAAGGGATTAATAGTGTGAAGATGAAGTTGCTTTTGAGAGCGTGTTTGTCTTTGCCTGTCCTTGTCTCTCTGGCAACCACACACTGTGTAGTCAAGCATGGCAATAACAATAAGCGCCATAATCAATTCCTTTTAAAGTTCAAGGAAAAGTCTGCATCATCTATCGCGTCAATTATCCTCAGATGGCGTTTTGAGCATGTTCTCGAAAAAAGAAAGCTTTGACTTTCATTGCGTCCCGTCGTTTGCTTCGTTTGTTTCTCTATTTATGTCTTTTTGCGGATAGCGCACACGGCCCGCTGTCTCGTGAGTTATTGGGGTTCTGGAGAGGGAGCACAATCAAACACTAAACTTTAGTAAACACCACTTTCCATTCAAGTGTTTTCAATTTAATGATACCTTTATAAGACGTCTGGCTCGGTTCTTGAAAAAATGAAGTGTGTGTGTGTGTGTGTGTAAGTACAAGTACAAACACAAACAGCCTAGGAGCCTTACTGGCGAGTTCTAATCATTAACAGAGGAAGGCGGCGGCGGCTCACCAGATCACAGACAATTAAAAGTTCTTACGCAGATGACTAATATTGCATCACAATGGCCGCTCCACCGTTGCCTCTAATATGTTTTCACTGGCAGCAGAAAGCAGAAAGAGATGTGTGAAACTGTCAGTAGAGTGAGGATAAATCCATTACTGGTGTGAATGAAAGGAGACTGTGTAATGTTTTAACACCTGCAGTTGATTTACATGACGCTGATATTGCTGGTTCAATACAACAGTTCCCCCTTAATCAAACGCCACCCTCTGCCTCGGCTACTTGGCATGAGGGGACACGGAAGAGATTTGAGAAACGATAGCAGGTTGGTTGTGTCTGTAACAGAAGATGAGAAACACACGGTTTTGGAGCCAGAGGTACCCGCAGAGGTTCAGGGAGAGAAACGACCGAAACTACAGGACAGCGATGAATGCACTGAGATCGAAAGAGAGGAAAGAACACAATCTCTCATCATTCACACCTTTATGGTAGTTTCTAAGCTTGCTGCAGACTGAAATCAGCAAAGCTGATTAGAAAGCAGCAGCATATTGCTTTCCCCCGGTGTAACAGAGGGAAATCCCACTTTCAGAGTGTTGCTGACTTCTGATCACATCCCTGGGAGAAGCGCTCCCCTGACTTCAAAGCTCTTACTGAAGTGGCGCTTGTAATTTCCAGTCTCCAGTGTGGGAGCAGAGCACAAATTAAGCCTCCAGAACTAATTAAAACCGCCATGATAAGTTGTCTGCTCGAGGCAAAGACACAAAACCTAATGACAATTGCCTCTGCAGCAGCGTCTCTCGATTTGTTTTGAGTACACAGAAGTGAGTGCTCAGTTTGAGTGCACACAGGCAAAGAGGAAGGCTTGAGTTCAAGCTGGGGAAACGCCAAGTCCAAGACAGGTTTATGCTCATATTCTAACTATAACTGTCTAATTCTTGTTTTCACATGTGTGTGTGTGTTTAGGTCCACCAACAGAAAAACATTCTTAGTATTTCATATAGAGATCACGTGGAAAGTAACGCACAGCTTTTCTCTTCCCACCGTTTAAAAATACAAAATTTATACATTTGTTTTGTACTTTAATTCCTGCAACTTTAATTTCAGCGAGCACCAGACTGCACGCGCATGTGTTTATGCAGTATTATACTACTATGAAAAGATGAAACTTTATTTGTTTCATTAACATTATCGTGAGCTTAAACCATCAGTACCAGCAGGTACGCTCTGCTTCTCTACTCACAGTGGGGGCTTTCCTTGGCACCGGCTCGCAGCAGAAGCTTAGCCATGGGCACATTATTGGTCATGATGGCGATATCAAGGGGCAGGAGCCCCTCGCTGTTAGGAGTGTTGAGATCCAGCTCCTCCAGACTGTACTGTGAGAGAAGGAGCTGTACCAGGTCCAACTCTTGATGTTCCACTGCCTCAAACAGCGCTTCATTACTCTGAAACTGTAATAATGAATGTTAAAAATGAATACAAATGAATAGGAAAGTTCTTTGCAGTGCAAACATGGGAAACAC
The DNA here is from genome assembly GCF_001858045.2 of Oreochromis niloticus. Taxonomy (NCBI): domain Eukaryota; kingdom Metazoa; phylum Chordata; class Actinopteri; order Cichliformes; family Cichlidae; genus Oreochromis; species Oreochromis niloticus. The sequence continues at coordinate 18,624,623 of NC_031973.2, read as the reverse complement.
TATTTCTTCATGCTTTCTGTGTTGCTATACAGTAAGTAGATATTTGGGTGTGCAACGCCAATACCTGAGACTATCCAAGTCTACGTGTTTTCCCGGATTATTTTTAGATTACAATGTTCCTGGGCTTATTATTTTTTCCCTCTCCCTCGCTCTCTGACTTACTATGGTGGTTTTGCGCAGCCTCTCCTTGTCTCCTCCCCGTCCTGACACCACACTGTCCTCCAGAGCAGGGGGGTTGGTGCCCACGCGGAACTTTCCAGACAAATTGCGGTAAAGGCGGCGAGCAGCGCTCGGTGAGGACAGGCTGGCAGACTTGCGAGCCGAGACCGGCTGGTGGGCCTGGTCCCCTCTCATGGGCTGCGTCATTTTGGCCGAGTCAGCCCTATGGGAAAGATGGATGCATGGGAGACATGAGTGATAGGTGGGAGTAAGAAACAGAATCTGACATCTGGTACGATACATCACGCTGTAGGAGAAAGAGGGGAAAGAAAAGGTGCTGAGTACAAAATTCACTATGTGTTCGCTCCTCAAGTCTACCATAATATCTTACATCTTTGGAAAAGGTCACTGGAGTCATGACCAGTTGCCGCAGCAATAGAGGAACAAAACTCAAGGGAAGCAGAAACAAGCATTTTAGTTTACACTTACAGGTTTATCGAGATTCTACTTTATAAAATCAGTTTCTGCTTATGGAAACCAGCACATAAACTTTGAGGGTGAAACTAATTTGTGCAGTGTTCATGCACAGCCGGCAGAAGGACCGGCGACCCCTGTACAGAATATAGGTCACATCAGTGGCAATGCATGCAACACTGATTGCTTAGAATGAGGGTTGCAAATTGGCTTGCAGACACACATCTGTGGGCAGGCTAAAGCAAAGTAATTAGTGCACTTTGTACGAGATTTGTCTATCAACTCAGAAGCTGATGCCGAGCTTCACTTTGCGGCCTAATTAACGCTAGGCTCTGTTATTATTACCCCGTGGGAGAGGGGGCTAAAACACCAACGATCGAAAGCATGGTGATACATTACACTGATTTGCCAGATGGGCACCATGTTGACATTATCAGCTCTTACTCGCAGGTGGTGCACAGTCATCCTAAACCGGCAATGCCAGCCTCGGTAGCCGGTTTGCCAACGCTGCTCTGCAATATCACACGTTAGTCAAAAAGATCACCATCTCTTGCTGATGGTTTCTTGGCATGACTGGTATGAAGATTATACTGTTCCCTCTCCATTCTGCCATGGGAACTATGTGGACGGCAGTGTGTTTCTGGGGGGAGTCTGGCATGTAGCGCTCACACACACTCAGCTGCTGAAGGAAATGTCATCAGGACTCTCCAGGCGCTGGTGATAAACTCTGTGTCGGGTCCCACCAAAGAGAAGCAGAGAGATAACTGAATTCCTCAAGGACGCCTTTTCAGCAGCCCTAGCTCCTGTTTAGTGCACCTCTCCCGATATCTTATGAACTTGTTCCTCCTCTAATCATCTCCTCCCTGCTCCGCCTAACACCTACCCTTCTTTCTATTGCTGTTTCACTCTTACTCTTTATCCCCGTACTGTTTATATTTCCCAGTATTTCCCAAATTCTCTCCACATTGTCGTCACCATGATTCAACACTTAATCAGCATGTTTATAAACAATTAATTATCCGCTAATTGTCCACGCTGATTATTAAATAAACAAGTAGGTTTCCATGTGAGGTGTAAGATAACAACTAAGCAAAAACTTAGTAAGCAGATGAGAAATTTAACTGTTGTCTTGCTTGGTTACCTCAAAAAATGCTCACTTGTTGCCAGCCACACTGAGAAACATCATCAGATAAATACTGGCGATGTTCTTAAAAAGAAAATGGTACTGGTTGAGGAAACTACTGTAAATAAAGCTGTTAGTTTGGGCCATCTTGACACATGCCAAGAAGTCTCACACAAGCCAAGAACAGATTTGCAAAGGTGAGAACATCTGTAGGAAAAATGTTATTTATACTCCCGCTCCACAATGGACGTGTGAGCCCAAATGAGTGTGCATACATACACACACTAACCCTCCCCCCAACACACGCAGTTCGTACAACAGCTGACAGCGGCCTGCATTGTAGACTTTAAAGCGGGTCCAAGCCCCCGCAACAAGGCCTTTTTCACATGGCCAATACACCTAAAATACCCCCGATCCCCGTCCCTTCCCGCTCCGTCCCATCCATCTCCACTCCATCCCGTAATAGAGGCCTTATTTTAGACATCCTCGTGTTCCCGGCTGGGTCTAACCTATTCCAGGGTTCCAGATAAAGCGCGGCAGGTATTTGGAATAATTTTTCCATGGGCCTGGCCCGGAAGATAAAACAAGAGATATATTTGTAATGCGTGTGCTGGTATCCCATTTCAAAGAGAAAGCCCATTGGAATCCAGCCCCAGGCTTATTGTTATTTGCCTGAGATGGAACAGCCGACTTTTTTCTGTCGGCAGGATGGTGCCCCATCACTCTCTGACGACATTAGGGTGTGTGTAATGCGCTCTGTGTGTGTGTCCTGTGCTTTCAAAGGGATGTTGCATCCTACACATGAAATGGGGATGTCATTCCCCAATGACACAGCGCCCACACTAGAGAGAGAGATGAAACGTATAATGAATGGAGCCATTTAAAAATGACAAATAAATCAAATCAAATCCGAACAATTAAGTGTCACAGAAACAGAATCTATGATGAATGCATGTACAAACACCCTTAGAGAAACTACAGTACTGTGCAAAAGTCTTGAGCCATCTGTCATTTCAAAGAGCCAGACTTTGTTGTAAGGCTTTCTGAGAGTCTTACAAAGTTTTTCTTTGGACATTGGCTGCTTTTTCACTCATTTTCAGTCCAGTCCTTGTGCCTGACCATTTTTAAACATTTTTATGTTTTTTTTACCTTCAGACAGCTACTTAACACTGACCTAACTCAAGGGATGAATCAGGATTATGTCCCACATAACAGACAACCTAGTGGGAAAAAGCATAATTTGTACTTGATGAAATAGGAAACAAGTTATCAAAGATCTGACATAGGACCTGAGAAATGCATCTGGTTCTTCAGAAGACCCATCTACTCTTCACAGTGGAAGGGTGGCTGTAAAGAAGCCACTCTTAAGAAAGGGAAGCAGGGAATAGGGGCTAAGGCAGTGGCGTACAAACCCAGGCCTCGAGGGCCGGTGTCCTGCAGGTTTTAGATGTGTCCTTGATCCAACACAGCTGATTTAAATGGCTAAATTACCTCCTCAACATGTCTTGAAGTTCTCCAGAGGCCTAGTAATGAACTAATCATTTGATTCAGGTGTGTAGATCCAGTGTGAGATCTAAAAAATTTCTGGTTCAATCTGTCACGAGTCTGTATGAAGGATGGCAGGAGAGAGGTACAACAGTGAGGGTCTAAAAGCCAGGTGTAAACACGGTAGAGGCTCAGTCATAGTTTAGGGCTCAGCCAGTGGTGTTGGAGATCTTTTCAAAGTTGATAAAATTATGAACTCAAACAGTACCATCAGAGGCAATAAAAGTTAGCCAGCATCCAAAGAAGAGCTTTAAATCTCCTTCAAGAAGCCTGGAAAACTACTCCTGAAGACAACTTACAGAAATGACAAGAAAGCTTCCTAAGAGAGTTCAGGCTGTGTTGAAGAATAAAGATGGTCAAACTAAATATTGCCTTTCAAGCTCATTAGAATTAGAACGCTGTATTTTTTAATAAACGACTGGATGAATTTCTCGTTTTTCCAAGCAAAATATCAAGAACTGTGGGGTATTTTGAGACTTTTGCACAGTAGTGTAATCATACTGAATACTGACGACCTGTCTATCAGTGACCTTAGTGTTGACTGAACATGAATGCACGTGTTTGGGCAGCTCAGATAAATGCTGAAAAAAATCAATAAAAAAAAAAAGAGTAGCATATTAAAACTGAAAAACTGACAGTTAAAGTTGGTTAAAATCACACTGATGCTGTTTCTCTTATAAAGTGGTAAATGCCAGACATGTCCTCTATCTTAGCCGCACCTTAAAGACCTCTAGGGCCCTGCAGTATGGCCCAAGAGAACAGTTTCTCCGACAATAAACATGAAGAACCAGATGTGCAAACTCAGACTCACAACACACAAATAACCATGCTTGAACCTACTTGAACTCGAACAAATCCAGACAGCGACTATTGCACACAATTTCCTACTGTTTTACCAGTTTTTGGGAAGCAGGAAGCAGTTGTTCTGGGAAACCAAAAGTCTCAACCAAAAAGCCAAGCTCCATGCTTGGCTCTTGATCAGTGCCACATCAAATACACCGAGCATGCTGCTGTGAGACTCTATTAGGCCCACAAAAAAAATTAACACCCCCAAGTTGCAAACACACGTACATGCAGCATCCGCTTTATCAAACCATATCAAAAACAGCTTGGGCCTCCAGTCAGTGAGTCACATGTAAACAAAAACTTCACAAACACAGGGACACGGAGTCTAGACATTCACTTACTGTTTGACCGAAAGTCAAGATAGGAAAAACTATTATTTAAAGAAATGGTAAATAATTGTCAGTTAAAGCATTTGGGATTTTCTGAGCCAACCGCAAACACGCAAATACCAGCAGTGGTGTGCAGAAGGGCGTTTCACTGAACCTGGTAGCAGAATGGATAAACAGCAACTTCAATGAATCCATCCAACCCATCCTCTCAATAATAATAATAATATATTCTCTAGCAATCAATCCATCCGCAGCCACAACAGCTGTTCTTGTTCTGGTGGTTCAGTTTTGTCAGATTTGGGAATGAAAACATGTTCCCTCTCCCTCACCGTCACCAGCTTTGATTCCGGCACATTTTTGCTGTTCCCCTCTCTTCCTTTGTTTCCCCGTCTTTCACACACAATTAGTTTGCCTCCTCTTCTTGTCACATGGTAACACGTTTTTGCCATTAGCTGCGCAAGTAACTCGGGGAAAAATTCAAAACAGTTGCTCGGATGTTTGTAACGAGGTAATGCACGAATAGTTAGGACAAATAGGAACGAGAATGCAAGAAGAAAAATGTTGTTGGCCAGTGCTTTGTATTCCTATAAACACAGATAATGTCAAGATAAACTGGAAACAGTGGAAAATATCTTTATATAACCACAATTTGCTATTGCAAAGTATGCATGTGCGTACATACGTGCCAGAAAAGGACATTACAGAGAGTGCTGCTCAAATTAGCTACAGCAGCACAAAGGAGGATCTATTGACAGTGAGGAGCAGACTACATAATTACAGTAAAGCAAAGAGAACAGTACAAATATGGACAGTGCTGTTTAAAAGGTCTGCCCTTAAAAGAGGCCCGGTATGCTACCTAAGGAGCCATCAGTAACAATCATTTGTTTTCCTTTCTTTCTTAAAATCACCTTAACATCCCTCTCTATCTCCATCCACACCGTCTCACACTTCTCCTCTCGCCCCCTTTTCCCACTCAACCCATCAAGGCCATCCAGTCCCAGTGTCTTCACCTTCAGTCTCCAATGCCACTCGCTCAAACTCCTCACTATGGCTAGTCGACTCCTACGAGAGCACATTAATGTGATTCCTGTTTGTCGGTGTACTTCTAACTGAAATTACTACGTATTACTTGATGTGTATTACGGTGATTGTCTCAACAAAATAACTGGAGACGGATGGATGGGCAGAGAAAGATGCAGAAAAGGCAAGGAGCAGCAGCAGAAGGACGGCGCTCGGGGAAAACAAGGTGGCGGGGAGTGAGGGAGGTATACGGGCAAAAGGAGAAAGTCACACAAACTCGCACGCTCGCTCACACGCGCAAACACACACATACACAGAGTACGCTGGCTGCTCTAAATGTGGCTTGTAGAAGGAAATTCTGAAATCTGAGTCTTGGCACCAGACAGGCTGGAAGCAGCCAGGCTGCTAGAGGGAGAGCGAGAGAGAGAGAGAGAGAAAGTGGGGTCGGGTGGGAGGGAGGGTGGGCGGATTGGGAGGACGAGGGAGTATTGCTAGAATTGCCTTGGCTCTTATCAGCTTATAGGCAACATGAGGCCACTGCAACACTCAGCCACATGCAGCCCCTCGTGCATACCGCATGATTTTGCAGAGACAGAACAAGTCTGTTGGGTCAAAGTCTGTGTGTGAGGATTTACCGAGGGATGTATCAGGTGTGTGCATCCATTAAAAATAAAACACTTTTTTTTACCCTAATTCTTAAGGCAGAGTCAAATGTGGGTGGAATATCATTCCTGATATGCATTCAAAAAGGGGTCAAGTGGCCTGTAAGCAGTGCACCCAAGATTTGTAGTATATTAGAATGAAGTCATTGAGATGACAAACAGCACTGATAAGTGCAGAGTAAACATTGCTGTGTTTAATGAAGGGCTGCAGACAGCAACACCGAGTCTGGATTCTGCTGCGGATTCTGTTGTTTACATTAGAATAACACTGCAGCTTCAACTTTCCCGTTTTCATAATCTAGAGGCGCTACCTCATATATCACTGTTCCTGTAAAGTGGTATTTATTTGGTATTGTTAGCTCTGAGTGAGTTAGGGCTACATTCTTGTAACATATCTCGCACTGAGATAAAATCCGGGAAACTTGATTGTGATGAGCCCAAGTCTGTGCCGCTGACTGATACACGTCTGGTGTAAGAGTCAAACAATTACTGAGCAGAAAAACAATTCGCCACATGTAACTTACTTTCACATGTGTGCATATTTATTAAGCAGCCACAAAACCGTGCTTCATCCTCCCTCATTTTCTCTTTCTCATTTCTGCTTTTCCCCCTCTTTTTTACTCACTTTCTCTTCTCCTCCCTTGGGAGAGAGGCAGAGAAGGGCTAGGCGGTCTGCTGTATGTTTAACCTTTGAAGTGGGCCTGCTGTGCCGAGCAAGGCCTGCCACCTGTTGGCTCTGTGTGTGTGCATGTGTTATGTGTGTGTGTGTGTCTGTGTGTGTGTACGCAGAGGTAAATCTCTCTAATTTTGATGAGCAGAGACAACAGCGGAGTCACCATGGGGATGCGATGTGGCGGGCGGTGGCCGACGTTCTCAGGAGGGAAGAAGGGGGGGGGGACTTGCAAGGTGGGATCACCCACACACAAACATACACAAAACCCCCTCCTCGGTCAGAGGCTTGGTGACACTGTGTCTCCCACGGCGATCGTGGGTCCAGCCTGGGTGGCTCCAGACCTTCTGTATGTCTCTCAGTATGCATGTGTGTGTCTGAGTGTGTGTGTTTGTGTGTGACACCAATGGGGTCCCTGCCTGGGCCACCATATGCCACCCACCCAGCCAGAGAGAGGCTCTGGGCAGATGCAGGGGGGGGGGGGGACCCTCGGCGACTGAAGCCACCAGTTGGCTCATTCTCTCAGTCACACGCCGGCCGGGCGCCATGTTTAAAGTCCCACGGCTATTTATCTGGGCTAAGGATGGAGGGAGGTGGTTGTATGGGTGGGGAGACCATTCTTCTTACTGTGATAGATGCTTTGTAAAAAATGATAACACACAGTCTCACACACATGTGCACTGTCCAAACTGGATGGACAGATGAATGATAGAGAGGATGGAAACACATATGACATCATTGTGAGTGTCCGTGTGTGTGTGTTTGAGAAAATCACACATATATTATTATTATTGTCCTTTATTATCCAGGTGAAAGTCTCATTCGAGATTTAAATCTCATTTCCAAGAGAGACCTGGCCATATGCAAAAACAAACAAAAACATTAAACGCTGCACTGTACGCACGCACACACACACAACCACATGCAAAGACATTTCCGTGACTACACAGTGTACTGTCAAGTGAACACAGACTCTAACTCAGAGCTTCAATGAACGACGTCTCATTCATAAAAAGAGTTTGGTATTCTTATTTTGGAGTTTTCCTGAAAAATACTTCACATTTGAGACTGACAGCAGGCATGGTTATATAGATTAGCTCAAGCGTGAAAAGACTCACTTATCCAGAGTTTGTTTGATACTATTTTACAACTTTATTAATAAATCCAAAACCTATTTTATCATCCAATCTCTGCAACAGTGCTGCTTTATGATATCTGAGCAGAACTTAAATTCCAAAGGATTTCTGTAATACAGATCAGCTTAATCTTTAAATGGTTTAATAATTTAATTAAGTAATTATCGGTACTTTAAGGGTTCCACTCAAAATTTCAAATTTCACTTCAATAATATGCAGTTAACATAATCAACTATGACTTTGTGGTATCACTTTGTGGGTGAAGTAATTTAGCTGCAGCTTGAACTTCATGGGAACTTGAAACCCACAATTTCGTTGTACATGTACAACAACAATAACGGGTTGTTCTCTTCTATGACATCCGATTCTAATCACAGACTTTCGTTTACAGTTTCTCATTTAACGTTTCACATTCAGTTTTTCTTGAGAACGGCTCGGCTAAAATGAATTAGCTAAAAAAAAAGAAAGTGAGGGATTTATATCCAACAGAGAAATTTAAATAAAATAAAGAAAATTTTAGTTTTCATTTCAGATGCGAGAGCACCTAACCTGATTTCCTGTAATTTACAGCAATGATAGTTTCCCACTTTGTTTCACCACGTGTGTGTCTGTGTGTGTGTAAATGACACATTTCCTCTACATGCACAGCAGAGAGTATTTAAACTAAAGGAAAAAATGCCAAGCAAAACAAACAAAAAACCCCACTGTAAGCCAAAACATGAAAGTCACTCATCCAAAGAAAAAAGGCTGAAGTCGCCACTGTACAAGTGGTTCTTTGGCAATATACCACTAAGATTAAACAGATCTGACGCCTGGCTGTTGAGAACAGTGAATATCACACAAACAGAGGAGTTTCCTTTGTTTATTTTTCAGATTAATCTATTTGATAGAGGAGGCACAACATGTTTGTGTGAAACGGCAAGTTTGGTTGTGAAACAACGCCACGATGCCACAAGCCGCATCATTCACATTCCACAGCGTGTCCTCTCTCCCGTCTTCCTCGCCTCACCTCCAACCAGTCACAGCAGATGGCCGCCCCTCCCTGAGCCTGGTTCTGCCAGAGGTTTCTTCCTGTTAAAGGGAGTTTTTCCTTCCCACAGTCGCCAAGCGCTTGCTCATAGGGGGTTGTCTGATTGTTGGGGTTTTCTCTGGAGGTGGAACGCTAAACTGTGCATAGCAGGAACATTATTAAATAACAATATAAACATTGTGATCATTTAACGGAGACAAAAATCTGATGATGTGAGAGAAACTTGGCTACTGCTAACTGAGAGAGAGCTGGAAAATGAAAAAGAGAAAAAAAAAGCTAAGAACAGATCCACCGATTTGTAAGCAAATTCGACTCTTTCCTGATTTTCAGAGTGCAAATTATTTTCCAAGACTACTTTAAATGAGGGGGTATAGTTCCTCAAGACTTGGCTGATTGCATCATTTTATTAGCCATGCGTGATTCTACTCTAACTCTCTGCACACGTATGCACAAGGAGAAACAAACACACTGACGCTACACATTTCTCTCGCGCTCCATCCAAGCACTCAGTCCAGTTTTTAGATCTTTTCACCACTCTCTCTCCCTGTCTCTTTCCATCATCTTTTCAATCTGTCTTTTCATCTACTTCAGTCTCAATCAGTCAACCTCTCTCCAGTTTTCTTCTCTCTCCGTCTCTTCTTACCTATTTCAGTCTTCTCTGACTTTCCCAACTTCTCCGTTTAAGTCTCACTCCCTCCTTCCCATTACTATCCATCCCTACTCCAGTCTTTCTGTGCCTGTGTGCTGAGTTGAGGTTTGGAGTGGAAACTAGAGTATCAAGTCCGAGACACACAGGACAAGAGGGAGCCAGCCTCATAAATCTCCCTTAGCGCAGCCCACAGCATCCAGTCGGGATTGTGTATGAGTGTGCTGCTGGTGCGCGCACGGCTGAGGCTGGACATATATGTTTATATGTATTTGACACAACATTGTTAATCTGCTCAAGCGCATTTTTTTGCAAGCGTGTCTTTTTCTTTTGCGCGCTTTGTGCAAGTGTCCGTGTTTATGTGCGAGAGTGAATGTGTAAGCAACCTGGGACTTATTCAAAAGCAGAGGTTAGCAGGAATCCTGCACCCGCATGTGGACCAGAATCTGTAGCCTCATCCCGCCAACAACTCAACCTCAACAAATGAACATTGTGGCTCAATATTCAGAGAAAATTATTTCACACATTAAAAATACTGTATAAAAGTCACTCGCCTTTTTTCAACTTGTTTCCCCTTATTGATTTCTTTTTATGCTCAAGCAAGTAGTATATATTTTTGGTGCCATCTTAAAAAAGAAAGGAAAAATATCATAAACAGAATTTCATTTCATTTTCCTTCTGCAGTTCTGTTAAAAGTACATCAGGTTGGGGTCTGGACTTCGACTGGGCAACTGTAACCATGATTCTTTTCTTTTCCAGCCATTCTGTTGCAGATTTGCCGCTGTGCTTGTGAGCACTGTCTCTTTACATGACCCGGTTTCAGCTAAGCTTTACATTTCGGGCAGATGGCCTCACATTTGAGGTTCAAGGTCGACTCAATGACTACAAGGTGTCCCGGCCCTGAGCCGAAGTCATCACTCCTCCACCACCGTGCTTGACAGTTGGTCCGCGGTATTTAGGTGAAATGTCGTGTTTGGTTTTCAGCAGATGTGGCGCTGTGCATTATGGCCGAACATCTCCACTTTGGTCTCATCTTTCTAAATGCCGTTGTTCCAGAAGTCTTGTGGTTTGTTCAGTTACAACTTTTCAAGCCCAAGCTGTGCTGCCATGTTCTTTTTAAAGAGAAGAAGCTTTCTCCTGGCAACCCTGTCAAACAAGCCACACTTGCTCAGCTGTTTTCTAATTGTACCGTCATGAAATTTAACATGCTAAGTGAGGCCTGTGGAGTCTGACATGTAGCTGTTTGTTTTCTGGGGGATTTCTCTGAGAATTGGATGGTCTGACCTTGGGGTGAATTTGCTGGGGCCTGGAGTCCTCTTGAATATTACTGCAGAATGATGGACTTCTATAACCTTTCCCAGATTGATGGGCAGCAATCACCACTTCTTTAAGATCACTGCAAACTGGCAAAGCCTTTACTTTTATCAAGGTGCTGATGACCAATTAACCAAGTCATCTGATGGCTGCTACTTGTACTCTTAACTCCTGTGGAAGCAGTAAACCTGTGTAAAGCTTTACTTTGATGCTGATGGCTGGTCACTTGCAAACACTTCAGGCTTTAGTTGCCTAGGTAACAATTTGTATGTCAATTAACAGTATCTCGCATTTTCATTAGTAGTCACTTCAATCGCAGATCTGGAAGCTTCTCTGGACCGTCTTACTCGGGTCCCATCTCTCCAGCGGTTCTTTTGCCCATAGTCGCTTGAAGTTGCTCAACATTTCTCGCTCTCTCTGGTCATTGCTGCAAATCACTTTGTGGGACGCAGCTTAAGGGTGTACTTAGCTTTTTTTTAGCTTGACTCTAGGCTCTATAATAGCTTCAACTATATGTGTGCAGTCCACACAGGGTTTAGCATGATTAGTTTCCACGTGTCAAAAGCTTTTCAGCGTTTAAAACAATTTAATTCGGTCACAGTGCAGGAATAAAGCGTCACACATTCCAACAGAAGCAGGAGTCCACCCCACTCAGCCGTGATTTTTAACAGATCTTTAACATGTTCTGATCAAAATTTCTAAAGAGAAAAATCACAGGCATTTATAACCTCCTCATTAGTCTGTTTCGTTTGAACTGACAGCTCTCGGCCGCAGAAGAAAGGAGAAAAATTTACAGAGAGAACGAAAAAAAAGAAAAAAGCGGGGAATAATAAATCAAATTAGAACCAAATGCGGCAAGTGGCACACTGTCCAAAACCACTTTACACCCGGGCCCCCTGAGCATTGTCCTCCTTTTACCACTAAGACTTTGGTGATTTCTTAGTGCTCTTTTTTTATTCCCTTTGTACACATTTCATAAGGATTAACACTTGGTAGCTCCCATTCACCCCTACACACCCAAAACAGCGCTAAGTATTACAATATGTGTTTGCTCATGTATGTGTGTGAGCATGAATACGAAGGAGATATTTGAGTTAATATATTGACCGAGGGATAGGGCAGGCCAGTTTCACTCCTAACATCAAAGTTAAGACGTCATCCTCAGAGTGCCGTCAGCTTGGAGTGATTCCTGAAGACACGGTGGCACCAGGCAGAGCGGAGGGCCTTCGGGGGATTGAGAGAATTTAAGCCTTCTAGCGCACGCTGACTAAAAACACAAGACAATCAAACACTTTCTGGTGTCGTACCAACTGCGCTCCTTCCTTTTCCAACTTTAATTTGTGAAGTGGATATAGTTTGATTACCAAACGTGGATGTTTAAGCACTTATGTATAGAGTTTCCTCGCCACGAGTACTGCAGGGGAAATGTTTTGGGAAATAAAAACTGCTTGGCTGATAGACATGGCTGCTTCTCTATTGCACTCAAGGGTTTTGGTGAAGGGTTAGAACTGCCTCTCTGTCACTATTAGAGAATAAAGTAATGAAGACTTACTTGCCGGCCTAGTGTTGCATCAGAAGCAGTATCCCTTTACAGCTCCAGTATTAACTCTCAGACTCTACCAGATGTCTCCTGTGTTCACGTAATGCACAAAAAACAAGATCGCAAATACGCACACCAGTGCTAACCAAGACATCCCCATGCGTTCTCAGAGGTCCGAAGCCTGAGTTTGAATGCTGATCTCATTACATGAAACTTTGTTCATGTTTAATATTGTAACCATTGCAACTATATACATTTTTTTAAATAACGAAAAGCAGTGGAGTAAAATAAGTAAAAACATCTTTTTATCTAAATAACAGATTTCCCCAAAGCCACTGTTTTTAACATTCTGGTTTCCATTGTATTTGCAGTGACTAGTAAAAGAAAATCAAATCAATCTTTGGCAATCATAATTTGTAACAGCTACCCTCCTATTTTGCCTTTACACTTCTTAAAACTCTCACTCTCCACCCTCCTTCCACTATTTTCTCCACCCACATCCCCAGAGCCCATTTACTATGATTACCAATAACAATAACACTGCCATTATCTTTTACTATTGCATTTTCCCAAGGCTCTGCCAGCCTTTACAGACTTTAAGCTACAAAACGGCTCCCGTTTCAAGCTTGTATATGGGCTGCCTTGGCTCAGAATTCCCTTAATAGTCGCAGTTTGTTTGGGTATTTGACGTGAATCGACATAAATGGCAATGGTCCACTAAATAAGATAGTAAAGCTTTAAGCCACCTGAGTCAGCCTTACTCCAGAGTGCTGCTGGCTGCTTTCCAGCTTGGTGTTTTATACAACCTTTGTTTCACTTTATAGTTAGATGTTTTATTTTAAGGAGTGAAAGCAGGGAGCAATGAGCAGAAAAACATAATGAAGCCTTAATTTAAGAGCATACTTTTGTGGGTAAAATCCTACATATTACACATTTCACATTGATTATGGGGACACACATTCCAGGGAATTTGCAATTGTTTTATTGCGTCTGGTTAAGAACACACAAGATTCTTCACTGATTAGTAAGGCTTGGAAAAATGGAAAACAATTAGACTGCTGAGCTCTAATGGAAGATCAGCATGCAAAACATACAAAACGCCTTACTTTCTGAAAATGATACAGTACTGTGCTAAAGTCTCAAGTCTCCCCTCCTCTCTTCTTTTAGCTGGTCCCTTTAGGGGTCATCAGCAGATCATCTCCCTCCATCTAACCCTATCCTTGCACCCTAACCTTTATTTCTTTATATTTTTCTAAGAAAAGTGGAAAATTGTAAAGTGCACACATTCGTTGAAATAAAAAAATATAAAGGAACTTGCAAGTCATTATTTTGTATGGCCATCTGTATTCTTCAACACAGCCTGAACTCTGCTAGGCAGATCTGGGGGTAATTTCTTTAAGTAGTCTTCAGGAATAGTTCTCCAGGCGTCTTGAAGGACATTCAAAGCTCTTCTTTGGATGTTTCTGCCTTTTGTTTTGTTCTCTGTGAAGATGATCCTGCACTGTCTCAATAATATTGAGGTTCAGGCTCTGGGGAGGCCAGTCCATGACGGATAGTGCTCCATTGTGTGTTTTTCTATTCTAGCATGCTTTTACTGCACTGGCAGTGTGTTTGGGGTCATAGTCATTCTGAAAAATGAAGCTGTTGCCAATCAGACACTTTCTAGACTATACTGGAGGTGACTGGTGTGATTTGGTGCTCCATAAATCAAACTGAATTGAATTAAATTGAGTGGTGTATTAAAATGTGACGGTATTTTTTTGGCATTCATAATTACATCAGTTTTGATAAGCTCTCCAACACTACTGGCTGAATTGCATCCCTAACCCATGTCGGAGTCCTCACTTTAGACGCTCATTGCTGTACCTCTGTTCTGGCTTTCTCAATCCACAGTGACGAGGATCTGAGCCAAAAATTTCAAATTTGGATTTATCACTCCATCACACCTGTTGATTTTTAGTCTAGTTCTTGTTTAATTCGGCATACCTCAGACATTTATCCCTGTTTTCACTTCCTTAAGAATTGCTTTTTGACAGCCAGACTTCCACTTAAGACCATTTCTAATGAGCAGTTGACTGATCAGCTGAAGGGGCATCTCTTAAGCCCTCTCTCAGTTCTCTTTATCCTATTTCTCAAGCACATGACTCCATCGTGTTCATCGGCTTTAGATAGCTTTTAAGGGTTGCAATTTCTTCTTTTGGCTCACAATTATCCAGTTTCATTACATTTTTAGGACACATTCCACGCTACGCCAAAATATATTTAGTTTTCTGTGTTTGTATAGACAGAACAAAGGTTCAACTCTTGAATTGGGTGTCTTCTTTAATCCTTAAATAATTCATAGGTCTGTGTTAAGTGGCTTAGCAAAAAACCTCAAAATCATCTAAAAATTGTTGGGTATAAGAACTGGACTGAAAATAAGTGGAAAAAGTAGCCAATGCCCAAAGAAAAGCTTTGAAAGCCTGGAGAACTACAGACCAGACCAAGCCTGGTTTCTTCAAAGCAAATTATAAAGACATGAGGGGTGACTCAAGAATGTTGCACAGTACTGTATATATGGAAGAACTTTCATGACTAATTGCAACTCATCACTGCGAACTCCGCTAGGCAACATGGCATGAAACCACATAACATCACATACTTAACAAGTATACTGCTTAATCATGAATATTTCTGTGATGACATTTATCCCTGAGAAGCTCTCATTAACAATGATTAAAGCAAGACAGATTGTTTAGACTACAGGAAGCGCTGTAAATGTTGAACACTTTCAAATATGCAACTGACTGACACACATGTTTTCCTTTGGAGTCTGTTGATCACTATGCATTCCAGAGACGCTTTTTTGGCCCTGTCAAAGTTGGACCAACCTTGTTTCACCTCCCAGTAGCATGACTCAGGCCTCAACCTTGAATCTCTCCCCCTGGGGACCCCTTATTTATGATGTCACAAAAGGCCAGTCACACTCCTGTAACAGTGGCACGGCCCGCAAAAAGTCAAAATCCAGCTGTAGTCAAGCCCCCCCCCATCCCTCTTGTAAATGAGCATGTCCAATCTACCCACTGAGTTTCATTAAAACCAGACCACATCAATCAGGGCCTGAACTTTAAAGGCCAGGTCCCTTCTCAAGCAGCATGGAAGAAAAACATGGAGCTGTTAAAGTAAAAGACCTCACACTGCACATACACTCTAACGCTCATTCACTTAACACCACATTTCTGCTGGCGGACCACACATCGCAATACTAGTCCGAGACCACACAGTTGGTCTCATAAGGCCAACAAAAGACCTCGTAAGACCTCACACCAGGCCCTAGCACGATTCGATAGGACCTAAGAAATTTAACACACCTGTAACTCCACAAAATGTAAAGTAACTGCCGAATAGCTACTGTAGTCCCTGCACAGTAATCATCAACCTAGAAAAATCTGGTGATTGGGGATTTTTTTACTTGACAAAATTGAGTGCAAAGGAAGTGTAAGGTCCTCTTAAACCCATGCTTGTGCTCCCAAATCTAGGGAAAGCACAAAGGAAGAGCCAAGAATACATAGCAGGAAACTCAGGAGGCATGTCAGATGGACGAAAGGCAGGATCAATGGGCAGATAAATGAGTGTAAGCCAGGCAACAAGAGGGGAGACTGGGAAGGATTCCCATGGGTGGGGACTGGAAGGCAGCCTCGCAATGGAAAGCTTTCAAACTCCTTTCATCGGGTGCCTGAAGACTGGAGCTTTACAAGAGCAAGATGAGCCGGCGCCACTGGAGCATCTTGGCGCTCTTCAACGAAACCCAGACGCAGAGACAGAACAGGACCCTATCACCACTTTGCCCACCCTTTGCTCCCCCCAGCCCCCCCCAGTTTTCATCAACCTGAGACTTGACTTTGTAAACAGACATGACTCATTGCAGTCGTCTCTCTTTTATTACATGTTATTTTTATTCAAACTCATACCTGTGACAACACTTAATATTTCATTTTACTAAATATTCTTTGCAGTGTGATATGTGTTTAGACCTTTTGCTACCGCTTCTTGCAATTTTTCATAATTTTTAACAGAAGGTTAAAAAAACAGAAGTACAACCTTTGACTTTTAGTGAAAGCATGTGAGTACAGAAATTGCGAGACGGTCTTACCAGTCGACACTAAGAGATCGTCTCCTGTAGGATGGAGGCCTTTCTGATGAAGTCTTCTCTGCCTTCGCTGGTCGCTCTTTGAGGGATAGACGATGAGTAAATTTGGAGATTCCCGACTCTGACCTGAGCAACAGAAAAATGATAAAAGAATAAGACTCAGTAGGACTGATTTAGACAAAGATCTTGGCCTACTTGCTTGGGAAGTCTTAAGAAATCTTTTCTCTTCCTTGACATGTATTATACATTCTTACACAGAAGTTCAGAAGCACTTAATATACTGCCAGGGTCAGCTTGCCCTGGCGCTTCACTGTTAACAACACCTTTTACTCAGCACTTAATATAAAAAAAATGGCTAATAAGAAACAAGCACAGGGACTGACATATAGCTGGTTTGCCAAAAAGTGTTCAGCAGAGGTTAAATACTGGCAGAGAGCATGAATATCTGAGAAAGATCGATTCACTCATGCCTCAGACTAAACTAGTTTTGCAGAAAGCGCACAAAACTCAGTGGGAATGTAGTCCACGAAGTTGACAAACAGCGTAACAATGCTTCAGCTCCCAGAGGAAACATTAGGTTTCAGGGAAAGCCGCATACTTCCTGCCTCATTTTCTCGAAATCTTTTTCCACACGAAAAAAAAGTCAAACACATTTTAATATCCTCTACTGGGCTGCCAATGTCCCAGTTCAACTTTTTACTCAAAATTAAAAACAGGAAATGTAATATTTATTCCATTCCAGCCCGGACACATTTGATGAGACTCAACATTGCAATATTGCTGCGGTAACACTGGGGACTAATCAGAATGTAATATTATTCTCTATCAAAGAGCCAGGCTTGTAGAGGAACACGGCTGGAGGAGCATGTCATGTAAAAATTCTCAACAATTATTAAGCAAACTTTTAGATCAACATGGCCAAAGTGGACAACGATCCAAAGATAATTTTAAGGCAATTCAAAACCCTGCAGAAAAAAAAAAAATACAGATGAGACAGGATTACATAGATGATGCCCAGGCGTTGTGCAGGATTATCCCCTTTCCCAATCTCACACACATGCTTTTTCCATTTCATTATGAAATGGTAAAACAATAATAATGACTCATACATATTCACACACGTACATAGATCTCCTCTCAACCTGAGCCAAAAAGCATTTTAGTCTCCATGGTGAGCTCTGTTGGAGACAAACTACATGAATGGTTAGATCAAGATTTGTGCAGATGACTGAGGCGCTTCTTGCCACTCAAAAACAAGACTTGCATCTGCCATCACTCTTGTGGATTTATGTGAGATGCTTCAGAAATTACTGTGAGCATAAGGCTTTGATAAAAGAAAAGATTAATAAAAGCATATACAACAGTTCATGGCATTACCAGATTGCTGAAAAGTGAGACGTGATATGGATGAATGAGAGTGCGGTGATTCACCCCGTTTCACCTAATTAAATTGCTTGAATGGCATAAGATCACGTGCATTTTTATTTATTTATTTACTTTTGATGAAGATGTCTGAGAGGCTTTTGAATGAGTAATTTGTATGTTTTTGCCCAGGAGACCGCTTTGTTGTACAAAGGAGACAGAAGGTCTGAGTGTATCCTGACAAGTGTAATGCTTCTATGAGGGAGGACTCAGATCTAAGAGAATGATTATTTAAAAACATGAAATTTGGATCCAGACCTTTATTGCATCACAGACCTTTACATATTCCCCATTGTTGCAAATGAAAGACTGATGTGAGCTTGAAAATTCAATTCAGTGAAACATTACATGATAACCTGCCTCTGACTTTTTCTTCTGATTTCTTTCTTCTTTTTTAAAGTTATAATAAGAGAGACTTTTAGTTTAAAAACAGAACAGCAACTTAAAAATAAATGAAATACAGCGACACTGTTGTTAACATGCTAACCAGCAGGTAGTAACATAAAACTCAATTCAGATTTCAAACTGAGACAACTAGAATTTGACCGATATAAGATTTCAAGACCAAGTCCAATAGTTTGGTGATTTAAATCAAATAGCGCAACCTTTTTTTTCTTTCAGACACACGAAACATAAACAGATTTACCTATGTGAATTATTATTTGATAAGTGTTATGTGTATTATATATTTATAAGTCATTACTTAGATAATATGACTATGCAGTTTCATGAATAATGCATGACTTTATTGTAACAAGTTGTTCAAGAATCAACTATGCTTTGTCTGACTATTGTTGCTTTTGGTGTTCTTGTTGACAAATAGGGAAGTTGCAGTGTGCCCTCTGGTGGACAAACTATGTAACGTCAACACTCGTAAAATGGTTGAAGGGTGTTTCACCTATCTCTTCTTTAGTTTTTACAAATATTGTCATTGACTGTTATAAATGCTAATGCCAATATTTCAGCAAACAAAGCTAATTGCCTGACCCCCGCCTTTATAAACTATATTGACAGAAGTTTCCACGTGTCTGCCTTCACACACATATGAACTTGAGTGACATTCTATTCTTAATCTATAAGGTTTAATATGATGTTGATCCACGTTTGGTATATAACCAATGTTTAGGAGTTTGTTTATGGGAATTTGTGACCATTTTCCCAGAAGAGCATTTGTGAGATCAGACACTGATGCTGAATAAGAAGGTCTGGACCACAATTTTCCACTCCAATTCATCCTAGAAGTGTTCTGTCGGATTGAGGTCAGGACTCTGTGCAGGCCAGTCAAGTTCTTTCACAACAAACTTGCTCATCCATGTCTTTATGGACCTTGCTTTGTGAACTGGTGTTCAATCATGTTGGAATAGGAAGGGGGGATCCCCAAATGTGTTGGTATGCTGAAGCATTATGAGTTCTTTTCATTGGAACGAAGGCCACATGAAGTTTGGCTGTCTGTTGCGATAGACTCTGCAGAACGTTGGCCACTATGAACCTGGACATTACCTGATCCCATTCTGTGATTTTACATGGCCTACCATCCTAGTTACTGTTGTTTCCAATCACTTCCACTTTTTATAATACCACTAACAGTTGACTGTGGAATATTTTGTAGTGAGGAAATTTTACAACTGGACTGTTGCACAGGTGGCATTCCACAGTGGAATTCACCGAGCTCCTGAGCGCGATTCATTCTTTCACAAATGTTCGTAGAAGCAATCTGCATGCCTATGTGCTTGACTTTTTACCCCCGTGGTCATGGAAGTGAGTGAAACATCTGAATTCAGTGATTTGGATGGGTGAGTGAACACGTCTGGCAATATAGTGTATACCAGTCAGGGTCGAGAGACAACCTTATGTCTATTCTGCCCTCAGTATAGACATATTTATCACTTTTGCATCTTAACCAGTGAATAAAATGAAAAGGAACTACTGGAGAGTGGCATGGCCAACAGATAAGATGGATGATTAAGGCTTTTTTTTGACATGGACAACCACTCTCTGGCTACACTTAACACTTCTTCCCACTCTCTTTTTGACATTTCCTTCCATTAGGCAATGCCGAAAACTAGAGGCCCGTTCTCCACTGCAAGCCAATGTTAACCCACAGATCAGATTTCTGTGCTTTGGCAGTGTCTTCTACACTGATGTCAATGCTAAAACTCAAGTATATGAACACCAAGATGAAAGTGATTTCTGCATCTCAGAGCTTATTAAAGGGGTAATTTCTTCAACCGCTTCTCCTACACCATTTTCTACGCATTGCGCCTTTAAAAAGACATGAACACAAACATCTAATGCGACTAATTAATTATCAGTGTTATTTTACCCAGGACAGGCACCATTGACCAACAAAGAAAGTTTTTCTTTGTAATTGCAAAACATTTCCTTTTGATTAAAGAGAACTTCTGAAAATGTGCTCTGATGCTGTGCAAGTTATTTCTCTTCAGACCAGCTGCCATAAGCTGAGATGAAAATGCAGTTCTTGTTCAAAATGACCTCATGCTATGGCTTATCTAGTAGAATAACAACAAGCCTTACTGCCTGTGTTCCCACTCCTACACCCTCAACTACTGTTTCCTGACCCAACGCCAACATCTCCAAAGAGCTGGTTGACCTCTAAGACAAAGAGACATATTTTCCTGTATGAATCACACAAATGGGGTGTGGGATTTTAGTCATATGGCAGAAAAACCCCTAATTGACGGCATTAAGCTAGGCTGGGCTTCTTCTTCTTCTTCTCCTTCAAGGGCTTTTAATTAAATTAGCACACAGGCTACTGCCAACAACTGACGCTGATGTCTGTTTTCATAAAGTGTGGACTTGACTAGTCTGTAAAATTCTGATTTATGAATAGATTTCAGGAGCGAGGGGTTTGGCTCATCATCGGTTGTTAATGAGTGATTTACAGTTTATGGATCTAATACGTTTATTTGGTGATTTACATAAAGAATTCAGTGTAAAAACTTCAAACAAACTTTTGGATCAAACGCATGACATGTACTGACCGTAGGATAAAAACTTCAATGCCATGAAAACACATAGGATCATGACTTCAAAGACACGGGGACCAGTGGACACAGAAGAGGTCTCAGGGAATCCCTTTGAGGGGTTTAGAGGAAAACTGCACATGTGAAGCAGGTGGGTCTGAGTGGAGGGGGATCTGCTGGCAACTGGCTGCCCCTTGGCTCCCTGAGAGCGTCAATGCTGGCTCCACCCCATGCAGCTGTCCCTGATAACATCACCACAGAAGGCATACTGCGATGACGCAATCCCCTTGGAGGCCCAGGATATCCCGGTCGATTATCCTCTCATCAGAATCACATTTTCTCTTTCATTTTCCTGGTGTTGATTACAGTTTGAAAAATCAATGATTTGATTGATCATTTTTCATTACAGAATTGACACTGGAGGAGGGTGAGTTATCCACACACAACTGATGACATTTTTAATCTATCAAAACGCAGACGAAGGAACGAGATGACGCAAATGCACTTGCTGAGCTGCCCTGTCCTCTTTGAAAACTTCTGAATGTCGTCATACCTGTGTCAGTCCTCTTTTGCTTGTTCTCCGTAACAACACACAAAAACAAGAAGCACTCCACCAAAGCAGCTCATTCTTTGGGCAGAATTTACTTTTAAGTTGTTCTGTTCTACTCTTTTGGAGTTTAAGAAACTGGTAGTGCAGTACGAACAAGTGCAAAGCGCAGGTTTTTGTTATTTTTTCACTTTTAGCACAATTATTATTTGATTTCTGTGTATATAGCCCATGTGTAGCATTCATTTAATTGTTTAGTAAATCTGTTTAAATGCTTCTTTTATTTTAAAAAAGTTATTCAGGAACACTCTACATGCATTCAAACTCTTGTGTATTCAAAAAGTTATAACCTGTGACTGTAATGTACATAAAAAAGTGATAATAAAATAACATGGCAATAAGAAACTGTTTTAATAGCTCTATACAGCAATTTAAGAACTTTGACCGTCAGATCAAAGTGATAATTTACCTTGAAGGAAAGGTCAGAGGTCAAATGTGACATTTTAAAAATCTTTATACAGTACTTTCTATATGTTGACAATATGCACCGCAATTGTAAGAATCATAGTTTCTAGTTTTTAAGGCTTTTTGTCAGTTTTAACCAATAAAGCACTAAGTCGACTTTGAAGAACTTCTTGGACATGAGCCGAATATTAGTGGATTGTTAACATGACTCCACTCTACACCCCGACAAACTTTGATCAGAACTCATTCAAAACTTGTCTAATGACACGCACGGAACAAAAAAACTGCTTGGAGGAGCTAACTGAGTTATTTCAGCCTCCGTAAAGCATGGATACAGAACACTCACTGAGCAAAAACCATGT
Organism: Oreochromis niloticus; assembly: GCF_001858045.2. Lineage (NCBI taxonomy): Eukaryota > Metazoa > Chordata > Actinopteri > Cichliformes > Cichlidae > Oreochromis > Oreochromis niloticus. The sequence goes on along the minus strand of NC_031973.2, from coordinate 18,602,220 downwards.
GTGCGCTGACAGGATCCCCTGCAGTGGATGCTTTCTTTTCCATTGTTGTCTTTGATTGCATCCATATATGTATATTTATATGAATTCTTTCATTATTATTTTTAGATTTCATGTGAATCTGTTTTGCAGCAGGTGAAGGTGGAGGAATCCATTTTATCTTTATACATACCAACCCATATATACTGTTTTAGTTTATATCTTTTACTTGCAATGAAGGGGTGTCAAAATCAGTTTTGTAGACCACATGCGGCCCCCTTTGATTTTAAGTGGGTCAAACCAGTGAAGTTGTCTTTTTCTCTTATTGTAAAATTTAACTACACATTTAATTCTTGAGCTACAGTACATCTCAGTTTTTATACATGGTAAAGAAATGCTGTGCTAGTAAATTAAAGAAATCTGTCAGCATGACTCTTCGGGGTTAACGTGTAAGAAATCAATGCATTAAAAATGTTCTGGTAGCTCATTGCCCAGACTGTTCTGTAATTCAGCAAGGTTTTTTTTTAATTCCACAGAGGAGGTCATCAGTTATCAGGAAATTATCAGTAGGAAAAGTTGTAAATCTTATGAAAATACAGTTAAAAGTCCAGAAATCTATGCCCTCCTTCACTTTTTCCAAAGCCTTCCGGGATTAGAGTCTTTACCAGACAGTTGTTGAAGCATCTCAACAACTGTTTGACGGATAGCCTCGAAAATGTAAAGAGACTTGTGGTTGTGAGAAGATAAAGCCTAAAGAATTTGGTAATCCCCTGACTTTTCTTCTAGCACAAAACATTAGGTTCAAATTCTTGCATTTTAATGAAATCTCTTGCCAACTACCGGATGGATTGTTTTAAGCTTCACTATAGATATCCTTACCCTGAGGATGAGTCCTAATGGCATGTGGTTCCCATATTGACGGATTGGCATTAATTTTTGTACAGCCATGCATAGCTCGAAGACACTGTGTTCTAATCACTTTCAGTTATCCTGTTGCTTTCTCTCTAGCTCAGTATGGGCCCGAAATGTTTCAACAGCTATGTGATGGATTTCTATAAAATCCAGATACTCGATGCAGAATGAACCGTAATAACGTTGCACACATGACCATCACCAGTTTTCTATTTAAACTGCTTACATCTAGAGAATTTTAAAGCTGAAATGCTGACAAAATTCTAGTCTTGGTGGTTCTTTAAGCATTAACTTGCTAATGTTAGCATTTTTTACTAAGATAGTACAGATCTTGGCCTCAAGTGGCTACCTGTACATAGGAAGAAACTAGCAGCTACAGTACGTAGCTGCTGGTGATGTGATCTCAATAAAATTAAGTGATTTTTAGTGATTACAGGTGGAAAAAAACATTGGTGATGCAATCTGATTAAAGAAATCTCAATTTTGAGATGAAGCAGCTACCAATAGGAGCAAAGAAAACTCTTTTAAGAAGCGACATTGTTGGAACTAAAAGTCCAGTCTCCCAGTTTGTCTGCATTCCCAACTGCTTTTATCACAAAAATCCCAATAACTACAACAGTGACAACCATTCCAATAATATATTCCTCCTATTTGAAAGCCTACCACTGCCTCACTCCAATGTGATTATGCACTCGCCAGTAAGTTTTCCCAATCCTGTAGCACAAAAGTGCTTTTGTCAGCACTGAATGGCTTGTGTGATGATACTGAGAAAATGTTGACCTGCGATTACATGCACACCTCCAGCCGTTACACACACATTCATAGTGTCACTGCGACAGATTGCTTTCTTGCAAACAACTCACCTAATGCCACTTTTCAGCTCTTGTTCTGTTGCCATGGCAGCAATTAACCGTTCAGAGGTATTCATGTGCAGAAGCTCTGCTAAAGAACTAATTGTTCTCACTCACAGTACACAAAGCTACAGACGGTGCACTTTGACCCCCGCTCACAGCCTCAGTAACCCACTATTCGAGAGCAGAGTTAAGACTGTATGGAATTCTAAAAAACAATGCAGCTTAAATGTGTTTAACACTGTAGGGTTACAGTGCAGACAATATTAACCTATTTTATTACTTTTAAAGGTTAAAAATACATCTTTATAAATTATTAATAAACATAAACAAACCTGATTGACCAAGTTCCCAAGCTGGTTGGCTGAAAGTTACACAAAAATCCCCAACAGAAAACATTTACTGTTTTTTTATTTGAATTTTAGATTTTACATAACATATCTGAATCCTCTAAAGAATGTAAAATCAAACTCCTTCTAGAAATCTCTTGCCTGTACCCTATCTAAATAAAAAAGAAGCATGCCATAACTTTAAAGTCCGAATAACTCATTGCAAGGCAATAACTGGTGGTACATAAGAAAAAAATAACTCTAAAAATGCTCAAATTTATAAACCGCACTGTGGTCTTAGTGGATGTATATCTTCAGTGATATATCAGTACAACAAATTAGTTCTGTTCTGCTTTCCCTCTTTTTGAGCTTTGCCTGCAGGTCAGTTCAATTTACCCTTATTCACTTGATAAGCAGCACCTTGATGAGGCATTAAGTCGCCACTCTAGAAAGTCAAATTAGGGGTGAATTCATTAATAGCGCCAACATGTTTGAACACATGGTCAATACATTTGCCTAACATGCAAAAAAATCCCGGTTCAAGACCAGAAGGAGGCTGAAATCCCTGGAAGGGCTGCGGTAGGAAGGTCATCCGGTGTAAAAGCTTGTGCCAAATCAAATATGCACATCCATCTGCTGTTGCAACCCCTTGTGAAGAAGGGAGAAGCCAAAATAAGCTCAGTTTATCAATAACTGCACTACATCAGGAAGCGATACAATATCCCCCACCAAAAAAATTTGGTGACTTAAGGTTATCAAAGTAATTTTATTCAACTTAACAACTCAATCTGCCTCATCCCATGCTATGGATATGCTAAGCCCAGAAAGCTTACATTTTTACTATCATAAGCCTGTGCCCTTGCACCAGTCTATCAATGCAACAATGGCACTGTCTCACATATTTCCTGCTTCAGGTGTTGACCGACTCTTTGGTGCCATTTTTGCCATTAGGAGTTCTTCCACAGACCTTTTTTGTCCTTAAATCTGTTGAAATGTTTCCATCCGTGTAATGTCTCTGGTAAGATTATTGTTAAATACTGGTTTTTTGTATCCGTCCATTTCCGAATAATACCACACGTTTTATTTACATATTTGATAGATCTGATTTGGGAAATATTGTGACAATCATGCTCTGCATAGCTTCTCAAATCATAAAGAGGGTTTTGTGTGAGATGTGTTTATAAAGGGATCCCATTGAAACCAGCAGAATGCTATGCATTACACAATCTATGTGGTCTGTCTGAGGTTAGGCTGCCCTTAACCACTGATCTTATGTCAGATTACTAAGGCACAGACACTACAGTAAATCATGAGCATGACAGACAAATACCTGACCCTGTTGGAGCAATTATGGGCAATGGCTCCCTACCTAAAACAACTATTTTGGAAAGTAGGGAAAACAAAGCGCTAGGATTGCTTTCATCTGTGTCTCCCGCTATGGCTTCTTATCCCTGCCAATGGAACACTAATACGCCAAAAAAGAATGTAGCCCCCCCCACCAGTACAAGAGATACAGGCAAAAGAAGTGCATGCAAGCTCAAATGCTCATAAGTGAGTGCGTACACGTACACAAACACAGTTTAATTGATGAACGTACCCCTCAATGTGTTTCATTAGGCAAACAAAAAGGCTTTCAGTGGTCCAATCATAAAAGAACACAGCCAAGCTATGAACATTGCTAATTAAAATGTGCTCAAAGAACGCCTTGTATTCCACTCACCATCCCCATCCAAACCCAAGTCTGTGTGCATGTCTCTCTAACATGGTCGGGGCTGCTTTTATTTCACTTGGACTGAAGTCTCACCAATAAAATACTGATATTTCTTCAAGCTAACAAGCTTTCCCTTTGGTTATATTGTCTGAGTGTAATGTTCAACCATTGGTAGCTGCGATGGTCAATAAATAAGAAGCAATAACACAGAAACTTTTTGAATATTACCTGATACAATTTGGATGGCTTTTCTTTGTCATCGTAAAACTGTCTAAATAAATGCGTCAGAATTATACAAGCAAGTCAAAACAGCAATATGCTGTTTGGAAGCATAATTCTTCGAGCACCCACATGGTCCAAAGGAGAGAGGAGGCCTTTAGGAGTCAGTTCACTGCCTTGACAAATAAATCCTAATGATCTAATCACAACGCTAGGTGCCAAAGGAAGGGACTCTGTTATCGTCCTACGTGCATCTTCTCATATGCTGCCCATCCACCCACTGCGATAAACAGAGATATTTCCATCTTGGCTTTTTTCCCTCCATTCCTTCATTTGCACATCTCTGAGTCACAGTCATCGTTTCATCTTCTTCTCCTTCTTCTTCTTTCAAACGTCTCTCTTTTATTACTTTGCTCTCTCACTCCTGTTTTCCGCAGAGTCGGCACATACAGAACTCGTCAGGGAGACAAAAATGAGGGAGGAATCCAGCGCTGCTTTTCACTTCGGTTGGCTCCCTGTGGTGTTGGGTTTGATACCATTCCCTCTGTGTCCCCCCTCTCTGTTTGATGTGTGGCATAAGGCTGACTCAACACAGCCAGATATACAGATGATGGATTTGCAGTAGAATTAATGTTGAGTTGAGCTGACAAGCACATGGAAGCCAGCAAATTATTAGAGTCTGTAGTTGGAATACCATGCCACTGAGAAAGGACGGGCAAAGCAAACAGTACCACAGACAGTTTTCACTTTCCACCCGCACTCGGTTAGGTGGGATGAGATAATTGTGAATATAATTTGGGGGAAACTGATCTGGGCTAAATGGCTATCACGTTGGGTAGACATGGTAACACTCAGCCGAACCTCATAATACCCCAGATATCTGTGCCAGTTACAGGTGTCCCGAATCCAGCGTGAGCCAAGGCACTGACCCAGTCAGTCATTAGTGAGACACAATCAAGGAAATACATACAGTACCATAATAATATTTACATGTCTCAGCAGCTGGTTTCATCTGATTTATAACCTTTAAGCCTCATTACTGACGCCACCCTCATCAGTTTACGTGACCCACTAATAATGCTGCACAGAATCTTACAATTATCCTCTTAATCTTCATATAAAACTCCACATAATAGTCCAGCTGGCCTCCTGTGAGACACAGAAAAGCTGATAAAACTTTGTGGAGCCTGTATCTTAACCCCCTGTGCTGTTACATTCAGTACTGGAGCACTGCTGCGGGTCTGCAGAGCCTCATGTCTGACTAGTTGACTAATTAAGTGAGGGTTTGGAAAAGCGTGAATATACAGAGTGTCTATGTATTCCAGACTTGGTGTCTTTACAAATTACAGTAAATTGAAGATTTCTAGGCCTAGCCTGCTGGAGATGGACACCCCGCTAGTATCATGTTTAAGGCCTAACACTGACACACAAGCTCACGGCATCCCACTTTTCCCTATCCACCCACAATTGAGCATGGCGTCGAGATTCCAATCAGGGTTGAGCCAGCAGACTGAGAGGATTATTTATGCTGGAAGGGATAAGGAAACCTCGAAGAGCGAGAGACATGTGTTTGTGTGTTTATAGCAATTCTATACTTGTGAGAACCAAAGATTAAATATTTAGGCAAAATTTACCAAAGTTACTTTTTCCTCCAGTCTCCACTTACTAAATAAATTTATTTAGTTTTATATCTGGTAAACAGTTAACACACTGTAGCAAGAGCTAGATGCAGAAGCTGGGAAAATATGCATATTAACATCTACGACTAGACAAACCTTGAACATCACGCGTGTACAACGGATGGTGTGAAGGACTATTTTTTGTTTCTAGAAGATGCATTTAGGTCTGATGAATAAACACCTTTATTTGACTGCAAACCGCTTTTAATTTAGAGGAATGTAGAAAACTGCGCTACATGAGTAGGACCTCTCTTTTGTTCTGATGCAAAGATTTGTAGATACAGGAAGATGTGAAATGAGTATTTTGTATGTGAAACAGTTTTTCTTTCACTAAAATCAGTGAATTATTGTGACGAATAATCGTTATCACATTGATCATTTTGGCTGTATTTGTGCAGTCGGGGTGGAAAATTTTAGTACAGCTACTTTTATTCGGCAACACAGATTGAAATCTCGTATTTAAGCTTTCTTGATGTTTATTTAAGGCATTTCAGGAATAGTTCTCCAGGGTTCTTGAAGAACATTCAAAGCTCTTCTTTGGATGCTGGCTGCCTTTTGTTCTGTTCTCTGTTAAGATAATCCCACACTGCTTCGATAATGTTGAGCTCCGGTCTTTGGGGAGACTAATCCATGACTGATGGAGACCATTTAGATGTTATTGCATGGTGCAAAATGAAGACTGCCCCCGCCACTGGCTGAAATAAGCTCTAAACCATAACAAAGCCTCCAATGTGTTCACAAATGGTTTTAGACACACTCTGTTGTACCTCTCTACTGACCTCCTCCATACATAACAATGACAATGATGATGATTTGAACCAAAAAATTCAAATGTGGATTCATCTCTCCACCTGTTGCCACTAATTTTGCATACCTCAGTCTTTTCTTCCTGTCTCACTTCCATAAGAAGGGCTTTTTTACAGCCACCATTCAGTCTCATCAGAGACCATTTCTGATGAGGCTTCAGCAAACAGTAGACGGGTCCCCTCGGGCCATTTGGATCTCTCAGATCCTGTGTCAGGTCTTTATTGGATATGACTGACACATTATTTCCTAAGGATGTGCCTTTTGGATACTGTTCATCTGTTTTTTTAAGCACACCATACCAACATATGCCAAGTTTTCAGCTAACAGCTCTTTGGGAATCACCTTGTAGGTGCTAAAATACAAATTTGTCCCTTTCGACCTGTGTTGTGTGCGGTATTTTTCAAATATTGATCTAAAGAAATGGGAAGAAATTATGTGTTTTTGTGACAGGCAGCAACAAAGCACCCAAAGACACAATTTAAAATGGGCTCTTTGTCTGTTATATGTAGACAACACCGATTCATACCATGAGCTGATTGTTCTTTTATGCTTGAATGATTCATAGGTCAGCATTAAGTAGCTTAACAAAAAAACAGCTTTCCTCTGAAAATGGTCAGGCACAAAGACCATATCATGGTCCCCATGTTAATCCTCGTGTTTCGATTCTTAGGATTATTTATGGTTTATATTTTGATTTTTATTCATTCCTGAGCATCATAAGCATTTACTCCTTGTCATGTTGATCTACTTAATGTTTAACATTCGCGCAGATATTATTCCCCTCTGGGTTTCCCCTTTCTGTTGTTGTTCCTGCTACACTTTGGTAGTCCTTCGCTTCCTGTGTTTTGGCTTTAGTTTTACTTCCCTTCTGTCTCATTGTCTTACCTTTTTGTGATTATTCTCACATGTCTCATTTCTCACAGCTGATTCCACTCATCATTTAGCCTTCCATGTATAAACTGTCCTGTCTCCCCTTGTCTTTTGTCGATTTGTCTGTAATCTTACCCCGTGTGTTTCCCCTCTGTGATCTCATGCGGATGCTGTTGCCTTGCTTTTGGACTTGCTGTGGAGTTCTGCTATTTAGTTTACTGGACCTTGCTACAGCCTAAATAAACGACTTGCCTTTTGTTGTTGGAGCTCTGCCTCTCTGGGTCCTCGAACGACATAAATCATGACAGAAAATGAGTGACAATGAGAGAAAAAGCAGCCAATGTCCAAAGAAAAACTCTGACAGAGCTTCAGGAAGCCTGGAGAACTGTTGCTCAAGGCCACTTAAAAATATACTTAAAAGTCTGCTTTCTTGAATGCAAAATATAAAAACATGGAGGGTGGGGTGGTTGAAGACATTTGCACAGTACTTTACACGTAGATCACAAACTAGAGTGCCATTTTAAAAAACTGTCACAATTTGAGGATAATTATGCAAGTCCTACAGTCTTTTGCATACCCATGCACTCATGGGAACTCAAATTACTGTCATTGAGAAGGTTTTTAATGTCTTTTAAATACTTAACTGGTCTAAAAACATTACTTCTTGTCAGCAGCTAAATTATGAGGCATTCCTGAAAACAGGGGCTTTCATCATGGTCACCATGGTTTCCATTCTGGGGAGGGGTGAGATGGAGAAGTGGATTTCATCCTACTTTCCTTCAGTCATAGGTCAACAAAGGGAAATTCTTCCATAATAGGAAAACAGAAACGTAAGAAATACAGTTCGGTTTGGTTTCTTAATTAATCCAGAAGTCTCCTGTTGAGCGGGGAAAAAAAACTTGATGGTCTTTGAGTGACCTTATATTTGTGATCAGAGTTAAAACGCTGCGTTGGCCTATTTGTAGCAAAGAAGAAGAAGAAAAAAAAGCTTAATCCTGAAATGATTGTTGCAGTTGTAAGCCAGCAAACTATGAGAATCTAAAGTGTTGAGATGTTTTTGGGAAAGCTGATCAAATTTTGATGTGTGGTTTCAATACTGGTTGGAGAGGTTTGGTAAAGGCCTTGTTGTGCAACATGACAGAAAGAAATTTTCCCTAAGAACTCCCTTAGCTGGTGTGGTTGCGGGGATGGAGTGTTTTTATGTGAGTGCATGCTTTTGTATTGAAAGTTAGAATGGAAAAGGCTCTGCTCCGTAGAACAGCAATGTTCAAGTACTCTAAATCATGCTCTCCCTTCGCATTTTTTTTCTCTTTCTTTACTTTGCACACTCACCTACATGCAAACACACAATTACAGCCTCGATGCTTTACCAACAACAATGGCTGTCTCTCCCCGCTCCATTCTTTGGCCTGGCAGCCTGCTGTTGGGAAGTTCTCAAACAACCCAACCTCACTGCAGCCAAACCACATCAAATACAACACGCAAACACGCAGTAGTGTAAATTCGTCTAACAGCGCGCCCTCTTCATGTAATGAAACAACACTGGATAAATACTGTAGGTACAAACACGCAGGCAAAACATGTGCGCGCACATATTCGCACTGGATCAACTGTACAAATAGTCCCGAGCTCAGACAGTCAGCCAGCAGCAGTCTCCTCCAGCCCGCTGAGTTAGCTCCCACTCTTACCACCATTACCACTATTGTAAATAATCCTCAGTATGTATTTACTTGGGGATTTTAGAAACCTGAAAAAAAGAAAAAAAGAATGAGGTGAAAAGAAAAAAAACCCTGGAAAAATGAAGGAATGTGTTTCACGTCGGTCAGTCAGCGGGAACCCTCATGCCTTATTGTGTTTCTGCTAGAATTTGCTTTGGATTGCTTTGGGAGATGAGATTGAGTTGTGCGGTGGATATTCACTCTATATCTGTGGACTCTGAGTTTGCTCGTTATGTTTTTTGCTTTTCTTTTTCCAACTAATGCTAAAAGGGGGAATGGAAAGACGTGACGGCCGAGGTCTTTACAGTATGTAGGGCACACTGCGGTGGATCGTGAGATCATTGAAATCATGACCTGTTAAGTGTTTCACTCTGAAGTGTATATATATCTCCTCCAGTAAAAAGCAACATTTCCATTAAAGCTTTTAATATAAGCAAAAAAAGCCTCAAGATAAAAATGTTTCAAGTATTTTTTTAACTATTTAAGCAAAGTTTTTTTTCCAAACAAAACGTCACAGACACATAGTTTGTGAATAAGTTTCCTCTTTTCTCTTTTCATCTTAAGTTATTCCTACATCACCTACATATGAGAACAATTGCATGACGTGCTCCCATGAAGAATTAATCTAATCAAATTCTCTCTAAATTCTTCTCACCATGAAGGGACCAAAGTGTCTCCCAGCCTCTATGACGCCACAACTCGTATCTGTGTACAGCACGAGTGGCAGAGACAAGTTACATAAAACCAAATTTTTGAAAACTATATATAGTACAAGCTTTCACAAAGCTTATTGGACAATAAGAAGCCTACAAACAACAACATAGTACAAAATCAGATACCAAATAAGGCACACAACTCTAACAACACAAGATGAATACCTGCGTATGTGCGGACAAGACCTAAACCAATTAATATGGTTGGCAATTTCAATGCCAAAAACAGGCAAATAACCAAAGCAATAACAGCTAATTGGCCAGTAAATATACTTCTACTACTTTCATTTTTTTCTGCTTTGGGCAGAAATCTCCATGCCTCAGAGTTTGTGGAAAGCAGATATAAAAATTAATGTAATGTGAGACATTTTGGTACATCTGGTATTAAGCTTTGCAGAAGGGTTCTCAATCACTTGTAAATGATGCAGCGATTACCAGCGAAAGCACATAAAAAGAAGTTTTGAGTGATGCAACATCAATAAGTTTCCCTTCACAAGCACGGCAAATCAAAAGAACATTAGCAAAAGATCTACATGAGATGACTGCTCACGTGGTCCTTTATGGTGTTTAATTAACTATAGAAAAAGAGGTTTTAAGATATTTCAAGCCTGACTGTAGCTTAATGGTAGCGCCTTTGTACACTAATGTTCACATTCACAATGGGAAGCAGAAAAGAGAAGGCAGAAAACATGAAATGATCGTTAATACGGTGGAGGAAAACATAATGCAGGTTTGACATTAAAGAGCACATACTCAGCAACACAGACAAGCAAATACACATACATACATTTTTTTTTTTGAGACAGAATGAACGTCTGTTATCGTTTGTGCCTCAGGTTAATGATCAGTTTCACATGAGAAACATGTGTTTCATGATGTTGATTTCTGTGCCCATGATGTTCCCCGTGTACTCTGCTCTATCATCACTTCCGCTTATTCGCTTGTTTGTCATAAATCAGTGTGCGGTAGAGTAGAAATCAATCAGCTCTCTTTCCCGTAGCCTAGGCCAGACTTCTGTCACTTGACATCCAGCGATGGCCATGCTGATGAGTCTCTTGAATACAGCTGCTTGTCTCCTGGCAACAGATGCCTCCAACTCCGGCACACTGAGTGCTCACAGCGCCGGCACAACCGGCATGTAACAAACACCAGATATGACAAACAGTATGCATTACATCTATAATGAATTAAATCACACCTCAAGATCTACTGAAGTGGAAAATATGATACGAAAGTATCATTTATTGAAAAAATAGCCTAAAAATGTAGAAGACATATTTGAGAAGACATCATAAAAAATGACTTCTTTATCAAATACTGACTGATATTTATGTGTTTCATATCTTACTTCAGAAGTGCATAAACATATGTGTTTCTATGTGAAGGTATATGCATTGGCAAATGCATAGATACATAGAAGTGATTGCATTTGATGCATGCTAATATGTGCAGAACCTGTGGCTGATAAACATAAACATGACATAAAGCTCTACAGTTGATGTAGTCTGATCTCCTTCTCGTAAATGACATTTATTTAGCAAATTGTTTTTGTCCCTCTTTAAATTCTGGAAAATCCAAAGAGTTCAACACTGAAAAACTGGAGTGACTGAGAATTAATATTGTTGTGGAATGGATTACTGGTCACGCACAGTCATGAAGGAATTTACTGGCACCTTAATGAATCTGATGAAACTGTCTAGTAACGTCGATTACCTTAAACAAGTAAAAACTCAGCTGCCTAATGTTGTTCTTACCACACCTGGGAATTAAGACACAGTCAGTTATGTAACACATTGTACCAAGTTCTATTTTTACGGCAGCATACGGCAGAATGTGCGCTCGTGGTTACACGTGTCCAAATCAGTAGTGCTGATTTCAAGAACTAAATCTAGGAAGTGCAATCTGTAACACAAGGATGTGAGGGAATGGTGTGCAGATAGGTAAAGGTGAAGTAAATGAAGGGACTTACTTCTTATTCTGATTCTCCTTTCGGTCAGCTGAGCCCAGACTCTGGAAATAATTGAAAAGAAAGAGAGATCAGAAATGCTGTCAAGGATTTCCCGTCTTTAAGGATTCAGAGAGAAGTCTCCCATACATGCTGTGAAACAATGGGATGGTTCAGAGGTTCTAAACCTAATAAACTTCAAGACTGATTTGTTACATTAGTGGAGTTTTGTCTGCAATGGAGGCTCAAAGGGCTACATCAAAAAGAGCTCAGTGCAAAGTTGGCAACCAGCTGCTCAACAGCTGAGACTTTCTGGTAATAGCAGTAATAATACAGTAGGAATTAACAATTAATTAATAAATATTATTAGTTTAAAAAAGCTTAAAAATCAGCAGTAACATACTGTTCTCAACCAAAGCATCAGTAAGTTAGTTATTCCCAATCAAATCACGGGCTGAGCTATCTTTTCTGTTCTCTTAACTGAGTTTCGATTATTAGACTTGAAGTGATCCAACTACCTTCTAGGCGACGCCAATCAAATGATCATCAACATCCAGTAAGCACCAATTACGTCGGTAACGACCTAGCCTCCAATGAAAAACAATAAGCTCTCTGGATAAAATTACAAACACTTATCCCATGGATTTGCTTTATTTGCAAGCATTCATCAAACCGTGGCGTCTGCGTGCAAGGTGGCGCGCACGGTCGTTTTAAAGGAAGCGAGGGAGAATAGACGTAGAGGGAGCGAGTTTAAAAGCCATTTTCCCGATGATGAAGTCAACCGAGTTTAGAAACTCCAAGGGCAAAACGAATACACCCCGCCGGCTCGCCTCAACGGGGGATGTTTGAATGTATCCCTGTGGCAAAGCCACACACAATGACACGAAACACATCTATAGCGCACGTCTATAAACCCTGCTGTCTGCATCCTTCTGAGGTGTATTGCACTCAAAGGAGATGCATGCTGAGACAGCGCATACACAGAAATACCGGCACACAAACACAAACAACTGGCCTTAAGCTGTAGACAATGTTGGAGTGAAATTTTGTTGCTATTTTGCATATTTACCTTTGGGAAAGATACTAATCTGGACTTTTTAAATGTTAAAAGCACTGTGGAGAAAAAAGTGGAGAATCTGAACGCCCTGAGCGAGTCGAGCGAACAAATACTGTCAGTCAACACACTTAAACCCACTGCATTTAAATTTGACCCATCTATTCTCTGTGGTATAATCACAGGGGAGTACAAGGAAATGTTTCTGTCTTCTGGAAATTTTAAAAAACCCCTCAATGTATTACATTGCTGAAGAGAGCTTTAAAATGAGCTTTAAAATTGCTCTAATATCCAAGATCCACTTAAAGATAATGCTAGCAGGTTAATACACTACAATACTAAACATAATGGGTACAAGGCTCAGTCTAACATTCTTAAGAACATTGTCTGATACAAAATCCATCATTTCCAAAACAAATCTATCTGAAATCAGTGGATCAATTTCACTTGTGAACAGGTGACATCACCTGTTTCCTACGGCACTGTAGTTACTATAGATACCACAGACAATGGAAACTCAGTGAACTCAAGTCAAGTTTGAACCAAAAGACTGTAAGTGTGCAAGTTCACCTATAGGAAGAACATGTTACTGTGCATCTTGAGACACTTGTCAGTTCTTTATGTTTTGCTTTTAAAGAGCCAGACTTTCTTGCAATTTCTTAAGGTGGTCTTGAGCAACAGCTCTCTAGGCTTTTTGAAGTTTTACCAAAGATTTTCTTTGAAATTTGGCTTGTTTTTCACTCATTTTCAGTCTGGTCCTTGTACCTGACCATTTTCTCAGGACTTACTGTTAATCCACTTAACATTGACCTGGGCATAAAAAAGCACCCAATCGAAGGGACAAATAAGTGTTGTGTCTACACATAACAGACAACTTAGCAAAGAACAAATTTCTAATTTCTTTAGTTAAATCTAGACAAACTCAATAACAGAGTCTGACAGCCATAAAACAGTATTTTTGCCCAACAAGGTTATTCTGAAGAAACTTTAAGCTGAAAGCTTGATGTATCTTGGCATAAAAAGATAAAAAGATGAAAACTGGAGGACAATAGAAGAAGTGGCAGGCCTGAAAAACTATTTACAGCAGATAAACAGTATCCGAAAGTCATGCTATTATAAAACAGGGAATAAAATCCACACAGAAACCTGAGAGATCTGGCCCTTCATTTGAGCTATCTACTATTAGCCGAAGCCTCATCAGAAATAGTCTCAGTGTAAAGATGGCTGTTAAGAAGACATTTTTAAGGACAGGATAGAGGGAGAAAAGGTTCACATATTCCATATCGAACAAAAACTCATTTAATCCAAATCTGATATTTTTGGTTTGAACCAGCAATCGACCCTGCAATACAATCTGTGAGTGTCTGATTGGCACCGGCTTCATTTTTCAGCATCACAATGATTCCAAACACACCCCTAATGCAACACAAACACTATCAGTGATGGATTGGCCTCGCCAGAGCCCGGACCTCCACATTATTGAAGCAGTGTGAGATCATCTTGACACAGAACAGAAAAGAAAGAAGCCTGGAGAACTATTCCTGAAGACTACTTAGAGATATTAAAAGAAAGCTAGAAAAGTTCAGGCTGTGCTGAAGAATAAAGGTGGTGATTTTACTTTTTATCTAAACTGTCTTAAATGCAAACAACACAAACAATCAGTTTGCTTTGTGAAGCTCAAAAAGATGCAAACGTTTGAAAAAAGCTTCCCCTTCCTTTTAATCTCAACCTGAACATCAGAGAGAAGTGCTTTTCTCTTTCTTTTTTGAGTGTGTGTGTGTGCGAGTGTGTGCTTTTATGTGAGCTGACATTTTGACCAGCCAGTGACTTTTCTACTCTGGCGCTCAGAGTGTGTGGATATGAGTGTGCGTGCTTTTATGTGCTCACTGCTGTGACATTTTGACCAGCCTCTGAATTCTCTGTGCATACATGTTTGCATACAAGTTTCATCCTCCTGGAGGGGACAGGATACGCCACACGGAGAGATTAACCTTTCACCTGCCAGCTCGCCCACAGTGCCTTCAGGTAGTACCACTCTCCCAAGAGGGATGAGGGCAGGTGGGTGTGCATCATTGGAAAGACAGCTCTGCAGGGGGTGAAGGAGGGCTATTTTAGAACCTTAGAACATTAATGACTCGCAGCTAAATTGTCTGCACACGAATATCACTACAGCATTGCACGATATTAGTATTTTGTACTCATATTCCTATTTTTTAACATTAGATTGCCACTTTTAAATCTTCAAATCAATGTTCAAGCACACTGAAAGTAAGAGTAGAAGGATCATCCCTCGTATTTGAGGCATTACAGCATCCGTTCAATGTCCCTATTGCACTTTTATTGTTTCATCTTGGCTGCTCATTAGTTTTACTTTAAGTACCTGAAATTTAGCATAAGAAAAAAAACGAACAAATAAAATCAGTCAAACAATGAGTCGCTCAGTCTGCACCTGCTCACCTCTTTCTCCCTGTAGCCACAGAAAGCATCACCAGCAGTCAGCTGAGGTAAAATACAGACTGATGAGTTATAATCACCACTCCTTTACCAAACCTTCAGCCTACATCAACAGGAGCAGCATGCACCTGACAACTGCTGACTATTTCTGGAATGTATGGAAGAAATTCATCTGGCTTTTCCTGTCAGCTGTGCATAAAGGTGCTGTAATTACTGATAAGAAAGAGACCACACGGAGCGGCCAGGAGTCTGATAGCAATAAATACAAAACAAGCAACCAGTTAAAAAAAAAATCAATATCTCAGCAGCGTGTTTGAATAGGAAGGTGTGTGAGCACATACCTTTACAGTACCCAGCACCCCCTGGTTTCTGCTGGTAAATCACATTCACACCATATTCTAAATGTCTCAAAAGCACAGACATGTTTATCTCTAAATATTTCCTCATTAGCAAAAGAAAAAAAGAGTGAAACATGAACTACACATAAAGTACAAATGCACAAGGAGCTGGCAAACTATATTTCCAAAATCTATATGCACTATTCCCAAACACACAGATACTGACATACCTGCTGAGTCCAACCCAGTAAACCCAGTCGGAGAACGCTATTCCCACTCTCCCTGTGTTGCTTCTCACTTGTTTCCCAAACCCGAGGTCCTCACTGCGCCGACTCCGATTGCCGTTCACCTGTTCAACT
This sequence comes from Oreochromis niloticus, assembly GCF_001858045.2. Taxonomy (NCBI): domain Eukaryota; kingdom Metazoa; phylum Chordata; class Actinopteri; order Cichliformes; family Cichlidae; genus Oreochromis; species Oreochromis niloticus. Next base: position 18,586,285 of record NC_031973.2, on the reverse strand, counting down.
TCAACTCTTTAGCTCTGTTTCTCCCCCTCGCTGTTCAACTCTCTCTGTTTTCCTGTCTTGCCGTCTGAAGCTTTTGGTCACACGTAAGGTTTGCGAAGCTTGCTCCAGTGGTGGCTGCTACCACCACTGACTTGTTGTACTTTAATTGTAGTTGCTAGGCGATAAGCTTCTCCAATTCGGCACACAGTGTGAAGGGGAGGACGGAAGAGGAGGGTGGGGGGAAGAGTGAGAGAATAGGTGGTGGTGGTTGGGGGGGTAAATGCTCATGACACAGCGTAGCCTAAAGAGAAGGATGGACGATTTGCAGGAGGGGAGGTAGTTGAGAGATATGCACAAGGAGAGGAGATCTCACATAGCAGGTGCACTTCCTTGTTTTCTTTTAGGGGGAACTGAGTGCAACCTGGAGCTGCAGCACACTCAGAGGATTTGCTGTAAATACTCTACATGGACAACGGATTTTAGAGAATTCCTGTGTGCACATTTGCTCACCCTTTTTTTCTGTTTTATTAAGACATTGTTCTATTCATACAGCACTGCAGTGATGTTTGAAAGAACAACTGAGAGCTCAAGTCAACAGCAATTAGTTTGTTATCTGTCTGAGTACTTTACCCCAACCCCCCCATAAATCTTGCTTTTGAAGTACACAGGTTTCTAAAGCTGATAAACTGTTTAAATCAATTGTTTTTCTGTTTGCAATATGTTATCTAGCCTATCTCTATCGCAGTGTGGTGCTACTGTCCCGCCTTGTTAACAAAAAAAAGGACCTGTCTTTTAATCAATCTATCAATCTATCGATCGTAGTTTCTCACCACTACACATGATTAATAATATAACTAAAAAGACAATGTTTCTGAGTCAGGGTTGAGAATCACCACTTCCTTTATTGCTTAAACTAATAACTGGTGTTTCCCACATGCCACTGACTCACACTGAACTTACTGGCTTGTAATATTCTCAAGGCAATCCCTGCAGGAATGACACTAGCAACTCACCGAACCCCACTAACCAGAAAGCCTCATTTACTGTGTGTCATCACTGTTACATTATCTGTATTGATTTAAGATGAGTCCTTTGGCTTTTATTCTAAAGAATCAATTGTAAGTCACTCACAGTAGCCAGCAGGACTACAGAAAAGCATGTATAACTCAAATATTAAGTTATTTGTTTCATCTCTATTACAGATGTAGGTTATTCTCTGAAAGAACATATATAGTATTCCTTAAGTTCTTCTGTTGTTAGATTAGATTTTTGTTTTTTTCTTCAGATTTTGGGGGGAAATGTGTCTGGCAATGCATCATGTATGACATCTGCAGGACACACAGTGGTGACTTCTTGACCCAGAGTTTAAAGGAATTGTTCAAGACTATTTAGCCATCTTTAAACATGCATTACAGGCTTGAACTTGCAGAAATTACCCACCGGATGTGGGTGAATGTGAGAACAGACGTCTGATGGAATCTTTACCAGCTCTCTGGTACAAAATACAAAGTGATTGCCCGTGGCACTAATTTGCACTGATGCGAGAATGGCGAAGATAATAACCCAATGGAGTCACAGCGAGCAAGCGGGCATCATGTGTGCTGGGCTCCTCCAGGCAGGTCCCTTGGACCAATCACTTGGAAGTAGACCATTTCCTGCTATGTCTTAAACTCAACATTGTCCAAAGAGCTTGCATGGAAATGGCTTTAGAGACATGGAAACCTGCATGTCTAAACAAAATATTATAGCAAACGCCACCACCATGCTTAAGACTTATCTCTGGTTGATGTTGATATAAATCAGTACAGTAATAAAATCTACATTGTCCTTAGCTGTTTTGGTTAAGTTTTTGTATGTACGTAAAGGTACATGTAAGTGTTATTCACCGCTATTTGCAAAATAGGCTGGATGAATGTATAAAGCACCAACCAGGCTCACAAGATGTTTTGCTTGGTGAGTGTTGGATGGGATAAACCTCTGCCTCCACATCAGTCTGACTTTAGACAGTTTGGAGGCGGAAACCAATGAATGGTTACTTTTAATACCATAATGGTCATACATCATTGATTTACAACTTTAGCTACAAAAGTTTGAAATCATTTTGGAAGATGGGGACTTGAGGACAAGATGGTTCAGTGGCTCAGTACTGTTTCCTCTTAGCAACAAAGTCCTGGGTTCAAACCTGGTGGCTTGTTGTGGACTGTGTACAGTCCAATGACATCCATGCTAAGTTAATTTGTGATTCAGAATTGGCTGTACCCATCCTGCACCCCATCTGGGGCAAATTCCAGGCCCCATGCAACCCTGAATGGTTGAGTGGTAGAAAAATTGATGGATATATCCCAAATTATCCATTGAGAGTATCAGTTGGCCCATATTATCAGACTACTTTTAGCCATTTGCTGAGCTATCTATATTTACAAAAATTCAAAGAGTAATAAAAGGACAGGAGAAACACCCTTCAACTGTGTTATGAATGTCGATGATATATAGTTTGACCACTAGAGGGCACTCTGCAAATTAACCTGTTGGAACGCCACAAGCACGCATTCTTAAATCATCAAATATCGCTTTCGGTCTTAAAGATTAGATATCAGTTGGGACATTTTCTTTTGTTGTTTCTTGTGAACCATTAAGCGGCAGCTACCTGTGGATTACTGATCATGAACAATTGTCAAAAGCTGGAGGATTCTCTGGGAAATTCTAAGACATTTCTGCTTGAGCAGCTTGTTTACCCACACTTTGGCTGTAATTACACTTCTAATTCCAGATGCACACTCTTATTAATAATTCTAGCTTTAAGATAAATGCATCATAACAAATATGAGATCATGTATGACAGGATAACACGAAGGGGGTGAGTTTTCCCACCCCCAATTTGTGCAAGCACAGTATACCTTCAAAGAGAGTGGACTTGGTTACAGACCCTGCATGGCCTTTCGCATTCACCCAGTAGAAAACTTGTGAACTTGGCTGCTAAGCTCTACATGTGTGCGAGGGTTGTGCAAGCGGCAGTAAATCCTTGCTCGTGCGAAATAATATTTGCTCGTGAGAATTTTTATTGTTTGCCTCGCTCATGAGAGAAATTAAACGCCATATAAATGTAAATGTAGGAGACAGAGCATATATGTGCGTGTGTGCATGGTGTACTCTGACTCACTGTGTGTTTTCAGTGCCTGTGGCTGTGGGCACACACAAATCTCTGCCACCTCATTGTCTAGGTGAGCACTGTAAGCACTCTGCCACCCGAGCTGAATAGTGAACATTACTCATAGCTGTTGGAAAAGTCAACCATATTGGCAATGTTCTGAAAGGCCACGCAGGAAATACTGTCATACTTTCTTTTTTTATCCTTCCATTTCCCATTGTGTCCCTCCACCCCCTCCACCCCATCTTGTTTTACTCCCCCCCCAAAAAAACACCTGCCAATTTCAGCCTCTGAGACTAGAGGAGAGGCAAGCAACCCGCTCGCACCACTGAGGGGGCCGTAGGAGGTTGTCCAAACACCTGCCAGTCAAGTGAAGCTTTTCTAACAATATCTCACACACACAATACACGCGAATGCAAATGCGCACACCTCTCGCTGTCATACTTGTACACCTCCAAACTCACATTTAGCAACATCCTTTAAGGGCTCTCAGTGGGTTCCTGGTAGCCCTTTAGTAAATCACTCCTGTGCAACCTTGTGGGAGAAAGTGTGACAGCTGGCTTCGCGACACACTCCATGCCCCCGCAAGCCTCCCAGTGACAGTTTAAAGAAAATACGACAAATAGTAATTAGTCAGACCTAAATTTGGAGTATTTCTGCTGGATATGTTGAAATGTGTGTTTAAAAGTTGATTTGATTTGCTGTACGATATATTTGCTGCTGATGGAGTGATAAAAGCACTCTAATCTGTGTAGAGAAAGTAGAAAGACATTCATTACCGCAGCTTTATCACTTGGAACATTTCACAGTGCCACATAAATAAAAATGCACAAACAGTTTCATGTCCAACGCTGTGTCCAACAACCAATAATTGGCCTTCAAATTAGCCAAGCTGTGACTTTTAGGACATGTAGAGCTGTAACTGCTGTGCTTTTTTGTGCGCGATCAGTTGGCAGATTCGGAGGATAAAAATTCTGCATGCTATGGCAACAAAGCACAACCCAATTAGAGGCTCCCAGTCCATTAGCAGCCGGGAGCCTCCTACGCATTGCGTTTGGCTAGGGGAAAAAAAAAAACAAAGGTCAAGAAGGTGAAAAGGAGGTTGAGTTTAAAACGAAAGGAAACAACTTAGATCGAAATTGTCAGACAGGAAAGAGAAGCAATGTGTGGTAAAGCTGAGAAAAATAGGTCAGAATTTTTGGTCTCATTATACCCAGAAGATGGTTCAAAAATACAGTTTCTTGACAGGTGTTTTGGAGTTTAAACAAGCGTCTCATAAACCAAAACAGTTCAAATAATTTACAGGGCTGTTAACAAAATACAAAGAAAAATATACTCAGTCGAATGCAAGGGTGAGGATGCGGAGAGTGCGTTCCTTCTTGTGCTAATCATTTTCCACTGTGCTGTTAGACAGAATTATTAGGGCTCTTAAAAAACTCAGACACTTCTATGACAGAAATAAAAAGGGAAGGGAAACAGATGTCACCGGACAGGCAGATATATTAACAGCAGAACAAATGGACAGAACTGAAAGATGAAAAGCGACAGCTAGTTGGAAAGGTACGCATGTGCAGATGGGGAAACATGGTGCAAAATCACTGCTGTTGTTGCACATGTGCGTTGTGATTCCTGATTTCACTGACCAATCAGAGCACGTCAGCCATGCTGGGTGATGAGCGAGTGACAGGCTGGGTCTTCTCCCCCTTTTACCTCACTGTCTCCAGTTTTATAATGTCATTATTTGTATAGGATTCCCCCTCCCAGATCTTGTGGTCGGGGGACCAAAGGGACCAAAACATGGCTCATAAATCAACACAGCAGAGACTATGGATATTTACCCATAAATCATTGCGGCGGAGCCACCTACAATCAGACTAATAGGGCTGGAAGACGTGCTGTCATCCAGGCCATGATGTCATCAAGCCCGAGCCTTATGGTGTTGATGTTGGTAGTGGGTCGTTGGTACTGTGTGTGTGTGTGTGTGCATGGGGGGGAGATGCTGAGGGTGGGGGATGGGGGGGTGTCTGAGTATGTGGTGGTAGGTCTACAGTTCTGCTTATGTAAGTGTCTGTGGTGAGTGTGTGTGTGGTGTATGTGGGAGGCAGGATGTCTGTTTATATGGGTTTGTGTGTACTGGGGTGGCCAGTGTGTGTGTGTGTGTGTGTGTGAGAGCACGTGTATCAAGATTTGTCTGTCAGTACACACTTTCATCATGTGCATGCATTTATGTTACACCGATCTATACACTGTCATATGCACACGCTCAGCTTGCACATTCAAAAGCACTCAAACACTGACATGCAGACACACACACACACACATTAGTCTTGTGGTTATTGCTGGCTTACAATGGGTGTGGGATTCCATAGAGAAAATCTAAACAAGTCGAGCGGTTAGCACGGGTCTGCCACGTTTCCACACAATGGTGCTCATTGACATAAATAACTGAGGACTTTGTGAAATGAGACACCCATTAACTTCTCCTCCATAGATAATTGTCCATTAGATCTTGGAAGAGCACTGCATTGAGAAATAACTCAACTCTGACGCTAAATGCAACTTGTAATAATAAAAAAAAAAAGTCACATTGTGAAAGCGGCCTGGAATCCGTTAAGATGGGTTGGCTTTTTTTGTACTATCACCCAGCCAAGCACTTGGATTATCAACAGAGAAAATTATGGCTTGTTTTAGGAGCTCGGCAGCCTGTGCCTATGCCTTTGAACATGGAAAAGATGATGACAACAAGGGGAAAAAAAGGAGACAAAGACGAAGAGGACTGCAAATTAGAAAATGAGAAGAAAGGCAAATATAAATTATTGTAGAAGAAAGCGAAAAATGCAGTCAAAGAAACACAAGCAGCGGAGAAAAACGAAGTATTTTCAAATCAAAGAAAAATATGAACAAAGCGCAGGAGTTCCTAGCTATTAGTTTGCTTCTTGGAAGTAAATACAACCAATTATGATGACTAATAAATGCCTGCAACACATTGAGCACTGACGTCACCCCTGACGTAGACACTGGTAACAATAGCCTTCACCTTTGATGAACCAGCTTTGTTGTCGGACCCACGTATTCTCCCTGCACTGATGTGCCCATATCAGTGCTTCACTTCCACTTACTGTCATACGCCTCACTCTGTGCGCGTGCTCTGATTTGTATGCATCACAGGAACATGAAGATAGGACAAACGATCCAAAGTACCATGACTCATTCACAAAAACGAAATGCCTCCTGCCTACGTCGCTCCGAGCGTACCACACACAGTAGCAAAACAGGCGCAGCAGTAAGGGGTGAGTCAATTCTGATTAAACTGTTGTGACGATAACGATCTGCACGGATCATCTCCGAGGTGAAAAACAGATCTTACAGGCAATGACACGCATCAGTCGGGCTGACATTAGTTGTCAGCATTTCGTCTCAGATTCTAGACGATTCCTTTGAAGTTGTTGGGAAGCCGTGTCACAGAAACTTTAGCCCAAAGTCAAGCGCTTGGTCACATCTGTGATTTGACCGCTAACATCCACAAACTTGTCCTTCAAACCTTGCTGCTCACACAGATGGGTGACAAATGAAAAGAAGAAAAAACAGTCGGTGTCTTAGTGAAGCCACCGGGACAGAAAAATACTCTTACGTGATCCTCAATGATAGAGATGGAGAGTGCGCTCTAACACTGGTCACGATTTTTCCTATCTGTGTTCATTTCTGGCTAAGATATGATAGATGTGACTCCAAAGGCCCTAACAAACGATTCACATCATTTCCATACTTATCAAACCATTCAGGGACCCTCCTGTGTGGCAAATGGACTGTGGTAAGGCCATCCCAAACAAGTCCACTTCCTTTATGACGGAAAAACTTCATCAAAGGATAAAAGTAATCACTCCAAACAAATTTGCATTGATTTGCAATGACCCTTTGTTGTAAGGGGACAAGCAGGACCCAACCCATTCCAGCACAACACTGTGGAGTCAGTTTTCCTTTGTCATCCATCCGTATGTATATACAGAATACACACTGCATGGTCACACACATGCACTTCGCACATTCCACTTACTCATGCCAATGGCAATGGCTCTATTTATTTTCCCTCATTAGTTTTAAATGGCCCATCCAGACATTACTGTGGCCCCTGCTTTTAATCATGAATGCTGGCGTCGTCCTCTTTGATGTCCTTATTCAGTCTGCCGGCCAACCAGCAAGCCAACGTATCTACTGCCTTCCCTTCCTGCTACCACAAACTGCAAATTCTGCTGAACTCTTCTTAGTTCTTTCTTAGACTGAGTCACACATCAATCAAAAATAATGTAAAGCATTGATGCACTGATGAAAATTACAGGACAGTTTAAGTACAGCTTTACTGGTCGATGTAATATACACACTCACTGCTTAGCAGAAGGCTAAACTCTACTGTAATTTCACGGCAATCATGGATGATTTGACTGATCAAATGTTTTTAACTCAACTTTCTCTTGACAATTTGTAGTTATCAGAGATCCATGACAGCTGGTGATTCTTTAACTATGTCATTGTCACTGTAAATATACAGGGACTATACTTATTCCAGTAAGTTCATCGACATTTCCAGCCTTTTTCCACTTTCCTTTCAGAAATCCACAGGATAAGGCATTACGAGGGTACAGTGTCCTGAAGTCACCACCGGCACAGCAAGTCTGTGAGCAAGTCTCACAGAAATTTGGACAACTTGCAACTTTGCCTGACAAGTTTGATTTTAGTTAGTTACATCTGATATGACATTTGAGCGTTGTCAAAGCATGCATGCTAACATAGAGTAAATGAATGAAAGCTGTATGGGATGAGTTGTGGGAAAGATTACACTGCGTACAAATGAATGCAGTTTAGGTTGCTGGCAGTTTCTATAATGAGCACAAGACTTTATATCATCAATGCAAAGATCAGGAGGAAGCATTTTCTTAACTATCCAGTTTATGGTCATGGGGGAGGGCTATCACTAAGTATCACCGGGCGAGAGGTGGGGTACACCCTGATCAGAATGGTTGTCCATTGCAGGGCTAACACATAGAGACAGACAGCCACACTTACTCACGTTCAAACATACAGCCAATCTGAGACTATCAGATAATCTAACAAGCATGTCTTTGGACTGGGGGAGGAAGCTGGAGAATCCAGGGACTATGCAGAGGATGTAAACTCCACACAGGAGAACTCCAGCTGGCCAGCAGGTGACAATCTGGAACCTTTTTGCCATGAGACACAAGTCCTAACCACTGTGCCACCTGCATTAAACATGACATATGAAAACATGCTGATACTCTTGAATATGTGTGTTCCAACTTGAAGGCTCACTGCGAATACAAAGGAGGCATATTCTTTAGTGGTCTTTGCTTAAGTGGACAAAAAGACTCTTCTTAGATTTTGATAGAAGGAAAAAAAACCTCATTGCTTTCACCGACAAGGGGAGAAATAATTATTTGACCCCCTGCTGAATTTGTGAATTTGCTTATTTTTATAGTAGTTTCATGTTGATGCCCTCAGTCTGAAGCTCCAATGCAAGATCTTTCCTTATGGGGTGATGATGACTATGAGAAAGTTGGTGGACCAGCCAAAAACTACACGGGATGACCACAGTCCCAGCTGCCTTCAGACACCATTGATAACCCACTACAGTGTAATGGATTGAAATCTCAAGAAGGCAGATGTACAGGCCCGTACTAAGTTTACCATTGAACCAAAGTGGTCTCGGCAGAAAGTGCTCATCAAAATGAAACTACTGTAAAAAATTTGAGAGTTCTAAGTTTGCAAACTTAGAAAATTCACAGGCAGGGTTTTAAATAATGATTTCTCCCACTGTACATTTAATTAAATGTACTTTATCAGTGTTGTCGCATTGTAAAATGAATTTACACCCCCCCCTTGCGACATCACCAGTCTATGTGGTGTTTGTATTCAACATAACAGGGGGTCGGCCCACAGACACCAGGTCCAACAGCTACTAATTAGCTGTTAAGAAGAAAAAAAAAAAGGCTTTGATATGAATGACAACATCACAGCAGGACCCGATTTTGACTGGAGGCCTAAACACACACTGTGAGCAAAAAGAGCACTTCATTGTGGTGCATACTTGGACTCGTGCCTCCATCTCTGATATGCAAAAAAACCAAAAAAAAAAAGGAAAAGAAGAGAGAAAGGACAGGTGACTAATGGGAAATTTTAGTCAAAATGGTCTGAAAATAACTAACAATTAATTTTCATTTAGCATTCATGTCATCGTCATATTTATGTAATCATTCAAATTCACAGATGGAAAGAACCTGGCTTTCTTCTTTAAAATCACTGATTCAGTGGTGTCCAGCATTACGCTTTCAACTGCAGGCACAGCCTAACGGGCAGCATCTGCTGCGATGCTGCTAGGTGGCACAGTGCTAACAGCAGTAAGTTTGTGTTCCCTCCTGACCCCAGAGTGATTTATTCAATTTTAATACAGCATGTTTGCTTTGGAGCGCGATATGTATTTGGTCATGAGACCATTAATAGACTAGAAAACACGTTGAAAAATGAGCTCGCTGACGTGTGTGTTTGAGCACTGTATGTGCCGGAGTGTGTGCGCCTTTGTGAGTGTGTGTGTGTGTGTTGCAAGAGTCTTGAGGCCCATGCTGTCACTCAGCCCAGCTCTCAGGGTGGTCTAAACACTGAGCCTTTTTGACTGAGTCACACACGCACACACACGTACACACACAGACGTGCACACGCAAACATACGCAGACAAACAAACAAACACTCACTGGTGTACATGTAATAACATACATAACAAAGTATACATAAATATATGGCCATATATATGACCATAATGAAGCAATCAAATAACCTCAGCGCTTCCCCCTCTTCCTGTCCCAAACCGTACGCCTAAATATACCGCGGCGGACTCCATCGCGCAGCGGCAGAAACGGCGAGTCCAGAGGAAAGGACCAGCGCTCTGCACAGTGACCCTTTCATGCTTCACATTTCTTGTGGCGAATGGTTTCACAGGAAGGATGCTAAGTTTGACAGCATGGTGTATTAGCCAGTAAGTGGCTGTCATTTGGCACCTTTTTTTCTGGCAAGTCAGCGAGGCGACCATTAACAACCATTCTCTCACCAGAAGAAGACAGCTGAGGCAAAACCTCTCGATACCCAGTTTTTTCCAAAAGCCGCCCAAGCTTAGGCTGTTTTGGCTCTTCAGCCAATTGCATTAGAGTGGCATTGATTAGAATCTGTTTCTCCTTAGCCCGGCGAGTAATAAAGCTCATCCCCAAAAGCCAGACAATTTCACATTTGCTCGTTCAGCAGTTTTGACTGGCGCAACGATTTCACAAGTCGGAGTATCTGAGATGACAGCATTTCTTGTAAACAGCACCCAGCCGTGACAGCTTCGAATCTAAATATTTGCCTCCTTTAGCTCCACCAGTTGCCACTTCAGAGACAAACTGCATTATGATTGCTTGCAGGATAGTGGCGTTAAACAAAAAAAAAGAAAAAATGATCAAATGGGAGAGCGCGAAAGAAAAGGGGGTCTCTTTGAGCCTGTGTGTATAATTGGAGCGGGGAAACATGGAATGCAAGCCGTGCAACATGAAAGTGGCGCAGAAGGTCCCGGTGTTGTGTTTGGTGACGAGAAGTGAATACTCCTGTCATTACCAACCAGAACAAAAATGTAGATGTGTAATCAGAGTGTCAACAGACTAGCAACAAAGAGATAGGATCGAAAATAGGTTCAAACGTGAGAAAATGGTCCTTGTCTGAGCACCGCGCCATGGATTGATTTTTCCATATCCTCCAAAAAGACAACAAGCCACAAAGTAAATGCAAAAGTGATTTAGTGGGGCTATTAGCACTGAAGTATCTGGATTAGCTCTACTTTCGTCTTCCAGGTGAGGGGGAAATGAGTCATTAATATCTGAGCCATGCTACATGCTTCTCTTGCAGCATCACAGCTTGCACGGAGGGGAAATGCCCGGCTCCCCTCCCTTTCCCGGTATTAGACAACCACCGAACAAATACTGCAAATGAGCCCCGCTTCCCCCACAAAATGGTAATAAGCCATAATTGCCTGTAATCTGAATACATTAGTTCTAAGAGGGTCCTGTTGCTTTTGTGTGCAATCATGGTAGAGCTTGAGCACTAAAATACGATGATAAGAAACATGTATCTTTGTCTGCAGGCAAGAAGGGGTCTGATTTTGGTCTGCCTCATCAATTATATGTTGCATGTTTCATTACCCAACGAGATTAGCTTGCACATAGAAGCTTTCCAGAGAAAAAACCCACATAGATTTTACACTTTCTGTAACTTAAAGATTTACCAATCAAAGAAAAAACTAAACAAAAAACATTTTAAGCCTCTTCAGACCCGAGCTCACTTATAATGAACTTAATGCTTTAGTTTATTGTCTCCATGGTGAATCCAGAATGGGAGGCAAAGCCTTTCTGTGCTTTCTGTGGAACCCACACCCAGCTTGGATTCAGGAAACAGACACCCTCTCTGCTTTGGATTTGGCTTGATGTGTTCCTTTTTGAGAAAGCACATAGTTAGGATGGATCAGGTGACCCTGAAGTCCTCCATTAATTATGCTGCAAAAAGCCTAGGCCGCTGCAAGTTTCCCAGAGTGTTTCTTCTCCACTCACCTCTTTTCACTAACACTGTTTATACACCTATCTGCATTTAATCATTAGTTATTATTAATCTCTGTCTCTCTTCCACAGCATGTCTTTTATCCTGTCTTCCTTCTCTCACCCCAAGCGGTCACAGCAGATAGCCAGCCCTCCCTGAGCCTGGTTCAGCCTGATGTTTCTTCCTGTTAAAAGGATGTTTTGTTGCCAAATGCAACAACAGCTCATAGGAGTTAATTTGATTGTTGGAGGTTTTCTCTGTATTACTGTAGGGTCTTTACCTTATAGTATTAATATTAATAATCCCTAATGTCTGCACATTCTCTGCAGAGAAAATAACAAAGTCAATATGGGAGGCCCCTCAATTTCAACTATCAACCATCATGGATGGCTCATCCTCCAGGTTAAAGGGCGAGGTGGTGTCTGGCTTGTTGTTAGCGCACATTTCAAAAGTCAACATCTGTGATAGTATGTGTAAAGACCTCACTGATTCTGTACCATATATACAGAGTGTGGCGACCATATACTGCCATCCACATGAAACTTGGATGGGAGTAAAGAAGGCCCCCATGGAAACCCCCATGGAAAAGCCTTGCTTCTACTAGCAATGGCACATTGTAATCAATAAATATTACAACAGCATGGCTATAGAGCAGAACAGGTGCTAAACTGCTCTTCCTTATCTCCTAAGCAGCTAAAATTGTTTCAAAACTGCAGCAATTAGTCAGTTCCCTAATGCTTAGAGTGCTGATAAAGGAAGGGATGATGCAGCACAGCGGCAAACCCGCTCCTGTCCAAATGAGCCTTTGCAAGGTGTTGCATTACATTTCTAATAGCATTTTACAAAGCTTTCCAATTGTTTTGGAAATGGTATTGCAGATTAACCAGGCTGCAAATTAAAAAAGAGAAGAAGAAGAAGAAGAACTGTGGTTTTGCCGAGACACGAGAGACAATGTGAAATTGAAGCTGACTGCCGCGGACAAAAGACGGATCACATTTGACATGATATGGATTCAAGCCTCGACTTTATTATCCCACATGACTTCTTTACTTAGTTGGTGTTTTCCGATGATGGATGGTTTCACTGCTGTTTTTCTGTTGGCATGCAGTTATGCAAAAAAAATAAAAACAAAAACACAAAAACAACCTGCCAGCATTTCTTAAAACTCGGAGGGTAAGTACAGGACAGTCAGAGGAAGAACCCATTTAAATTGTAGTCTGCATCCACTTTACTTATTTTTTTTAACATGGCAAGATAACGTCCTGGACTTGCATGCTCCGAGTTGCTGTTTGTTTTGAGTTGTGTGTTCCCCTCAGTCTGGAGGTTGGCATGCCTTCTTTCTGTCACTCGTTTTCTCCTTTCATTTTCTCATTGCGCTCCTTTCTTTCTCTCCGACTCTCTAGAGTGAGAGGCGCCATTGTGTGCTTGCGGCTTGTTTACGAGGAACACTGATTCACCCGTGAGGTTTGGCTTGCTCGTACCCGGAGTGTGAGGCGGGGAGTGGGGGGGGAGAAATATGAATGAATTTACTCCAGTACTCTATTTCTACCCTTTTATTCCCAAATTCTCCCATCAATGTTCTTCCTCTCTACATGCTGATACCTCGAGTCCCACTTTTCCACTGGTGTGTGTGCGCGCGCGTCAGTGAGTGTGTGTTTGCGCAGAGCCAGACGGGCGGCCAACACTGGCCAGAGGCTCATTTTTGTGGCCGGGCCAGTGTGTATCCCGACGGCTTGCAGGCGTCTCGGGGGCCAGCTCCTCCTTCCAGCTCCATTCCCTCACCCCGGGGCCTCTCCAGAGAGCCTTTGCGACCCAGCCACTGCTTAGTCATTTCGAGATTCTCCAGCACACAAACAGCACTTGGTTTCCAGCATTTATTAAGAGTGACAGACTGCGATTGTGAGACCTGTTGAGAAGAGGAGGATGAGGAGGGGGATAGGGAGGGTGTGAGGGTGTGAGGGGGTCAAGTATTCAAAAACTGGAAAGAACATTGAGAGCGGGTTTCACGGCTCAGCTGGCAATGGGAAGTCTTGGACTAAGATGTAATCATATCGCTCCAAAAATGTCAAGGTTAAAAATGTCTGCCTGTCTGCCTCCCTAGCTGCTGACGGCCATGTTCTCTATCTCTCATGTGCAAACCCGGCGGTTGCCATAGAGACCCGCAATATCGCCTATTCTGGGACACTAGCTTGCTGTTAAGAGAGTAAACCAGCAGAAAGTCAAACACGCTAAACCAGGGCTGAAGTCTATATTTATCCCCACCAGGGAAGAAAACGTGCAAACACCCCCCGCCCCACCCCAAGAAATATTGTAACTATAGAAACTTTGTTGGTTATTAATATCCACAACATGTATGACAACAACTGGCAGCCAGCGACTGGGCTCTTTTGTGTCGATAAGTGGGTCTGTGACCGTGTACACGTGGCAAACAAATAAAATGGCACACGGTTTTCGGGAAGTTCAGAAGTTCAGGACATCAGCGAAGGAAGGGGGTGGTGTTTGATTTCTCGCTGACACAAGAGGAAAAAGTCAGGGGGGTTGATGAGCGAGACCAAAAGGGGGAGCGAGAGGGAGAGACAGGGCATGGAGACAGCAGCATCCTCTGCTTCACACCTCATCTTTCCCACAGTATTTGGTTTGTTTACAAGCAGGAGTCAGTGACAGGTTCATTCCTTGTATCCCAGCCCAATGCCAGGCAGGAGGCAGTCAGGCTGGACTCTGAGGTCTTTCTGCCAATCAGTGGGCCACATGGGCCAGAATAACAACAAGCTGGGATTTCCATGTCGTCACAACCTCCCCCCTTTCCCACCAATGACTGACACCAAGCTTTTCCACTTCCTCTTTGCTGTCTCATACTCCAGCTCCCCCCTTATCCCATCCATTTTGGGCAAGCCTTCATCACTCCGAGGGGCAACAGTAACCGTGAAAGATCAGGAACCTTACTGGAGGTCTGTCCAACCCCACCCCCCTCCCCTCTCTTACATCTAATCGTTTCTGCAGTTTGTGCTGGTTTGGCATTAGTGTCCGGATGCTGATACCTAAGACAGCAAACCCGACCCCTGCTGACTCCACACAGCCACATATCCCCAGAAACAACCCCTAGCCAACAGTTTAACCTGAAATCGCAACAACCATCTCCCTCCTAAGTCTGATCTACTTATCCCCTTCCCTTTAGTTATTTGTTTTTCTTGCCATCTGATGGCCTCTACTATACAGTATCTGTGTGTACGGAGACTTCCGTGAATGGCCAGCTATTCTGGGCATGTGGAACATGGCATGTGCCGGATCACATCCATGAGATCTCAACTACCATACCACGCTTACCATCCCCTGCTAAAGCATTTATACAGCCTGGCTCAGGTGTCTTGCCCAGTAGTCGCAGAGTCTGGAAAAGATTTTGCTTTGTCACAAAAGGCCAGAAGCTTTTCTGGTGCACCACAAGGGTGGCCCAGGGTGGTCAGACAAGCCCTGGCAGTCTCATCAACCTATTCCAAGTAAACTTCCAAAAAGTGCAATCCTAATCCTCTTAGGTGTTTTAGTGTGGTTTAAAAGTATTTATGATTATAAGCACGAGAGTGATCCAGTGTGTCAGTGTTACGAGTCTTCCTGCTTTGCAAAAAACAGATCAAGAGAGCAACAGAAAAACTGAAGAGAAGCACTTGGAGAGACAATTGGGCCAGAGATATTCTGTGTTCTCCATAACATGCCTTTGAATCCTTTGAAAGAAAAAAAATTACCACAGTCTCTGCAGAGCTACAGCTCTTGTAAATAATCCGAGTCTGGGCGCCACCTCAGAATCCCAGCCTGGTCCCTGGCCTGATGGGTACCATGTCAGTTCAAGAGGGAGTGGGGGTGGTTGTTGGAAGAGGAAAGACTGAGGCGAGGAAAAGGAGGGTGAAAGAGGGGAGGAGGTAGAGGGGTATCCAGGCCTGCTCTTGCATCATCGTTTTAGCACTACTTATCGAATGCTGCCTGGGTGAGTGAGCAGGCTACATGCATATAAGTCAAGGAACTGAACAGGCACGGGTCCCTCTTTCACTCTTTTGTCACACGTTTTTGGAGTCAATTAACAACGTTTGCTCGATTACATCCCAAATTCTTCAGCACGCTTTGAGAAAAACATGGAAAAATTCTTCTCTGCATGCTTTGTAAACAGAAACTAATGTTTCAGTACAGACATCATTAATCCTTAAAGCAATTACAAGGACTCATCACAGCTAACCCTGCAGCACAGTGTTTTCCCACCAAAATGAACCGCACTTATCATTAAATTCAACACACACTTTTTCTCTCACCATAACAAATCTTTGTAGGGTTTACCTGCAGCCAGTCTTCTTCTTTCCAACCTTTACCGGCATATTGCTGCATGTCTTGGCACATTACTGCCACCTGTAGATGACTTGCATTAAAAGTAAAGCTGGAGAAGTGGCACCTCAGTGTTTTATGTGCCACATATTTGAAACAAGGCTTATGCAGCTTAATCAAGGTAGAAGACTTCACTGTTTGCAATAAATTCCAGTATTTAGTTACTCCTTGCTCTGCATTGTACTATATTCCAAAGTTTTACATTGCTTTTAGATTTGACCTTGATATGCTTTATATAAAGCACATTTAATTGCTTTGTTAAAATGTACTATGCAAATAAATTTGTCATACTTGAATAATCTGGAGCCATTTGTAAGGCTGAGTGTAGCATATTTGTACGTGTGTGCATTTTTGACAATGAAAATATACCAAAAAGACTTAATACACTGGGTGGGAGATTTTCCCATTACAAGGGATGTCAGGGATTTCAGGTCTGGTCCATTAATTCCAAAACAAAGAATGTTTATAGGCTAGAGAAGGGTCTAGCTGAGTATGAATATGGAAAATTGTCCTGTTTTAAACATGCATGGCTTAATAGAAAGAAAGAAGGCATAGAGGAGACAGGAGAGAGAATGTGTGAAAGATGAAAGCCAGTGAAAACCCTGAGATCATATAAGAACATACTACTAGGTCAATGAGACAAACGGGAAAGAAGACAGAAGGAAAAACAGATGCAAATCATACTGTATAGTACAAAAAAACCCGCTGCTCCTGGACTCCAGCTTGCAAGCATGCAGAACACTTGTGCTTATTGTCAAGCGTGTCACAGTGGATGTGACACACAAACATGTGTGTCTCCATCGCACGCAACTTGTGAAATGAGGTTGCAATGACAAGTGTTATAAGCGCTCCACATTTCACAGTGCTCACAGCAGCAGCAACCATGTCCAGACCAATACAGTATATAACACAAATGTGGGAGAATGAACTCTAACACAGGGCTAAACTTGACCACACTATGTATACAACACTCAGGAATTCAGATTTTACAATCTCGCTTTCTTAGTTAAACACATCGCCCCAAAACTTTTGCAACTGCTAAACTCTGAAATGTCGTAATACTCGCAAGTTAAACTCAGCTCATCTTATTATCGGATTCCCAAATGTGCAAATTGTAACCAGCAGCAAAGAGAAAACATGTGATGAAACTGAATTTTGTCTCAGAGATCAAATTTACACAATGTAGCTTGCAAGGGAAAAAGAAAAATCACGATTTGAACAGACATGAAAACGAGCTAACCTGACATGAATCACATAACTTTTTTGATAGAGTTGTGATAAAAGAAAGACACTACACCGTCTTTTACATATCAGGACCTAATAAAGACATATGTACTTCTTATTAGGACTACACCAAAATACAGAAGCAGTGGATGAATGGTTAAGTATGCCCTATGAGTCAGTAGCTTGTAGAACCACCTTTAACAGTAATAGCTTGAAGTAATGCTTGACTTTATCCATCTGTCACATTGGTCTCGTCTCTCCAAAGGACATTATTCCAGAACTCGTGGTTCTCTCAGATGCAACTTTGCAAACTTAAGTTGTGCTGCAATGTTATTTTTAGAGACAAGAGGCTTTCTCCTGGCAACCCTTCCAAACAAGCCATACTTGTTCAATCTCAACATTTAACATGACGACTCAGGCCTGTAGAGTCTGAGCACTGCACAGTGAATGTGTTGGGACGTCAACTCCTGGGAAGATTGGCACAGAGCTCCATAATCTCTATTGCTGCAGAATGATGGACTTCAAATCTTTGGGAAATTATTTTATAACCGTCTGCTGACGTCTTTCCTCCTTGGCATTGTGTTAACAAACACCTGAATGCTGCAGACCAGCAACCTGCCAAAATGTCTGTTTTTATAGAGGTGCTCACACTTGATGATGATCAGTTTCACATCTTGTAGGCTTGACTACTACAGAGAAAATGCAAAAGTTTCCTTAACCCACACTGTAAAATGTAATTCTAGATGTTTGTTATTTCAACATATTATTCTATATCAGTTTGACGATAGATGACTGAAGTTGTTGTTATAACATAGAATTACAAGTTAAAAACGTCCCAATTACACCAAAAAAAGCTAACTTGAAAACTCATGTCCAGCTAAATCAGCAACTTATGTGAACTTGACAATGTGGGTAAGTTGAGCACAGCAGGATTCAAAACTGCCTCACGTGACTGCTACCGAGGTGCATCATGGGGAATTGGCGGTTAACGACATGCTCACTTTACTTGGACGTTTTCTAATCGTCTTCTTTGGAATATGCTTTCAAGGTGAGTAACATTGGTTATAACTATAAGGAAAGAGAGCTACAAAAGTTGGAACATGTTTTGAATCTATGGCATGATGTGTGTTTTTCTCTTTTACCGAAATGTTTGCTTTAGCTAATGTAACTTTAGCCGACAAGGTCCAGCTTGTGTGTCATGACCAAACTTGACCTAATAAACTGACACATGGCCTTTTTTATGGGTTTAATGTGGCACTGACCAAATCACAAGTATTGTGCCGCTAGCTTTAAGGTTGTGCACTCAACCACTGTTGCGATATTAGCAAGCTAACTCAGCTAATTAATAAAGCTTATTTCATATTGTCTCTGTACTTGTAAATTTCTTTCAAGTTCACAGGCTGTTGTATTTTGGTGGAAGTTCATTTTGGCAATATTTCCAATAACTGACTGGGTTCAAAAAGAACTTTTTGGCAGGACTCGGATGCTTGTTGTCATCTGTTTACCCCTATGTAATCACTTAAGTTGTTATTAACTGCTGCATGCTAAGCTGCAAGAGTGCACTGAGGACTGAGACAAAATATGGTCTACAAACCAGCATTATATTAGTTTTTATCAGATAGTCCTCCAGTGTGTTTAGTTTTTGCTTTAATTCTATTGTGCAGTTATTTGTTACCCTGAAATGCTTTATGCTTAACAACAGCTCACTATTTTAACTTATTTTTGAACTCTTGTGATCAGTATGACTAGATTGTGTGAGTTTCCATACTAAAAGAGCTGTAGTGATAAAATAATTGGCATCAGAGACACTGATTTTTGGCATGGTATACTGCAGAAGTTTTTTTTTTTTTTGCATAATTTACCTTTTAATTAAACTGCATTCTCTGTATTGTAACAAAACTAACATTGTTTATATGTCAGAAAATTAGCAAACATGAATAAATGGCGAAAACAATATAATTATAACATATATTTTTATTTTACTTATTTTAGGTCTGTGAAGCCAAACTTGATGCTGGGGATTTATTTTTGTCAGTGGAGTCAAATGGTAAGTTACAATTTGTGCATTTTGTCATACTGGAAACACCACAGATTATATTGTAACTTAATAGCTCTGTAGAACAAATGATATAAAGATTGTAGTGTCAGGGTACTTCTTAAGAAGTAATATGGCACTATTGATGATCACATGCAGGTGGCATAAACTAAATATTCAGACCTGTTACCAACAAGTGATTCATTAACAAAAGCAATGGAGCAGACTGTTTAGGTTCTTGTGGTTGTAATAACATCCATAACTGCAAGTTTGTCATTAATTTATTTTCACAGGTCTAGATGATCACATCTGTCTTTGTCATTTAAATGAGGTGGACTTGCAAACTTTGCACTCTTTTGGGTAAATTGCTGTCCACTACATATACAGAGAATGTGCAAAGTATTTCAGATCTAAAAAGGGAGTATGTAATGGACTTGCTGGCTTTAATGTAAAAAGCCTGTTGTGTAACTTTAATGAGGCAGTTGGACTAAAACAGTATTGCTCATCAAGGTAAACATCTGAGGAATAAGGAAATTGTTACTTGTCCTTTTACTCAGTGTTCTTTTAATCGCACGTTTACTAAAGTTTTACATCACATAAGTCATTTTCACAATCATTCTACTTTAAAAGATTTCAAGACAGAGCTTATTGTTCTGTGAACTTCCTTGTTTGCTGAATGGCAGGTAAAGTGCATCTTTTTGTTTGTTTGCTTTTGTGTGTTTGTGTTTTCTCTAATGGGCCTCAGATGACTGTTTGCTTAAATTTGGGTCTCAAAGAATCTTTTTTTTTATTCTGCCTGTACTCTCCACCCCTCTTCTTCTATTGCTCAGGTTGAAGCAGAATTTGCCCATCTTACATCTGTTGACCTGAAAGGGTTCCTTTTTGCTGTGCTTGACCATTATGGAGAGGTTCGTGGAGCTGTACAAAATCAAGAGCGGCATAGGAGGGCTAACTAGGCTCATAAAATGCTTCGGTGATGATGTAAGTGTTCAACTGCGAAATGTTCTCCTTTGTTTAAGTTTTAGGTTATCCAGTTCAACTGATGAACTCATTGAAAGAAAGCTGATAAGTAAAGTCTGTCATCATATTTCACAACCGGACATTTAGTGTGGTAACTTTTACAGAATCTATGTATATTGGTGGTAGGTTGGATATCATATTCTACTTGAATGTCCTGATAAGCCTGATTCAAAATCTCCAATGATAATCATATATTGATGGAATTATGTATCAAAAAGCTGTGAATTTGGAGCTGTCTACATGCTTCATAAACACTGTTTAAAAAGTGTTTTTGTTTTCTTTTTGACTTCTTTGACCAGAGCCCTACACAAAGGAAGAGGACAGAGGACCTCATTTTCTAAAGGAAGATCCCTCACACACTTTCAAGACTGTGAAGGTTAGCATTGTTTCTTTTAGTAAATTTAATAATGACAGCACCACAGTGGATTTTAAATTAAAAAGTACATGTGTACTTTTTCCTCACCAAATGTATTATTACAAGATCTTTGACACTGGATTTGGTCTGGGTTTCAGAGAAACTAACTGGCAAGCTAGCATTGATATTATTAGTGTCTTGTGTTTATTCATGTCTTCACCAGGGTCTTTGACATTTCGCTGCTGTACTGTTCACTTCAGCTTTACGTTTGATTTCTCACATTGTATATTGTAATGGCAGAGATATTAGGATATTTAAGGGGCTGCAGTGGCTGCTACAGCTGTGGGGGGCAATACTTTGGTGAAATGTCCTGGACCCTGGAAAAGAGACTGTGTAGACTGGGTAAGCAATTAAAGGTTACTGGCCGAGAGTCATTGGGCAGCTGGGTAAAGGTGGATGTTGATATTCAGTGCCAGTTATGCAACCTGTTCAGCCACGTCTATATGCTCTTTTTTCATGCTGTTAATATAGGGGGAAAAATAAACTTTAATCAATAAACTGATTAAAGAAGCGTTGTCTATGGAGCCACAATCTGATCCTGTAGTGTAGCTGCAGTTTGCACATTTCATGTATTCTCAGCCAGATTTGGTTTAGAGCACAGCCAATATTTAGCATAAGTAGATTTAAATTCACACACTGGTGATGGCAAGCTACATTGTAGCCACAGCCGCCCTGGGGCGCACTGACAGAGGCGAGGCTGCCAGACATTGGCACCACCGGGCCCTCTGGCCACCACCAGTAGGCAACAGGTGAAGTGTCTTGCCCAAGGACACAACGACTGAAACTGTCGGAGCCGGGGCTCGAACCGGCAACCTTCCAATTATAAGACGAACTGTCAACTCTTGAGTCACGATTCAGTCATCCACCCATGTGTGTGAATGACTGAATGTGTAAAGCGCTTTGGAGTCCTTAGGGGACTAGTAAAGCGCTATACAAATACAGGCCATTTACCATTTAAATTGAAAATTTTGTTTGAATTCTGCAATTGAAGACATGCTCAGTTATTTATGAACATGGTCTTTGTTTAAAGCAAGAAATGGATTTGTAACATGGGGGTGCATATCTCATTCTGAAAAACTTTAAAACTAATAAGTGTTACCCAAAGCCAATCACCATCATCCAAAGCATCAGTATGGCTCTTCTTTGGAAAGACATGAATTGTTAAGCACAAGGGATATTGTGTAATTGTAATTGTGTAATTTTTTTTTTTTTTTTTGTCTTTGAACCCTTTTATAGCCGACAGGTTTTGAAGACACGTTTTCTAAGAGGATGAAAGTTGGCATTGCGATAGTGAAAGAAGAAGACATCATCGATGTGTTGGTTGTCCTTGAGGCGGCAGTAATCCTGTCTAATCTGAGGGATGTCTCAAGTGCCATTTCCATGCTGATGGGCCTTCTTTTTGCCCTCAACATAGACTATCCAACGGAACTTAAGGACATCTTTGAAGTCATTCAGAACATCCTAATGAACATTGGTGGAAGGCAGTGCATCTCACTAGTGCATGGTCTAAGAAACAGACTCTTGCAGAAAGCCATGCAGAACTGTAATTGTATGATCCTTAGTGTTAAGGACAGTTTTTATTTTACTGTTTGTTTTTTTATTCTTGCAAGTTCTCATTCTCACTTTTGTATGTCACTAAATGACTACACTTTACATTCCAGATTAGACAATTACTCATTTGTTCATGGTTTAAGAAACTTATGTGAACAACAATATAATGCTGGACTTTGCAGATGCTTATCTCATGCAAGTCAGTAGTTTTTCCTTTGTTTTGCAATTGAGCAGACTCAAACTGATGTTTCTGAAATATCCATATTATCAAATGTTTCAGAAGCATGCACTCATTTTCAGAGATATTGGTTCTGTGGAATTTGTTGCAATTGTAAACGAAGACAAATACAAGAGTTTGATGTCTTACTTGTTATAAACTGATCTTTACTGTCACTTATCAAAGGTTTTGTACTATTTTAATATTTCAAGTTTTATGCTAACAGGTGTGACTGAGCACAATGAAGTTTAAAAATTTTGCAAATGTAAAGAATAACTTTTCTAAAATAGCAAGTGTCCCGTTGATACATTACATTAATGCAGACTTTATGTTGTTACTTCACAAGAATCACTACTGCTCCGAGAGTATTGGTCAGAATTTAATCTTCACCCAAACTGGGCTCAAGACCAAGTTCAAATTTATTGTTTCACAGGGAGCAGCCTTTGAGTTTTGATGGATTGTGAGCCTGATGAGCTACGTCACTGATTTTTCTGTTTCTCAGATGACTAAGATGGCACAATAAATGGTGAATGTTGGGTGCTCATGAGTAATTGTCTTGTCATGTTCTTAAAACAAACTTTCTGTATGAAATGATCAGATAGACTTTAATGGAATCTGTGGGGTTTTATTTTTTTTTCTGTAAACAACAGAAAATTAATTTAAAGGAATGTAGGTATTTAAACCTGAGCTCTAAGATGCACCTAACAGGTAGTTTTGCTGAAATGGATGTTAGAAAGCTAAAAAAACAAAACAAAACTTAAGATGTTTAATACACATTTTTCTTTACATCCAGTCAATCAACTCTGATAATTAAAATGAAACTGATTTACAAGTTCACTCAGCTACCTTAAGGAGCTCAGTTAATTAATAAACTTAAATCAACTTAGCTAACAGATTATGTTAGTTAAGCTAAAATAGATTCCTAAGTTAAAAGAACTACTAAAGTATTTGAATTAACTAAAAAACCCAAGTCAACTGAACTAGGACAAGAGTTTAAACAACAGATTATTTTAATTTAGCTGAAAGGGTTTTCCCAAGTAAAAATGACAATTAAAGGAGTTGAACTGACTAACAAATCTCAGTCAACTAAACTAAGACGAAAGTTTAGACAACATGTGATTTTTCATTAAGATAACAATTGGTTGTGTTATAAGAACAAACTCTATTTCTTGACTTAACTTAAAATTTTAAGGCAGCCCTTTACCTCATATTTTTAAGTTGAAACAACAAGTTATATTTTACAGTGCAGGTAACTGGAAATGAGAGAGTGTCTTCCATGTAGACGGCCCTATCCTTTCAGACTTCTCTCATCCAGGCCTCATTCAGAGTTTGGCAGCACAGACTTGAACAGAAGGAGAAAACTGAGTGTTGCTACCAAGGATACGCTACATCATCCCTATTGAGGCATCCATGATATCAAGTCATTAACAGCATTAACATTATAAAGCTGCACATGCTGTATGTAGCATACACTTGTACTGTATGTATGAATGTGTCTCAGCTCTTGACTTTCAGTAAATGTGGCAGGTGTAGAGGAGAGCAGCAAGCAGACAGACACAATTCATTTAAAGTGGAGATAAAAGAAAGCACTCGGGCTCTCTTCATTATATCCTGCTGGTGTGTGGTTTACAATACACTGCAGTTAATTGATACTGTCTGTGTGTATTAGTTTATTGTTTGCGGTTAATTTGTGTGGTACTGCAGCACAGCAGTTGCGGTAAAGCTGTGGCTGATCACAGCAGTTTGTCAGCCTCTAGTGGTTACCTGTAGAACTTTCAGCTGACACTGTAGTAGCAGATTTCAGCTGCTGGAGCTCCTCTGTGGCTACTTACACTGTGTGCAATAAGACTGAACAACTGAGAAGGCAAAGCACAACTAGTTAGTCCAGTGATTCCTTATCCTTTACCTAAAACTGAGTCTTTATTAAAAAGCGTAACAACATTTTAAGTGTGCATTTTCATTAGATGACTATATGGTCGCCGATAGCAACGTGACTCCTATGTGTTTGATTATATTTTTCTTGTCATCGTCTCCTAAAAGTGACGACGTGTTGCCGATTAACACGATGTTCACTTCCGTTTATGAAATCTGAGTCATGCTTCCTGTGCGCTGAAAGGCTGAAACGGTGAGATTCCCTCGCCTTTTGCATTGTTTCATACATCAGCTTCCATTCATTAAGTCATTCATCTTTCACACTCATCTCTCCTTCTGTTTCATACTTGTGTGTCACTGTCCCCAGCGGGTTAGTGCCTCGAAGTTCCATCTGTCAGCACCATCCAGGAGGGGTGACAGAGCGGATGAGGCCCGGGGGAGACACATCAAACGTGGGATGCTGGCCTTGGTTCTCCCCCCGCCCTCCCCGTCCCCACCTCTATTTGAGTTTGCTGGCCCCTCCATCTGTCTGCGCATGATTTGGAGCTGGCTGTCGCAGGAAGGAAAGAAAGGACCTCCACCAATGACAAATGACAATCTCAGAATAAACACGCCGGAGAGGGAGGGGACAAGAAATAGAGCTGAATCACTCTTTCATCATCCATCAGTCTCTGTTGGTCTACTCATTAACCTCTGGTCTCTGCCCATGACTCTCTTCTGGTGCCTGTCACTCATTTTCTCTCATTCTCTCGCTCTTGTAATCATATCGGGCAATTTGTCCTTTTGCAGCTAGACTGACAAGTTTGGCACATTTCATCTTGTACGGAGTTATACCTGAAAAGTCTCAGTTTGACATCACAAAACACTGAAAGTTATTCTACAGCATGCAAGCAGTACAACTTACGAGTGCATTCCAACAGTACACCAGCTCGCTCTCTACTCTAGCTCTCAGCACTAGCTAAAACCTGTAGCCAACATGCCGAGCCCCCCTGATCCCAGTGCCGGCTCAACCAAGCACACACATGACAGATGCCTACTCTGCTGCAACGCAGGCATTCAGAGCATCTCCTCCAACACCAAAGGCATATTCCTTTTATAACCAGCAGGGATTAGGGCCCAATGGAGGAAGCTAGCATGTGCACCAGCCTTAGGCGGCTTGCAGATAAAAAAGCATCTCAAATTGAATCAATAACCACCAGCCGCCAACTAATCCTGGCTAGCCCCCATAAACACCACTGCAGCAGTCCCTCTGCCAATGCCTTAGCCCTGCTCCACCACTCCCAAGCTCCCCTTCATCTTTTTATAACTGAACCCAAGTGGCCATGCAGGGGTGCTCAGGTGAGGGCTTTTTAAGCAGGGTAGGGTGAGATGTATATTCAGAGCACAAGGGGGATGAAGGGGTACACTTGTTCGCCCAGGTAATCCATCGGCAGACAGGCCAGCTTTGGATTGCACGGTGACGGGCAGCTGGAGAAAAGTGGACAGCTGATGTAGGTCGAGCCCATCCGCAGCACGCCAGACGGGATAAAGAGATATAAGCCCCACCATGCTCAGAGCTCCCCCCCGTCCCCCGAACATAGACCCGTGTCATTCCAAATCTCTTTCATCTTCTAACCCAGCGGGTGCTAAAGCAAACTTTCCACATTGGCTCTCCAGGGTCTGGGCATTGTGGAATTGCAAAAAGATATGCTCTCTTTTCTCAGTGCCTCAAAGGAGTGCCGCACTCCTTCAGTGATGGAGTCAGTCAACGGGTGTGAATGATGCAGACACTGTTTTAAACAGGCAATAACTGCATGAAATTCACCAGTGTAAAAGATCCATATAATTAAAAAAAAACTGCATTGTGTTTACCTTTCACCCAACAGGATGAGTTTGTTGAGCTCTAGAAACATGGCACTACAATGTAGTGTTTAAACGTGAAAAAATCCCATGTTTGACACCAGAAAGCGACACAAATCCCTCAAGAACACAATAAACCGGCTTTGCGCACTGTTGGTAACTTCATCGCATAGATGCTTCCATTTGGGTCACCATTACTACCCTGGTTGCAGCTGCACTCAGCCCAAACCTCTACATCAGTGTTGATAAAAGAGGACAAGTCAAAATCAGAAGCTTTTGTTGTTTTTTTTCACAGTCTTTTCCACAAAGTCTCATCTTTTCAAAGTGTTGCAACATCACCCTCTCTGTAGTCTCTGAATCTCTGAGCTTAATGATGGAAAAATCGGACACAATCGCACAATAATGTCTTAAACTCAGCTGTGGCGACAGCGGCACAACATGGCAGATTACGAAACTCGAGAGCTGCACGACCCGCAGAAGTGGCCGTCAACTATGTCGTCGGTGCCGCTCGCGAGACGCCGCATTTCGGGTATAACGCACCCATTAGGGGGTGCACCAAGGACGGGCACAATTTTGCAAAATCAAATCTGTGGAAGCATCTGCTGTAAATTAGGGAGCAACCAAAAGAAGCTGCTGGTTGAGGTCTAGAACACTATTCGCAGAAAAAGTCAGGGCCTCAAACCATACAGACAGTGGGCGGTGTGTTGTACTGCGAAAACATTGCTCTATTCACAGAAATTGGAGAAGTGGAAGAAGATGGATGGGATGGACAATACTGCATATTTATCAGTATTACACTTTTCAGCAGAAGCAGTGGTGCACAGCTAGGCATACTAAGTGTGGGGATCCCACTTCATGTCTTTTTTGCCACTATCCACTTTTATCTCCTCGACAGCTCAGTTTTTCATTTCAGACGTTTAGAAAAACTTAGTCTGGGTCACTTAGTCTGTTGGCAACACATCGAGCCACACTACATCTTTAAGACATTCATCAGCTTTTTGCTAGGAGACAGAAATGACAAGAAGGCACCATCGTGAAACACAAAGTCAGTGGAAAGCCATGAATTGTTTTTTCTTCCACTGTGGGCAGGACATGAATGTGTACTGTCTCTATTCCCCTGGTGTTAAATAAAGACTTTGCTTGCAAATATCAGCGACATGTTTTTACAGTAAAATCAATTTGTCATCTGCTTTTATAGCTCACAAGCCCTCAGTGTCAGCTCACACACACACACACTCCTCGCAGCGTTCTTCTTTCTCCCCGTCTAAATTATTATCATTTTCCCTCTTTAAATTTTGGGTTGGGGCAGAAGATGCAAGCTAAGACGAGGATCAAGCCGTGGAGTGGTGGGATTTCCAAGCTGTCAGGAAAACTCAGCAAATCCTATCCCCAGGCCACTGGCTCCACACAGGAATGCGGGTTGTCCACTTTAATTGTGCTTTTCTCCCGATCCCCATCTTGCAAAATCAAATTTCCCTTTTCCCACTTGTGCATTCCCTGAGGAGCCTGGTGTAACATCTTTAAACGCTAACTCGAGGCCACATATAAAAGTCACAGAGAGCTTAAAAAGAGGAGGCTTCGATGGTTAGATAACCGAAAACTTCAAAGTCAAAAGGACTATAAGAGACAGCCGGACAGTAAATCAGGGAGACACTTCAAAGTAAGCTATGGAAACAGTCGTGCGAATTGATGGATGGATGGATGGATGGATGGATGGATGGATGGATGGCAGACAGAGAACGAGAAGGATCACAAAATGATTCAGAGACAGCAGACAAAACAAACACCACCACGCAAGAACAAAACATCCTAACAATAAGCTGCATATGCAAACTATCAATGTAGAAAAAGTATGACCATTGGTCTCTCTCTCTCTCTCTCTCTCACACACACACACACACACACACACACACACACACACACACACACACAGCTGTTGTTAACAGCCAGCCAGGGAGGCTGACAGAAAGGCAGACAGACAAATAGAGTGAGAGATCTCCATGTGAAAGACAAAGGAGGGTACAGTAGTGGGTAGCAGCAGGCAGCAGCCAAGGGAGACTTCATTAGTGAGGTCAGTGCCCCAGGGTACTTAGTGTAACACTGGAGGCCTATGCACCCGCCCCCCCGGCCCTATGCCGAGGTGGATATTGCATCTTTGCGATAACATCTCCCTACATAGGAGGGGGGCCCCAGCATCACAGCATAAAGACCCCTGTTTTCGGCAAGTTTGAAATAAGGCTTTGTTCCCCCAAGGCCGCGGTCCCCTCCCCCCACCACCTTCTCCTCCTACTCTTTCCTCTTGGGTGGGCCAGAGACTCTCCAAAAAACTGAGCAACTTGTGTCTGGGGATAGACCCCCCCCTCCCCACCCTCCCCAACACCACCAACACCACCACCACCACCACCCTCTGCAGATATACACAAACGCACAAAAACACACTCACACGGGCGCATATACAGGCATGTGCACACTTACACACGCATATCTTCCACCAGCCTCAACCCCCTGATCCAGACAGTGGCGTCCCCTGGCTTTTGGCCACGTCTGTGTGGAGTGGTTGGTGAGAGAGGTGGAGAGCCTAGGCTTCATGGGGGGAACTGCTCCAGGAGAGGCCTTGGTGGGCTCATCTCACCCCAGGGAGAGCGGGGGGGGGGGCCCACAGAGAGGTGTGTGTGTGTGTGTGTGTGTGTGAAGGCCTGAGGGGGGCCTAGCCCTGGTCAAAGGTGCCTGGCTGCCTGGGCACTCCAGGGAGCTCCAGAGACAGGCAACCTTTACATGGAGCCTCCATTAGTACAGACGCTCCACAGTCAGTTACATGCAGTTTACTGTAAAAACTCTCACTGCTCATCAATAGCCATACACACACTCAAACATGCACAGACCATAATAGTAACATTCATGAATCTGCACGTTAATTTTTTTTTTTTTTTTACCAGCGAACAGACTTCACAGCAGCTAACAAAACCAAGCAAGCCTCTGGAAGAGAAATGCCATTGTTAGAGTAAGAAAACACGAGTGTATGCTAATTTCCCCGTCCATTCCTGACACGTGAAAGGCTTTGTCAAGGTCTTACTGTAGGATGGACAGTATAAATATCCCTGTTGTGATGCTGAGATGGGTTGCCAGGTAGGAAAGACATGCACACCCCCCATTTATACCCGCATCTGCTAGTGGATTTATAGGACCTTTAAAACGGATCAATCATTTTCCACTCCCAGGTCTCTACACCTCTCATCCACTCTCTCTTCACTTTCCTTTTTGATTCTACTGTCGGGGCGCACATGCAAAAAAAAAAAAAAGAAGAAGAAGAAGGAGGGAGCGGGGTTACACGTGTGCATTTTGCATCTAATGTAACATAGCCGTATGTGCGCCCGTGCGCGCAACTCTCTGCGTGTGTGCGTATGCGCACAAGGCAGTATGCGCTTAGCGGCTCAGTCAACTACCAGCGCTCGGCGCTTTAATGTTCATTATCACTTGTTTTATAGTGGAATATTTAAGTCAGGGGGCCTTGGCGTGGCTACGGCTATAGTTAGAGAACAAAGGAAAGCGCTGGGGGTGTCAGGAGGGTGTGGCATGCCGGAGCACAGCATAGAGCTTTTCAGTAAGTGTTGCACCCCACACTTCATGGAAAGCCAGGGGGGCTGGCCAGACCAGCCGTGCAGGCAGACGGAGCTAAATTCAACTCATTCCCGTATTAATGGGAGCTTATGTGCCATTCCACCTCACTGAAGAGGGCATTAGCCAGAGCCAGACAGCCAGGATACACCTCAAAATATCTCATCTCTCTGGCCCACTCTGTCTCTCTTGCATTCTGTATTTTTCCTTACATGTGGGTTTGGCAGCGCGGTCGGTTACGCTAAGTCTGTGTCTGTTCAGTAGACTGCTCTGTCTAAAACTCAGCAATTTCTATTCACTGCATATAAAGCCCTGGGTAAACTAAATAAGAATGTCATCTGCTTGCCATAAAAGTGGTTTGGCAGGACAGTCACATCACTTAAGACATAAATAGAAAGGTAGGCAGGCTTCTCAGACAGAATGGATCTATAATGCAATGAGGGTTGTTTTTTTTTTCCACCTGCAGAAAATTTAGGTAATAGTGATATACTGTGTCTATCTGGAAGTTTGCTTTTGCTCTCTGGTTATGGATATGACATGATGTTTGGTCCCTCTGGCACAGGGTGAGATGGACTTTCCAGGCCTGTGATGAAAACCTCTTGACACCCCTGCAAAACGCACATACATTTCACTGGAGCTGGGTCAAACTGAGGGCCACTGTCACTTACTGTGTCGCTGAGTATAATTTAAAAGAAGCACATCATTCACTTCAGACGGAGCAATTAAATTATATTTGACACTGGCTCTCTGCAATGTGCTTTACAATGCTTGGCTCTCTCACATCAGTGCTGTTTCTCTGATGATTATGTCCGTGCCAAGATAGTTTTTTTCCCTTTTGCCTCAAATTGTTTTGAAGCGTGTTGTTCTGCTTTTAATTGTCTTCAACTGGTTTGTTTTTTCGCTCTCCCTTTTGTTTAGGGATTTCTGTGTATACATACACATACACTGGAACATCGAAAGACATTCATTGTATAACAGGGAATTTTGTGTGTGTGTGTGTGCGGTGCAATGGAACGAGCTGAAGAGTTATTAGCTGGCAGGGATAATTGGACTCTATGTAGGTGGCATGACCCAGCTGTCTGCAGCAGGAAGGCCCAGAGCTGAGCGTGACCTCAACCGCTGACCTTACAAATGCAATACAGTGACCTCTGACCCTCCCCACATTAAAGAGACAGTGTTGTCTTTCTGCAGTCAGCCAGCAAATTGGAGCACAAGAGGCCAAAGAATCTTCTCCTGCTCTGTTTGTTCAGACTGGGGTTGCATCCTGTTGTATTGTCATCGGAATCTCTGTGAGAAATATCACTGCATGACTGCAAGGTGCATTTTAAAGAATTTTTTCCCCATACGCCTCACCTCTCCTTCTCGACCCGCTCCTTTTTTTAACACATAGTGTACCACCTATATGTAAATAACTGTATAAATGAGGTAAACCTGGGGTGGAGCAACGAGAAAGATATCACTAAACTCTTCTACATGGCATTTCATGACCTTCACTGCTGTGATGCTGTTCCACTGCTACCAGGTCAGAATTATAGCCGGTAAAAAAGTTCTTCATAAAGTAGCAGAGGTGCATTTTTTCAGGTGAAACAGGCTGTTTGTACATCACACTAACTCACTGACTCTTAATTAGTACAGACCTATTGATACATCAGTGTGCAAAAGTTTTGCCAGTCCCTCATTATCCTTCTTAATATTTGACTCGTTTTCAGTCCAGTCCTTGTACCTGATCATTTTCAGAAGAATGTTTTTTGGTTTGTTAAGCCTCGTCACTTATCACATGAATCCCTCAAGCATAAAAAGTCAAATAACTCAAGGGATGAACCTGTGTTGTGTCGACACATAACAGGAAATATTATTTTTGCATCAATAAGGTGATTCTTACAGAGCTATTAGCTGCACATCTCAGCATGGTATGAATTTCGTCCAAAAAGAAGTGGCAGGCTTACAAATCTATCTACAGCAG
Organism: Oreochromis niloticus; assembly: GCF_001858045.2. Classification (NCBI taxonomy): domain Eukaryota; kingdom Metazoa; phylum Chordata; class Actinopteri; order Cichliformes; family Cichlidae; genus Oreochromis; species Oreochromis niloticus. Next base: position 18,554,417 of record NC_031973.2, on the reverse strand, counting down.
GTGAACAGCGCCTGGGCCTTCAGCTGATAAATTTATTGTCCACTGAAGCCTCATCAGAAATGGTCTCAGCGGAAGATTGGCTGTCAAAAATCCATTCTTAAGGAAGGCAAACACGGAGAAAATGCTGAGGTATGCCACAATGCACAAGAACTGGATGGAAAATCTGTAGCAGCAGGTGGCATGGAGCGTCTACAACCATGTGTAAAACATGGTGGAGCCTCTGTCAAGGGTTGGGGTTACAAGTAAGCCAGTGGTGTTGGAGGTCTTGATCAAGAGTACCATCAGATTTTGATCCACCATGTGATACCATGTGAAAAGCTTCTGAGTGGTAACAGGTTATTTTTCTATATGAAAATGATCCCAAACACACTGCCTTCAGAGAACAGAACTAAAGGCTGCCAACATCCAAAGAAGAGCTTTTAACATCCTTCTGGAGCGTTGAGGACTATAGCTCTACCTAAGTGGGTTCAGGCTGTGTTGAAGAATAAAGGAGGTCAACACAAATACTGAATTTCAAGCAAATGAGAATTTAACAAACTCTGTTTTTGCCTTATTTGTTGTTTTTCCATGCATGTTTGCAGAAGTTTCAATAAATCTCTGCATCTATTTCCCGTTTTCCTACCAAAATATAAAGAAATAAGAGGGATTTGGGATTTTTGCACAGCACTGATCAGAAAAAACACAACGTTGAAAAGAAAAACGAAACATCATAAAGGAACATTCCGCAGGATGTAACTATTATGTCCTTTTTGTTGTTGTTGTTGCTCCTGGAAAAACACAAGAATTTCATCTCCTCTATCATCCAATCATCACAAACAGGTTATTTAGTTTGTTGTGTTGGAAAAATAAACTAAGCGTGAATGTTTCTCAGGGACCAAGCTGAGTGTGGTATCAACAAAATTCCACCGCGAGTCACCGATCCGTGCAGTGCTCGCACACAAGAAAGACACGCACAAAGACGCAGCCATACACCTACATCTTTATTTTTGGATACAGTCTCTCAAGAGATCACCCCTGTTGTCTCTCTGTGCATCAGTCACCGAGGGGGTAGGTAGGCCTCCCCTGGGGGCATGAGAGAGAAAGATATCTGTCAAGATGGAAGCGGTGCTCCCTTAGGCTGCCACTGAGCGACAAGTGTGTCCCTTTCCCTGCCCTCCTGTATCACAATACTGCTGTTGAGTGACTGGAAAGCCCTAATGGATGTAGGTATCTGCTGTTACTCTGATCTTCTATAAAAGCCCCTGGTGAAAAAAAAGATAAAGGAAAAACCAGAGGGAGGGGGAGAGCATGTGTGGGTATAATGTAATGTGTATATGTAGGAACTCCTTTGATGGGGAAATGCGCCTGACTTGGTAGCCTGTGAGTTAGTGTGAAGAAATATAATGAGGACATATGTGGTGCACAGAAAAAAAGCGTGTGTGTGTGTTTCAGTGTCCAGCATACGTTAAATGTGTGTGTTAGGTCATTAGTAGGACTTTAAAGGCTTGGCATCGCCACTGAAATGCGCAATAAACCAGAGGAATTCAACAACTCGCAAGGTCATCGAGGAAAAAAAAGATTTAACAGCTAATTCATCATCTAGATGACCTTTTTTTTAAGCATCCAACCCCCCCAGAAGCCGCCTTTTGTTTCATGCAGCTTCACAGAGTGGTCAACCTTACTACCGAAGCATATTCTAAATGTTTTCACTGACTATACAGGCAATATTCAAGAGTTTGCCACCGAGTCAGTCGTCAGAAAATAGCCAGGTCTCCGTCAATTTAACGTTTCCAATGGGGGCCGTCCACAAGAGGCGGAAAGTGTGGAAATTTATCCTGTAGCCACCCCTCCGAACAAATCAACAGAGAATACTGTTTCCACTCAGGAAAGAACTCTTCACATCTCAGATATTCTTACGCATCTTATTTTCTGGGTCTCACATGCTTGCTCACACAGACCACCCTGGTTCATCCCACCCCATCTTTCATTTCACAGCCCAAATCCCTCTTTCCTCTTCACTTCATCCTGTCCATATCCTCCTTCATCCCAGTGCTCTTCTCTGTCTTGCCTGTCACAGATTTTTTTCTCACCTCCTCCTCTCCCTGTTGTTTTTTCGTTGTTTACTGCACATCCATCTGCCCTCTTGAGCTGCGTACTGTCTGCAGCCTGAATGAGCTACCAAAGAAAGAAAACCATGGGTGCCATGTGAAGTTGAGCAATGTTTAAGCAGTGGCAGCTTCAGTGCACCATATCTAGCAGATGTCCAGGTACTCTATGGATTAAAAAAATTGCAATTCATATAAATAAATAACTTAAATGCAACTTTCGTTAAGTAAGAGTAAAACAAGCAGTGTTGTGTCGGGTAGTACATATGTAGAGTACACATGCTACCCATTAAGGGGTAAGAGGGGTAAGATGGCATTAATTGATCTCCATAGGGAAACATTTTCTCTGCACTTCATTCTTACAAAGCGCTGGGAGCAGTCAACAGTCATAGTAGGGCCCACTTAACAACTCCAGATGAATCTGGGGTCAAGGGCACAACAACAGAAGACTCTATCTAGCATGTTTATCCATCTGATTTACATGCTATGCCTGGTTATAGTATTGTGCAAAAGGTTCCAACCACCCCTAGAAAAATGGGAAATAGGTGCAGCAATTCATTGAAACTTGTACAAACATTAATGGAAATAAAGTACATAAGGCAAAGATATTGCCTTTCAATGAACTTGAGAGTCAACATTTGGTATGGACGCCTTTAATCTTCAACAGAGTCTGAACTATCTTTCTTGTAATTTCTTTAAGTAGTCTTCAGGAATAGTTCTCCAGGCTTCTTGGCAAACTTTCAAAGTTCTTCTTTGGATGCTTAATGAACTTTGTTTTGTTCTCTGTAAAGATGAGCCCTCACTGCCTCACTAAAGTTGAAGTCTGGACTCTGGGGAGTCCAATCCATGACTGATAGCGCTCCAATGGGTGTTCTTCTATCCACTTATGCTTTTACTGCATTGGCAATGTGTTGGCGATTATTGAAAGACCTTAAGAAAGGCACGAGAACTACTGATTTAGGACACTTGAAAAATGACCAGAAATTCTGGCACCGTGAAAGGAAGCATAAAAAATTGGGGATGATTCAAGGCTTTTGCACAGTACTGTGAAGATATCTGCTGATACAGAAGCAACCATGGCATGAATTCTATAGTTCATTGATTACAAAAGGTCTAAATCAACAAGAACATTCCAAGTGTGTAAAAACAGGCTACCCTGGTCTTTGGTATCAATGTCTCTGCAAATTCAGTTCACCTTTGGGTCCTGTTTTCTCTGTCCCTTGCGCTAGCTGTAGCATATTTCATGAATACTTCATTATAATCATTATTGTTGCTCTCTAAACGGAGGAGGAGAGGTGACCTTTAATAAAAACAGTTGACTCTCTTTTCCACCTCTCCATGCCTCCCTTTAGCCAAAGATGATCGTATCAAAAAGGGGGATAAAAGAGTGAAGGAGAGGAGAGTGGAGATTAGATGAGCTAAAGTGTAAATGGCAAATGGAGAAAACAGAAAGGTGGCTGTAAAATAAAAAAAAAATAAAGAAGGTACAGGTGGAAAAAAACCAAAAAATAAATAAAAAACACTGAGCTAAAGGGTGGAAATAAAAAGACACTGAGCGATATACAGATCTGACAGAGTGCAGCTAAAGGCAGAGTGGATGGCTCGGCCTATTGTTTCAGGCTAATTTCATGGGATCAAACCAAAGCACAGCCCCAGACACAGACAGAGCTACAGCAATCTGCTAGGAAATCTCCCCTCTAATTGGCCCCATGGAAAAGGCAACTGCCTGCGCACTGCTGCTTGCTCTTGATTGCTGCACCTCCCTACATAACCGACTACACCAGCAGCAGCTAGGCCTGCCAATCAATCAGCACAGCGACAGCTAGCCCTGTGTACCAATAAAGACATCACATAGGGCTAACAGTAAGTGATTAATTTGTGATGCTGGAACACTGTGTGTCAGTTTTAGATGAGAAAGGGGGGAAAAACAAGGCTTTCACTGTCTATCAGCCAGTCTGACGGATGAAAACACTGCCAGACTGGGGACAAGGAGTGAAAACTTGACAGGGATTGACTGCGTCTCTTTGTATCTCTATGTGGATGCATGGGTGGGACAATAAGGGGGAGAGAGGATTTGATTTGAAAGGGTTTATTTTGAAAGAGCGCAGCAGCTGAAGGAGGAAGATCGAACACATTTACAAGTATCTTTCCTCTTTGTCCGACTTCACCACGCACACCTATTGGTCATTGCTGTCCCCTCCATCTTTCCTCACACTCTTAATGTACATCTTGATAATGTGCATTAAGTGTGTATGTGTGCAAGAAAAAATACTTTTCATTAAATCACTCTGCCGAACATCAGCAAAGATAAGCAGGCAATACAGTGAAAATACACTACAAGGAAAAGTCAGAGGCTAAATGACGAGCTTCGGCATAATCTTGTACAGAGAGCCTGCCAGGGCCCGATAGAGGCGACAGTCCCTTTCTGGGGTGACTCATTGTTTCCGAGGCGTTTCATATGCATCGCATTAGGAGACAAAACACAAAACAGAGTCCTCTGCTGCCTTCCTCGCTCCTTTTTCCCAGGCTTCTATCTCGTCCTCTGTTCCTTCTCAGCATTCTCCTGCTCTTATTTTGACTCGGCTCTCAGGCAGTCGCATGTATCATCTTCACCTCGCTCTTCATCATGTTTCCCACTTCGTTTCTTCTGCTTCTATAAATGTCAGTCTGCTCCTTTTTCATTTCACTTAATGAAACGAAAAAAGAGTCGGTAAGAAATGTCAAACGCAACAGTTACTGTGCTTGTCGATCACTTTTATATATTTTTCGACATATTTCCTTAGCATCGCTCACTCAGTGTTTTGTTACCATTTCAGGAGCCAACTGTTTTTTGTCTGGTATTTCTTCACCTGTCTAGTCGATAGTGTGCCTCAGAGAGCTTGATTATCAGATCACTAAAATGCACCCAATCTGCCAGATACACATGTATATGTCACATGTTAGGTTATTGATTTTTTTTAACCTCCTTTTCTGTGCCAAGATATCGTTTAGTGCTTAAAACCTTGCTACTAGTATTTCTACTGGCCTGTGATCATAATCTGGGATTTCCCTTTTCTGTTCAAGTCCTGTAAAGTTAACAAATATATACACTGTATATAAAAGATGATTGTAGTCAGACTGAAAGCTTCAACTGTAGCATTTTGACTGTCTCTATTTTGTTGTTTTCTTCGGAGCCACAAGTGTCCAAATACAGAGGAACGCCCCATTATCAGTGTGCAAGGTGCATCCCAACATCTTATGGATGCATCACATGGACACCGCTAATTAGTGCTTTATATGTACCATATAAATCAAATACTAGCAACTAATTCATGATAACAGCACAGTTAATATCAAAGCAAGCCTGACTGATTTTGTATTGTTAAGGCTAATACTGACACCAGTATTTAGTGATCTTAAATATATCAAAAGTAGTCATGGATTACTTGTTTATGCTGTTTGTGGCATTGCAACAGTGTGCTGCCAAAAGAGTGCCCTCTGGTGGGCAAACTGTGGAACATTAACATTCACAGGATGGTTGAAGGGTGTTTCTCTGCTCTCTTCTTTACTTTTTAAAATTTTCACTTACTGGCTGTTACAAATGTTATATCGATATATTAGCAAACAGCTTATGTTGGCAGATATATCAGCGGAACTGATATTCCGATAACCGATAACCAGTCGGGCTCTGTTATTTCTAAAGTTATTCTCCCGAAAAGCTCTAAAAGGTAACAACATCTGAAGTATGGCCAAACTGCAGCACACATCTCAGTCAAAGCAGCTATAATTATAATAATGTATGACTTACTTAAATTGAATCTCCACTACAGTTATGAAAAGATAAATCAGGCTACAAGGCTGGAACATGGTTATTTGTGCTATAAAGTTGCACATCAGATCTCTGGTTCGAGAACAGGAGGAGACACAAACCCTTTCTCAGGGAGTCACAAGCTGCTGTGCCCCCTAGTGCTGGTCGCAAGCTTGAAAAACTGGATGGGGTGCATCAGGAATGGGATCCCATCCGCTGTGACGACCCGACTGGAGAAATAAGGTAGCGACTGAAAGTAACATCACAGTCAATGACTCGCATTTTGGGGCCCGGCCTCTAGAGGTCACTCGGGGAACTGCAGTTTTTGCTACTCTCGCGATGGTTTGCTGCTTCTTGGTGAAATTAACATCAGTATCTCTGACATGTTTAAGAAAGCCACTGAGAGTAGAAGTGGATGAAAACTCCGGCCAAGTTGTCCAACAAACATGCCTCAGTGTGTACGAGTCCATGTGTGCAGTGATATGTGTGTGTGTGTGTCTCCGGTGACAGGAGCTCTTAGTGACTTACAGTATGTGTGTGTTATGAGAGCGTATGGGAGATGGGGGGGGGGGGGGGGGGAGGAGGGGTAAACCCTTCTAAATATGCATCTTAATGGCTGCTCTGTTCCCACCATTCACATTCACACAAGTGATGGAGAGAGAGCGTGGGGGCGAGAGGAGCGGCGGACGAGGAGAAGTGGTGCTGCGTGTTTTCAAGTGGCCAGCCAAGACAGGGACAGAAAGGACAGAATGGTGTAAGCAAACGTCAACAGGAGACGAGCTATGAGAGGAGTCGCCATACCTGACTCCTTCAACCGTGGCCCCATTCCATAGTGACACACACTCACACACACTCACACACACACACAGGCCTCAGCAGCAGTAGTATTGAGGAGCAAGAGTGGAGAACTACCCTCCTCAGGCAGTGGCTGTTTGTCGCTAAATGAAGGCCAGCATTCTTTGGTTTCCTAGGGAGCTGGGTGCCTGCCAGTCCCCCGGCCACTGAGTGCCATTTTATTAAGAACAAAATGGAGCCCCTATGAAAGGAGCCCAGCACTGAGCCTGCACAGGTCTCACTGAGCTAAGCCTCGGCATAAACAAACACCACCTTAAAGAGACAGGCTTGCAGAAAATAAGGGACGGCAGGGCCCCTCAAGAGGCCCTCTAAGAGACAGAAACAGCTGTGGGAGTGGCAGACACCATTATTGATAACCAGGAATCCCCTTAGAGAGACAAGGTGAAGGGTGGAAGAACGGAAGAGGGCTATGGGAAAAAGCCTGTTAGGATTTGAGGGAACTCAATTGTTTTAGGAGAGTACCAGTGATTCAATAAGTTTCAGTTCCAGAGAACATCCACACCTGCCAACCGAGAGCACTAATCTGGGGTAGCAGTAGGTACAGGCTCACCGGAACTGGTACAAGGGTCACAATTTGGTATTAAAAGCATAAATCCGTAAATCCAACCTGCCTTTTGTACCATTGCATCTGGTCTGTTGATACATGGCATGTTCAATCCATGGGTTTCTGCTTTTGAAGCCAAGGAACTATTACCATGCATGAAAAATAAAGAAATATAAACTGCCCTGTCAAACTACACAGAACCGAGGATCTTTTTTTGTGATCCCTCCACTGCTCCTACACCCTCGCCCTCCCTTCAAATGATACACGACATATTTCGCTTGTCGAGGAGATATTTGTTTAAGATTAGTGCAGATGTATATCCAAATATCCAATTCATCATGCAAACAGGAGGGGTCAGTAACAGAGTTTATGTTCAGGCTCACTATCTGCATGTTTGAATGTGTAAGTGCAGTACGTGTGTGCACATTTTCTTTCTTAGAAAAACAGCTGATATCATTCTTTGACTTTAAACCTGTGCATTACTGGTTACTGTAAACATTTTGTGCATCACATTAACACATTTCTGCGTTTTTGTTCTTGCCATTTCACACTGTTTTGTTCTCATTGTGAGTAAAAAAAAAAAGACTTTAACATAGAAACACTGAGTGGAAAGACTTACTGGTGCAGTGGTGGGTTTGGAGGTAAAACGCACGTTTTCAACACTAAGGTCAGCAGCTCCAACTGCTGGTCCCAACCTTGGCAGGCAGCAACTTTTTGTGTGGTTTTTTTGTCAACCAAACTTCACAACTCAATCTATCATCCTTCATTCTGAGACGCAGTTTAAGGCAAACACTCGAGAAAAACTGATGCGATGCGATGACACGAGCCAAAACACAGAGTTCAAGGAGAACATTTTGAGAGGAGAATGTGAGACTGTGAGAGTTTAAGCTGCTTTATGGTTTTCTGTGCACAGTATTGTTGACTGTGCTTTATATTTTGTAGCTGTACACACTGAAAAAGTTGAAAGATTTTTGGTTTGAAACTTTATATTTCACTTGAACTAAAATTAAAAATGACTTACCGTGGAAAACAATTTGTCCTTAAATAAAGCAGTACAAATCTGACAAAGGCGATGGTGTCATGTGACCGTGTGACATCACTGACATCGCTCGATGCTGATTCCTGTGTGTCTGCCATAACTGCCATAACAGTGAAGTTTACCCCACCTCTCACCCCCCCGACCCTGAATTGGATAAGCGAAAGAAGTCGGAGGGATGGATTCTTTCCCTTCACAGTGCGCTCTGCTGTCACACCCATTCCTGTTAAGGTGTATTTTCTTTAACCGATTCTTACCATTTTACCCACGCAGCGCACTTTTTTTGGACAAATGAAAGCATTCTGTGCAAAATCCTTCATATCTAGCTAGCCAAATACCCCAGGGGAAAAAATGTGATACAGTAAAGTTCAATTTAGCTTGCTCACAGTTGCTGAGCATCTGCAAACCACTTTGCAACCCTCATGCACCCCAGTCCCTCAACAAGAAGAACTGTCCAGATGAATTCTATGTCTGTATTTTCCCAAACATTTTTTATGCCACCAATGAATACCTACATACGCAAAAAGAAGCGATTTCGAAGGAAACGTGTTCCCAGGGATCTGCAGATCAGCGCTCCCCCTCCCGTTTCTCAATCACAGACACACGATAAAAACACACACACAAAGTATGATGGGACCAGAGCCAACATCTGTCTTTGATATTATTTAACTAACCGCTTATTGTGGGAGCCCACCAGCACCACGGATGGCGTCTAGCGCGCTGTGTGTGTGTGTGTTAATCTATGAATGCGCTCCGGTGTCCATTCAGACGCTTTGGCAGGCCCGGCGTCGTTTTGTTACATCGTTTAAGGGCCGAGCCGCACGCATGTGTGCGTACGCTGGTGCGTTCGCTCGGTATGTGTGTCGGCATTTCTGAGAATGTGACTGCATACCAGTGCGCAATGTGTGTTTCCACAGACATGTGAGAACAGTGTGAGTGTGTGCGGTGGCGATCCCCCTCCACAGTGAAAGCCGCAGCCTCAAACCACATCAGAGAGTGTGTGGGAGACAGAATGACAAGGCCAGGAACCAGCCAGCGTCTGCCTGAAGCCACACACAGGCACACACACACACACACACTCGCACTTACACATCAACTTATTGACACATACTGTCCCTTACGCGCTCTAATTCGCCGCCTAACACACACACATGCACGCAAACACATTTAACACCAACCGTCATTAGACCACAAGTCCTATCCAGTGGTCACCGTTTAGGCCAAGGATGCAATAGAGGGAGATGTTTATGTGTGCATACTCATAGACGGGCATTAACAGAGCGGAGAGGAAAATAGGCCATCTAACGTAAATTTGTTTTTGTTTTCATCAGTGTGCGGGTTAAATAAAAATATCTGATTTACAGCCATCTCGCCGGGCAGAGAAATAAAAAGCAAAGATGCAATAAACAGGAAAAACAAACGCTCGGAGAACACAGATATGCATATTCTTACATGCGCGTATTACGCAGGCAAAATATGCAGCCATTCATATTCATGAACACCCTGACAAGCACATACCAGCAGAAGACAGGCGTGCTATGATGGTACTCGCCTTTTTTTTCCTTTTTCTTTCTTTCTTTCTTTTTTTTTTTTACAAACACAAACACGTTGCCAGCCAAAGGCCATTCGTGCAATTTCTCACGCTGACACAAGCACACGCACACACATAGACACACACACACAGGGACAAAGATGTGGCGCAAGTGTAGGTCATCCATGGGTGAGTGAAAGCTAGAAGCGGTGTTTTTCCTTGCGGTGGACACACATCAATTTCAAGGAAATTGCTCGCCCCATTATTGGAAAGTGTTACCGGAATGTCAATTAAGGGGGAAGTTTTTAACCTCGCACCACACAAATAAACAGTGCGCCCCGCTCCCCCTTATTAAAGGCGGTGTCAGTGCAGACAGAGAGTCTGGACGGGGGCAGAGGGGAGGGAAGGAGGAGATGAAGGGAGCAAGGGAGGCCCAGAGAAAGGGAGACGAGGAGACAGGAGAATTTTTTTTTTGGTGCTCTCAAAGAAATGCTTTTGGCCCCGCTTTTGTGCCGGAGGGCCCTAGACCCTGAGAACCACTCAAAACCTGGGTTCTGGCCCTGGCTCAGGCCCACTTAAGGTTGACCTCATCAGGCAGGGATCAGCTTGACAGGTGGTTGGCTCTCGGTAGGTGCAACTGCGGCAGACCAATAAAAAGGAGGGGTCAAGGCTAGGAAAGAGCAGGTCACGGAGATACAGATGGAAAAGAGAGTCAGAGGGGAAGAAGGCAAAAACAAGACAAGTGTGGTATAAGTGATAGGTGTGGAAAAGGAGCGACAGAGGGAAGAAGACCGATGTCAGTTATTAAGGAGGTCAGATGAGATGGAATATGCAAAGGAGGAGCAGCGGGAGGGGTGGAGGTGAAGGGGTAGTTTGTTTTGTGCAGGATTACTTGAAAAATACAGTGGGCACAGTGCAAATAAACATTGCGGGGGGAAGAGGAGGACACAGGCAAAATTGTTGCAAACACGTACAGAAAATTAGCTGACCATTAAAAACAACTTCAAACAAGACATTCAAAAGCAGCAAGAGAGCCAATACGACCATACTGAGAGTCAGGCTAGAGTAGATGTGGAAGATTACCTTATAGGGTCGGGCAATTAGGCGATTATAACAGCTAAGAGCGGCTGGCTGGGTCCACAGCCAGTTGTTGTGTCCGCTGGGGTTCTTTTTAACTTGTAAAGTGCAATCGCTGAACAGGACTCGAGGTCGTACTGCCTTTTATTTTTATTTTTGCGTTTAAATAAGAGAGCTGGAGCTGTACACAGACACTGACAGAGGAATGTGTGATGGCAGACACTGTATGGTGAATGGTGCAGAGCAAAGAACCAGTTTAGAAGTTGACAAATTTCTGAGCTAATTAGCTATCTAGTTGCATATCATCCTCGCCCATGCATCGGTATACATATATGCTAGTTTCTGTAGGGGCTGCCAGGCATCCTTCATGTGTTTGCTTAATTTAAGTCTGTCCATTCTCCCCCTATAACAAAACACTAATGCAAACACTAGTTTTTCACAATGGCCAGCTAGAAAACATAAGACAGCCCTATGACCTGTGTATAGGAAAGATAGATCGACATAGCAGCTCATCTCTTATACACTGATTTCATGGTCCTCACATGACCTGCTCAAATAGTACCCAAATAGTACACGCTCTTAATGCCCGAAGCATATGAACAGAGTACTGACTGACTTTTGAGAATAATCTAGAAAGACAAGGCAGAGACCCGGTCGACATCAAAACAGGTATCCCCGATTGATGCTTTACTGAACAAAGCCTCCAAAGCTGGGTGGAGTGCGCTCAGATGGCTCCAGGGGGTCTAAGTCTGCAAGCTCGCAGGCATGCGAAATGCCTTCACACAGCCAGTGTGTGGGCCTCTGTTTGGAAAAGGGTTTGCCAAGAGCCCCATCACCATAACAGATGAACAGCTGCTGAGAGGCTGCGTGTTCCATATAGCCCTGTGAGAACACACGCCGGACCAAAAAAAAAAACCTGATGCAATTTCTCTTCTCGCTCTGAATGGAAAAGGTATTGAACGAGAGGGCACGACTGCAGAACTACTCGTATCCTGCAGAAATAATAAACAACTTGGGTGGGAGCGGGCATAATCTCTTGAATTATGTTTTACCATCCAGTAAGCACGGCTACACGTTCAGGGCATCAGAAAATGTTTAAATGTCAAGATGAGTTAGGGGGAAATCCAAAACACTTCCCAGAGCGCAGTGTCCATGGTTATAATATTTTACACAACGTAAGCATGGAAGTGTTGGAATAAACCTATATAGAGCATACAGTATTTAATGCTGCGCATTTTAAGGGGAAAATCTCTCAGTGTGAAATGTTTAAGGAGAGAATAATCAAGTGGTAGTAAGTGTGGAGGTGATCAAGACCACACCCCATTCCCTGCATCCAGGTCATTGATACCTATTGGCAACTGGAGAGTCAGCCCACAGATTAACCTGTGGCAGAGGTAAAGGCTGGGCAACATCACGCCACCATCCTGCTGTAGGCCTGCGGGAGGTTGGAGGTTGGGGATTAAGGAAAGACACAAATTTCAGTGTCTGTTTCTGCAGCGGTGAAGGCCAGGGTAAACAGAACAAGAGAATTCAAATCTGGTAAGTACAATGCCTAAAATACAGCCAGTGGTTAGGATGTTTGATAGCTTGGAGGGTTTAAATAGGCGCATGGGAGAAAGGAAGGGAAAAAAATGGGGGAAAAAAAACACAAAGGAGATTATCATACATCATCATTAGTGAACTACAGACTCCACAGTAATCCGCTACAAGAGCTCCGATGTCAATAACGAACCGAAACCCCAGGCCTGAGTGCAAAAAGAACCAAAGAGAGATGGAGATGGGGATGAGAGTGGTTCTTTACACACATATTTCACCAAAAAGAAGTCCGGCATATTCAAATAACAGGATGTTTTTTGCTTATGTTTGTAGGTAAAACAGCCATACTGTGGTTCTGATCTTTGGCCATGCTCAAGCGCATTAAAGTGGTTGAGAAACACCAGGAAAGAGCAACAGTTGGTGCTGTAAAGAGGAGGGTATGCCTGAAAATGGGGATGAAGTATGTGTGAAGACGTGAGTGTGCACGGGCATCTGAGTAATTGCGTATGAGTGTGTACCAAAATAAAAAAACCCAAGTGTAACCAAGCAGACCACGAATGTTCCAGACTCCAGCCACTAATGCAGGTAATTAAAAATGATGTGTTGAAATCAGTTTACATTAAGAGACACTCCACAAAACCCATTTTGCTGCGGCTGCCGTTGTTTGTTTGCAGTCATTAATCGTTTTACTGCTTTAACCCGTCCTACATCTGCATTGCGGGGGAGAGTGACAGGAAAGACGGAGGGTGAGAGAGGCTCGGCGTGCACGCACAAGCTCATGAGCCAGACAGTCGCTTTGTGGGGCTCGGCTCGGTGAGACACCGGTAAGCGTCCCTGATTGTCAAATCGGCGCTCAGCGCGGGAATGCTGAGCACACAAAAACAGCACTGTTTCATTGACACAAAGTAGCCAAGAGCTTGGCTTCTCCTTCCCCTTTTCTGCCTGCTGCTGTGCATTCCAATAAAAGTCTCCATAGATAATGAATGCTAGTAGACTGTCCGCAGCCAAAGCTTGGCTCCGATGGCAGTCCACTGTGGTGTCTGTGCGTTAGTCATCTCAGGATGAATGAGTCACCAGAGAGAAACCTCAAGCACCACCCAGGTAACAGTTCACTCACACAGGCAGTGAACACAGCAGCGAGATGAAGGAGAGAGAGACTGTCAGGCAGGAACTCTATTCTGTAGGATCGTGCTGCCACCTTGTGGTCTCCAGAAGAATGAACACAGAAGGCAGAAGCAGAGAGACACAAACAGTGGGGAATGTTATCAATGAGACTAGTATTAAATAGAGCAGTGTGCAAAAACGGTTGAGCCACACCTCCTTTCTGTATATTCTGCAAGGAAAATTGGAAATATTTGCACTGATTTATTGAAACGTGCAAAAACAACTCTAACACGCTTGAACATCAATATTTGGTATGACCACCTTTATTATTACAGAGCCTAAAATCTCTTATGTAAGCTTTTTTGTCATTTCTTTAAGTAGTCTTCAGGAACAGGTCTCCAGGCTTCTTGAAGGACATTCAAAGCTCTTGTTTGAATGTCGACTGGCTTTTTTGTTCTCTGTCAAGATGATCCCACACTGCTTCAGTAACGTGTGCGTCCAGGCTCTGGGGAGGCCAATCCATGACTGACAGTACTACATTGTGTGTTTGGGATCATTGTCATGCTGAAAAATGACACCAGTGCCAATCAGATGCTTTCCAGACCGTATTCCATGGTGGATCAAATCTAATGGCACTTTTCTGTGTTCATAATTCCAACAATTTTGAGAGGATTCCCAAAACCACAGACCCCAAACCATGGCACAGCCTCCTTACACACAGCTATAGATGCTCACTGTTGTACCTCTCTCCTCACAACCTCTGTTCATACTGAGAATGTGTAATTTGGAATACGTGGGGGACACACACACAGTGTTTTCGGATCACTCTATGGGAATCCCTTTGTTGGTATAAAAATTACTATTTTATTGTAATATCTTTGGCATTTTTCCAACAAAGTTCCTAAAGATATCATTTTAAATTGTTTCTTTGATAAGTCGTCTGTCATGTGCAGACACAGCACTGGTCCTTGAGTTAGGTGGGTTTTTATGTTTGAATGAGGTCAGATGTTGAGTTGCTTCAAAAACTTTTCAAAAATCATTTCATTGTCAGGTATAAGCTTCAGAAAGTCTGGAGGACTATTGATCAAGATCGCTGAAACAGAATGACTGGTTGCTTGGAAGCAAAATATAAAGACATGATGGGTGGCTCATTGCTTTGTAGTTGACGATACGACACCCCTGGTACTCCAGTGTGCACTTACTGATTTGAGTAAAATATTTTTGTAGTAAGATGTAGTAACCTTGAGCTGAGTAGATAGGGAGTCAGTCAGAATGAGAGAAAACAGCAAAGGACTGGAGATCCTTTAAATAATCTTTAAAGAGACATGACAAGCGCTGGTGTGCTTTACAGCTAGCTGATACAAGATAAACTTGAAGAGAGCACCAAAGACCAGAGAATAAGATGAAAGAGCATCTCATGATAGATCTTACAGGCAGGTTCTCAAAGTGAAAGAAAAGTGAAGGTGTTTTCACCGAGCACTTTATCTTTTCGTGCCCTCCCCGTTATACAGCTGGTTGAGTTTTCATATTGGCAATTTGGGATCAAGAGCAAGCTAATCATGAAGAAAAATCCTCCCTGCACCAGAATCTCTGATCAAAGACAGCAGAGTCTGAATTCGTGGCCTAAACCACGATAACAGAACTAAGCCTGCAAAACATGAGGAAAAACCTCCCAACAAGCAAACACGACAAACCAATCTGGATGTGCAGAAGCTGGAGTATCTAATGTATATGTAACAATAATTACTGGTGCATATAGAGCTGCAGTTTGGTATAGAGGCAGGCATAGAAAAATTGTTCAGCAATTTGGCAATCATTTTTCAGGGGGTGATTTAGCAAGTTACAGTCTTCCTGGGGTCCAAATTAAAACTATACATCAAGACAGTTTAAAACAATATTAACATTACTCAGGACAATGACGATCAGCACTGAGTTAAGTTCCACAGGTGCTGCTTTAGTGAACATGTGTGTTTTTATCTGTTTATCAGAGGGACCGACCTCTGCACACAGCAGTTTATAATAATTGTTTATGAATATTAGAGCAAAATAGGGCAAACAAAAAGAAAAATGAGAATTAGCTCCCATAACCACTTCTTCCCCTGACTCCATGTTGGCCACACCGTCAGACTAATTACCCCAGTAATCACTGTGTTAATATTATAAAGGGCCTTGAGGCTGCACTCCTCTATCCTATTTCAACTAAAGTTAGTCAGCCAGAGGAAATTATGAAGCTCTCAAAGTGCTGCTGCTGCCCTTTTTAACACCGTCTTCTCTGGCTTTAGGTGATGTTGGCACAGAGAATACCAAAAAATGACATTACTGCAATCATGCTCACAACACGACTTCCCAGGCTAAGACCCTTACCTAGTTTTATACGGGGTTTTATCCATTACCAGTGATCTATCAATGTGAAATGCCTGGCCCATGCCTTAACCAATGTTCAAAAAACCAATTTTGTCAGTGTCTGAAGCTTAATCTGGGGGTTTGATTTTGTTTTTGCTGTTATTTATTCCTCCTTTTGTGCCAGGGAACAAAGAAATCTCATCCTACATATTTATGAATCTGGATTCCAGATATAAAGACAGCAAAGCAGACGGGACGCGGATAAACATCGGCCTCTGTTAGCGGTGAATGCCAGCTTGTTTGCCAACAGGCCAGTGGCAATTAACAAGGTGATTACACACTGCTCTATGAATATTTAACAAAGCTGAGTATCTATGTTATCCTGGTATTTTCATGTGGTACCAGAACATGATAAAATCCTGTCACTCCTGTGCAGACGATTTGTTGCCGAGAGTGTCGAATCATTATCATAATCACAGGCGTGCACTGATTTCTTCAAGGTCACATTTTACCTTTTGTTTAACGCAGGTCTATGATGATGATGCTCGTTTTTCTCATATATAGTGATGGATTCTCTTAATCTGTATAATGTCACTGAGAGTAAACAGCAGGTACACAACTCTGGCCCCACCTGCTGTTCAAGCCTTCTGTTTGCACAGGGCAGCAAATCAGAAAAAAGTTGCTCAAAACGGAGGGTGGCCTTAATCTAGAGGGCCTAAAATCGCTTGTTTCAGACAGAAATGTGGGGCTACATCAATGCCCAGTCAGAAAAACAATGACCCATGAATAATGCAAAGCTGCTTTAACAGAGTCCAAAGAATACAAATAAGGAGCTGGAAATTAGCAGAACTGGTCCACTTTAAGCACTGGAAGCCCGACTGATGAAACACTTAATGTAATAAAGTAAAAACAATAAAGAATCAATTAAAGGGTTGAAGAACAAAAGCTGTGAGCTCTGAGGCTGAGCAGCCGCAAACAAACAAACAGCCCCTCAGCCTCCTAGCAGACGCTTCTGTGCTATGAATTTGAATTTTCAGAAACCTTGCCCTAACCCTACCTGCACCTATGGTATGAATTTGAAAATCCTACCTCACTTGCTTCTCAAGTTATTGTGTTCAAAAACTTGGGTCTTTAGGCCGCCGCCTGCCTGCCCACAAACCGAGCAGGTGGGCAACAACATCAGCCTTTTACAGCTGAGGAGTAAACACTCTAGGTAGTTATTAAAACAAACTAGTCCTAAAATAAAGTAAATTCTGGGCATTCTCAGGATAATAGTTACCAACCTTAGGTGCTAGTTTCTGCCCTCTAGTGGACAAGAATCCCACAGACCTACATCGAATCAGTAATGAAAAAAAAAAAATGCGTTTGCTGGATTTACACCTAACAAAAGCATCCAGTGTGATCTACTTTGAGATCACTGAGGTACACAAGCCATCTTAGGATACATCAGATGGTGGCTTAGCAATGAAAACAAATGGAAAGCTCCATGAGCCACGTGAAAATAACACAGTCCATCCAAACAGTGTTTTCTTCTTTTTTGTCTGTAGCGTAAACTTGTCTCAGACAGATGGGGAATAAACTAAACTGCTGTCGAGCACGGAGAGTTTCAAACTGTGAAGATGCTTCTGTCCTCGCTCGCTAATTCCAAACACAACTAGGAAGGCTCATTCTTATTATGAACACAATATATTTTGTGTTCCCGGATTCACCAATCACCACAAGTGTTTTGTGAGCAGATGGTCAGTCAGGGTATACACCGAGAGTTGAATAAATGTAAATCAGCTGCTTTGTAGACCCACCGCATTCACCACCTCAGCTCAATGCTTTTCGTTCGAGGTGTAAACAGGCTGACTTACAAACAGATAACGTGGAGAAGCAGACGTCACAGAAACACTTGTGGTCCTCATCTAAGCCTCGCCAGTGGCCTTTAAATGTCTGATTTTTCAGAGTATTTCTCATGTGTGTTAAGTGTGTTTTTATGAGCGATTATGTGCGAGCACACTCTGTGCCCGTTTTCTGATAACATAAAGGAGCTTAACCGCAGGCGGCGGTATCAAGTTTCTCAAACCAATCCAG
Source organism: Oreochromis niloticus (assembly GCF_001858045.2). Classification (NCBI taxonomy): domain Eukaryota; kingdom Metazoa; phylum Chordata; class Actinopteri; order Cichliformes; family Cichlidae; genus Oreochromis; species Oreochromis niloticus. Next base: position 18,536,444 of record NC_031973.2, on the reverse strand, counting down.
GCGACCCAGAGCCTTTGACCAACGCAGCATGCTGAATATAATTTACCTTATTCAACAGTCTAGATACCACTGAGATTCCTGCCAGTACAGTATCAGGACTCCTGCCACCATGCGAGGATCACATCCACGTACGTGATTTGGTTGAAATCTCTCTTGTGGTGTTTCCTGTGGGTTTCCGGTGAATATGGAAATAATGAAAAACAATTATTTTCGTTCCCTGTGCTTTTTTTGTGTGTGTAATTTTTAATATATTTATTTAATAGAGAAACTATGTGAGTCACCAGAGGATGTCTCAGACTAAAGTGCAGCGAATACGCACGAACATCCCATTATGTAGTTACAGCCATTCAATCAACAGAAATGATACGGTCTGTACTTTGATTATGTGGTTAGTCAGCCTCTTAGCTTGCTGCCATTAGGCTTTGAGTGCATTTGCACATCAGCCACACATTTAAATAAATAAAGGACACACAGGCACATACATGCATACATATTTACACTGCATAGCCAGCATGTCAAGAGATGAAATTACAGTAGATGGAAACAATAACTGTTGAAAGGCACACTGCTGTCAGTGGAGAAAATGATCCTTCCTGCAAATACAATTTGCAATACCTTCTGTAATATTACTGTAATATTACTCTTGTACACTACTGTGATTTGCATAAGGCTTAAACTGACCCCCAACAGGCTTAAAAAGTGTTTTTCTACACAAAAGCTACAACTGTGCAGCTGTTACCTAATGTGCACTGAAATACACCACATAAGGCAAAAAAATAGATTGTGGAATTCTAACAGGCTTGAAAGTCAAGGTTGTTTTACCGCTTTCTTGACCTCCTACAAACATTTTGACTCATCACTCCATAAGACCTGAATTTCATCCCAGTTCTTGTGTAATTTCGCGTACCTCCGCCTTTTCTCCCTCTTGACAGCCACCCTTCCACTGAGAATATTTCTGATGACGCCTCAGGGCAACAGCTAATAGCTCTTCGGCAAACACCTATTTAGTGCTAACATACTATTCTATGCCTGCATTACTGTGGTATTTTTCATAAATTCAGTTAAAGAAATGGGAAAAAATATTGTGTTTTGCAACAAGTTTCTTAATACTTAATACTTATATACTCATATTTGCAAATTATGGCAGACTGAATCAATCATCACTGTAAGATGAGATTACTCATGATTTAGCTGGTCTCTCTCCCCCGGGCTCTCTCTCTCTGTCTCTCTGCCGTCATCCCAGCAGCAGTGTCTGCAAAGGAGTGGAGAGAGCTGCGTCTGTGCAGCTTTGCTCTTCCAACTTTGCCACAAAGCATGCTGTATGAAAGGTGACAGCTAACTGAGGGCGTTATACAACTGTGGGAAACTCTGGATTTTATATATGCAGAACTGCAGAGTTTCTTGACTGTGTAGCTCAACAAGTAAAAGTTGACAAAAGTGCGATTTGTGTTTGGTATCCCGGTGAGCGAGATTTTCACTCACAAGTATACAGCTTGTAACAACATAAAGAAAGGTCAATAGGGGTCGTAAAAGCCACGAGCTGCTTCTGTTGTGGGTAGAGCAGGTGATTACTGGTGTTTCAGTCTAAAATACAAAACAGCTTCACTGTAATAGCTGTTGCTGAACGGATAGCACAGCCTGTTGACCTTGAAGACCCTGAAGACAGCCACTCACAGAGTGTGACAGTTTAAAGGGAGATGGCATTGATATCGTTACAGCAGGTAATTAACTCGGACCATAATGTAGAGTTTGGCAGCCTTACAAACACGGCTTACTTTCTCTCCTTCTGTTCTCTTACTCCTGAAAAGCTTTAGTCTTTTCTTTTTTGTTACAATAACTATAATTCCATATTTAGTCCAAAGAATGAAAAACACTGAAACATTTTTCATTTAAACACCTAATCCGCCTCCATTAGTATCTCCGAAAGATACTGTAGATTATTTCTAACACGCGTGCCAGCAGGCAGGCCTTCTGCAGTGTGGGCCGACTTGCGCTAATATTAAGGCATTGTTTCTCTGCTGTGTCACAGTCAACCTCCATAGCGCAACACTAAACTCTGCAGCACAGCAGTTGTTTGCATGAGGCAGCAGGCTGAGGCGCAGTTGTTTTTGTCACGGCAATTTTCGCGTCGCTCTGGAGAGCATACAAGGGTTGAGCAACAACGCACGCCTCTGAATGTATTCTCTGTGCATCCGTAAATGAAAAAGAAAAGACTTACAGAGAGAAGACAACATATTTAAAGCAGGTATGATGCAGTAGTAAAGTTTGACATTTCCTTAATTACAGTGTACTAGAAGACAATACAACATGAACTCTCACCCCAAAACACCCACGGCAGGTCATCAGATCCAGTGCTGTTCCCATTTCTAGTAAAGATGGTCAACTGTTTAAATGTGATGGAAGTTTATAAAGTGAACTTCTTCCCTTCTATTTTCAGCCCGACTATTGTGCCCACGAACTGATCTGACTCCAAACTGTTGATTGGCTCAAGGGTATGACAGGAAAATAAAAAATGGTGAATTCCATTTAAAGTTCAGTGAAGTATATTCTTGTGATCCACATCCAGCAGTATGCCAGAGAAAAAACACCCCCCACACACCTTAAATTCTCCCACCGAGCTATCCCCTAACCTGTCCTGGTCTCCTGTTGCGCCTGTGACACCCGAGAATCAATTACAACGCTTCAGCTGGTAATGAGGTCTCCAATTACCTGATCCACAGGCTAACGGACAATATACAGGTCTTTAATCTTTCATGCGCCTTCAACAAGCCCGCCGCACTCGTCTGGCAGCATTTCCCCCAAAAGATCCGACGCAACGCTGTTACATGCAGCTTACGGAATTAAGCTCAAATCAAAACATCATTTTAATCAGCAAGTGGGGTAATTATACTTTACTAATTAGATAAAATGAAAGGGACCAGGGCCTGGCAATTTTGGAAGCTGGAAATTAGCCAGCAGCTTTGGGTTTCCTAAGCTGACCACTTGATGGATGTCATTTTAATTGCCTAAGCTCCAAAACTGGAGTAGCTACAGTCCTACAGTCCTCCCTAGATATATATAAAATAGACTTTTATATTTATTTTTACCTATTGGTTCAACTTTAACAGAATAAACTTGAGTGCATATGCATGACTAAATAGGTAGCATGTCAGCTAAATTCATTGTTTTGCAGTATTGTTTCCATTTTTTAGCTGCACTGTGGTGCAGTAGTTAGCACTGTTTTCCCTTTCTGTTTACATTTGGCATGTTCTCTGCAAGTGCTTGGCTTCTTCCAAAACACACGCAATTAGGTTAATTCTTAACTGCCCATAGGTGTGAATGTGAGTGTGTTGTAGTTGTCTGTCTCCCTGTGTTGGACCTGTGACAGACTGGTGACCTGTCCAGGGCGTACCTCGCGTCTCACCCTAAAGTAGCTTGGATAGGCCCCAGCCCCCCTGCGACCCTGAATCGGATAAGCAGAAAAGAAGGGATGGATGGATGGATGGATGGATGGAAGAAGATCGATGGATTTTGCACCATTTTGCACCTTATGCTGTATTCTCAGGATTGTCAGCCCTGGATTTTTTCCATGCGCTCTCCTCTTTATCAGCTTTGATCACCGAAGTTGCTCTTGCTCATTATCTTTCATGTATCAGGAAAGAGCAATAAAGCTTTAAAGAGATAACTTGTTTTTTGGGGGGGATTTTATCATCACATGTTAGCAGTCGCCTTCCCTCAGGGTGGCGAGCCGGATTTATTTGGTAACTTTGAAAACAGCCACAGAGTCACAAGCACACATCTGTATAAATTAATTAAAGATAAGGGAAGAGCGAGTGAGACGAGCTGTCTTCATTTGGGAGCTACTGTGAATGTCTGCATGAAGCTGCACTCACAGCGAGTGAGAAAACTTAAGTCATGCTCTGTCGAACGGCCGTATGTTCTGGGGCCGGGAAAACCTTTAATCCTAAGTGCCTATTTAAATGAGCCGGCTTTGAGATGTGTGAAAAAAGGGGATGAAGGAAACAACGCCATGATGATACAGGATTTAGCTGGACACGGCTGGGTGGGACCGAATCAAATAACAGGAAGTGAGGGAATCAAACTTACAAACTTCCTCTTTAGCTTTCCCTTCCCACGGTTCTGTTTGCCCTCGACCGCAGTCACTGCGCCGAAGTCGGAGCCCATGTCTAGGTGCTCATCAGCTGACATGCTCTTGCGCAGGTAAGCAGCCCGCGCTCGGAAATGGGAGAACGGAGACTGGGAGCGTGGACGGGCCTCAGGGCAGCCGCTATTCTCTGTCTCATTGTCACCTTCCATGTCATCCTCCAAACGCCAAAGCTCCCCTGGATGAAGACAAAAAGACAAATTGAAAGACAAATTGTCTTTAATTTGTCTTACTGAAGACAAATAAAGACATCACAGTGGCATTACAGGAAGGTAACGATAAGAAGAAAGGAGAAGAGGGGAGAAAAAAGACAGGAGAATAAATGAGAGCTGGACCGACTGGACCGCGCGCAATTACTGGAAACTCACTCCACAAATTCTGAGCTATCATCACTGATTGCTTCCATAAAACATTTCCAGAAAGTAATTTAACTTCCTTTTAAGGTAAAATACTTTATAACCGCAGCATTATTCTCACCATGCCTCCTGAACAGCGTGATTATGATTTCATATGCTGGACAGAGAGGGCGTTTTTCTCCAAAGCGCTGACATGATGTCTGAGTTCTCACAGTCACACCACAGAGATAGATGAGTTCTGTCAGAAACTGGCTCAGCTCCACTAATCAGAGACGACTTCCATCGCTCTGCATTTGACGGACGTCAGCCGTCTTGTCGCATCCCGTCTGCAGCGTCTGACCAACGGCACTCAAAACAACCCTCTCAGCCGTATGCTGAGTAAGCAAAATCAGCCATCTTCATCGAGCCATTAACAACGACAGCAGTGAACCATGCTCATGATTCAAATATAATCTCTATGGAGCTTAAGTTATAGTAGGAAAATGAGTGCGTGGTGTACTTCCTACCTCCCCATGAATCACAGTATAAGGTTAAGAAGGTCAAAGTCCACCTCAGACATCTGCTGTAAATACTTTTATTAAAACATCAGATAATTGTGTGCAGTCAGAACCACTGGAGTCAAAACCAGAAAAAAATGTTATTTATATGTTTACCAGTCTATTTGGCTGTGATGCATTTATATGGCTCTGTTCTGGAGAGCAAAACGCGCCTCCCCGCTCTTCCAAGTGCACCTCCCCACACATCCGTGTGCATATGTGGAAAGCTGGAAAGGTGCAGAGAGCAGCAACAAGAGCCCATCAGAGAACCAAACAGGCATTAATGACGACAGACATGACAGGGCCGGCACAAAGCAGCGAGGCTGCAGTGCAAAAACTCCCTTTTTCAGACAGGAGCATTCCTAAATCTGTTTATGTGATATCTTTACCTTATATTATACCATTTCAGTTTTTAGTTGGGTTTTTTTTTAATGCAAATTTTGGTAATTTCCTTTACTGCAGGATTGTGTCCTATGATTGCATTTGGTTTTTACTGTTTCTTTTATTGTTTATGTGGATGATTTCATGAGAGCCTGTCTGTAAACCAAACGTTTCCCAGCAGGGACGATAAATAAAGAAATGAGAAATGAGGTGGCAAGCCACTAAAATCTTTTATATACGCTTTCCTGTCAGGTTCATTAAGTTACAGTCCAGTGTATTATTTTAAAGAAAACTATATTAGTTATATGCATTAAATGGGCTCTATTTATATTCACAATTTATTAGGTACACCTTACTAGTACCAGGCTGGATCTCCTCTTGTCTTCAGAACTGCTGTCAACAAGGTGCTGGAAACATCCTTGTTAATTGCCTCCTTGGGGATAAAGTGTTTTTGAATTTGAATGTCCTCAGACATGATGGCATCACACAGCTGCTGCAAATTTGTTAAATGCACTTCCACAATGGGAATCTCCTGTTCCTCCACATCCCAAAGGTGCTCGATTGGACTGAGATCTGGTGACTGTGGAGGCCATTTGAGTACAGTGAACTCAGCAGAAGACCACACCGGGTGGTCTTCATACACCATATGTTCAAAATATAATGCATCATGGACTCAGAGATGCTCTTCTGCATACCTTGGTTGTAAGCAGTGGGGTTTTTTTGAGCTTCTCTGGCACCAGTAAGGCATTTTCAAACTGCCTCTCACTGGATATTTTCTCTCTTGTCTCTTGTGTGTTTGTTTGGAAAAATCCCAGCAGATTTTGAAATACTCAAACCAGCCCGTCAGGCACCAATAACCATGCCATGTTACAAGTCGCTTAAATCACCTTTCTTCTCCATTTTTATGCAGTTTGAACTTGATCAAGTTACCTTGACCATGTCTATATGCCAAATTGCACCAAGTTGATTGGCTGATTAGTTATTTACATTAATAGGCAGTTGAACTGATGCACTGAACATTTCTTATTGGCTATACAAATTTATGTAGCACTTAACTGTATAGATATAGTGGCTCCAGTGCAGTAGTTTCTACATTTGCATAACAATTGAAAGATCCCCAGTTTAATCCTGGGAGGATCAAAGAAGAGCACACTGCTGTGGACACATGTGGAGATACCTGCTGTGGCGACAGCTTGTGAATAAGCAAGGAGCTGAAAAGTCATTTTTCTGTTATTTATTTATTTTTATTTTTTAGTACACATATAGCTCTTGTTCCCCTCACGCCCTGGGGCTCAAACCTCTGCAGGCACCCCGCTCTACCTCCAGTGCCACAGCTGCTGCGATTCATTATTCATTATATCCATTATTAAAAGAGTAAAACTGCAGCTCTTTTGGCAGTGAATGTTTTTGTGTGAGCTTATGAATGATCTCCAGAGTGTGAAATATAACCTCCGTATCAGTTCCACAGTCTGAGCCGCAGCCAAAGCCGGGCCAAACAATAAAAGCAACAAAATGACTGAGCTTTGAGGCGGCCTCGTCCCTAATACAGGATGTTGCTTAAATCCACAAACCGAATGCAGCTGGATTATTAAACAACTTGGATTTTTAGAAAAAGTTGTCTGCATACCGGAGACATAAACAGAGGTAGAGAGAGAAAGAGAGAGGGAGGCAGCATCATGGTCGATGACAGTGGTCGCTAGGCAACAAGCAGCCACGTGAGACCAAACTCTCTCTCAATTTGATATTTTCAACAGAGCAGGAGCCGTGGAAGAAAAAAGTAGGCAGCGAGACAGACACCAACACGCCATCAGAGCCAGATAATTAGTCTAGATGTAAAAGGACATAAGATGGAAGCACTTGGACTAAATCAACCAATCACTGACAGAGAGCTGAGTTATTAGACGTAGTAAAGGGGAAGATTTATCAGATCAGAGCAGCGAGGGCTCGGGATTCACTCCATGCTACTCGGCCAAAGTGGGTTAGTGATGACATTCACATAGTTCAAACTGCAGGCAAAATAGGACAGAGAAATGTAACGAGAGGGAGGAAGAGGGAAGCAGGGACGCTGGAAGTCTCTTTCAGAGACAATGGATTCACTTCTGCCATACTCGCTTTATTCACTTTAATCATGAATTTTAACCAATAAACTCTCTTATTGTATTAAATGTAGTTTATTACTGAACCTAAACATCTAAATAACTTTATTACATTTATTTAAAAAAACAGTTTCACACCACCATAGATGGAAGTGGCGACATTATTCTCATTTAAAGTTACAGATTTGTATTCTTGGACCACACTAGAGAGCTTTTACATGATTCACAGATCAAAATAATCCTCACACAACCCCTCAGTTCACTCTTTCTGAAACAGGACATTTAATCTCTGTCACTCTTCCTATTACGCTACTTCAGCAGGTACAGAAAAAAATTGTAAAAGGTGATGTTATCAGTATAGGAAAACCTTAGATCCATATATATAGTCTCCTTAATCTTAATAGTTCACTTATAATATAAATAGTAAAAAACATCAGTAGGTTAAAGCAGTATATGCTGTACACAGTTTTTACGTGAAAAACCACGAAGTTAAAAATAGAGCAACAGACTGCAAGCAGACCAGCAATGAACTGAAGAAACACCTGTGAGTCAAGGCTCAGGGCACAGCCGAGCAGTCTCACACAGGAGCTGGTGTTAACTAAAGTTGTCGCCTCGCTTTAGTCATCCGCAAAGTGTGCAGATCAGCTGTGGACTCAGTAAACTAGAAAAAAGAGAGCACTGGCATGAGTTCTTTTTACAGTATTTTGATGTGAATTATTTTGAACACAATGTGAATTTCTCATTTTTAATAATCACAGTCAAATCCAGTTTATTGTGACACACCAGTTTCTTGTATGTAGAAGGTTTTTACAGATGGGTGGGTCTGCCGTACTTGCAACTAAGGCTGTGTGCCTGAGATGAGCATAATAATCATGTCAGTTCTCAGTGACATCACACAGAGCCAAAAGCAGAAAACAGCTGTCCAATTATTTTAGTATATTCACCTATGGTATCAATTAGAAACTCCTACATTGGCTCGTTCTCGAGTTATCCCGTTAAGTTGCAATATATCTGACCTCTCAGGGCCACCGTAGAATAGCCTGGCCTCGCACAGCTTTCTATGAAATATCATGATATCATTTTAAGCCTACACCTCAAATAGTAGGTCCACCTTAACATAAATCAACCTTGACTTGGGTGTTTAGGAATAAAAGCAATCAGAAAGGTTTACTTTCAGGTTGCTTGATCTTATTATTTATAATTTTCTGTACACATGTATCATGTGAGGTCCCATTCGCATTGGTTGAAATTTGTACCGGCACTGACTGCAGAGCGAAAGAAAACAGCGAAAGAAAGCGTTGGCAGAGAGAAAAGCCAATCAAGAAAGGGGAGGGGGGGCAAAATAAAGCCCTTGCTGTGTCAGCATGTCGTCCCCTCTAAGCCCTCAATGACCTTCACAGTGAAGAGAACGAAAATATCAGATATTTTCTGGATGAGATTTTTTTTCATTACAATGTGAGCAGCTGTTTTAGCTCATTTCAAAGTTTTTACCACCTGCCTACGTCTCTGCCAATCAGGTGGGACTGAATGACTTCAAGTGGAACCTTTTTTTTTCTTATTTTATTTAGGTCTTCCTCTCTGATGCTGGCTGCGTCTTTTTTTGGAGTTACATACTTCTTTTCTCTCAAATGAGTGCAGAGTGCAGTTTCAGGAAGAGCTCCTGTGCAGATTTCTCTTGTATTAAACATCACAAGCGAGAATGATAACGTGGCATTTTCCGCCTTAATCCAACATTTGAAATGTGCCAAAAGTCATCTCTTCTCTCAGAGCTCCATGCTGTCAAGCTGAATGACATCAGTCAGCAGTGACAGTGAACGTGTATGTCTATCAATACGTGTGAATGAGGAGACAAGCGTTAGGATGTCTAGCTCGATGTCTAGCCTTGATCTTTAGCTTTGAGCTCTGGTTTGATGGCGCTGGCTTGTTCAGGGTTGAAGGGAAGATTAGTTTCCAAATCAGGCACTTTGAAAAAGTGTCAGAGCTGCTTGAAGAAATGATAAATGCATTGCCTACATAGTACAAGCACAGATTTCATGAGAAATACTTTAAATTGGCCACAATGTTTAGTTTTTGTCTTAACAGATAATCAAAGATTTGCGTTAATTCACTTGCATTCAATCGAAATTTCCCCGATTCATTTCTCTCCTGCCTTCAGTTTTAGATGTCTGCTATTGTGGTGTTTCTATAGAAGAGCTCTTTTTGATCTATACAAATCAAAGCCCAACTGTGAGGGGCTTTCTTTCACATAAAATCCCTGCCACCTATAAATGTTTTCATCCTCAAAAAACACCCTCATTTGTCTTTAAGATGAAAGCCGTCGCTGTCAGCGGGCTTACACCGTCAGAATTCTCCATGACGGTTTCCCCTCTCCTGGGAGGGAGCGGCATTTGATTCCTACACAAGAGGAGGAGAGAGGAGAGAAAACAGTGAAAGGATATACACTGTTTTCTCTTGTACATGCAACTGCTGAGACAGATGGCTGCTGGGCGCTCTCAGCCAAGTGAAGCATAAGACAGAATATCACAGAAGCGATGCAGGTGTGGGCATTTGAAAGGAAATAAGAAGACTTTAGCTTAAGCTTTTACTGCCCTTTAAACTCTTGTATCGCCGCCACAAGATCCTTTTCAAATAACTAACCATTTGAGTTGTGCTCAGGTCAGAGACTGCCATTTCATGATGAAAAATGAAAGACAGAGCAAAGTTCACCAAGAAAAAAAGAGCATTTCTAGGTTAATACCCTTCTATAAACCCAAGTGGCAAATTTCATACAGGGTGCCTTTACACTTGCTGAGTATCTGCAAGCTGCTTTGCAACCCACCTCCGCCACACTTTCTTCTTTTCATGCTGTTTCTTACTTTATCCATGCCCAGTGTGTTTTGAGCAGGGGTCTTGCTGCTGTTGCTGCTGCTTTCCCCACCTCCATCTTTCCATAGATACACCATAGACAGGTGGAGAGGTCTCACCACGGGGTCAATTTTCCCTCAAATTACTGCAGATTGAAATTATAACCATCTTTTTTAGACAAAAGTGGTCATGGCTTAACCACAAAGAGGTTAAGAGCATCACAATATCAAGCGACTTCTAACAAGTCGCTTGATATTGTTTCTCCAAACGCTGTTAGCTGATAAAAAATAAGCTAGCTGTGTGATGCTAGTTTCCATTTCGTCTTTACCTGCAGGTGGCAAAGTGCAGGCCTTTGAGTGGCTGGTGGCAACTGGAGGACTCTTCATGCGCGGAGGACTCCCGCCAATGAGATCAGAGTGGTGGACCCTGGAGACCGTTGGAGACTGGGGGATGCTGGGGAGGGTACGCGACTTAGCCAGTATGGGTCTCTGTAGCTTCCTTTCCAGCGACCTGCATAGACAGCATAAATGGTCAATTGCATGGATCGTTACAATACCGCAGCCAAATCCAACATCAGCACAAACACTGACTCAGGCACATACTGGTAGACAAATACAACTTACTGTTAATGAGCAACGAAAGCATCTTTGCCAATCAATAGCTAAATTGCTTCCACCTCAGTATAATCAACCCGAAGGTCATTTGGAACACTAGAACAGTAGATCAATAGTGGACTGAACACTGTCCAACGGGACGCAAATCAATGGCTACAATCACAAGATCGGCTTAACGAATTGGTGACAAGCACACATCCAGGCTTACTTGTGTCTTTTTTATGTTAATATTTTTTCACAGGAGACTGTTTTCCTTGTGCTCTCACAGCCGTGCTGCGTTAGACTGCAACAGATGACTGATATTACATACAAATCCTCTCCGAAACATTTGTGTCTCATTTATATTAGAGACTAAGAATCTGAAAACAACAAACTCAGTACTGACTCAGTGCATTGAGTCCACCTCCAACGCCACTTCCGATCAGCTTGATGTGCTGAGATTTAATGAAACGTGGCCGGCATAGCAGACATCAGTCAGCCTGGTGGAGCTGGAAGACATCTGACCTCCAGACTTTTGCGTGACAAGCCTGGGTACTAAACACATGATCCCCAGCTGAAAATGAGTTGAAGACATGCGAGCTGAATTCTCAGAGGCTGATTTGTCCTGAAAGCTTCAGGGGCAAGTTTTTATCTGTGATTAAATGTGTGTTTTGTTTTAATATATACACAAATGTATATATATATATATATATATATATATATATATATATATATATATATGTATGTATTATCTCATATCATAAAATATGAGATAACTGTTTCATTTTGAGCATTTTGAAGATGAAACAAACCACCACTTGCAGATTTGGACAACAAAACAAGCTGTTAAATTTCATAAGCCGGCATAATGGTGTGTCATTACACCAGCATATGCCTTAGAGAGCAAGTGTGCCTGCATGCAAATTCCAAACCTCTCTGTCTTTTTGGGTGTTTTTCATTTCTCCTCTCTCATATGCCGTCTAGTCCTGTTTGTTTCATTGTGATTTGTCAGCCCTACAACCCAGATTACGTTCCGAAAACTAACAACAGTTCCACATTTTGACTATTAGAATTGCAGTTTTGCAATTATTTATAAGGTCTGAGGCAGAAATTAACTTTACTAATTTGCTGGGAAATAAACACAAGAGTTAAATGTTGCAGTACTGTGCAAAAGTCTTGAGTGAATCCTCATCCTTTTGTATTTTGCTCCCAAAGAGCCAGACTTTCATTGTCATTGTTTAAGTGTTCTTGAGCCATAGTTCTCCAGGCCTTGTACCTGACCATTTTCAGAGGAATCTGTTTTTTGTTTGTTAAGCCACTTAATACTTGCCTATGAATAATTCAAACATTAATAAGGCACCTAACTCAAGGGCTGAGCCAATATTGTGTCTACACATAACAGACACCTTGGCAAAAAAAAACAAAAAACATTTAAAAATATATCTTCAGGCACTTTGTTACTAGCAGCCTGTTGCAAAAACACATTATTTATTCCCATTCTTTAGTTGAATCTATGAAAAGATATGAAAAGAAAAGACACAGTTTGGCAGGCATTAAATATTTTTGCACCAACAAGGACATCAAATTGCCATATTTCAGTATGCTGTGCACTGTGTCCTTAAAACAACTGAAGAAACTGAAACCATGCAATACCATCTGAAAAGCATCTGATTCACAACAACTTTTTTCAGCATGGGAATAATCCTAAACACACTGACAATAAAGTAAAAACATATCTGCTTAGAAAAACACAATGCAACAAAATCAGTCATGGATTGGCCTCCCCACACCCCAAACTCATCATTATTGAAGAAGAGCTTGGAATGACCTTCCTGAAGACTACGTCAAGAAATGACAAGAAAGCTTTCCTAATAGGGTTCAGTGTTTAGAAATGAAGGTGGTCATACCAAATATTGACTCTCAAGCTCAACAGAATTGTACAAACTCTGTGTTTGTCTTATATATACTCCATATGTTTGCACTTTTTAGTGAATCACTGCCTATTTCCCATCTCCATAGTAAAATATAAAGAAATGAAGAGTGAATTTTGCAGATGACTGCAGATCATTTACTAAGCATGAATGATGACTATCTCGAGTTCTTGGCAGGCAACCTTACGGGGATTACGGGACTACCTCTATGAGCTAATGCAAACATCTTGTTTTTAAGTGTTCCCATTCAAAACATTCAAAAACATATACTCTACAGATAAATCTACCTGTTACCACCAGAGCAGGTAGAGTAAGGTAAGAGCTCTTAAAGGGCTGGAAAAAGCAGAGGCCTGTGCAGCATGTACACATTAATCACAGTCTAGATTCATTCAGCAGACATCGGCCAAGGCCCCAACAAACTAAATAGGTTGAGTGAACCACACAATAAAAACTAGAATGAAATTCTGTATTCTGTATAACAATAATTCTATAACCTCTTCAAATGTTTCAGACAAGCTCACAGCCACTGATTCAAATCATATACCATCTTGTTCCATTAAATTTATGTTGTCTCCACTGTGCTGCTGTTTATGTCGTGCTGTTTTTCTGCTTTGTGGGACATTTATTTTTATGTATCATAATGTGTTTCTAACTGTTATGCTCAGCAGAACAGGAGCCTGCTGTAAACCACTTTAAATTGAGTCAGGCCAGTTAAACATGACTTATTTTATGTAATAAATGGAATGATTGAAGGGATAAAAACACCTGGGCGGACTAAGGGACAAACAGAAGCATCGTGTATACCATGTTGTGTACATTACACAAGGACGGGCATTAACTTGTTCATCACAGAATGATTTGCCATCGCCAATCATTCACTGTGGACTGGCTGAAGCAAATGAATCACTGTATACTCCCATTACTGCATAGTAAAGTTGCCTGTTTAATCCAATTAAACATTTCCTGTGCCGATTTGACACACAAGCAGCTGTAACTGGTAACTGTCTGCCAGGCTTCACTTCCACTAATTCGACTCTACCTCTCGACAGTGTTTGAGGGGCTGGTGCATCTTGGAGCGCTGTTATGCAATTATCAGGCAAATAACATGGTCTGCTGTGAGGTTACTCGTACTAAGAGATTGTCCAAGAAATCCATGTGCTCCAGTTTCAAGGAGTGAACTTTGGGTATTTTATTTGTATGTAATTAACAGGTATCTGTGTTCCTGAGAAGCACACATACCATCTATTGATGCAACTTGCTAACCAAGCTGATAGCTTAGAGTAAATCTGATGTCTTATCCAGTTATGTTGATTTCTTGCTCCAAAAATAACAAGATATCAGCAGCTAAAAAGCTTAAAATTATGTTTTTCCAGCAGGACCTCATAAAGCAACTGGCCTCATCGCTATGGCTACATCCATCTTAAATATATAGTCTTTCTGCAGGAGAGCATGCAAACGTATCCCTTTAAAGAAAACGTTTTGCGCTGTTACATTTAATTTGACCTCAAATGCAATGCAAAAATCCCGGGTGTCAAAAAATGTCTCCTATGTGGTCCGAAACAGGGTGAAAGACTGGTAACCGTGGCGATACAAATTCAGAAAATGAACAAATTTCATCAAATATCATCAATCTGATGTAAGCCAGACATTACAGCCTTTCTTCTACACACAGGATCATATCTAATCCATTAAAGAGCTTGCCTTTACTAAAGAAGATTATTAGTCATTAATTAATTCATGAGGAAATCCAATGCTGCAGCTTTATTAAGAAGTGCATGCACTCAGTGGTGAATAGCAGTCTTTTTGGTACCAGCATGTTTTTACAAGCCACTTCAGTAAAACTCAAGTGTGCCGTGTTTGAGGGGGGATACTTATGTTCTCTTTTAATTCCCTTCGATCGCTGGCTCAGGATATGCGGCGTAAGCTCGGGGTTTACTCGGCACTAGGGAGCTATCAGGTAAACCAACAGCGGGTGCAAAGTCAGCACATCTGCAGGTTTGAGAGGCAAAGCGCTGCCGGCAAGGAAACCGAGAGCTAAAAGAAAACACGGGTGGTGAATTTGTGAATGTTTGACACTGACAAACCGCGTGGTGTGTAATACTTTAACGCTGACTATATGCATGCATGCAGGACTTACACAAATAGAAACTTTGATAGTAATGCAAACTGAAAGCTCTCTCACTCCTCAGCAATCCATACTGACTTGCATGAAAAACCATCTGCCCGAGGCACACACACACACACGCACATCTCTTCTCAGTGAGCATAAGATGAAATAACTCAGGGTCCACGGGTAAACAAACGCACACACGTAAAACTGCACTGACACACACGTGCGCAAACACAGTTGTTGGCCTCCCACCAGCACATCATGATGATAACACACTGTGCTGAACAGCCGGCCCAGGCCACTCTGACAATTTGGGCTTCACTCATCCAACAAACCTGTTGCTTAGCGACTCTGACTACAAACAGGGGGGAGACGAGAGATCGCCGGAGAGGCTTATTCTTGCTTCCCAGCAGCAATTTATACTTTTATAAAAACAGTGTCTCGCCCAGAGTTGCGAGCATCGAGTGTACCACGTTTTGTGGGGTGTTTTTTCTTTTTTTTGTCACCGAATTTATTATCGCTTATATTTCAGTCGAGCTTTCTTTGGCAGTGTACATTTGTGCGAGCACTCTGAGTGAAATAATATGACACTACAACAAATTGGTGACATTTTTTTTCTTAGAAATAACAGAAGAATGCATGAAGAAAAACATTAATTACAGACGTGGAGCGGCTCACGAGGAAAAAAGGTCACTATGCAGAGAGATCTTGACCAGGAGTCAAACTTCTGACCTTATTATTGAAAAGCAATGTTTTTATGTGGTGTGGGTGGTTTGTGGGCTACAATGTTACTCCTGGATTGGCATCATCAAGCCTTAACAATTAAACTGATTTTGCAACAGTGTTTGAAAAAGACAGGGAAATATTCTGCACGTTTTATGTTTGAAACTGGGAATGAGTGCCACGGTGATGTGACAAGTTAGGGGTGGACTTATGGTGAATTTGTGGTTCTGTGGATGTGTCCTTCAGTGTTGGAATTGCTATTGGTCTACAGAGAGCTTGGCACGTGTGCAACCTACGCACACGTGCGTTGAACTTTGGTTGAAAAGTGGTCCGGAACAGGAAAGTGGGAGAAGCACAGACGGGGGCTACAGAGGACAGTTTTCATTGTTTTTAGCATTCGGCTTCACTTCAGCTCTCTGTGTGTTCAAAGTGTGTGCAGCACAACAGCACAAGAAGTTGAAAGACATTGCAGCCTTGTAGAGTAGCATCGATCATAAGTGAAGCCTGCCCTAAAGTACACCTTGCATTTTGACTCTAATGAAGCGGTAATAGCATCGCGTTTTATTCCATAGGATAAGAAACTAACACATGAGACCACAAGCTTGTGGATAAAGTGTTTCACGAGGTCATAAATCAGGTGATAAGTTGGATCCTTTTCTCACAGATTTATATACAAACAGACTTCATTATGCAACAAGAAGTGCCGCCACCTGCTGGCGATTAGAGCAAGTGCAGGTTCAAGGCACTTCAGCATTGAGACGTGTAAGCTCTGTCTACTTTTTATATCCATTCTCTGGTAAAAACAGGATCACGTGTTTATTCGAGTGTTGTTGTGTTTTAAGCACTCACCCGGTTTGTTTTCCTTGTTTTTTGGGGGGTGGAAGGAGCACTTCTCTATATCTTTGAATGCTTGACTTAACATGAAAAGATCTCAGGAGGGATTGCAAAAAAAGCCTCTGTTCTCTGTCTCAGTGCAGACTAAAATTAGCTTTGTTTCTACAAGAACACATTCTGGTGCAACAGAAGCACAGCAATTTGTATTAGTGACCTATATTAATTCCAAAAGTAGCACGTGCAGTGCTTCAGTCCTTTTGGGTAATCTGATGTGCAACTGTTGAAGTATTTTTCCATTGAATGCTATGTAAGTGTTCTTCCAGGCTCAGAATGGGTCTCTGGGAGTAAATACACACAGCAGTGAGTCTGATCACCACATGCACAAAGGCATTTAACAGAAAACAGTGTTTGATTAAAACGAATGTACACTATGCTTAAAGTAGATGAAGCGCTAGCTAATAAAAGACATTGGAGGATGGGTTATGCAGACTTTTGAAGAAACATCCTATGCTGGGGATAGAGATGGGGGTTGGCTGTGCTGGTGAATGTAGCTGCATAGAAAGAACTATCTATGGTGCTGAACTGACTTATAGCACACTCGCAGAGCACAGCAAGTGCACATCCTCATACTTGTTTCTACACATGCCCACGTTTTCATGCTCCGAACTTCAGTTCCAAACTTCACATGCTTTTATGAATTTGTCTTCTTAACAATTTTATAGATTTTCAAAAGATTGCAATCCACAGAAATCACAGACTCGTGATGTCAGTGTAGTATTTATTTTATTGTTGAGTTTAAATGTAACTTATTGAGAAGAAATTGGTCAAAAAGAAATAAGAGCAGATTAAGTGACAAGCAGGAGAAAAGGCTTTTCTACATTACGCAAAGATGGACATTAACTTGTTCATTACAGACTGACTCACCATTACCCATCATTCACTGTGGACTGACCTTCTTGTCACTATACATTATGCTAATGGTTGTACCTGAGAGGGCCCATGCAGCAGTAAAAGACGACTGAAAATACAGCATGTCTCATGTAGTAAGGACATTTTCCAGTTACTTGTTTAATCCAAAGCCTTTAGCACTTTGTAATCATGCTTTTCTTACAAGGGATGTAATCAGAACCAGTACGTCTGATATCTTTAAATACCAAAATTCAGGAAAAGCAGTGGTAGTTGTTTTTTGTGATTGTGCTGTTTTGTAGTTTTTCCTGTATATACTGAGCCTGCAGATCTTCCCGGACTGACAGGGGCAGTATTGTAGTCTTGTCTAGTCAAGTCTCCATTGGCTAATATATTTAGAATGGCCAACGTTGCATAAATTCTTAAAGCTGTGTTGACATTGGAAGTTACGGGGCAACCAGCGACCACAGAAAGCGAATGACTTTCAATGACACGAAGCATCTACAGACAACAGGAAGTGGGCGGGACCTGAGATAATGTTTTTTCAACTTCCAATTCCGTGTTAACTCACATAGCACAAAGCATTTCGAAGCTACCGCTGTCTGAACACATTCAGCTCCACCTAGACATTACCACGTGCGCTTCACATTACCGTAACTCCTCAACCATTTTGAACTAGAGAGAAAATTCAAATGGTTCCTGAAAGATGAGATTACTTCATAACTTTACAGCCAATATTTAAAAAATAAGTCCAGGTGCCCTGTATGATACTTGGGTGTTAAAGGGTTAGGGAGTTTATGTTTAAGTACATAGGTCACTCTTTGCTACTGTGATACTGAATTAGGTACTGAGAATCACCTAACTCTACTGGCACTGGTAAGAGCCATCTGTGACATTTCTAATGGTAATATGGAAGACTTACGAGGGCTATGCGACCCGCGCTCATTGTTTTAAACTACTAAGTAGGCTGGTTTGTTGCTGGACTAGCGGACAGTCTCCATCCACTGACTGCCCGCTAGAGAGCCACTCTTGCTGTACCTCAGGTTTCCATCACTCTCACTCTTCGCGCTCTTCACCTGCTGGGTACATCTTTTGCAGCGGTCCTAGTGAAAAGCTAAGGACACCTACTGGGAAAAACAAAAGTGCTATCCTCTCCATGCTCTGGTGTCACAATCAAGCCTTCATTATCCCCCGGACATTTTGTACCCAGTACGTTCTGCAATTAGCATTTACTTCAAGTGTCTATCGCCTGTTTGAAAAGGTACATATCTCACTGAACTCTGTCAAGCACAAAGCTTTGAGGCCATTCTAGACAGGCAAGTACAGCATGAGCTCTTTGTTAGACAACTGTAATGCTGGAGATTACTGAGGCCAGATTTTCATTCATCCACTGAAAACAGAACATTGTTTGATAGCTGTCCCTGCTGAAGTCACCCTCTTTCTCTGCCACCATTAATAAATAATACATAAATCTCTATTTTTGGCCATTTTATTGCCCTTTTTTTCTCTTCCCTGCTCCTATTCATTTAAAGGCAAAAGAGACAGCTCCAACTTCAACAAAAAAAGGTCTTGTAGCAACTCTGATAGCCTCAAACCCCTCTGGCTCCTCCTTTATGCACGACAGTGTACCGAGAGAACAAGCACGAGAGTGGGGAAATACAGAGGGAAGGAGAATGATAAAAGAGGCCGAGCGAGAAAGACTGAAAGTAAGACTGGAAGAGATTGAGGGGCGTAGGAAGCGGGTGGCTTGTGAGAAAGAGACAGTGAGTGGGAGAGACAGAGACAAAGAGACAGTGGGGATGAGAGATGCTGGATTTGTAATGGCAGGGAATGTGAGTCTTTTTTTTTTTTTAAATACACCAGATGTCCACCCACGTTAACACTTCTCCTGTGAGAACGATACGAGATTTGATGGATATATTTTCAAAGTCTAGAGTAGTGGCACTGGTGGGAGTTTTTCACACTGGGGTTCTGATTTTCATTTTTATGCTGGTTGTATAATTTAACACTGACTCAGACGTAATTTTGGGTTCTTGTTAAGAGCAAGGCAAGGTTGATCATTAGAAGGACAGTCGTAAGCAAAAATAGAAACACAGAGCTCTAAACTTAGCGCCGAAGTTTTCCCGTTTTCTTTCGGGGCATTTAGTTTAACGGTAATCAGAGTGAATAACGTTGTCTTTCAGAATTCAGGACGCTAATTGCAGCGCTGCAGCACACAGCAAGAAGTTGTTAGATCTTAGTAGAGCCACGCAAATTGAGTTTGCAGGAGGGTGTGGACAGCTTCTGTTTGACACAAACAAAATTAGCACTGTTGCGGAGGAAGCAATATTTCTAAATCCATCTTCATTATGAATTACAAGACCAATCCGAGAACTAGAATTGAAGAAGTAGAGTTTGATCGAATGTCAATTATGGTCACAATCTTCTCTTTCTCCCTAAACTACCACATTGGAAAAATGGTTCTGTAAAACACCATGATGTCATAATTTGGGTACAACATGTAATAACTTAATCAACTTGTCCTATTACATATTTGTAAAATGTTTTCCTAATTAGTGGTTGAATTCAAAAACGTGTTTTGTAACCTCAATCACCTAACTCCAAATTACAGCCGGTTCATCTCTGAGTCAGAGCAGATGTTTGTGCCAGATGTAACGACATTTCTTCCAGGTGGTTCCGAGATATTGCATTCACAACAACGGGGCAGTAGTGGGGGTCAGAGCACGATGTCACGGTGACCGTTGCCTTCGACGACGGGAAATTGAATCGATTCACTCTCGAGTAGGAGCACGTGCTGAAATTTGAGCAGCCTTTAAGAGATATTGCATTCGGGTGAAAGGTTTGACCGGCTGGACGGTTACCAGAAGAAAAAAGAAGATAATAACAGTCCTGTTTTTGAGATGACTGTGATTTAGAAGATGAAAAGTAATTTAAATCTAGTTTACCAGGGTGATGCCAGAGTAGACCGTGATGTTAGTTCTTCAAACTAAAACCTGAGTTATTGGCACCTGTAAATTTGTCTTTGGAGAGCAATAACAGCAACAGTTGTGGTTGTAAATACGTGCGTGTGTGGTAAAAATAAGGTGAACTGGGTAGACTTGGCCAAGAAAGACTCTTTGCGTCTCCTTCTCTATATGGAGCCTATTGACTTCCTCTCTATTTTTGTTCTGTGCAAACGCTCCATATTCAACTGCACAACAGTGGGAAGAATCTATAGTAGCTACCACCGTGCCTGACAGCAGCTATCCGCCGCACCTCCACACTTATGTAACTCGAAGCTTGCTCACACATGCATACAAGTACATGTTTACGTGCACATACGGCTACACAGTCACTTTAAAGCCTCACAGTCCTGCAAAACATACAAATTTGCATGTGGCTTATTCATTTAATCGTTTAGATGTTTTTCAGAATGTTACATACATATATTACACTCCCTTCAGTATATATTTGACTGATATTACTTAACCATTAAACCCTGACACACATGTAGAGATACAAGTGTGTGACCAAGTGGCGCACACCCTTAAACCTCTCATGTGCACATGCTCATTCTGCTGCACTGAAAGTCACAGGATACAGCCAAGTGGCAATGTTTACAGCCGTGGAGACAACAGTATACACCAACCAGGCATAGTGAGACAGACACACACGTAGACACACACGACTTACCTGGCCTCGGCCACAGTGCAGCAGTAACTGCCACTGCGCCGCGAGCTTCTTCCCACCCGCAGCTCCTCTCGAGACTTACGGCGATTAAAGTAGTCTGTGAGTTTCCCAAAACTCGCCATCTTTTTCGCTTGTCGCTCACCTACACCTCCCCGTCTCTCCTTTTTTTTTCTCTTTTTAAAATGTTGATCCGTAAAAAAAAGAAAGATTCGCTTCTACAAAGCTCCTCTGTGCACGACCTCCTGACTTACAGTCTGCCTTGCGTTACTTCTACCTGGATTCAGTTGTGCAGTCTGGCATCAGCTGCAGGTCCGACTTCCCCCGTGCTCCTTCATCCCTTTTTGCCAGAACACTTGTGCAGAAGAACGAGGGCTCTCTGCCGTTCCCTGCCTCTTGCTCCCCTTTCGATCCGTCTGCTGCCGCACACGGCGCTTGTACGCTGATTCTCTTAAAATAGTAACGTTTGTAACTGCCTACCAATCGACACAGCAGGAGCAGCGTCTCCCCCAGTGGACAGCAGACAAGAAGGAGGAGTGGGAGAGAGAGACAGAGAGGAAGAGAGAAATGACAGAGAAAGGGAGGGTTCCTCAGTGTCGGTCTTCTTGTGTGCTGAAGGAAGCAGGGCTGGTGGGAGAACATGAGCTGCTATGATGCTTGTACCTAAGCCCACCCCCCTCTTTCTCACTCCACGTCTCTCTGTTTTTTAGTGCATATTGGCTGTGATGCCCAATTGTGCGCTCTCTCGCTCTCTGTCTCTCTCACTCCCTCTCACACACACTCTCTCTCTCTCATGCATGCATTCTTTCACACACAGCCCCTCGACTCTCGGTGAGCAGAATCACGGCGTTCGATCAACGCTGGTGAGCAGGTGCCAGCGGTTGAGCATTTGGGTTCATCACTCTGTCTCCAGCCTCGATCTCTCTCTTCTTTTCCACCCCCTGTTTCTCTCCCTTTGTCACACACACACACACACACACACACACACACACACACACTCGGATTCAACCTAAAGTGCACCTGCTCCACCATGATAACTTTCTCCAATAGCTTGTCTTTCAATTATTTGCAGCTGAGCGTCTTTAACCCTGATTTTTTTTAACCAGTAATGAAATAGAAGCAGATTTGGCTAGGACCACCAGCTGGTGGACACACATATTGATGAAATTAAAGACAATGGCAGGATGACAGGGACAACAAGGGAAGTGCAGCAAGAAAAAAAAAATATGAGGATGGATGAAAAAGAGGTATGGAGTGAGGGCTATTTGTGAAGTGCCTTTTAGTGATTCACTGTGTATATATGTGTGTCTCCCTCCCACACATCCTGACAGCTACCTACTCTGTCTATTCACTGTCTCACCCTGACTATATTTTTCATTTTTATCTCCAAACATGTGATTGTGACCTCATTGTTTCTACCTCAACCATAAAAATCTCTCATTTGCATCTTTTCCTGATCCATTGGGCTCTAAAGTATGCCCATGACATTTACAGGTAATGGACAGGGCGCATGGGCGCAAATAACCAACACTGCAATAATCAGCTGCTTCTCCACTGAGCCTCTCATCCTGCAGTTTGGACGCCAGGTCATTAGTAACAGTAGTTTCTGTTCTACTCTCCACCTTTGACGAGCTCCTAAGAACCCTTTACTACAGGTTCCAACAGAGGTATTTTTCACCCCTATGTCCTCTTAGAGAGTTAAAACAGCAACTTCTCAGGGAAAAATGATACCAGAGGCGGTCTTAAAATAAGGGGATTGTCCATTGCTAAACTGAACTGCTAAACAGTTTTTACATTGGAAACACTGTAAATATTAATTTTATGCATGCTTAGGGGCATACCCATTCTGAATATTTCAGTTTCTTCAGCAACTACATTTGGTTGTTTTTTCCTGACTGGAATTAGCATCCTATTTAGTATAGCACTGTTGATGCACCTTGCTATCTAGTTAGCTAGTGCAAGCACTAGCCTACAAAACCGCTGAGAGAAAACCAGAGTCTAATCGTTGCACAAAGTTGCATTAATAAAATAATTGCACCATGGGATTTTGTATTAGTCCAAGTAAAAGAATTTGTCTTCAAAGGCATGTCTGTGTTTTTGGTACATATTACGTCATGGGGATCTAAGGGTCCTGGAGTAAATCTCCAAGAAATGAATGAAAGTCAGTGTAATGCCCTCTGAAGTCATGTGTGTGTGTGTGTATGTGTGCATGTGCATGATGTTTGTTGCACTGTGATTCCACACTGAAGTTAATGTTGTGTGAAAGGTGTGGGCTGTGTGCTTGCAGGTTCCTCTGCTGAAGAGTTCAGCTTATCGATCGGTCTCTCCTGTCTCCGTCTCTCTGAAAATTCTCTTCATTCCATGCTTCTCTGTTATGATTTGCACTACCCCTCCCGCAACAACCCATTGATCTGAGAAACAGATTGGTCTGGCTGTATTGCCCACCAGGCATGTTAATATTTGAGTTCAAGTGTCAGAGTAGAGAGACACAGAGAACACTAATGTTAGTGAACTTTAAAGGATGTAAATTTCGCCTCTTTGCTGATGACAAAATGTTATTCTGTAATAAAATCCCTGTGATGGGAGCAAATACATTTTAAAGGTCATTTGGGGAATTTTATGTAACAACAACAAAAGGGACATAATGCTATTTGTTAGTGTTTCCAGAGACATTTATTGTTCATTTATTTTCTTCCACTTGCCTGGATTCCATTTGCACTGACAGCAGGCCAAGCAGGATATTCCAAGTATCCTTTTTCCCAGCAATGCTTTCCAGGGTGATCCCAAGCCACTCCCAGACCAGACAAGATATTTAATCTCTCCAGCAAGTTCTGGATCGACCCCAGGGTCTACTGCCAGTTGGGTGTGTCTAAAAAACCTCCATATAGAGTTCAGAAGGCACCCTGATCAACAGCAAGAACCACAACAAGAAGGAGTAGCGCCTCTACTCCCCTCGGTTTGTCTAAGCTCCTCACCTATCTCTAAGGATAACCTCAGCCTACAGAGGAAACTCATTTTAACTACATGCACCAATAACGTCATAAGATTTGCCACCTATATGTGGTGGAGGGGTTTGCCTTCTTAATTTCTGGGAACCCTGCAATAGGCCCTGGAGATCTTAAGTCAGAGTCTTAGGTTAAAGTTAAGAGACTTCTGTAACCAAGAGTCTAGTGAAGAGTCTAACTAGCTTGAATTAAATATACCTGTATGTTCCACGGAAGCTGGGGATCGGAATGCTAGGATCTCGATCACTGACTACCATCCAATCCACAAGGGATCAAACCCCTATGGCCCGCCCACAGTATGCCGGACCCATATTCTTTGGATACAAGTCAGTGTCCCCCTGGATGAGGTGGCTGGGGTGAGGGAAATCTGCTCTTCACTTGTAATAAAGCTGCCCCCAAGACCCAAGCCCAGATAAGCAGAAGAAAATGGATAGATTAATGGATGGATGGACCTTCCCCAGATTAGGGACATCAGGTCCCCTACTTCAGCCTGACCTGGGAGGGGAGCATTTGGTGGACTGGTGGGCGGGTTATGCCCACCCTGCTTAGCCTTAGAAAGCTAATCTTAGCTATTTGTTATTCTGCTGACATAGCTGCTCGAAATATAATGCTGGAAAATTTGACTGAGCAAATTTTGGTAAACTTATGCAGCACAACTTCTCAGTACTGCCAAAAGATGGCGATTTCTTCCCTTTTTGATGCAATCAGTTATACATGACACTGAGATTCACATCATAAGGAAATTTAATGATGTAGAGACTTGGCAATGCACGGTCAGTGTTATGTATTGCTATCCCATAGCACAACCTGGATAAGGTAGCCATGCTTTGCTTTTTTTTCCTTTTTTCAACATCATCACATGCTACAGGTTGGGCACCCTGATCATTTAATAGCATAAATTTTATCTGAATGATTCATCGAGGTCCCTCATTCCTCCCATTTTGTTACGTTTAAAACAAAAATGATTCTGCATTGTTTAAAATAAAACTTTTAACATATCACCCATCACTGGGTGGGATTTAATTAGGCTCTGTCTCTATGCTCACAAGGCTGAATTACATTTAATTAAATATTTATAAATGTAATTTTGATATGGTTTTATGAATCGTGAATCGTTTTGCAGACACAAAAATACCTACAGTATTTAGCGGAAAAATTAAAATGTTGGATGATGAATGTGGATGCTCAAGCTAAATAGCAATAGAGAGAAAACAGAGAACAGGAAAGAGTTTGAGCCACAGAGACAGTGCAATAAAGAGCTCAAAGGATTGAGGGAAACACCAGTGAAAGTGAGTGAATCTTGACAAAAAAGGGATACAGAAGCAATGGCGAGAACACCAAGCCTCTAAGGAGAATTTACCACCACAGTGAGGAAGAGCTGAGCTCCAACTATTGACAGCTTTAGTCTGCGTTTGGCTCTGAAATGGCTTTGGCTGATGAATAAATCATGCAGTGCTGTTTTTTAGGGCTATTTTCATTCAAACATAAAAACATGCTCACTTTAGCTATATCCATTTGGGAACACAATACTTGGCTTGCAAAAGTTGCTTCCATTGAACTAAAATGGTTATGAGGTCACCTGAAACTTTTAATTACGATTAAAAATACATAGGTCTATTTAGCTGTTGCAGCACAGTGTGAAGCACCTTGCTCGCTACAGGTTTTACTGTCTACATAGTCTCAGAGAAATCTGATTTTCATAAAGAGTGAGTTTATGTGCCTTTATGGAAGAAGTGTGCCTGTTTTCACAGACCAGCTATAAAGAGCAGCCGTCGGCAAATGAAGTGATTCCCTCTAGCGATGGGCATGCTCAGTAGATACTCTAACTTGGACTTTTGGTCACGTTTTTTTTTATAAAAGAAATAAATTTATTTGACATATATATGCACATATCTGTATTGCTCATAAATCAAAAATGGTGTAGCAGATGAGGTATAAAATGCAGCAACTGTAATCAATAGTGACTTATGACACACTGAAATATTCATAGTGTGCTCGAGTGCAGACACCTTGATACATCAATTCACCCGCCAGCTCATTTGGCAAGAGAGAAACAGCCACAGAGACAGCGAGAGACAGTTTAAGAAAGCTTCTTCCTGTAATTACTGCAGCAGCACTCTGCAGCTTCCCCTACTGGGATCAGTCAGACAGCACCATTCATAAGAAACACGCACAGAAGCCATTCGCAGTAAAAGGAACGCCGTGATTCTGGAGCACACCAGTTGAATCTTTGATAGTCTCTGGAATGATAAGCACTCTGCACAGAAAGACTCACGCTCGAGGATGAACACTGCCACCATCTTTATGAGTCATCAGTAAAGGGCCCTGCAAAGCTGCCCCAGGATATCCAAAAGATATAAGCTCCTATTTTCCATTGCCTCCCCTTTATTTCAGCGTGACAGTGCTTCGGTGATGCAATGGTTTGCACCGTTCTCTCTCAGCGAAAACTCTCTGGGTCAAAAGCTTCTGGTTGTGGTCAGGGTTTTCTATTTTGCAGTTTGTTCCCATCGGTTACTCCAGCTTCCTCCCACAGTCCAAACACTTGCATGTTAGGCTAACGGGTGATTCTAAATTAGCTGCAGGGCTGGATGTGAGTGTGATAGCTATCATCTTGTTATAGATTGACAACTTGTACAGCTTTAACAATGCTCCAAAGAGAGTGACTGGATGCTACAAAGTGTGCACAATGCGCATGATGGACAGCAAACAGATATAAAACTTGCTGGCACTGATGCTTCTGACGCCGTTTTAGACAGCGCAGCTCCCAGCAGGGTGCTGATGCCAGTCCACGTGAACATTTAAAGGAGGTTCATGAAAGAAATCACAGATTATTACATGTTTAAGTCAGAACTTTAGACTCATTGGTACCACCATATTTAATAACATGCTTTGTGACAAGCACACTTACTTTTCTTTTTCTTGCCTATTTAAATGGTATCTGTGTAATTTTGTGCACACTGAGAAGTAAGAAGGTTTAAAAGGATGAATGTCAACTAACTCACTACCTCAAAATTCTAAATCTTAAACTATGAACCAGAGCTAATTTATTATAATCTGTGTGAACTGAACTTGTTCAGAAGTGTCATTCAATGACAATGTGCCTGAGCATGTGTGTGTGTGTGTGTGTGTGTGTGTGTGTGTCTTACATTAACTATATAGCTCAAGGGTGTATGGAACAAGCTGCAGCTGCGTGCCACATAATTCATCTACCTCTTTGCATCTATTTGCAAAGGGGAAGATTGAGGGATACGAAATACTGTCTACAATACTCTGCTGTCTTGCTTTCACATTTACTTGTATGCATACATATGTCTGCTCGCCAGAAGGTCTTTCAAACAGCTTATTGAACCCTGGCCTGTTAACAGCTGTAAAATACAGAGACGGCAAAAAATTGTTTCTGTCAAGTTTTAGTCAGTACTTATAAGCAGTCATATATTTTTTTGTTGTTTGCGTTCTGTTGAAGTCAAACATCTTATCCTTCAGCTCTGGACGCTGCCCACCAGCAAAAATACTATTTGATTTTCACTGGAAACTATTCAACTGAAGTCGGTCCAGGCCGGACTGTTCAAATGACTGGCAAAGACGTGGCCTGCTAGCTCTAAGTAAGCAAAAAAGCATATGGAGCACTGCCACCAGCTTCTGGAAAAAGTAGCACATTACACTTTACACATAACTGTTGGTAATGTGTAATGTTTTAATGTTGGCAAAAACCAAGAGAAAAAAACTGTTTTTTTCCTTCAGAGAAATGAAACATAAACAGAACATTTATTATCTGTAGTGTCGGACTCTGCTCGGATGAGTTTATGTTTGCAGTGTTCCTAAAACGTGTCATCAACAGGGAAGTTGCAGAATGCCCTCTAGTGGACAAACTATGTCAACATGGCTGAAGGGTGTTTTTTCCCCGTCTCTTCTTTTTCTTTTTCATTTATTGGCAACGATAAATGCCAATATCAACAGATTTGCGAAAACTCAATACTGGTCGATATCAGTTTTAACTCAGAGATCTAAGTCAGATTGATTCTGCAAAGAAATTAGATGATTATTCAGCCAAAGGCTCTGAATATTTTTAGGAATAATTGTCAGCAATTGCCTTTTTATGAAGCAATGTGAAAAAGTCCTCAAGTCCTTTGTGAGCAAAAGGTTTGACAAGTGGGAGCGAATGCTGTGTCTGAGATGGTCATATCCAGGGCATACTTTCTTAAATCCTCTACAAATGCATTCCCACACCGACCCAACACTACAGGGAAGCTGAACACATATAACACAGAACAATGAATTATCATTTTACACTCTTATGCCGACCTTTTGACTTCTTTTTTGGACCTTTCTCTTTCTGTGTTCCAGATCTGCCACGGACGAAAAGCAGCTGCTTGTTAGAGGGGCTGTATATCTAGAGCCCCACTGCCAAGTGATTCTTGCCATTTGGCCACTGGGCTCTGTGTTGGGTTGATATTCGGTTTAGGCTTGTCTGGCATCATTTGAAATGCCTTACTTAAAAGTGACTTGGGGTTACCTGGAAAGTTTAGTTCCTGTTACTTTGCATTTGTTTAAATCTGTCTCTGAGGCGATGGAAGCTGGGTTTACCATTTTATCATTAACCACTTTCTCTGCGGTTTTGTAGCAAAGACCTTCAGGTTCTTTCACTTTAGTTTGATTATGTAGCATTTATTTTTTATTAGGTTTGTTGTTTTGCTGCATGTAGAGACCCTGAAGTCTAGTCACTTCCTTTTTTTTTTGTTCATTTTCACTCCTTAACATATTTGTCTTAATTATCACTTTGTAAATAAATGTTGACTCACTGCCAGTGTTCATTATTTAGAATTTTGTAACTTACAAAGACCCATCTTTGCTTCTCACTGTGCCACCCCGGACATAATAACTGCTCTGTCTGAGGTGGACATATTTAGAATATCCCCCAATTCAGACCACATACAGATCCAAGACAGAAAATGCATAAAAAGCAGAAAAAGCAGATGATTTTCACTTAAAACTTTTTATTTCAATGTCCTACGCAGACTCAACAACACTGGAAAGCAGGAACACCTACATGCACCACAGTGAAATGTCATATTCCTCTAATTTAACCATCATCAGAAAGACAAATGGAAATGCTCTGCCTGAAGGCTGAGGAACTAGACAGCCCTTTCTGTCTTTCTGTCTCCTCTTCTTTGCCTCCATAATTTCCTCATTTTAGCCCATCTATCTATCTTTTACTCCCTCACTATATGACAGCACCCCACCCCTGTCTGCATAATGCCAGGAGATACACTATAATCCAGGGAATTGCTAGCCCTAGGAGGGTGGTCTAAATAAAAGATGAATCCATGTAAGTATCGGTTGCTGACTCTGAATTTCTCTTCTCCTTGACCTGTAAAACTACTGATGAAACATCTCTTCCAGGTTGCAAGTCAAAACTGCTTCTTGATGTCAAAAACATGTAATTTCAAGGTGTTCGTAGAAATGACAAGGTAAAAAGAACTGTAGTAGAAGATTAAAACAATTCCAGCCCACCTCTAGAAGTCTGCTGATCTCAGAAGTGGTTTCCCATTTATTCTCCAGTGATTAGGAAGTAAATCGATACTTATCGGTAGAGCTTCACTGACATGATTTAGCCTGGACATAGCTTCATAACAGCAGGTTAGAAACATGAGTGAAAGGACTTTACAAGTTCCTGTAAAGCTGTTTGTAAGCTGGGCTTCAGCTCTGATTACATAGCTGCAAAATTTCATTCAGTTCACACCCAGTACCTGATAGCATGTAAGAGCTCTGCATCAGGACTATATTCTGGGTCAAAGTGCGTTTTAGTCATTGTTGTCCTGAATTTATGATTTTCAGTGTGCAAAATGCAATGATGCATGCCGATGTATGAGGATGTCATTTAATTTGACTGTGAAGAAACTGTGATAAATGGCTTGTTTTCCCATTATTGCTTTAAATCACTGTTAGTATTAGATTTATATTAAATTTATTCCGCCTTGCTGCAGTTGTCAGCATCTCTTGCATATAGCAGATATAATCAGTACTTGTGACACACACACACACACACACACACACACACACACACACGTTGCCAGTGGTCGCATGTCTGCACTCTGAAAATAAATGTGCGTGCACGGAGCTGCTACACTGATTCATCATCACCTCAAAGTGAGAGAAAACAGAAGGAGGGTATTTCTGTCTGTTAGTTTGAGTTTCAAACTGGAGCCTGATGTAGCATCAACATCTTTTTACAGAGATGGTTTATCACTATCTCTCCTCAGCTTTTTGTTTCGGCACGTGTTTGCTGGTGAAAGGGCGCCGAGATGGAGTGGTGAAGAGCGGAGAGATAGGTGAGTGTTTTACAACTAAAAAAGGTACGAAGCTATCATCACGGAAAACGGGAGACCCACTGGGAATAAGATGGATGATCTCAGAGCACCAATTAAGAGGCAATAAAAGGGAACAACTCAAGAGTTCATACAAAATTCAAAGTGAGGTAAGGTTAAAAAAAAAATCCAAAAAGGGAGCGTAACAGACATCATGGCAAAGGATAAAGAAAACTGAGGCTGATATAACTACACGAATATAGACACAGGGGGCAATCGGAGGAGGAGGAAACAGCTGAGAAACTAGATACAGCTCAACCAAATCAGATGAGGAGACAAGGGGAAATATAACTAAAGGCAAGACACAAAAGATGCAAGACTATCAAAATAAAACAGAAAGCAACAAAAACACCCGAACACCCAACACAGACACAAAGACTTGACAAGTTATAAGAAGATACTAGTTAGGCTAGACTAAACTAAAGAATACAAAGTAAGAAACAGTTGTTAAGAAAACTATAAAATAAGGATTCCAAATTACAAAACTGAAGGAGCAAAACCGAACTAACACACACACACACACACACACACAAACAGGAATTAAAAAACAGAAAACTGGTCTCCAGATCCATAACCCAGCCACTCCATTACATCCTGTAATGTGTGGGTGGCACAGTACTTTTGTCCATATAGTGTAAGGCAATAAAAGGTAAGGCTGGGTGATAAAGATGATTATCAGAAAATGACTCATCTATAGAAATATGACACATGGTCAATGTAAAGTCGCTCAAACTCCTTTCATCCATGTTCTGACAGATAGAACGAAAGGCCAGGCATACTAAGCACCACCCAGAACCTGACGTGGCTAAAATACAGTTAGAGGTATGTCACAGTAGGTTGAGTGAGATGACATACAAAATGACAACAGAAAAAATTAACATGACATGACAGCATTACCAAACATGAGACCCAACAAGACATAGATCCGACAAAGAAGCAGAGCAGTATAAAGTGCAAAGTGTGTTGAAAACATGTTTCCACAAAGGGAGGTAACACCACGAATCAGTTTCACCATGTGAAGTGGTGCCACCTTGCACAGTGTACAGTTGATACTAGAGATGGCACGATACCACTTTTTTATGTCCGATACCGATACCGATATCATAAATTTGGATATCTGCCGATACCGATATGAATCCGATATAGTGTGTTTTTTAATCAATAAAACTGTTTTTTTAATATCTTGCTGCATTTTGTATAAGTTCATACTCAAGTTTAAATAAACAACAACACTAAAGCTATTCTGTTATACCTGTATGTAAAAAATACACTGCACCCAAAATATTTTATAGTTCAGCAACACTGATCAATCTAATAAACTTAAACCTGCTCCATCCTCCCTATTCTGGTATTTTAAAGAGTACTTAGCAGAAATATTAAGCAAACTAACTAATAGGGTTGCAAACTCCCAGCAAAAAAAAATAGGGAACCACCCCCCACCCTCCACCTCATGATGCTTAATCGATGTAATCAACTTTAATTTGATGCAGGGTGAAAAAAAAATGCACAGAATTAAATTATTTTTCAAGAATAATTAAATAGATTCAACATCTTTCTTCAACAGAATTGCAGATTTCACAGATGGTACTTTCCCAAAGGAAAAAGTACTATAGCTTACTAGGGTATATTAGACTTAACAGTTACTATATACAGTAATGGACTTCTATACATTTTACATCAGATTAAAACTTTGGGTGTAAGATTCAGATAATTATTTATTAAAAGCTAGACATTTTAAATGAGAATAAGAAAGAAAAGTATGTCTTTGTGCCCCCTTTTCCCTGTTCATGCCCTGTCGGCCCCCTGGCTAAACTTTGCTAGATCCGCCCCTGCACAGTTACCAGCCGTCAGCTACGTAGAAAAGGATCCTGGTGTAGAAAGTAATATTAAATAAAAATTCTAACAGCAGCTTATCAAGCTTAAACGTGCTGCTGTTGTTCAGCCGCTGGTTTCCTCTTTCTGGTGCAAAGTGGACCAAAAACAAAGAAGAGAGACAGACTCACGACAGAAAAGCCGATCAGCTGATCATTAAGCAGTTTCACATTGAAGTAGCTGCAGGAAGGTGAGGGAGGGAGAAGAGGCACTCGCTCCATATATCGGTTGTTAAGCTTAACATGGGAACGCTTTACAAACATTCAGAGATGAACTTACACACTTGCTTTACTTCTCTCTGGGATAACTTCCTCGGAGATGAAATGCTGGTTTAGTAGCGAGGCTACAAATACACACAGCCGCTCTATCACGTGAGGCATACTGCTCCGACGTGCTACGGTTATGAGCCGAGTTATGCCGTGTTGCAAGTTTTGTGAGGTGTTTTTTTTTATATATTTAATGTATCGGATTACATTTTTAATTTCTCACCGATATCCGATCCAGTAATTTACGTCAGTATCGGACCGATACCGATACGTAATATCGGATCGGTCCATCTCTAGTTGATACCTTTACCTGCACAATGCAAAAGGTTTTACAGGCATGTTTACCTGTGAAGCTCCTTGCAACAATAAAAGAGAGTAACAAAGAGCAGTGATATCATAAATGTAACAGCCTACTTTACTGCAAGAGGCACAAATAAGGCACTAATAAGCACAGTGAAAAATGTGAGATGTAAACAGCTAATCACCACAACTAACCGTTGTTACCAACTCCTAATACATGGAGGTAGAGAGATGGCTGAACAGCTGCATCAAACTACACTACCACATTGGATTTGTGGTCAAGTCACACATCTGATCCATATATGAGCCTCACTGCCCACTTCAGTGAGACAGTACTGCACACTTCCTGTGCATTTATTTGTATTTAAGCTCATATCTTCCCCTTGGAGTAAAAATGAACCTTCAGCCTGGAGAGAGATAGTGATTTGATTTTATATTGTAACATATATCAATATCAACAGATATGAAAGAAAATTATTGTGCTGTGATTTTTTTCCATATCACCCAGTCCTGATAGTAAACCACTGAAAATACCCCTCCAAAAAATCATTATTCTGGTTCTAATACTTCACTTCTTGTGCTTAAGATGGAAGGCTTTTTGTGCTCACCTAAAACCTTTAAGCTTGTCTTTTGCTAACTTATGTAGAACTTCAATCTTAAGACATGTGTACTGCCACAGCAACACAAACACGGTAGCAATAGGCAGAAATATCACTTCTGCTGTATGATAGCCATCTCCCCATTTTCTTAACCGCCTATCCAGTTCAGGGTCACGGAGGCAGCTGGAGTTTATCTCAGCTGACTGGGATAGGAAAGAGGCAGGCTACATCCTGGACATGTCCTATTGTAAGACATGACTTCTAACACTCTTCATGCAAAATTCAATACTCTTCTGAGTCAGAAACCCCTAGAGGACTCTATAGCTTTTTCCCTTCTTTCCCTCTCCCTCTTTCAGTCAAGTGACTCACATTCACACAGCAGCTAAGTATGTTCACTGCTGTCCTTTTTTAACGACACGTAAACACTTCAGACACCCTCACATACACACAGTCTTTGTTTAGATGGAAGCTGACCACTGCTTCTGTTTTTGCTCATGTCTGATGTCCAGCTGACTCCCCTTCATGATTCATTATGCGGCAGTTCAGTGGGATATGCACTCCGCTGAGTGCGCTTCCTCGTTGCCTTCATTGTCTGAAGAATGATTAGGCTGCCACTGCTGCATCTATTTGTGTGTGCGAGCGCACATGTGGAGGTGGGGTGTTCGATGTGCAGCGAGTGCTCTTCCATTGGCGTTCGCTATAAACCAAACCAAAAACACACTCAGGATTTCTGGGGACGAGCGAGCCATGTTTGGTGTCAAAACTCCACTTCAAGGTACGATAACAGAAAAGGACAACTGGGAATCAAAGGGGGGCGCTGATGCATTAGTGTTTAAGCGTGTGCACATGGGAGTGTTTGCAGCAGGGGTTGACAGAGTGCTGAGATCGTGTCTGTCTTAAGACACATAGGCACGAGACCTCCCGGGTATGTTGTTCGCACGTCCTTGGAGAATCAGACCCAGTGGCTTACACATGGACAGATTGGGCGCACAAACACAGTCGCTCCCTGCGAGGCAGCGGTAATCCATCTTCTCAGCCCGAATGCATGCAGCACACTTCCACTCAGCATGATGCATAGAGATGAGCACAACGTAAACAGGCACCTCAAGTTGTTCAGTTGTGACAAAGATCAAAGAAAGAAACACGGCAGCTACGGCGAAAACAAGCCTGCTGATCTGACGTCAACGCCATTAGGCCTAATAAATCCTGAACTCGACAAGACAGCTAAAGTATTCCCTCAGACAGCAGCCACTTTGCCAGTGACACGTCTCAGCTTTCACTTCACAGTAAGGCTGTGTATTTTGCACCAAGTAAAAGGGGATGTGCAGTAAGGTAACGCTTTATTTTTTGTAGAGCGAAACTACGTGAGTACCGAGAGCTGGAACAACCCATAAATCATCATCATCAAAAACAATACACATAAATAAAGCAGTGTAAAGGCCATAAGTACCAGCACCAGTTTGTCTGTGCAGCCAGCACTGCTTCTGTGTGACAGAGTAGTCCTGAATGGCCCAGTTAGAGCCAGTTAGATTTCCCCAGTGACAAAAAGTATTCGCTCAGCTCATCACAGTAGAGTTTAGGAAATAAGTATCTTGAATCTTCTACTAAGTTTCATAGTTATCTGTTCATTCGTAAAAAACTAATAAAACCCACTGTAACATACAAAGCATAAAGAGCTACTAAACGTTAGTGTTATTCATGCAGAAATGCACAATCTACAAGACGTCCAGTGGCCTCCTGTCTCCTTTGTGAGCAGTTATGTATTAATTTTACATTCGTCACCTGCCTGCCTCCGTTCTGAAGAGCCTGACTCCCGGGCGTCCACTTTCTGACATCAGCCTAGGGTGTTTGTTTTCCTTAAAGCACTTTTATAGGGCATGAGAACCCCTTAATAGACAGCAGGCTTCAATTTCTTTACACTGACTTCTTTATCAGATTGCTGCCAGCTTACTCTCAGTGGAGGTAATTCAATCCCATTAAAAAAGGAGCCTGTACATTTACTCTGGTCAGCTGTTCCAGACAAATGATTCTGCTGTGTGCAAAGACAAATGACCTATTAAAGCATCTGAAACACTGCTGCACCTTCTGCAATCATTTTTTCCCTTTTTTTTTCTTTTGCCCAAGACATAAGTCACATTTAAACCCTGGATTAAGCTCTTGAAATGATTTCATGTCATTTTTCTAGATAATAAATTTACTTACTCAAGATAAACAGTCCAGTGAAGAACGACCCTAACTGCTATAATCAGTCACATGAAGTCCCCGTCAACATGATGATGATGACAAATAGTAAGATTAGACACATTGGTCAAATGAAGTAAATAGTATTGATCCTCTTGTCATAATGCATTATTCTGCTGGAAAGCCTTGGGTACATGCATTTATATGGTTGTCATTTTTACATGTACCAACGACAAGAGTACTGCAGTCCAAACTTGGCACTTATTTAAAGCAAAGACCTCCCCAGTTGGTCACTGTGCCCTGCCACACCGCAAAATGTAATCATGAAGAGCAAAAGGAACACGACAAAGAGGCCAGGGCACTGACTCAGTTTCAATGCTCCTCTACAACACAATCAGATGGAGCATTTTAACAAATGCAATCTGCAGACCCTGCTGCCAGCATCAAGATGGTCCAGGACCATGACACCCTCCTAGGTTCATACCCAGATGGGTCAAAGCTATTTTGGCAGGACAAGATATAAACAATGTAAAATAAAATCACTGTACATTTATCTAGACAATTTTGTCTGGTCTAAATGTTTCCTTAAACAGATTATTCTTGTTTTTTATGTATTTAAAAGAACAATGCCAAATCTATGTATTTGACCTACTACCGAATAGTCTTCTTTTTCTTATTTCTGAAGTAGTGTCGCTCCAAACTAGGTAACCCAGGCTCTTGTATGTCTTGTGCAAACATACATGGAAGTATATAAGCAAAAACCTAGTTTGGACAATTCTAACGAGCTTGAAAGTCAGTATTTGGTATGACCACTTATATGCTTCAACACAGAGTGAATTCACTTAGGCAAACTTTCTTGTAATTTCTTTAAGTAGTCTTCAGGAATAGTTTTCCAGAGTTCTTGAAGGACATTCAAAGCTCTTCTGTGGATGTTGGCTGCTTTTTTTTCTGTTCTCTGTCAAGATGATCCTTCACTGCCTCAAATATGTTGAGGTCATGTTGAGGTTGTGCAAACCATGATTGATAGTGTTCCACGACATATCCAGATATGTTTTTACTGCAATGGCAGTCTGTTTGGGATCACTGTCATGCTAAAAATGGTGCTGCTAATCAGACAATCTGATGGTACTTTGCTGCTTTCATAACTCCATACATTTTGACAAGATTCCCAACACCACGGGCTAAAATCTAGTCCCAAACCATGACGGAGCCTCCACCTTCTGTTTTACAGAAGGTTGTAG
Organism: Oreochromis niloticus; assembly: GCF_001858045.2. Classification (NCBI taxonomy): domain Eukaryota; kingdom Metazoa; phylum Chordata; class Actinopteri; order Cichliformes; family Cichlidae; genus Oreochromis; species Oreochromis niloticus. The sequence goes on along the minus strand of NC_031973.2, from coordinate 18,499,495 downwards.
ACACTTAATGTTGGACACCACTTCTGACCTCCTCGTACATTTTGACGACAAGGTCACTTCAGTAGACCTTTTGCTGATTTTCAGTCCAGTTTTGTGTAATTTGGTGTACCCCAACCTTTTCTCCATGTTTCCCATTCTTAAACATGGCTTCTTGACAGCTACCCTTCCACTGAGATCATTTCTAATGAGGCTTTAGTGAACAGTCATTGAAAGTCATTGTCATTGTGATAATGACTATCACATTCAATGTGATAGTCATTGAAAGAAGAAAGAAAGAGTTGCATTTATATGCCTCAGTGATTCACGAGCCATTTTTAAGTCCTCTGGAAATGGTCAGGTACAAGGTCGGGACCTTCAGAATAGCTGGAACTATGACAAGAAAGTCTGGCTCCTTGGAAGCAAAATATAAAGAAATGAAGGGTGCCTCAAGACTTTTGCACAGTACTAATACTACTGTGACAAAACAACTTTAAGACAGTTTAGGAGCGCCAACACCTGCAATTAGGTGTGAACCAGCGACAGGCTATGTCATGGGATATTAAACAGTGCAATCTAATATTAAACCACACTTGTTCAGGAAACATCTAAGTGATCCCAGATATCAATGTTCCAGGCGTTTTGTTAGAGCAAATATACAAATGAAAAACTAAGCCTCTTAGGAATTCAAAACTACATGAAGACAGAGGAAATGTTATGAGGCATTAAAATGGAAATGCCATTATCGCCCACTCTCCCAAACTCCAATATTTGAAATATAGAATACTGATGAGTTAATCAATAAACTGGCAACATCAATCAAGTAACAAACATCTTTTCTTAAAAGGCTTATTGTATAATTAGATCAAAAATGGGGTTTGCCAAATGAATTCACACAAAGAAACCCTAATAGGATTAATTCCTCATGGTAAATGGTTGCATCGCCCTCTGTTGGTTGAGTACCTAAATCTAAATTACCACAAATATAACAAGTTTTCATAATTATGTTTGGCCTTATCTTATCAAGACTGAGTCAACAAAACATTAATTGGAATGCGCCGAGTGTCAAACAATTACTGACTCCGCTTTATCTGGAAAAGACAAACTCTATTACACCGGTGATGATTATAATAAATAATGTTGTGTGTCAGGCACAACGATAGAGTGGAAGGACAGAAATATGGCATCTTTGGGTGCATTCACGCAAGACCACACACACACACACAGACACACACTATCGGGAACAACAGAGAATGTATTTGCTTGTCAGAACCATGTGTACAAGCTCGAGTGTATGTGTGTGAACATGCATGGGGGTGCGTTTATAGCCCCTTTGCCTGTTGCCATGACTCACCAATGAGTCACAAGCCAGGGAGCGCCAAGTTGCGCAGATCAGGAGCCCTTCTTTGTCACTTCATAGTTTGGCGCGGTGCAGCAGCAGGTCGGTGACGTAATCTAATCATTAAGAGAAAGCTAGTCATCCTGGCATGGGAGTCAGAGGTGTCAGAAAGCGAGGAGGGCTGATTCAACAATCACTGACTCAATATGAGACACGAGTAGGGCTGACACTTGGTTACTGTAAATGAATGGTCTCACTTGACAGGTTGGAGTGTAGGGAGCTGAAGGGAAAGCAAGCAGGCACGCATCCCTTTCTAGGCCCAGTCACAGGTATGAATTATACATTCTGCGTCTATGCCGCTGAAAGATATGTATAATGAAATCCCACCACAGATCGTGTGATTCACACACACATACACACACACGCACACAGCGCTTACTGTATGTGCACACAGCCCAGAAACACAATGCCAATCCTGTTTCAGCTATCTGCAGAATGAGCTGAGGAGTGAAGATAGAACTCCCATGGCTCTTATCACACTCTGCCCAGCTACAGCAGCGTCGACAAGAAGAGAACGGCACATGTTTGCAGAGGAAACTAATGTGCGTTGAATGAAGGAAAGCAGGTTTTTCGGAGGATAACAGCACATTATAAAAGCTGAGTCTGAGCTAGATGGCATGACGCTGAGCTAAGAGTTTTTGCATTCGCAAAGTGGACAAAAGGCATTTAGGGTCAGATAAATCACCTGCCCATCCCCCAACAACATTCAGATGGTGTGGTTACGGCTCTTCTGTGCCATCCTTTCCAGGCTTTTTTAAACTTTCTGCTGACTCGCTGTTCAAAGAGGAAACGTAGCCACAGAGTTTACGAATAATTGCGTGCCTTCATTGAATTCGAGATGCGACTGCTCCCAAGCGTATTCATGTTATATGTGGGTTGCTTTGTATTGCCTGCCCTCTTTGGTTCAGAGAGCCTTGCAAGATTGTTTATCCAACCCTCACTTTCACAGAACTGCCTCCATCAAATCAAAGAGCCAACCTTTCGCATGCTGGACGATGATGAGTTCTGTTTAGCTAAGAATAGAAAATAACAAGGTTTCTAAATGCACAGACATCCACCTCATCATCCTGCCTCACCAAAATATCCAAAACATGCAGAAAGACAAAAGATGTGTTTAGATGTCACCACTGTTTAATCACTTATAAATATCCTTAAATCAAAGTCTTTGAAACATTTGGCCCCTGAAGTTTCTTATTAAGGCATCTATTTACAGTTCCCAAAATGCTTGGTGAGCTGATATAATCTGTTAGTAGATGCAGTAAAGCTATACACCGCCAAACACAATGCCATGCATGCAGCTGAAGCTTGGGCAACAACAGTTCCAGGAAGCACCAAAATAGAGACAGGACGTTCATTTAGTAAACACAATAAAGCATGTCAGCAATCTGTGTAAAACAAGCTGTCAAATAAGATAAAGAAAGACATGATCTCTCTTACTCTATGAGTTGCTCCATTCCAGCACCCTGAGGCTCCAGCGGCTCCCCAGGTGGGGATTTGTAGTCCTCCTTTTTACACCCACTTTTTTATTTCCTGGAAGCAGACAAACAAGTGTGTTATCCCGAAAGTGCGTTAGAAGAAAAGGCCTGTATTTATCAACAGTTATTTTTACTGTAGGGTGAAATTCCTTTGTTTTCCCAGTTAGGAAGCTGAGGTCAGCAGCACACTGTAAACACTGTAAAACAGAGGGAAATGCTGAACAAGCACATGAGGGCCTATCTTTAAGTCATACATCAAAATCGTCATTCATTTTAAAGCTGAAGGTGATGTTTCCTTCAAGCTACTGGTCTTGTAGTTTGCATGTCCTCTGTAGCTGTCAGCCTCTCCGTGTTTTTTTAAGGGCCTCTCAAGCCCAGTGAGATCTTGAGGTGTTGAGTTTCAACGTTATCGTCATGCTGTGTGATTTATGATGGAAACAGAGCATAGGGCTGGTTTCTGTGTCCTTTGTGAATTTCTCTGAATGTTACACTAATACTACCAAGTATCCCAGCCTTCTACTTACACATCTAGAATGAATCTGAATAGGTGTTTAAAGCCCATAAACACGATCAGGACTATCAGGTCTTTTCTTACACCCATTTACAACTGGTTAATTACATGATTTGTACATTTACTGAAGCAATGGAAGTGACTTCCAAAAAGTTAATTCTGTTCATCTGGACGAAGCGTTTTCAGTGGGAGAAACTTCTTCAGTCTCCGATGACTGCAAGTTTCCCCAACCTTACAGTACATTTGCACAATGACTAAAACTAGCACCACTGATGAACAATGGGCTGCAAAGTCAGTTTCTTGATCATTAGTATGCAATTTGTCATGACCATTGATCAACAACCACCGATCAAAGACCCTTGTTCAATGGCCGTGAGTAGCATCCACAGAGAGTTGGGGAATGGTTGCAATCACAGCATTGTAAGATGGTGAAAGATGTACCCTTAGTCTCCCTCCTCGATTCAGAGATGGTCTTTCCCTTTTCACATAAATGGCCTCATTGACTCCTCGTTCAAACCAGAGTTCCTCCCTGTCCAGGATGTGTACATCCCCGTCATTGAAAGAGTGGCCACTCGCCTATAGGTGTGAATAGACTGCAGAGTGCTTGCCTGATGAGGTAGCTCTTCTGTGTTGCGCCATCCACTTAGCCAGAGGTTGTTTGGTTTCCCTGATGGATAAATCACAGCAATCCTCCTGACTCTTAACAGCGTACACTATATTACTCTGTTTGTGCCCGGGGACATGATCCTTGGGGTGGATCAATTTTTGGTGCAGTGTGTTTTGGGGTTTGAAAGTCATAGAGACGCTGTGCTTAGAGAAAATGCGTCTTAACTGTTCCGATATTCCTGCCACATAAGGGATCACTAAGGGTTTTCACCTAGACAGCAGTTGTCCTTCTTCTCTCCTGGATCACCTGGAGCTTTCTTTAGGTTTGACAAATGCCCAGCTGGGATAACCACATTTACTCAGGGGCTTCTTGATATGATGTTGTTCTGCTTCCCTGGCCACTGTGTCTGTGGGCATGGCTCTGTGTAGTAGCGTCCTGATGACACCCAGATTGTGCTCCAGGGGATGATGAGAGTCAAACTTTAAATTTTCTTTATTGCTTAATCTGATACTTCTTTTCTCAATTAATCTATCAATAACTTGTCTATATAATGTTATAAAACACAGATCCTTGTATACTGCAAGGAAACACTCACAGAAATATTTTTTCTGGCAAGTCCAAAGACCCAAAGATCCATGTAACTGTGATATATAACAAATCAAGTCATTTTATGCTTAGAGTACATTTAAAGATGTCTATCTGTCTTTATTAGTGAAAAACACTGTTGTAAAGCAAAAAACCCTGTAAATACTATCATTACTGTAGATAACTATCTAATTTTACTTTATATTACATGTAGTTAAACCTATGGGTTCATTTATAGAAGGAAAACTATAAAGTTGTTATTAGTTAACCTTCAGTTAAAGTTAGTAGTGTTAAGATGGCAACAACTAAAAAACAATAAAGCAAGCATAACACTGGATGACATGATAAATAGAGATGCTCTTGCTGACCAGCCAGGGACCAGAATCGACTGATTGCCAGTGTTATCGGCCTTGACCGGTGACTGAAAGATCAGCTAGTGAGCCTGTGCACCACAAGCACAGGAACACAGGCAGACAGTCCTCAGTGTGAGTCCTCACTCAACAGTGAGGGTTCTCAAATGTTTTTTAAATGTTTAGAACAGCAAACCAAATCAAACACTTAAATTACCTTCACACAGCAGAACACAAACAGCAAACAGCAGAACAGAAACTAACAAAGGCAGAGTAGCTAAAACTAAAGCTATCAAGAGCTCAGAGCCAGCCACAAGCTAGCAGCCTCAGTATAAGCAAAGAGTCAAAGGAGTTGCAAGGAAAATTCTGGAGATTCGTGAAACAAAGAAAAGGGTCCATGTCCTGTTATCTGGTGAAGCTATAAACATACAGGAAAATATGTCAGGTTAAGGTTGGAAACTAGCACATAATGACAAAACAAGCAAATCTGGTCTCAGTTTCAGAACTGCGAAACCCAGACCATAGCTCTAAGGTACTCCTTGAGATTAAGCCCAATCTGAATATGCTAATTGAAAGAGGCTAATTTTTAGTCAACTTTTGAAAGTCTTTAGTGGAAAAAGATCCCCCATAGCCCTTTTAGGCACGTTTAAAGAAGCAAAAATGTTTTTATAATTAATCCTATACTATTGCCAATATTACTATGCTAGGGCAGACATGCTCATGTTTGCCAGTGAAGAGTCAAGCTGTAGTATTGGAGCCAAATGCAATCATGATAATTTGGGACTTCCAGCATATAAAGGATTTTAGTACAGCAGTGGATCTATTAGAAGTATAGGTGACCTTTCCAAAGGTTATTAAAAGAAAATAAGTGTTTAAGATTAGCTAAAAGCATTACAAGAAAAAAATGAATCAAATCACAAAGGCTGAGATTTACAATATGGTACCAAGGAAGGTTTTTTCTAAATAAGTAACTGTTACTCAACAATTAAATTACTAAAACAGTTGCTCTTTGATTTCCTGTGATGGCGTAATTGACTAATCAAGTTACTGCTGCAGGTCTACAGAGACAGTTATTCTTTTCTTTTTCTTCACACGTACACAGCTCAACTTGAATCAGTACAATGCGCATGAATCTAATCAATAGCTTTCATGTAAATGTCAGGCAATTATGCAGAGCTGCAGCACCTGGATAAACTGCGTATGGGCGCTAACACCTCTTTCGCCCCGAGCCTGCATGTTAATTAAGCTGAACATCTGGCGAGAGGGAAAACACACTGTCGGATTGAACCGACGGGATGCTGCCTTGATCCAAAGTGCTGAATGTTTTGGAAGGTGAACTTCAGTTAAATTTCTGATGGGCTTATTTCCCTGTGCCAAGATCTGCTGCAGTCCCAAAAAAAGAGGGATTAGGAGCCAATCTTTTGCTGATGGTAGGAAATCTCTGGCTAAGAAAAGACAGCGGATGCTGAAACGTGCTGTAAGGTCAAGTTCCTACTTTTAACTGAAAACATCATACTTCCTCTGGCTGATATCACAGAGGAGGGCATTGGGGTTACATGACATGCAATGAAGTTATTAGTTTGTTTTTATTTTTTATGTCTGATGTGGCAAACACAAAATGGAATAACCGCACTAAACTGAGACTAATGTGCCCTGGAATGGACTGATTGTGATAAAGAAACAAAAATAAATGGAGACTTCCACCGAGCATAAATGCCCTTATGCTCTTTGTCTGGGAAACCAGTCGATTGAGTTTTTGTGTCCCAGCATGGCAGAGTTTGGTCAACAGACAGACAACCAGACAAAGCAATTTATACCAGCTGTTCACGGATAAAAAGAACAACAATACATCAAACAGCAAGAACAAAAGATGACTCCACAACAGAGCAAAGTGTTATTGACTCACTGGTATCTCGGCTTTATTATCGCTCTCTAGTTCTGCCAGCACTGGCTAGATTTTGATAATCCTACTGTATGATGATAAAAGATTAAAGCAACATTTAAAAACGGCATGTTTTATTTCTCTTTTCACATATTTGTAAGGTATACACCTTCTTTTCTCTCAACCACACTCAGAGCTTTCCTTTCCTTCCACTTAGTCATGCATACTGATCCATGCTGTAGGGTAAGCAGGAGCAGTAGCCAGCCGCTGCCTGCCTGTCCCATCAAACATGCATAAGAAACAGATGTATCTTTGATGTAGGTTTGTTCATGTTGCCCCCGTGTGCATGAGTGTGTGAATGAGTATGTGTGCTTGTATGTTTAGTGTCTCTTTTTTCCCCCTTTTTTTTAAATGTGCTTCCAGGCCCTACGGGCACAAGCTAGGCTGAGGAGATGCGGCTGCATGCCCCGACACACAAGCAGAGACGGAAGGTTGCCACAGATCCAAGGGAGGATAAATGATCGATGCAGCCATGCATTATCTTTGAAAGCATGATTCATATATTGAGGAAAGGAAGTATGCAACTGTAATAGCTCCTGTTATTAAAACTACCACATTATGGTAAATGGTAAATGGTCTGTATTTATATAGCGCTTTTATGGTCCCTAAGGACCCCAAAGCGCTTTACATATCCAGTCATTCACCCATTCACGCACACATTCACACACTGGTGATGGCAAGCTACGTTGTAGCCACAGCCACCCTGGGGCGCACTGACATTATGCATTCATTCCAGGTTTTGTTCAGCCTGCTTCAGATTAGCACAAGTGGTGCTCTACTGTACTATATTTTAAAGGCTTAACTATGAATATGTTTGCCCTTTGGACTGACAGTCAAGGAAGCTTTGAGAATAGGCACCAATAAATTCATACCTTCATATATCCATAAAGAGAGAACTATTGTGGAATATAATTATTCTTTTAAAGGTATATTTAGGGATCCTAGTACTCACAGCCTGGACTGTATTCAGAGGTTACTAATGTTAGAGTATTTCGCTGGCACTGCACTTAATGACAAGCATGGCACCGGTTCACGAGACACTCATCTTTAAGCACCTGGAGTAGTGAAAACTTCCCTTGCACAAGACTGTAAACAAGCATAACCATGAGTCATCTGAGCGAAAAGCTTCTCCTATCCTGCGTGTTGCCAGCTTCATTCCACCCAGTAGGTCCCAATTTGCTCCGTCTGGTGTGTCTGCTGTATGACTGTACTGTAGTTACCCTCCACCCACCTTCAAAAACCCCCGCCCGTAAGTTGATGACCACCCAATGTTACCCACTACCCAGTTTCCTACCATCTACACACAAATGCAAACAATCCGTACTGTAACACATGTATTTATTTTATCATTCATACAGCTACTACTTCCATTCTCTCTCTCTCACGCACACACACACATCTTTTTCCTTTTCCCCTAAGACAATTGTGTGTTGCTCACTCTCTATTGTGGAAGCCAGTCATTTCCACATCTGTGCTGACCATAAAGCAGCAAAGGGCCGACTAAAAGCATCCTTTTCCTGACTGGCAGGGTCACAATCTGTCTCATATAAACACAGGACACACCTTAGCCCAACAGATTTCACATATCCTTCTGACCCCGTTACCTCCCCCGAAGTGCTCCTCTTTCCACTGACACGGGATACTAATAAATAAATGTTGACAAAGCCGCTTGTTTTGTTTTTTTTGTTTGTTTTGTTTTGTTTTTTTGTTTGTTTTTTTACATCTTTCTCGTTGACGGGTAAAAGACAAAAAAGAACACTCAACTAAGATGGTTTGTTTTTTTTAATTAAAAAAGTGTAAAAGCAAAGCTAAGCCGGGGTCCTTTTGTGTCTCTCAACGTGCCTCGCGCAGGGTTTCCCTAGCATTGTCATGACAACTGTGTGTACGCACCGACACTGGCCTTTGAAAACAATACACCCACAAAAAGTTGACTAAGTGGGCTACCTAAGATTTTTTAAATGAAAAAAAAATCGTCCAGAAAACAGAGTGAAGCAGAGATATTAAGCGGAAAGGAAAAGAATAGCGAACAAGTGCACAAGTGGGGACAAAAAGTGTAAGATGCAGTCATTCCCATACCTTCTTGTCGAAGAAGTATTTGTTTCCTTTTCAACTATTCCCGGGTGCCGTTCTTGTTAGCTAGAGTCAAGCGACTACGTAGCTTTTGTCACTGTGTTCTAAATAGTTAGTTTGTGACACCGGTACTACCATTTTTGTAGCGAGCCGTAGCAGCACGAGAAACAACTCCGCCAAGCTGTAACTTTTCTCCGCCCCGGACTGCCTGCTTCTGTCTATCAGGGGGGGATGCTTCGCTCCGCCTAGCTCAACCCTGAAGATAAATCACTGTGATCCACCGGATTTCAACTTTGTGTCTCCTTACTGGTGGCAACATGTCTCTACCCCCCGTAAAATTACACAGTATGCTATTTATAATTAGCGATTTTTTTTTTAATCCCATTACATTTACCGCTTTTTTAGTGCAAAATCGAAGCCACTATTTGTGCCCCGTCTCCAGGCCAGAGTCAATTGCGATGATTGATTTCGGACAGGACAATTATATTAATAAGACTTTAATGGGTTTTAGACTTTGCCCCGCTTCTTCATTAGCGAATCGGCCTAATCCTTTGAACTTTCCTTGTTCAAACAACCCGAGTGACACAGACATTAAAAGCGGTAATCCAGACTCACTCAACTGAATGCTTCACATGCTACTCTTTACTCCAAAAACATTTACATATCTCCCCTGTTTTAAAGAGACAGCAGACTAAGATGGAGTTGAAGGGCAACAGCAAGATATATATATATATATGTATACACACAGACACACACACACACACACACATATATATATATATTAAAAGTCGAATAACTTTTGAGCACGAAAAAAAAGTTCAAATGTGGAGATTAAAGCTGTCGTTTCAAGTCAAACAACTGCCCCTGTTCCTGTATCGTTGACAAAATGCCTTGTGAAGATGAGTTAGTGAAAATGTACTTCAAAATCTGTTTTAGTATAAAAGGAAATTCTTTCTCTTTTAGCACACTGGCACAGTGCGGTGATAAGAGATGGTGCAGAAAACTGAAGCTTGTCAGATTGAAAAAAAAGCACATTAACTTGAGAGTTGGCTGGATTTGTAAAAAATAAAATTGCTGGCAATGGACAGATGCAAGATATACACGGTTACACCCAGTACCAACAACAAAGAGGATGTATGTTGTATCATAAGACACAGTGATAAAGTTATTTCACTAACTCATCAACACAAGACATTTTGTAAAGGGTAAACCCAGCCATGCTAGGGTTTAGTGTACTGACTTATGTCGATACTGTTATTTTGTAAGCTATTTTTGTTACTATACATGAAAGATAAAGGTAAAATATCTAGTTTCTTAATCATTTATGTGTTACAGTTAATCAAAACTAGCTATGTGTTTTGTTTGTTTTTAATTTAAATGCCCACAATTGTACTGAAGTAATACTCATGTTGTATAATATGTGTAATATATTTACACAAATGTTTGAAGTGCACTCACCAGCTTTTGTGTGCATTATCATGATGTTATTGAAAAGGATAAGATTATGTTTAATTAAGTGTCCTCACACACACACACACACGCACACACACACACACACGCACGCACACACACACACACCTGTTCTTGTCTCCTTCCTGTCTCTCATCTCCTTCTCTGCTCTCCCAAAGATTGAGCGAACTAGTGAGCCCTTTCTTTCACTGAATCAAAAAAAAGTAATGCCATACATAACAGTTTGACCGGCATGAACTAGTAGTTCTTTTTTAAAGTGATTCCCAAAGACCTTTTAGCCAAGAACTTGGTATATCTCAGTATAGTCAATTGAAGAAACTGGACAAGTGGAGGATAAAAGAAGTCTCTGCCTTAAAAAAACAAATAAAAAAAAACAAAAAAAAAAACAGCAGCAGCAAAAACCTGACACAGGACCTGAGACACCCATCTGACCCTTTAGCTGACCCATCTTCTGTTCACTGAAACACACACACACACCTCCTTTTGTCTTATTGTTCTCCCACAAACACATTTTCTCCTCTGCTTTCTACCCTTTCTGTGTGGAGTTTTCATGTTCTTCCTGTACTTGTGTGGGTTTTCTCCACATATTCCAGCTTCCTGCCATGGTTATTGTGTGAGTGCATCAATAAAGACTAGGGTCAAAACTATAAGAAAGAAAGTCATCAGAGTCCCTCCTGAGAGCAGCTTTATGGAGGTAAAGTTGTAGATCAGCAATAATAGTAGGAGTCTGATGACAAGGTATGGTATGCAAAGCTGTCAGATATCACAAAGTGAATCCACGCCACCATAGTACATAATTACACTATAAAGGTAGCTACTACTGATAAAATTATACTACCAGAACTACAAGTTTATATTTTTATCTTTAATTCTAAAAGAACATTAAGTTTTGGAGCCACCATGGTTCATACTGTTAACCACTAGATAGCATCAGAGTGCCACTAGCTGGCACTGATACTAATACCATAAACAGGACCATCTAAAATCTTACAGTGTTCAAATTACTTTAACAAAGGTTGAAGGCTCGGTGTGCAGTGCATGCTTAAACACGATTCACTCCCAAGTAATAATAATAATCTCAAGAATTTAAGCAATCAACAAAGAAAATATTTACCCCATAGAATTCTACAGGACTGGAAATCTTTACAACCATATCTCCCCATCTGGTGGCCTTGCAGCAGAATGCAAGTTTTTAGACTATTGGCTTAATTTAACCAACCAGGAAGCTAGCTAGCATCCATGTTTGATAGTGTTTATGACTTGGATGTAATATTTTACATGAGAGTGGGTGGAGCAAGTGTGCGTGCACCTAGCTGCAGGGAGCAGACTTTATTATTATTCATTACTTTATTGTCTCATAATCACAATCTTTTATTTATTTTGGGACGATTTATTTGACCTCAAACATACCTTCATGGTGGTTTTTTTGGTTGTTTATTGCTTTTGCCATATTATTATTATTTTAACTTAAACACTGCTGAAGTAGCCAAATGCATTTTAAAAAAAAAGTCACATTTAAAAAAGAAACCCTAGGCACCATATTTCCTGCCTTTTAATCCAGGATTTTGCAGAATAACACTCTCGTCTCGCAAACATCAAATCCTGCAAAGCTTCTGTGTCTCACTGTCGGTTTGATGTGAACGCCTTTAGCATATATGGGGGGGAAACACATGCAGCTGACTGATAAATTAAGAGAAAGCCCTTAATAACTGAAGATTCTTCCAGACAATATATGATGGATGAATTTATCGTACAAAAAATGAAAAGCATCTTTTTCACCACCAAAGGAGACTTCTTTGAAGTAACACATCAAGGCTCTCCATTAGTAACATTAGAACACAAATGTAGAAAACACTTTTTTTTGTGGGCTCCAGTTTTCTGTGTGGCCTCAAGTGTATCTTTAAGGCCACTGCCATTTTAATTTGGGGGGTAAGGGAAGGGGGGACAATCAAGCTTGCTTAACAAGATCCATCAGCAGACTGTGCAGGTTCAGTGCACAGGCACAGATACTTGCTAATTAGTCGACTATTAAAAAAAACTAGAATTTCAATATATAAAACAGACTTCTTGAACAATCTGTTAGCAAAATGAACTGTACAGCAAGTCAGCTAATTTATCAATATTTTATAAATGTATAAAAATGTTCCAAAAAGCACCACAACAATATTTTTGGTCAAGAGGTCCATTTCTTACCAGAGCTCCAATTCATGTATATAGCACATTAGAATATGTCTAGGACTGTCTAGCAGACAATACATGAAACACCTGACTGTTAGCGTTTAAGTCTCTAATAATGCAGGAGATCAATATCCGACCAATATCCTTTCTTTAAAAAAAAATCAGGCTGTAAATGTGTTCATTTCTGCCATAAAAAGTAACACAGGAGTCTGTGTCGATTGACTTGCTTTTGGAGCCAGCCTCATTTGAGGTATTGCAATTTCTTTTGTTCCCTTCATTTGTTCGCTCCAAAGTTTCAGTTTAGTGGGAAAATGTTTTGTAAGAATGGTCTCTGCCACATTAGGCTTCCTGACTTGTAAGTCTAAGTCAAGCAACAGTAAATTGTTCTAAAGTTCATAATGACCCATCACCAATATAATGTTTTTTGAAATAATTATAATGTTTCAAAAACTTGTAATATGAACTTGTAATATATACTTATTTAAAATAAGAGTAAATCTGATTTTTTTATTGTAGAAGCCATGGCGTCAGGGTCAAGGGTTCTTCACTGTCAATTGACATTGTCATCTTTAACCAGGTTGTTATCAGCCTCCCCTCCGTAATCATCATGTTTTTAATCACAGTCGTTATATGTAGGCAATGCGTCATTGCCAGGAACAGCAAGCTGGGTAAGGTTATGGAAGGGCATAGTTATAAGTGACTTTAGTCTTACAGTTAGCAAAGTGTGACAGCAGAAAACACAAGCTGTCACATTTTGCTAGGGCACTGAAACAGAAGCTGGCATATAAAAGGGCCTAGTGATGCCATAAAATGTATTATTAGTATTATTATATATGCTACAGCTTTCTCTAACTCAAGGTTTTAAAATGTATTGAATATTTCTATATAGAGCAATTATAGAAAATTTTTATTACAGTCGATTTACAGTATGCGCAGGCTGAACATAAACAACAAAGACAGTCTCAGTTCATGTACTTTAGGTTTTGTAATTCCTTTGGCAAAATTATTGGCTGTTTTATATGTTTTATGGTTAGGTGAAAAAGAAAGCTTATACAAGACCTGTGAAAAACTTTGGACAGGCCATGATTCAGTAGTTTGTAGGTCTACCTGTAGCCGCAAAAACTGAAGTAATCATTTTCTGTATGACTATTGGTCTCTTGCATCCTTGTGGAGGAATTTTGGGTCACTCTTCTTTACAACATTGCTTCAGTTCATTGAGGTTTGCAGGCAGTTGTATATGCACTGCTCTTTTAAGGTCCCATCACAGCATTTCAATGGAGGTTGAATAGAATTCTTTTCTCTTTCAGCTATTCTGTTGTAGATTTGCTGCTGTGCTTGGCATCATTGTCCTGTTGGATTATCCAGTTTCAGCTACGTTTTAGCTGTCGGGACAGACAGCCTCACATTTGACTCTTGTGTCTTGCACAAGTGTTACCTTCTCCTCCTGAATTTTTTCTACACTTTTCCTGGAGTTCGTTGAACTCTTCGACCGATAATTGGAGCTTTTCTTCAAGTTTGCTACATTTCTGAATTTGCTCTTCGCGCTTCTGCAAGTTTTTGTTCCACAGTTCTTTATTCTTCATCCGCAAGACTGCATAGTTTTGCAGCTTCTGTCTTGTCCTTTTGAGTTTTTCTGTTTTTGTTCACCTGTTCGTGGTACACCTACACCGATCCTTCATGTTTTTGCTCAGATTGTCCTTTTTCCTCAAGGAGTTCTTGTTTTTCTTTCATTTGTTTGCTTTGCTGAAATTGCTTGCAATCATGTGTATCATGATCATGATGTATCATGTATCGTGCGTGCATCTTTCAACTTCGCTTCCAGCTCTGCCACTTCCAGATGCATCTTTCCCTCCATTATTTGATATTTGTGCTCCAGCTGTTTATTTTTTTCCTCCAGCTGTGCATACTGACTTTTTATGCTCTCCAGCTCTTGTGGCTGCATAAAGATAATCCTTCTCTTCCAGATCTCCAGATCTTTGTATATGTGTTCCAGTCTTTGCATCTCTTCCAGATGTTTTTTACTCTGAAATTACTTCTGTTCTTTCATTCACGTTCATTCATGACATTCCGGTAGCTTGTTGCCAAGACTGTCCAGTTTTAGGTTTTTTAGGAGGGTTTTTTGTTTTGTTTTTAACTGTAGTCATTAAAAAAACAGAATTTTCTAGAGCAGAAAGTGAAAAAAAAACTTTTCTGTTTTTCAAAAGGTTACAGAGGTTTTATTATAGACATAGCTAAATGTCTTGCAATTTGACATAATTGCTAAAGTGAAAGATTTCTTTAGTATTGAAAAGCAGAAATTGGGCTTTCTTGTCAGAGGTGATTTTTGAGGAAAAAGCAAAACAAAAAACCCCCCAACGACCGACAACATTGAACACAATGGTAGACTGGTGTGTAGTATGCAAGTGAATAGTGCAGAAAATAGAGATTTTTGATGGAAAACTGGTCTCAAAGCACACTGAGAAAAAGAGCTGTGAAGGAAGTGCGATTATATTGTGGTGGAAACAGGACAGAATAAGAGTGAATTCATCACACTCTTTTTCAAAATGTGAAGCGTAGTTTTGGAATTGTTTGAAGAAACCTGCCCTTTCAGGATCTATGAGATGTCCTTTTTCTGCTCAGACGACATGGCCGTGTAGGTGCTGTCGGATGAACAAGAGGATCCGTGCTTTGTGTTTACATCTTTTTGCAGAGTCCGTCTACCTGCTCTTTAATAGTTTGCTGTTTTAGCTTTTGTTGAAATGGTTTTGTGAGCTTTTAGCAGAGATTCTGATGTTTCTGTGGATACCACTGTCTATATTTAAATAACAAAACTGGAGGGAAATCCAATTAAACCAGATGTTCTCCCTCTCCCCTCTGGTACCGGAAGCATTGGTGCTTTACAAACTGGAACATTAGGACTAAAAGCTGGTTTTCCCGTTTGAGTGCAGCTAGCCAAACAACAAAGAGTCAGACCGTAAATGTCTGACGTCATCGGTTCCCTAACAAAAAAACTCATTGTTGCATCCAAGGACAGCACAAAAGTGATCCCTTAAACCGATTTTTAGTTTTAGTGTTGTTATTTTCACTGGGTTATCGATTCAGTCACTGTTAGCTAACATGAACTAAACTAGTAACTAATAAACTAATAATAAATTAATGTAACTCTATTAGCCGCAACCAACCACGTTTCTTACTGACAGAAGATGGCGCTAAACATGTTTTTAAAACTTTAAACACTTATTTCTTAAATCCAGCTTCACAGACAGTGTTACATCTATGCTATGCCTATAAAGATGAAGATTATATCTTTTGCATTGCAATATCAGCCTCACTGGTTGGCTTTAGTCTACCAACGATCTGAAACAAGAATTTCAGATGTGGTTCATACCATTGACCACTGGATGACGATATAGTGCCGCTAGCTGGTTTCCAGGCTATTAATATTAAAATGTACCATTTATCATAAGAAGGACATTTGTACAATATAAGCTAGAAAAAAATGAAAGTAATCTTAATGTTCTGAGTATATTCGCTTCAGCGAGGCATTAAATATATCTTTATTACATCTTTGCACTAGGTGACGGTGACCGTACCCGGATATCCTTGTTGAAAGATCCGCGTTTATCACGGGAAATGGAGTTTTCCATTTTGGCATTCTCGTTTCCTTCTTACGTAACTTTACTTGCGGTTAGCTTTAGATAACAGCCCTTGGTACGTATTTAGCGTACGACTTGATCTCTGTTTGCTCCTTAGAATCCCCCCCTCCTTCCTCTCCGAGCTGTTTGAGGTAAACCGACGCGGTCGCATCAGTATCGATAATACACGACGGAGTGAAAATAAGCGCACATATGCGTGTTTGACACAGATATGTTAGGTATGAGCCGACGGCAGAGAGCTGGGAGCTGACTAACAACCGGGAAGCTCGGCGAGTGAAGAACAACACCGGGGGAGAACTTGCCGTTTCCATGGCTGTGAAAAGTTAACGTACAGACGACTGAAAACGGGAATAATTCCTCTTCGGCCGAAACGAGGTAAGAACAACCAGTGCCTGAGAGTACCTCACCAAGTGGGGTAATGTCAGGGAGTGTCGGTAATGTCGGCCAAATTTGAGAATAAGAGTGTCTTTGTGTGTAAGGTTCCCCCCGGCAGCAGCAGCAGGCGGCTGTGTCCTCGTCTCAATGGGATTGTTCAGAGTTTTCGTCTGGCTGCTTTAGTGACAGAGCTCACAGGCTTACACTTTGGACACAAATAGATTGATTATGTGACAGAGCCTCGTGTATTTAACAGTCGGAGTTTATTCACCTCGCCTCACAAGGAGCGACATTAGGTCCCCCATAACAGCACTGGCATTTGTTCTTTAACCCTGCCTGCTTGGGGCAGCAGGGTGAGGTGAGGGAGATAAGGCAGGAACCACACATACTGCAGCCTGGGGTGCACATTAACTTGCTCGTGGGCACTTCAGCCGGTTGGACGTATGTGTGTCTTGAGGGCTGGACTGTGGAAGTAGTCTGAAGTTTTGACGTTAGAATGTCAATAAAACGTGTTTGGGTTTTATACCTGGAATTTCCATGTAGGGTTAATTAATCCTGCTGTGCTTTGTTCACAGGGGTGAAGGGGTGGGTGGGTGGTTGGGGGTTAATATAGTGTCAGCCCGAACATGCTGGGTTGAGTAGAAATGACAGCTTACAATGTACTGTGAAAATCAGCTCACATCCCACCTCCTTTTCCCTTCTTTCCTCAGTGGGTCCCTGGAGATTAGAAATGAAACCCAATCTCTCTCCCCCCTGTCTCTGTCTCTCTCTCTCTCTGGCACTAACTGTGTCAGCTGTTGGTGCTGACTTGCAGTGGAACAGGTGGTGCTTGGACAGGTGCACCCATAACAAAGGGTTGTAGTCCCTTGACTCCTTCCTCTCTTACTCCTTCTCTCTCTCTCTCTCTCTCTCTCTCTTTTTTTTGCCAGATCTGCACTCTTTAGTAACCCGTCTATCTATTACAGTACTACAGCGATGATGATTTCTCCTGTCTCTGTCAGTGTGACTCAGTGAGCTTAAGTGAAACCTCTCCAGCGTTGTTGTGTAAGCAGCGTTTCAGTTTTGGAAATGGAATTGTATTACTAATACAGTAAGCTCCCTGTTTACGTCTTTCCGCGAGAGGCAGTTGGTCTTGAGCAACACCCTCCGGTGTCGAGCTTGGACTTGAGTCTACATCAGCAGCTGCATTACGTACTGTAGGCTTCATTGTTCACTGGAATTGTAATTGGAACATTTCCAGACAAACCAGTTTATGTCTTTACACATTCCACTGAGGAGTCATGAAGATTACACCCTTGCAGTTACAAAAAGCTGAGGTCCAGACAGATGACTGGCCATGCAGTCAGTCTCTCCACGATCTGTAGCTCAGGCAGACTTAACTTTATTAAAGCAGAAGAAGAAGAAAAGGCAAATAAAAAAGGTGTGGTTGGAGCCTGTTCATGTTCTGGCCACTCCTGTGTTTTCATGTGTGTATTTTGCTGGTGAACACTGAATTCAAAGATAGAGGAAGGGATCAGGAATGAGGGCAGCAAAGTTACATGAAGTGGAAGAGAGCAGTGGGGGAAGTTTGAAGGCTTATCTCAGTAATGTGCAGGGACAGTTGAGCAGTGATGAGTGTTGCAGTCACCGCTGTCTTCTGCTTTAACCCTTCAGTGCTCTGCCTGCCAGTGACCAACGGAGAAAAACAGAACATTTAGGCTAGACAGCTGTAACAGTGTGTATTGTTCTTATTCTCGTGCTCTCCTAGGGCTGGCATGCCTCATCTTGCCCCTGTTCTGCCGTACACACTCATTACTAATGTCACTCCTATTCACAATGATGAGCGAGACCTCTAAAGCTTGGACTCTACTGGGGTTTATTTAAATCTCTTGAACGCAGCCTTCCAGCTTTGCTCTGCTCGCCAGGGCCAGTGCGCCTGCGCTCTACCGACACTCCGGTAATCCGCTGGAGGAGATTGCATCCTCGTCCACTGCGCTCAGGCTATCAGTGAGGGAGACTTAAAAGATGGAAAAATACATAACGGGAGCATGGGAGGCTGGGAACGCGTAGCGGGACTCAGATGTAGAGGCATTATGGGGAGGAGCGGCTTTTACACTGCGAACAATCTCACATCCAAGGCGATAACGGGACCGGGGCGAGGATGTCTCCTGATGTAAGGCAGCGAGGCTCAGCGACTAACATCCCAAACGCTGGAAATATGAGATGAGCGCACGCAGGAGTGGAGCCGGCGGAAGATGGTGAAATTTGCGACCGAGTGCTCCTTCTTTTTCTTTCTCCTGCCTGGACGAACGAAACCTCCTCGGGTATTCACGCTTCTCCCAAAGCCTGCAGATCGCTTCCTGCTTCATGCACATTACTCTTCATGGCCCTGTGTACCGCTGTGGAAACTGATCACCTTTTTTTTTCTTTTCCAAACGAGTAACGCTTTGCAGTTATGCTAACAGGACTTAATTGAAAGCTCACATACGCGTGCGTTTTCAGTGTGACGTTCACCGAACCCGTAAAGCGAAACTACGGATCCGATCCCATGCGAGCGACCCGTGGGCACAACGATCAGCTAATACTTGATGCATATCAAAGCTCAAGCAGACCAGGGAGCACCGGGGTGTTTACAAACTGTCGATACTCCTAAAATCAACCAATCTGTCCCTGACGCCGTGGCTGTGGGGATACTTGTTTCCCTGTGTCGCTTCGCATGTATAGACCTGCTATGACAAACTGGCAACCCCACATAAATCCGAGGGCAAGATGATGAACTGGAGTGGCCTGCCTAGGCTGTGGGATCAGATAGAAATCAAACTGTGTCTCTCAGACAGAAGAATCTAGGATCATCTCCAGTCCTTGTGCTGGCACAGCACCGCAGCATGACACGGAGCATTCCTCTCCGGTGTTTACTTGGATATTGCTCAAAAGTTGAAACTGAGTTGTTAACATGTTCGTGCTGTGACAGCTGTTGAGGTAAACACGCCCGCGGCCGGTGTTGCCTTGAGATTTAATTTGCGTGAAGTGCGGGGATTCTGCACATTTCGGAATTGATCTGTGTGAAATGGCCCTTCCTCACGCTTTCAAACATTATGTTTTCTCCTGTGAGAGAAATGCAGCTGGGCTGTTTTACTGGTAAACCTCCACAGCAGCTGTTAGTCAGACTGAATGTCTGAAAGGGGACACTTGGCTATTTGCATACTTGTAGTGTTGCCAACACTGCTCCCACGAAATGCGATGCATTGATTTCTTTCTTGCAAATAACTTTTGTGTGACTCTTTTTTTTTTTTCCCCCTGCCTCTTCTACAACATCATCTGT
Organism: Oreochromis niloticus; assembly: GCF_001858045.2. Classification (NCBI taxonomy): domain Eukaryota; kingdom Metazoa; phylum Chordata; class Actinopteri; order Cichliformes; family Cichlidae; genus Oreochromis; species Oreochromis niloticus. The sequence continues at coordinate 18,479,621 of NC_031973.2, read as the reverse complement.
TCCACTACTAATCAGCTTTAAACAATCTGCAACATGTTCAGCTAACTTCATGGACAGTGGTGTCATTTTGGTGTCCTGTGCGAGTTTATCTTAAACTTAACACTTTCTGGAGGCGTCTGGTTTTGTTACTGCAAAGTTTTAAGACGGTGAACACTTTTACGTGCACGCGTTTTCCTTTTCCCTTTTTTTGAGCCATTTTTCCGAGCATGTGCGAAAGGAAGAGGAAGCAGCACAAGACTGTTGCTGCACAGGCTGGGGAGATGTGTGAGAATGAACACGCAAGGAATTATGAGTGGCACTATGGAAGACTTGGTGCAGAGTGTTACAAGCTTAAAGTCTACAAAAGGGAGAATTACAAGGCTTTGCTGTGAGAAAATTGTATTTTCTCCTCTGTGACGCCAGCTGCTCCATTGGAATTGCCGTTTCTTGCCTCAATTTACTGTTTGAATTGAGAACTTCCACCCTGTTGTGGATACTTGGCCACCTGCAAGTTAAACTCATTTGAGTGCCCTTCTTCTTCTTTTTTCTATTTGCCATCCTGTTGCTGTCTTTTTTTTTTCGTTTTTGTTATAAATACTTTCTTTTCCAGAGGGATCCTTGGTGTTATTTGAAGGAGGAAATTCTTCATATTCGAAGCTCAAAATTGCCAACGGGAAGCAAAGAACGCATGATAAGGGTTGTTTGTGTTCTTCAGACAAACCCATTTCTCTTCTGAAGGCTTTCTGTGTGCCCAACTGGGTGCAACAGTGGATCCCTTGTCATATTTGGTGCTTTAGGGAAATACAAAGCAAAAAAACCGCAAAACAAAAAAAAACAACATTTAGAAACTAACTTCTTATCTCCGTGGTGATGGGGAGTTCAGCCTCGTCTCTCACTGCAGAGACCGAGTCGGACCATGGCTTTCGAAGTACCCCCTACCCTTCGTCACCCCCTGTGGGCTGGCTCAGGAACAGCCACAGCAGCCCCGTGTGGGGTACCACCTTCGTCACACGGCAGCAGCAGCAGCCGCTGCCTCATCGAGAGCGCAGGTAAGGGGCAGCGCTGTCTAACCAATCAAGCGCTGGCACTTCTCTCACATTGAGCACGCTCGGGTCGGGCCGGGGGCAGTTAATGGCAGCCTTAAAGAGGTATTTAATTTTTGCGATTGAGTAATGCTGCTCATTTGCGTTGTTGGCTTAAGAAATGTGCTACGCTCTCTTTTATAGTCTTACAGAAACGCTTACTGAGGATTCACTAACCTCCCAGCTATGGATCAAATCCACTGTCTCATCAAAGCTTATCTAATCAAAGCCTGCATTTTGATGTTTTTCTATGATGCACCCAAAATCTGACTAAGCCGGATTTGTCAAACAAAATCCCACCTCCTCCTAGCTCGGCTGTACAGTATGTGCTGCAAATGAGGCAGGGCAGAGGGGACTGAATGGGCAGATGGAATGACCTGGGCTCAGTGAAACCAATGAAACCCTGCCAAAGGATTAATCAGAATATGAATTTAGTGTGATGATGGATATCTATTTGTTGACCCACAAAATGTTTGAGGTTCCTTAGTTTGCCCGTCAAACATAGCTGTGAGTTTTCAGAGCAAAACACTGATTTTTCAGAGTTTGGGGTTGAGAAAGGTTTATGTGTAGCTGAACAAACTCCTCTGTGGAAGAGACAACGCTATTCATTTTGACTGCACTTCTCAGTATGGATTGTATGAATAAGATAGATTCACTCAGTGCATCTGCAAGAAAGGCTGCATTAATCCATTGTTCTGGTGTGTGCCTTCTGAATCTCTGATTCGCTGTCAGAACAGCGGCACGCAGGAGTTTGTGAGAAGCTTTGAATGTGCTGCACATCTGGCAGTTTTGACTGACTTTCTTCCAAAGCCTGATCTTCCCAACCGCCCTCACAGAAACCTATTTAGAAGTGTTTCCAGTTTTCCTCCTGCCTTTTTTCCCCCCCCTTTTTTTTTTAGGTCATGTCTCCCGGAACAAGAACAGGCAGTTGATATCGACCGTCTGCAGTGTATTGAAGTTGTTGCTGAGTCACTCAGGGCATCATGGTCTGGTTGTTAGTTATTGATTTTCAGAGAGGCCGATCACATTTCCCCACAATGGATGTCATTATTTATTCAGCATCAGTCTCCAGTTGGGCTTTGATCTTTCTTGATTCCTGCCCATTGCTGTCGATGCTTTCCTTGCAGTTGCTCCACGTTTAACAGTTAAGTCTGTCAAGTCTTCCTTGTCTTATTGTTTCAAGGTTTTCTTGTTTGTTTGTTTTTTTTTTGTTTTGTTTTATTTAACCATGAAACACAACTCTGGAGATGTAGACTCTCTTTTGTGAGTGTTGTAGGCCAAGATGAGGAACCAGGCATGTTTTTCAATGCCCAGGCTCGAGCATGGCTCCGGTAAATATTGCTGAATTCATGATTAAAACTTAAGTCTGGCTCGTGCTGTCAGTGTAGTTTGACATCATACAGTTTATTTGCTTTTCATTCAGCAGAATCTTTTGTTTGTGCATCTCTGTAGCAACAAGACTGTGCCTTCAGCACCAATCAGACTACACCCTCAGTCAGTCGAGTGCATGCAGTCCGTTTCTGTCTGCTGCTGGAAGGCATGGAGGGAAACACACACACACACACACAGACACACACAGACAATAGATGTTTTAGAAAGACATTGCCGTACCACTTGAACATGCTCTCTCATCTACCCCCACTCACCCTCTCTCTCATGTTCACTCAGTCTTTTGTCCATGTACACACCACTGTGTGAGCCTAACAACGTTAGGCAAGCTTTGCTGAGCTGTGACAGAGCATGAAATATAGAAACAACAGTACACCATGAGCCCGGCTTAACTTCAGCAATTCTCTTACGCTTTATTCTCTAATATATTGTCCTATAAACCATTTTCTTTCCCTTCTTTTTCTTTCTTTTTTCCCTCTACCTTGGAGACTGCATGAACAGACTTGTCCTTGAGTAATTTGAGTTCGTTTGTGTCCAGCAGTAAACCCCATTGACTTTGGGAAGTGTTTTTGTGTGCCTTGATTCAGCACCTCAGCTGTGAAGGTTCACTCATGATAACAGCCCACTTATCACACAGAGATGTGCAACATAAGTGCACTTGTGCATACTCCCAAAATGGGACATTTAATAACATTGCTGGCTTCGTTAATCCTTTAAAGCAGTGGCTCACAGCTCAAATTCACTGACGGTGACCGAACTAGCCACAGTAGCCACATGATGTTATAAACTGTTTGAGATCTGACGGCGCGTCAAGTGACACTTACTGCATTAGGTCAGATTTTTCTTAACATGGCAGCTGTAAATTGGTAGCCAATTTGATAATTGAAGAGGGTATAGGGAACGGATCCATTGATAGTCCTTGTGACTAATATACTAATCATTAAATGTGAGGAAAAAAATGTCAGACTAAGTGGCTTGGATGAAAGTAAGAAAACAGGCCAGAAGTGTTGTCTCTGCATTTGGATTTAGAGTCTCTTAATCACTTTCTTCAATAATCAGATTGTGTTTTTAAATGCGGCTTGAATGTGAAATGTGGCGTTCAGCCCAGTGCATGAAATTGTACACTGATCAGTCTGCTGAGTGTGTCTAACATTAGCCGTGCCAGCACCCGAAGCCTTCTTTCAATGCAGGTTGATATCCACGCACCTCTGCAGAATTAGCTCACCTGTCTGAAGTGAAATACACAAAATCACTCTGTTTAAGGGCCGTCTACAGAGGAGGACACGAGAAGTTAAACTCTTCTCAAACTTGAGGCTGCTCATTGAAGCAGCTACCAATGAGAGTGAAGGAAACTATTGACTGAGACATGATTGGGTTGTAAATATGTGTGTACACATTCTTACCCAGGCATCACAGCCTGAAGCATCCACCAGCAACCAACCATCAACGAGGGAATTTATATGTGTACATAGCTTTAGATCCCAATCTATGAGGTTATCACTGTTGTCCTGTGTGTAACTGTGTACAACTCTCTTCCTTCTAAGCGCACATGGAAGGATCCTAATGCTTTCTGATGCTGGAGGTATTAAAAAAGGGGGGGAAAAAAAAGAAAATAGGCTTTTGTAAAACAGCTGGAATTAACATATTTTTCCAGCTCCTCTTATTTTTTGGCAAACCGGACATTATCGTCTTTACTCTGGTCTGTAACAGACTCGTCACTGCAGTAAAAATGCTTGAGTAAGCTAGTATTTTCACATCTGTAATGGATCTGAGATTGCAGAGTAAAGTAAATGAAGGAAAAACTGAACATATATGAGAAGAGTTTAATGACTTTTGGAGAGGGGTCTTGTGTGTGCCTCCGGCAGCTTAATGGGGCACAAACTGTGTGTTTTGTGCTCTCTGTGCTGTTTATGTACGAGTGTGGTGCCGAACTTAAAAAAAAAAAGAAAAAAAAAGAAAAAGATTTTTGGGTAAAGCGTCAGCTTTGAGACTTCCTCTTATTTATTGCGAGAGATTAATGTGGCAGTGTGAAACAGACTGAGAGAATGCGTCTCACGCCAAAAGTGTGAAAGTTTACATGCCTGTGTTTCAGTTCATTTATTTATTTTTTAATTTCTTATGTTGTTACTTTTCAGGTCATTCTCCAAAGCGGTTTAGTGAGGCAGCAAACTCACAAATATACAGGAGAGAAATGCACACTCTGTTAATGTGACTGCTTGCCTTCAGATAAGATAAATGTTATAAAGGAAGCCAGTGTTATGCAACTTTGGAATCTTAGTCATGACGCTATTTTAATTACAGCAGCGCAGTTAAGTTTTATCACAGTGCTTATATTGTGAAGTCACAAATGTGACCGTTTCATTGCATTTCAGCCACATACTCCTAGCGTTCTACGTTGCACGTCGCATTACGGGGGCCCTAAGGTCGGTGTCTGCTCTCTCCAGAGTTGCTCCCAGTCTCTGCTGTCCCAGCATGATGGATGACGGCGTTTATTGCAACTGCGTTCCACTGGCTGTGCTCTCTTTAATTGGATTAAAACAGGTCCACTTGGGCTCAACAAGCATGGTCGCTGGCCGCGTTTATGTCTGAATTATTTCAGCCTGCTCTCTCTCTTGCCGTTGCCTCATCTGATGGAGACAGGGCCGCGTCAGGACAGTCCCCAACCAGAATAGACTTGGCATGGAGGCGTTGTCTCACAGCGTGGCTTTCTGTGGAAAACAGTGCAGTGATGCAGCAGGGGAAAAGAAGGAGGAGGAAAAAAAAAAAAAAAACGCCCGTTGGCTCTGCAAATGACATGATTCCAGATTTCCCCACTCTTGTTGCCATGGAAATGTGTAGCATATGTTCAGTAACCTAATTCCACTGGGCCCAAGATAAGACAGCACATGGTAACCTGTCTGTCTCGCACAGAACGGAAACTCTACTGCTGCTGAATTACACCTATGGAGAAAGGGTATAATTCACCTTAATGTTAATGGTTTCACGTAGAAACCACTGCTTTCCCGCGGCAGGTGGTATTTGCTTGTCTGCCTTCCTGGGTTAGATTTGTGTCGCAGTAATAGGGTTGGAACTGTTTTAGAAGTTGCCCTCGGGCTCAAGGCACAGCTGCGTCAGCAGTGTCCTCAGCCCCTTCAGATTTGGGTGCCCCCAGGAACTTCAGATTAGCTCTGTGCCCCTGCCATCTCTTTCCCTTCTTCCTCTCTGATTCTGGAGCTTCCTGCTAGCTTCCTGCTTGCGCTCGCTTTGCTCCGTTACTGATGTCTGTTGAAACCCAGTCAGACAGTTTCCTCTGTTTAAAGATTCAAATGTCTGAAGCTGTCTCCACCGCTGACAGATTCACCCATCAAAAAACGAGCGCTGGTCGTGAAATATTCACCGAGGGCACAGCGAGAGGTCAGAAGCCGCTGTTATTGTTTCATTCCTTTCCTCCATTTTTTTCCTCTCTCACTGGTATTTGCAGAAGTGATTGGTAGTTCTTAAATCAGTGTGATAATACGTATATTGTTTGAGTCCTTCATCATAAGTTGTGTGAACTAAAAAGTGAGAATACAAATGTTGAAACTGATCAGAAATTCACACACGGATTTACTCTGTTAACATTTACACAATATAACCTTTGTTTCTAAAGCTTCCAATAATATTTAGGTTTCATAAGAAGGGAATGTGTGTTTAATTTTTAAAGTTGCTCTCAGTGTACGGTTTCTCCCGTACTTTCTGGCTGCCTAAGGGCAATTTCTCAAAAGAGCTTGTCTGGTATGATTCTTTGTACCACTGTCAACATCTTAAAATTGCCCGTCTTAATGTTCTATCTCAAGAAGTCTTGGAAAGACTTAATTAAAACTTTCTGAATTATATTTCTATTGTCCCGTGTGATTAAGACTTCGCTGTCCTCAATCCTTTGTATCACGTCACCAAGTTTCTCTTTAACTGCTGGTGCTCTAGATTACTGCAAACAAGTATCACTTAATGGCTTATCTCTGCAAAAAAACCCATAAGGGTTGATGTGAGTGAGTCATATTCATACCACAAAATTACCTGTCATGTACAAAAAAAAAACAGGTTCCTGTTAATTGTCGACCCTGACTCATCAGTTTCTTCAAAAACAGAAAGAACTTCCACGTAACAGAAATGTATTTTCTTTTTTTTCAAGGAGGAACACGTACTCTGGTCTTGTGAGAAAAATACTTTAATAATGTCAAAAAGTTCCTGTCTGTGAGACTGTTACAGGCAGGCTGCATTCATTACCGATGGGGGTTAAAATAAATTCTCGGTTTTCTCGAGTGTGGCAGAGATGGTGTAAAAGTGCTGATCTAATCCCCGTCTCAGCACACAGGGTGTGTTCAGAAGCAGCAGAATGTTTCAGCTTTCATTATCCATTTTTACAGCTCGTCTGATCCAAGGACATATTGGTGTCTGATAGGTCTCTCTTTTTTTCTCTCCAATAAAAAGCTCTCTGCTGTCGAAGAAGAGTTACCACTCCTACTGCCTGTCAGTACTGTTTGCATGTAAGAGGTAAAAAAATGTATATAAAAAGTACAAATAGGAATGCCAGAGCTCTGAAACCCTGCTGACAGTCATGAAAATCACCCCCATTTTCTCTTCTACTTTAAAAACATCTATCAGTTCATCTTCAAGTGCACAGCAACCAAGACTTTTTTTCTACCATTATATAAGTTTTAAGTTTCTATATTTCCACTTCTCTCCCTGCGCTCACTCAAAAAAAAAAAAAAATCCATCTGAATATTTGCCACCAGAGAAGCCTCACTTTGAGCGTGTTTGTGTGGGAGCTACATCTGGAGCCTGTCTTGCAGTTCAAAACAGTCACGCTCTCCTGAGACATCCAGGCTTACATGGCCTATTAAAGTCATTCCTGATAAACTTGCGTTGTAATAAAACTGGTTTCCAAGAAAGTAAAACAACTGTGGAGATTGTTTACATTAGACGGATCTTATCATAGGAGTTTAATCCTGTGGGAAAATAAGCTTTGGCAATTTAAAAAGTATAACACACCAGACTGCACCTGGGTGTATTGCAAAAGTAACACTAGACTAGAAAATGGTGTAGCCTTAATTATTTGCATTATTGATCATTTATTAGGTTTAACTGACCTCATGTTAATGTAAGGAAGCCCTGATATTGAACTATCGATGGAGACATTTATATTCAGTTATTGATTGATGCTTTTACTTTGAATTACACTGTAAAATTAGAGAAATTGACTTTAACCCTGTTTAAGCCTGAACCATGAAAACATTACCAGAAAATTCAAGTTTGTTGTTTTTGCTTTCTTTTTTCTAAATTGATTATTTAAAAAATAATTATAAAAAGAAATTAAATTATAATTTTCATATAGGTTTTAGTTTGTATCATATTTTACATCCAGTATTTTTTGGCAATTTATTACTTAAAAAAAATTATAGTGCAATTAATTTGGGTTTTTGGAGGGAATAAAAATCACAGTGGTGATGTAGTTTTTGAGACTTCCATCAAAAATGACACATTTTGGTGTTACAGGGTTTAAAGTATTGTGATTAGCTTACAAAAACCAGTCCAGAATGTCCCAAAAGGTTGATTCTGTTCATCTGGACATAGTGTTTTCAGCGGTGAGCTCCTCACTGCCCCGTTGTTCATTCAGTGGGCTAATTTCAGTCATTGTGCAAATGTACTGTTTATAGGGTTAAGGAAACCTGCAGTCAGCTGAGACTGAAGAAGTCACTTGGATGAATCGTTTCTCCCACTGAAAACTCTACGTCCAGATGAACAGAATCAACCTTTGGAATTTACTTACCTGGATGATTAAGCATGAATTATTGTGGTTTAATAACGATGCAAATAGTCGGTTGCAGCACATTCGTAAATGAAAAACTCGACTACGTTTACTAGAAACTGTCGATGGACACACCCATATTGCCCTGGGCTGTAGGTGGAAGAGTTTCCAACAGCACTGAAGGAGCAGGTTTCACTGACTGACTGGCCAGGTCGCACCTTTTAGGACTGTGTGGCTCACTGAGCCGGGGTTTTCCCATCATAGCCTTGGAGGTTTGGTGGATTATTATTTGGGGCAAAAGGGTGTGTGTTTAATGTGCAGCGCAGGCATCAAAAACTGAAACTGAAAGTTTTTGTTGTTGTTTTTGAACATATTTTTGAGTAATGGCACACAGCGAATTACAATAACAAACACTTGAAGTATTTGGAAAGTCTGGTTGTTCTTGATTCCATCATTGCTTGGATGTTTTTGTGTTTTGTTTTTGTCGGGATTCTCGGCCTACGTCTTTGGCCAGCTTTTCACCACAGGAAGTAAAGTCTGAAAAGAGGTCAGTTACACTAACATTTTTAGTGCAGTGATCTAACAGGATGGATCACAGTAACTTAAAAGTAATGCAGACTTCTTGTGGGCCTTAATACACTATAAATGCCTTTTTTTCTTTTCTTTTCTTTTTTTCTTTTTTTACTAAAGAGCATTGTTAAAGAACACTTTTTTTTTAAGTTTGAAAAATCCTAAGTATCTGATCCATAATTTAACCTAGAAAGGCTATCAGTACTTTGAGGATCCTGACTGAAATATCAGATTTTCAAAACCCATTCTAATATTTAAAAACATCTGATATTTCAATCCCAGAAACAAATAGATTTCCCCAACATTTGTCATGTCAAGTTATTTATTTACTTGTTTACCCTCAGACCCCACTCAGCTGGCATGTTTCCAACTGTGAAGTTGCAGAGTGCCCTCTGGTGGATAAACTATGCATCGTCAACACTCGTAACATTGAAGGGTGTTTTTTCAGTCTCTTCTTTTATATCTTAATTTTCATTTATTGGCTGTTTATAAATGCCAATACCAGTGGATCAGCAAATGGTTAATATCCTCACTGATATCGGTCATGCGGTGCTACTTTGCATGCACAGAGCTAGAGCTGTCACTACAAAGTTAGTCTTCCCAGGAATACTATATTCCAGAGTAAACAAATTATGCAAACACTCTCACACTGTGCTGCTTTTGGTTGTTTTAAATTTTAAATTTTTGATTTTTTGTAGAAGTGCACACTAGTCTGTTATTAGACACTGTGTTGCATTGCTCTTCCTTATATACTGCAAAGTTACAGGAACAGGTTTTATTTATGTTTGAGCAACGACCGTGAACGTAAATGCTACAGGAGCTTCGGTTACGATGGCCTGTTAATATCTAAACTCCTTCTGTTCATGGTCACACACATGCTGGAAATCACATCCTTAAGAGTCAGAGTCCAGAGTTTACATACCTGAAAAAGTGATAATGAATCTGCTAAGTTTGAAGTTGAGCACAGTTGATCAAAGTTAGAGGCCAGCAATTCCTACTTGGACACATCAAGTAGAAAAAGCATAAGTAGAAATTCACTCATTACAAGCAAAATTTCAAAAACTAGTCCTAATGATGTTAAATGCTCTGATTTAAGTGATTGTGAATGAGTAATTAAGTGTCGAAAATTAAAGCGATTGTATGAAAATGTTAAATTAGGCAGCTGCTTCGTGCTACCTGAATTTAAATGTGAGACACAAAATTTGCAAGATTTTTCTCACACTGTTTCTCTGCTGTCTTGCATGCTGTGTAAGAGCAGCAGCTACATTTACAATTCTTCCCGTCAGACAGGCGTGTAAGGTGTACTGGCAGGCTCGACCCAGCAGTGTATGCATTTGGCTACATTATTAAATAGGAGCACCCCACAGCGGAGCAAGTTTGCTTCACCTCATTCAGAAACTGAGCTCAGCTTAGATACATTTGATAGAAAAATTCCTTCACTTTAACAAAATCAAATTGGCTCGCAGGCAGCCAACTCTATTTGATATTCACTGGATCAGTGTTTCACTACAAGCTGCACACAAACGTACCGACACCAACCTACAGCTGGAGTCTGCGTTTTGTCTGCCAAGTATGTTTTCATACCAGAGAGCTGACTCGGTATGTTCCTCTCAGATATATGTCCCAAGTGCACGCACATGATAAGAAACGTATCAGCTGGCACTCAGGCAGGCAGCAAGAATTTTGAGTAAACAGTATGTTGAGGTCATGGGATTCTATATAGTTGCTGCGTAGTTAGTTAATGTTTGTTGTCAAGGCTTTGGGAAAACGTGTGTTTTGCAAAAAAAATTTCAAGCTCAGCTAGACAAACTGTCATAGAGCCTGAGTGACACTTGCGCTCCGGTAACTGACAGGCCATCTGTCATTTAATATCTCTGAAGTGCTGACTGACTCGCTTTATATTTCTGCTCGGTCCTGTGTCAGACTTCATTTATTAGACAGCAGGTTAAATGCTTGAATTGTGGGAAGCTGACATTTTTGGCATGTTTTTAGATAAGAATAAAAATCACAATGCCTGCACTGTACAGAAGATCTGACACTGTACCATAAGACAAATACAATGAGTACTACAAATGCAAAAATTAAAAGAAAAATGTTAAAGTGGTCAGTCAAAAAGGAACTAGACTGTCAACAGCAGCCACCGTTTCTGTGCTGATAACATCAGTTCTTTTGTGTGGCCATGCTTATGTTTGTGTTGAATGAGTAAATCAGGAGCACTGCGCCTCTAATGGCCAGTGGCGATTGCACACCTTCCCCTCAGGCCCTGGGCTCGGGGCCAACCTTGGAAAGGCAGTGCTAATGACTGTCGCACAAAGGCCAAATGTCTCACAGCGAGGCAGGGAGAGATTGGCAAGATTCTCCTCGTTTGATCTCTCATTAGAGTTCAGTATGTATAATGAATCCAAGTAGCCAGAGCCATAGGTGGCCTTAGACACAGTTATCAGTGATTTTGTAGCATTTCTTAAAGCCTTTCTGACATCTATTGTGTCCAGGGTGCTGTAGATACTGATCATCTTGACTATGTTTGCTGTTTTTAGGTACTCTTATCTAAACCCTGAAGACTTCCTTGTAGACACTTGAGTTGTGGAAGTTAATTTACTCTTTTTATGCAATATTACAGATTTGCTCATTTTTCACTAAGACATTTTAGGCTTGTACTCTTTATAACAGTCTGCTGAAACTCTTTGATTGTCTGACACCCAGTGAAGCGTTGAAAAATCACCCCAGGGTCATAGATGTTTTTACTTAAGTGAATTCCAGTTTCAGAGAAACTACTTTATGGGCAGCAGGCTTCATTGAGGACCTCATTGCAAAAAGATAGGCTTTCTAGAGGTGAGTTTGCTCTTCTATTCTCTTCCTCTTCAGTGTAAGCTACTGGCTGACTGCCCAGGTCTGCGACACAGAGGAGCTGAAGTGGGCACTTTTAGAGCAGCTCCAGTGAGCACGGGGCCAAGGACAAAGGGTGTGTGCATGTGTCTCTGTGTATGTGTGTGTGCCGCACACTTTTGTTAGCGACTGGAACATGTACATTAAAAACATCCTTTTAAGTATGGTCCAGGGATCACAGGCTATAGCAGTTCATCCTCTGCTGCAGGCATGTATTGTACATATAGTCCTGTGCAAGTCTTGACCCACCCCTCAATTCTTTATACAGTTTGTTTCCAAGCAGCCAGACTTTATTTAAATTTTAAAAAAATGGGTTAAGCCGTAGTTCTCCAGGCTTTACCGCTGACCTGCGAATCATTCTTCCTCTTATGTTGCAGAGTTACAGGAATCCTGGTTTCATTTATGTTTGAACAGCTCTGAACATGACCTCTGATCGAAAGTCCTCAAATGCTACAGGAGTACTTTTTATAGGTTCCTGTTAATATCGAAACTCTTAATGTCTCTTGTCACCTGTACAAAAAAGCCAAAGAGAACACAAATTGATAGGCATGAAATAGTATTTTTGCACCAACAAGGTGTTTATTGAAAGAGCTGAAATTGTGTGCCACAAAATGTGTCCTTAAATGATTTGGGGAAACTGCACAAGTGGAGGGCAAAAGAAAAAGTAGCTGGCCTTTAAAAATATATATATATCTGTACAGTGAGAAAAGGGTGAGTATGCCACATTACACAAGAATTGGGCAGAAAATCGGTGGCATCGGGTGTTATGGAGAAATGGTTTATTTCAGATTTAAAAATTTGGCTCAAATTATTGTCAGTTTGTACGAATGGTGAGTGTCTCCACTCATTTGTACAACACGGTGGAGGCTCTGTCGTGGTTTTGGGCTGCATTTCACCCAGTGGTGTTGGGGATCCCGTCAAAAGTGATTAAATTATGAACACATTGAAGAACTATCAGATTTTGAACAACAATACAATACCATCGGGAAAGTATTTCGATTGGCAACAGCTTGACCATGATCCCAAACAAACTAACAATACAATAAAATCATACCTGGATAGAAAAACACATGAGTCATAGATTGCCCTCCCCAGAGCCCAGACTTCAACATTATTGAAGCAGTGTGGGAACATCTGGACAGAGAACAGAACAAAAGGCAGAAACATCCAAAGAAGAGCTTTGAATGTCCTTTACGAAGTCTGGAGAACTGTTCCTGAAGACTGCAAAAAAAAAGCTTGACTAAGAAAGTTCAGACTCGGTTGAAGAATAAAGGTGCTTCTTAGAATTGTACAAACTCTGTTTTTGACTTATATATTGTATTTCCATGTGTGTTTGAACATGGATGAAGTGAAGGGTGGCTCAAAACTTTTGAAAAGTACTGTACTGGGTGTGCACATAGTACAGTCAAAATGCATTCTCTTAATTGAGAACCGCAATTGAGAGGTTATAGTTGTTTATCACACCGTACTGGGTGAGAGGTAAATACCGCTGCTTATAATGAGTATTGATAAGATAATAAAAAAGTCCTTGAGGCTGATCACTTTAATAAAAAGCTTTCATGGTGTCAGCTAAAGATGGAAATATAATGAATCTGTGATCCCTGTGCTCCAGTGAGAACCACATCAGTTGCTTTGACAAATTCTCCACGTGGCTGACACTGCAACTTTGCTCTCTTGCTGTAGATGAAAGAGGCCTGACAGTTACGCAAATGTCCACAGGGTAGAATCTGTCATCAAACATGAGGTGTCGACACTTGTTGTCGTCATTGATGTTTGCGGCACTCAGATACGCAGGCCTTTAGAGAGCCAAACATGATGTAAACATGTGCCATCCCAGCTGGCACAGTGCTGCCACTTAATTCAACTACTTTTAACATAGCTGCTGAAGGTGTGGAGACAGGGCTCTAGTCTCAGGACACACCACAGACCTTTTTTTTTTTTGTGGTTAGATGAACAATGTCAGTTATGTCCCTGATATTATTACTCAATGAACTTTACTTCACTGGCACCCCTTTTTTGTTATTGGTTAGAAGGGCACTTAATATTGCAGAGCAACCATGAAGACATGGCAGATAAATGCAGTGATAAAAGCTGAATTCTCCACGTTTGTGTGCTTTTAAAGAAAAAGTGTGTTCTTTGTTTTGTTTATCATTAGAGGGCTGAGTTTACTCCTTACAGTGTGGACTTCAGGGGTGCTAAAGGCTACTATTTGCTTCTGCTTCTATAGTTTTGCTATCCTGAGGACACACACAAATGTAGGTGGACAATAAAACTAGCAGCTGTGCTGCATCTATGGATAAATATAGCTAGATGCCTGCATTCATGCAAGCACACAACCAAGCAGCGAGGACCCACAAACTCAAGAGACAACTAAAGTAACACGTTCACATTTCTTCCTGCTTGTCATTTCCCTCTTTACCTCTGGGAGAAGGGATGACAAGAGGAACAGACAGTGTGCTGGGAGCAAGAGGTCGTCTGTAAGAGGTCCCCCTGGGATCTGGGGATTCGCTTGATTTGAAAGGTTTAATGGAGTTGAACTAAAGGCAGTTGGCTGGCCGTGACACATGGCACTTCAGGGGAGAGGAGCAGGACCCAAACTGCAGTGTCAGCAACAAGGAATTATCAGAATATGCTTTTATAGAAAAAGTTTGTTTTACATCGAGTCTCAGATCTCACTATAACCTCTATGTCCAGCTGTTTGTCTGTTTTTCACCTGCCTTGACAGTCATTTGTCCAGTCCACTTTGTGGTTGTATTGGTAGGGACTTTAGCAAGTGCACTACTGAGTTTTAGGTCATTGGCTCTCATGTTTTGGCTAAAGGTTGTCCTGTGTTACCATTGTTTTCAGTAGACTTACTGCTACCTGCTACACACTGTGTGTGTGGGTGTGGTGTTTGTTTGGCGTCACAATTAAGTGCCAAACCCCTACTCTAACCCAGAGCTTGCAATCCTGTGGCTGTAGAGCTGCTGGCTTCCTGGTTTGCTTGATATGCACCTGGATTTCTGCCAAAATGAAATAAAGCTCCCTTTTTTATTTGAGCTATTTTAAAGCTAATAAAGTGCCGGGTGTTTTATTATTTATTATAAAAGTAGATTACTTTTCATTGTGATTCATTTGCACAATCAGAACCTGACCGATATAGTATTTTGGTCTATAAATTGAAAAATGCAACAAATGCATTATTGCAATGGGAATGCAGAGCTGAAGTACAAAAATGTCTGCTCTGATTGTAAAGGTTTCAGGCTCGTGCCCTAAACGAAATCTTTTAACACAGCAGCGTTAGATGCTGGCATATGTAGTTCTCCAACCAAAATATCACACAGAAGATCAACAAGCTTCAGTCACTTTGAGGGCAACATGTTCTCTGCTGGGATCAATGTGAAAAACACTGAAGTATCCTAGCCCTTGGCACCTTCCCCTCAGCTATCCTAAATCCCCACATTACCTTCTCTGTTGGTGTTCACACATGAGCAGCCTGAGTGACACTGACATTTATGGGTTTGTCCAGATAGAAACCGTGTCCGTCCCTTGGGGCTGTCCCTCTCCAATCCCGCCCCCACCCCCAACCCTCTCCGCTGCACAGTTGGAAGTATCCGACTCTGCTGCCTTCCCTCCAAGGCCCTAATATACCCTCTATCAATAAGTCAGATTGACTGAACTGCAGGCACTCAGAAAGGACTGTACACACGTCAATCCACAGTAACAGACTCCTTTTTAGGTTTTAGTTTGCGAGAGGTGGAAAGAAATCGAGGGGCCTGAATAGATGGATTTCTTTCTGCGCTGTTTTCTCTGTTTGAGTCCTCTTAAGATATGTGGATAGTAGCGAGCTTTAAATTTGCTGTAACTCCAGTGGCATGAATGACTTGCCATTTAAAATATGCCTGAGTCATAAGTGCTGCCAGAATTAATAGACCCATCCATTTGAAATTCATTTGGGCAAGGGATTGACGTGACCTTAAGTTGCTCCCATCTACCCTGCATTAACATTCACTGAGAGGGGAGAGAGCCGCTAATATGAAGTGGAAAAGATCCTAGCTGTGTGGTGTGGTGTGGTGTGGTGTGGTGTGGTGTGGTGTGGTGGGGGAGGTCTGGGTTTTTTTTTTGGTTTTTTTTCTCTTCTCTCTCCTGTGTTCTAGTGAGTGTCAGTTAGGGGAACTCGAGCAACACTGTCCTAGTATTCTGAGGCGATAGCAGCCTCCTCTCCTCTCTTCTCGCTCCTCACTGTGCGCTGTCTCCCTGGCTCTAATCAGGTGGCCATTGTGTATGGATTTACTGCCCTCAGTGCCCCCAGGAGGGAGATTTGATTTTTTTTTCCCTTTCCCCCCCTCTGCACTGACTAATCTTTCCCTCTCGCACTGTATTTTTCTGTTCTACTTCTGTCTGCCTCTCCTTGTCTTGCGTTTTCTGGGTTGTTTTTGCTGTTTGCTCTTTTCTTCCTTTACGTGATCACCCTGAATTTACCACAAGCATTTTAATGTCAATTCTCTGGCTTTTTCCATAAGAAAAATCTTGTCACGTTTCCTTCTCTCCTCCCTTGCTCTGCTGACACTTTAAGCTTCGCTTGACTGAAATAGCTCGCGCGTTTATGCAGCAATGTAGTTAATATGCATCTATTTTTGCCAAGCACTTACAGCTATATGGCAAAAGGTATTACTGACTGATTTGTTTGGTTCATTCTGTTCTGACTCATTGTTTCCTCCTTCTTCTTTTTTTCCAGCCACTCTCACTCTCCAGGCTCCATGGCAGCAGCGGTGCAAGGCAGTGAGTGGTCATGTGGGCGCTGTACTTTCTTAAATGCCGGTGCAGCACCTCGCTGTTCTATCTGTGAGGCGCCACGCCAGAAACCCGACCTCAACCAGATCCTGCGCCTCAGCAGCACTGAGGAACACCGCTGGACCTGTCCCCGCTGTACCCTCAATAACCCGCAGGGATCTGGAGCCTGCTCGGTCTGTGGCTTTGGTCCATCGCCCGCCACTCACACACCTCCTACGACCACCATAGCTGCCACTGCCAATGGTCTCCCTTCTGCGCCCACTGAGCCCCCAACACCCACGATCACTCCCACAGTGCTACTTGAGCCCCATGGACAGCATCCAGCTAAGGAGGAAGTGTTTCGACGGTCTGAGAGCAATGGTGAGGTGGGTGGGCAGGAGGGTCAGCAGGCGGGCTGGGCTTGTCCTCGGTGCACACTTCACAACACCCCTGTGGCGCTTTCATGCTCAGCCTGTGGTGGGCCTAGAAAACTGTCTCTGCCTAAAATCCCCCCAGAAGCACTGGTAGTGCCTGAGGTGCGCACACCAGTAGTGGGCTTTCCTGTTCACACAGCCGCTTCGGCCCCGCTACTGATTGACCTAACAGATGACTCCCCCCCAGCCCCGCCCTGTGATCCTCAAGAAGCTCCCCATGCATCTTCACAGGCCCTTGCCTCCACCTTTACTTCATTCTCCTCCCTCCAGAACAATCCTGTGCCTCGCAGTAGGCGAGAGGTACCGCCTCCGGGACGCCCACCGAACCCAGGAACCAACACTCCCAGCCCCACTTCCCCTTCAGCTGCCAGTGTGCCACCCCAACCTGGCCCACAGAGGCCAGCTAAGCCCAAGCACGCCCAGCCCCAGGAACCTTCTTACCCCAGCAAGCGCCTCAGTATCTTGGAGGAAGAAGAGTCTCAGCACCACCCACTGACACCCCACCTCCCTGTTGCTTCCACATCAGCCTCTACCTGGAAGTGCCCTAGCTGCTCCGTGGCCAACCAAGGCAGCTCAGCGAAGTGCGAGACCTGCAGATCGTCAAGGGGTGGTGCTGACCTCATCGACCTGGTAGGCTGTGAAACGGTACGATTTACCCCAGCAAGCCCCTCGAGCCCAGACTTTAGCACATGGGCCTGCTCTAAGTGCACCCTGCGCAACCCTACAGGTGCTCCCAAGTGCTCAGCTTGTGGTTCTTCAAAGCTGCATGGCTTCCAGGAGCAGCAGGTGCCTCTACCCCGCTGCTGTACACATTGTGGCCTCCCAGTGGGGCCTGGTACTGCATCTTGCTCCTGCACACCTTCCTCTTCTTCATCATCCTCAGGTCATAAAATACGCAAACAGGCCCGGGGCTTTCCTTCATCCTCTTCTGCTGTTGCCTCCTCTGGTTCCTCTTCGTCCTCCACCTCATCTAGCCTTCAGGAGAAGGTAGGACAGTGGAGCTGCCCAGCATGCACGCTGCTCAATGATATAAAAGCCAAGAACTGTGCAGCATGCCACACACCCCAGCAGTACCTCACCCTGCGCAAGGTGGTTAAACCTCTGAAGAGAAGGGAGAGCATGCATGTAGAGGCACGACGACGGAATGATGAGGGCGAGGCAAAGGAGCTTTGGGAGAACATAGTCAGCTTCTGCAGGGAGGTAAGAGAAAAATATTGCTGTTAGTAATTATTGAGAATTTGAGGCTGCTTCTGGAGTGTGGTTGTACAAATAACCAACTCTGGTCATTCTTTCTAGTTCCTTTGAGTTAGTCATGTCATGGGTCACCATTTTTGTTCTTACTTTGAATGCATGTGAATGTCCTGACTTTGAGACATCAAAGGCTGCTTAATTTCAATGTGTAATGCGTCAGAGGGAACACATTGCCTTTCAGAGCACAGTTCTCTCATTGTATTTCCTCTTTTCGTGCTGTCATCGTTCCCACTACTTTAATATCTCTAATTTCAGAGAAATGTCAATAGGTTTTGTTATTGCCGTGTTTCTGCTCGCTTCCTTAGCTGAGTTTTTAACGACCACACAGTGAATCTTTACCACCTAAATGAACTACGGATATGGAGAGTCTAATGTTTATAACCAGATTACCTCTGGCCCTCGGCTGCAGTGAAGTCACTTCACAGAATTCTGAAATTCTGTTTGACGACAGTGACTCTCGTGTCAGGAGGATTGCATTATTTTGGTTTGATTGTGTCTTTTGATTGCTCTGATTGTTATGTTCAAGCAGCAACGTCCAAGGCTGAAAAATGAAGCTGAGGTGGAAGTGCCAAAAACAGTTTCTGTAATGGCCACTTGAGGATGGCTCCAAAATGAGTCCATTCTAGTAAATTCTTTTATTAAATTGCCCAACTTTACAGCAGAAGTCAATCTTTTTGGCATCAAAACATGTTTTAGTCACAATAGTTGTATTGCTGTGCTTCTCCCCCCCCCCATGATTCACCAGTTTATTAGGACTCACTGTAACTGATGCATCTCCTTTGACTGACAGGTGGATGCTGTTTCAGCTTGAAGCTAGGCATCTCCTCAGCTACGAGCCCCTGAACTGGACTTGCCAACCATGTTTGTGGTGTTGGTCTCTTTAAGAGTATTTTTCTATGCAATTATTAGGCAAATATTATTTTAATCACACTAACAGCCCGTCCAAGAACACTGTAGAAGGAAAGGAAAATTTCATAATTTTGCATGTTATTCAAATCTGTCAGTGCAGAGTACCCAGTGTGTAGTCTATAGATGTAGCTTGGTAACCAAACTTGCTTTTTAGTTGAAAAAATGGCACTCCACCCTTTGATTGTCATTCTAGTTCCCAAAATCAAAAAATGGGTGATGTCCATCTTTTATAGCTTTTTTCTTTTTTTTTCTGTCCAGCTGTAGCTTAGTTTGTATTTTGGAGAGATTTTACACTGCTTAATGAAATATATTTCCTTTCACTGTGTCGGAGCAGACCTCTCAGTAAGAGATAAGAAATATCATTATGAATGTAATTTCCTTTTAAAACAAACCTAAGTACTTTAATTTTACCAAGGTCGGGACAGACAGCAAGAAGTCCTTCTATAGCACACTCAAAACAAATATCACACTGCAAAAAGTTAATTATGATGTTTTTACTTAATTGAAAAAGAACATACTTATAGTAATTATGTTTTTAAAATTCAAATTTTAATAGTGTCAAATAGCAATCCCTTTCTACCTGCTCCAGTGGCTTTCGTATGCAGTTGTCATTCGAACACTTCTTACTTTGGAGAATATCTCGACCCTCAACATAACTAGCTTAACAGGAGAGATCAGCTAGCTTCTCCGTTGTAGATGTTGTGCCAAAAAACCTCTACTTTGTGACAGGAATATTCTTTCTGGACTAAAATGACTTGATATCATTCATTTTTGAAATATGATTGACAGATTAAAGATCAACAAGTCAATTTACAACAGTTTAATTATAGGCAGTCATTTTTTGGCAAATGCTAGAAATCACTTTTTGGCATGACACCAGATGATTGATTTCGTTTGTTTTTTCTCATCCCGAGCCAAGCCTGATACCACTTATCTGTGCCGTGATGTAAGCAACCCTGACGTCTGTTCTTTGTATCAAACTGGTTCAGGCTCACTTTATTTCTGCAGTGCTCAGCCTTTAATAAGCCTGTATTATGTTATCATGGATATCTTACCCAGGCCTATCAGAAATGTTCATTTGAAACCATTTAAGACCGCCACCACCTGCTCGGTAGACCGACCTGAGTGGTCTAATTGCACCTCAGGAAAATGAGGGCATTGCAGAATTTTAGACCGTTTTGATTCGGCTAAGTTTCCAGCCGGCTTTTATTCTGTCAATTTATTTGGGTGTCAGATGTGTGCCCATTTACTACACCAGCATGACACCTATCCTGCCATGTTTACAATAGCATGAAGTGAGCCTTCGAATGCATTATTAATGCCTTCTTTGAAAGTCACAGGGCTCACTGCTGCAAGCGTGGGAGGGAAGTTGGCTCGGTAGGAAGGAAGGATATCGGAGATCCCTCATCCCCACCTTCTCCTCCTCTTCTAATTTAAGATCGTCATTTAAGCTACGCTTTCTTTTATCGTCTGTCTTTTTCTCCTCAAATATTTTACGTCTGCCCTTTCTCGAGCTCTTCAAAGTACTTCATCTCCCTTTTATCCCATCTCCTTCCATCACATCTATCCCCACATGCTCATCCTGTTCTGCTAATACCTCAAAATACACTTTCCCCTTGCCACCCACTACACCCCTCCACCCCCATTCCACCCTCTCCACACGACTGCACTCTATTCTCCACTGTAGTAGTCAGTGTGAGCCTGGATGTGTGCGTGCGCATGTGTATTTGCTAAGGTGAACGCAGGGCTGGCCTATTTTTAGCAACGGAGTTGGAGTGGAGGGGAGCACAAACGATATACTTCCCTATAGTGAACGTAATCACTGACGGCATCAACTGCTGCATCTCGGGTTCACGGGCCAAAGAGATAAAGGGGGGGTAAATTGGTAAACAAGAGGTGCTAGTCTCTCTCATCCATCTCTGTCAAGGCACAAGCACTTGCCAAGTACCAAAATGCCAGTGGTGAAAATTTAATAATGATTAAAGCTTTTGGTTTAGGCTGTAACAGGATGTGCAGTACAGTTTGACAGCAAGAATGGAGGGACCGCTTCAGAGCACCCGTTTTCTCTCTGCTGTTGGGTAACTGGACCAAACTGGAACTGGAGTTTGTTTTTGTTTTTTATAAAAAAGTATTCTCTGCTCACCTGAGTGTGGTTGCTTTCTCGTGCCTCTTTTGCTTTTTTGACTCTTCCTGATTGGTTTTGAGAGTGAGAGGTATGTGTGTGTGTGTGCATGGTGCTAACGCCTGAGAGCAGTCTGCTTACTCACTGTGCCAAACAAATAAATGCTGCTAACAGCCATCAACTTAACTTGTGAACTGTGACACACCGCATGGATTGAACTGCTTTTTGCTGTTCCCTTTCCGTGCTACGCAACAAAACCAGGCCACATTTTCGTTCTCTTTACTGCTCTTCATACTACTTAGTTGCTTAATTTTCTGCCGTATTATCAAGGACCTTCTTGCCAGGCTTGCGCTGCTTGTTACAGTATTGTGCATGGAAGGCTTTTTTTTTTCTTTTTTTTCATAAAATATGCTTTCATGATGCTAATCTTGTAGCTTGGGTATCAGAATGAGACTGACACAGCCTTGTATGGCTGCCAGTTTTGAGACTGGAAAAGATGGGAAAGCAGCTGGTTTTCCTAGCTCAGCACTGAGTTGGCTCATTGCAGTGTTTGCATGCTTGCATGTGCACAGCGATGGAAACAGAGGCGGCAAGACAGCCAGCGAGAATTATCCTGTAGAGTCCGCAACACCAGAATCCTTATTTAGGAAATTGCTTTATACGTGGTTATAATTCCTAATTTTACACTCTGCTGAAGTCAGATGTTTAAACTTTTGGTGGTTGGATTGTAGATTATTCGATATGAGGAATTAATGCTAATTCAAGGTTAATCTCAAATTAAATACACATTGCATCTTAATAGAGATGTGACGCAAGTTAAAAAGGGAAATACGATCTAAATTGCCTTTGTAAGGTGTTGGGCCTCCATTCTTTCCAAATATATATTTTTCATTTTATTTTTTTTTAATGATAACAGTGGAAAGTCTTGTATAACACGTCTAAGGAGCCTTTAAATGAAACCAAATGCTTACAAGAACAGCACAATGGGTCTGCTGCTCCTCACTGTAGGGATCCCAGTCTGTCCCAGCTGTCGTAGGGTGCTGGAGAAGTTGTCAGGTTAACGTGTAGAATCAGACAACCATTCAGACTTTACATACATGCCCACAGCCAATTAACTTAACAAGCATGTCTTTAGACTATGGAAGGATCCTATAGAGGCACAGGCAGAGCTCCACACAGAAGAGAAACATGGTTAAATGGTTGTTTTGAACCAAGAATGTAAGGATCAAACATTGATTTTCATCTTTTTGTTAATTTATCATCTGTATGATCCTCTGAGTCCAGACTGCAGTCCAGAGTGTCATATCACATTTCAGAAGCGCCTAATTAACATCACAGAGCATCATGTACACTTCAGATATGAATAGGCAAGTGGCTTTAACCTTTGAGGCGGTTTGCAGCAGATCATTCTGCTGATGATAATGTCTTTCAAATGGGTCAGGGCAAAACCCTTAAAGGTACTCACAATACAGGATGTGAGTACAACCGGATAAACCACACGCACTGCGTTCAGGACATGAAAGAATGGATAACAAACACGCAGCATAACCTGGTAGGATTTGGTAGCACAAATGCGCACATCAGTAGCAGCATTAAAGTGTGTCTGTGTAGGTTCCCTGTCCTCCAGTTTATTGTAGTCTTAAGAGATTCAAAAAAAAGAGAAAACAAATAGATTAAAGTTTTAAAAGACATTTCACCGCTATTCCAAGAGGATACGAGCTACTTTTTTCAAGCTCTTAAGACCAACATTAAAATAATTCATATAATATTGTTTTCATACTTAAAATAGAGACTATGGAACTGTAAATGCGAGGCTTTCCATACATTTCACGTGAAGTAAAAAGGAAAATGTTTCCTGTTTTACATCAAGTTCAGAGCAAAATTAATTAATCCCACAATAATATAGTGTCAGAAATGGGAAAACAAAGACAACAAAAGCTTTAAGGCTGCATTAGTAACAGCCAGCGCTCAGCTGGGGTTAGAGCAGTTTGTATGTAACAAGTCAGACTCTTTAACCCTCGGTCGCTGATCATAGTTGTCTTTCTCATGTCTGTTAACATACAGACTGTATTCTTTGAATTGCATTAGTTGGAATTTCAGGATCTGTGCGTATGCAGGGACAAAGCTTTGATCTTCACCTCTGTGTTAAATTGATATCAACCCAAAAAAGCCTTGCGATAAAAGCCTGCACATGGGTCACAACTAAACCTGTGAACTACAGAATTGATAAGCTACGTGACGACCTTGGATGGCCAGGGTGGTAAGGAAGCATTCAAGTGACTCTGTCTGCTAGCAAATGCTGCATCCAGGCTACAGAATTGGATTGTGGGGGATGGTTACCAATTGATTCGCTTCACTCTAACTGCCAGTGGGGTGCCCGCTTTACATCACCCCCCCCTCGCGATGCAACTGGCCCAGTCCACTTCTGACACGGCAGATGGGAAACTGGATAGGGGTTTGGCATGTGTGGCTGTTTGCCATCTCAGGTTTGTACAGGCGAGTTTTAGATGGGCAGATAGTGTGTCAGGTTCGGTGTCTGGATCTGTTAAAGTATCCGTGTAGTTCTACTCCTGTGTACAGTAGCGGGGCAGTGTTAGAACCCATCGTGTAATTTAAAATGCAGTGTACTCTGCAGGGGAATGTGCCAGAAAGCAAGAAGCTCCAAATGTTTGAAAGTGATTTGCATTTTTGTGCCGCATCCTGGTTAGGAGAGTACAAGATGCCACATTTGGGCTTTTACTGTGCACATAATAATCTCACGTGGAAAGAATAACGAGTAAATGTGGAAGGCAGTAATTCGCCCTCACTCATAGCAGAATCCAGGGCTTGTGTGATGGTCTGTACTGTCCTGCAAATCATGTGAAATTGTAGGATAGTTGGTTCTTTAAAAACTTGCATTAGCAGTTTGAAATGCTTTAAGTCCTCACACAAGGTCCTTTAAGAGTGATATTTTTTAAAAATGGATTTTGGAGTTTACAGATGAGGTGTTTTCATGTTCAGTAGTTTCACTCCTTTGTCTCTCTGCCTTCTTTCTCTCTGTCTTTTCCTCCTCTTTCTCAGAATTCAGTGAACTTTGTGGATGACAGTTTTCCCCCTGGACCTCGATCTGTCGGCTTCCCAGAGGGCGACAGCGTCCAGCAGCGAATCAAAAAGTGGCTGCGTCCCCACGAGATCAACTGCAGCAATTTCAAAGACCGAGGAGTCAAGTGGTCCGTGTTCCGCACGCCAAGGCCCTCGGACATCCTGCAAGGACTTCTTGGAAACTGCTGGTAAGCTGATACACCTAAACATAAGAACACACGGGACACTGATCGTTTAAGATAACCTTAAAAAAAACAAAACAAAAAAGTTGTTGATTAATGGTTTGACTGGAGACAAAATAGAATAGCAGCAGATCCTCAAAGCAACAGGAAATTTTTCATTCCGTTAGGTCTCTGTTCAGTTTCTGAGAAAGGTCAGAGGAATGCAAAGCAGACAACAGCCAACACTTCTCTGTGTGCATCTGTCAGAGTCTGCTTTCGATGTGAGCTAGAGATGGAGTGGCAGTGAAACAGTAATTGAAGAGGATTAAAGAGAGAAACTTCAAAAACAAAGCAAAAAAACAAAGGAAAGAAGGTAAGCATGAAATGAAAGGTTGAGCACAGCGGACAGATGTACAGATACATGTGACAGGGAGATTATTCACAGTAATGTGGACCTGGACACACGCTTTATCTCCCTGCCCTTGTTCTGGGTGCCCTTTGGGGTTTATGTGTGTGTATGCTGTTGTCATCCATCATCTTCCTGTAAGCATAAACGTACACACACGAACACAAAATAACAACAAAGAACAGTCAGTCAGGAAGTTGTCCCCAGTACAACTTTTCGCTTCATCACCAGCGCACACAGCTTATCAAAAATAACCCTCCCCTGAGCCGAATCCTCTCACTCGAAACAGGATGTAACCCAAATTCTTTGTCATTGGCTTCGTCTCCCCCACTCTCTCACTCTCTCGCACACGCTCACACTTGTCCTAATAAACCAACAAACAGCCCAGCTTCTGCCAGCCCAGCCAACCAGTGACGGCAAAAGAAAGTCGTGCCAGTCGCCTCTGTCCTTGAGTACGGCTGCAGTACAGGCCGACATCACAGTTCACATTATGACGCGGCTAATTGGATTTTCATTGGATTCTTTTTTTTTTTTTGCCAATTTGTATTTCATCAGTGACTGAATGGGTTGATCGGCCTTGCTCGGCTGACACTTAAACAGATGGAATATAGCTTTAGTAATGCCGCCACACAAGAGCTTCACTCTATAAAATAATGTGCGGACTGAAAGCAGCATTCCTTTTATCTTTTCAGATATTGCTGCAGTTCTGCCAGAGGCAAAAGTAGCTGCTCAGTTTGACAAATTTTTTTTACTTTTTTGCTTTTGTTGTTGATAGAAGAATCAAACTAGTGCATGTGCAGCAGTGAGTCTGCGGCATGTAGAGGCAAATACCTTTAGCTCATTGTCCCCTCCAAAAAGACCTTTCTTTGCAGAGCCATTTCATTAATAATGTTTAAAGATCTTTCTACGTTTTCTGATGAACTAATGTACACTTTAAACTCTCTTCCCTTTCAAGTTGAGTCTTCATGTCCCCAGCTGTGATTCCCCAGTGTAAAGAATTACCATTTTCCACATCTATCTGGATTTTTGATTAGCTAATTTCTCTTGCAAGTTAATTAGAGGAAGCAAGCCCGTTTGTCTTTGCTGCGGGGTCTATTAAGAGTAATGGGGAGGTAACCAGAAGGCACAGAAGCTTGACTCATCAAATGTGATTGATTTTCAATGAAGGCAAATTATGTATATATGTATAAAAAAAAGTCTTTCATAAGTGCTTGAGGCACTCTGTTCAGGAGAATGCTTTAATTCCACATTTAGACTTTAATAGCAGCTTCTCAGTTTTTTCCATTCCTTTCTAATCACATCAATTGACATTCCTAAAGCATGCCTGTCTCTTTGACTGAAGACGGCGCTCATTCAGCCATTCACTTGTCCGTCACAATCAGCTGATCATTTATGTGGTTTCTCTGCCTAATTCACATTTTCTTCGCGCCTCGTTTCAGTCGGGTCTGTCCGTCCTGATGTGACGTTTCATTTTCCAGTTCATTGAGTTTTATCGGCTCTCTAGGTTCCTGAGTGCACTCGCTGTGCTGGCAGAGCGTCCAGAGCTCGTGGAGAGGGTGATGATCACCAGGACCATTTGTCCAGAGGGGGCGTACCAGGTTCGGCTATGTAAAGACGGGACCTGGACGACGGTGCTGGTGGACGACATGTTGCCCTGCGACGACTTCGGCTACCTTCTGTTTTCCCAGGTAAGTGCAATGTAGAAAGATGTTTACGCTGATAATGTAAACAGACAAGAGGGAATTTTAGATAGACATATACAAAATAGATAAACACTCAAACAACTGTCTGAAATTTGGGGGAAATAAATATTGCAGATCTCTGTGTATTAAGTTGGGAATTCTTGCAAAAAATAACGAAAAACATGATATGTCCCATATTAATTGCTCCAGATCTCTGAAACATGAACTGACAGATCCAAGACTTTGGTAAAGGCCTTCTCATCCCAGAGTTTGACCCTGAAAACGAGTGTGTTTCGTGGGCAACTCTTAAAAAGAATTACATTCGACTTTGTGAACCCTGAAAAATAAGCCATTAATTAGTTCAAGTTAGTTGATTATGTATTTCTTATCACAAGCACATCTCAAAGGACTCCAGTGAAGAGAAGAATCTAATTAATGAACAGCCAACAATTACGGGTCAAATGAGGTACTGAATTATGCAACAAATAAAGCACAGGCAAATAAAAGCGGGCATTCATGCATGCGGGAGAGACACACTGCGACAGCGTGACACCTTATCTACACCTTATCATCACTCCAACAAACGTCATCTTTTCAAAGAAGACAAAGGAGCAAAACAAGAGGGTAGAAGTCACGCTCGGTGAGGCAGTGACCTCTGACCATGCAAGAAATGCTGGAAAAACATTGCACATGCACATAAACAGATAAAAGAGCAAATAAGAGATCCTACCTCTGTTATCAGGTTATCATTTTCATTGACCTTTAGATAGAGGAAACTAACCCAAAGACAACATCCTGCTCCCTTTCTCAGTGAGTCATACTCAGGCTGATGTTTCCTCTCTTACTTTTTCCTATCATTCCAGGCTCAGAGGAAGCAGTTATGGGTGGCGCTGATTGAGAAGGCCCTGGCCAAACTCCATGGTTCCTACTTTGCCCTGCAGGCAGGGCGTGCTATTGAGGGTCTGGCCACGCTGACTGGGGCTCCGTGTGACTCCCTCATGCTCCAGGTCAGCTCCACGAACCCGCGAGAGGAACCCATCGATACAGACCTCATCTGGGCCAAGATGCTTAGCTCCAAAGAGGCTGGGTAAGCGAGGGAGTAAAGGTGGTTCAGTTTAAAAGGAGCATATAAAGTAATAAACCTTGTTTGAAAACACTTTGAACCAATATTCTCTGATCAAAACTACAAACGGGGGGGCACTACAAAGGTGCTGAATGCCAATTTAGAGCATGTGTCCATAATAAAAGTTCTGCCAGTCATCACTTTGATACACGAGCTTTCAAAGCAACATGAGACAAATAGTGCAACTCCAAAGGGGCCATTTCATCTGTGTCCAAACTGCAGGTCCATCTGCCAGAATGATTATTTATTTTATCAAAAGCAGTGCGCTAATGAAGACTTCACTCACGTACTATGGTAAACAGAGACAAAGTTCATCACTAAAAAGGAGCATCAGTCTCAAACAGAGGCACATCAAAACTCATCAAAAATACTATTGTTTTTGTTTTCTGTAACTGTGTCTGCCCAACCTCGAGGTTAAGGTTGTAAGATTTATGTTTTTATCCCTGGTTACTGAGTAGTAAGTGCATTAGTGTCCTAATGTCATTTCTTGTCTTTTAGGTTTCTTATGGGAGCGTCTTGCGGAGGAGGCAACATGAAGGTGGACGATGCTGTTTACGAGTCGTTGGGTCTGAGGCCTCGACATGCGTATTCCATCTTGGACGTACGAGATGTCCAGGGTTACAGGTACGGGTGGACTCTGTTGTTCTGACCACGCCTCCTTATTCCAAATTTATCTTCTTAGAAATCCTTCATACACCATTAATAAACGTATCTGGGCCCTCATTAGTCAGTGTTATTATATGGTGGCTAGAACATGAACAAGCCCACGAGCCATATGTTGAGCATCACAGAATCCGGTGGCTTGCCAGTGGAGAACGGGTGCACAACAGATCTGTATGAGTGCTCTGTTTGGTGCAGCACTGGGAATCCACACAATTCCTTGCACTATGAGAAAATATGTTTCTTCTTTGTGATAATCACACACAGAAAAGTCTGGGTCAGAAACTTTGACTATCATAAATAACTGGAACATCTTATGGATTAAAAAAGCGAGTTTAGTTCTCTTGTCAAAGGAACACCTGTTCATCCTCTATTATAGCTCCGCTTGGAAAGCCTCGCCTCTCCTCTGTTCTCCAGATGCATTTTAGGAATTAAGTCATCCTTCATCATGGCGTACTGAAATTGATTTCCGGGTCACAGTCTAGAGGACGGAGGACAGAGGAGGCACAAATTAGAAAAATGAGAAAAGCCTAATGAAGGTTTCTTCCTTCTTACCTGTGAGGAAAGAAATTTGACAGTAGCCAGAAATCCCAGAAGTAATTTGCTTAAAACCCACACGCAGCCACTTTCATTTACTGCCATAAAGCAATCAGAGTGGAAGACTTGGGCTAGACTTGGCCACAGGGCTAGATCCAAAACGAGTTAGAAACCTCCTGCTAGGAGCCCCGAGGAGATAAAAAGCACTCCAGAAACAGTGAACCACATGCACTTTGTTACTTTTTTTCCTGGAAAATACAGATTCTCCAATATGTTATTCTTTTATGCCCCTTGTGTTTTCTACAGTATGGAGGAGGCAGTAAAATAAAAAGGGTTGTTAAAAAGCAGCCAGTCATCCATAAAAGGAGTAATATGACTGTGCAGAGATGGGGGTTGCTGCTTTGACTGAAAGCTGTTGTCACATTTACTGCTTGCTGAATCTGTCTCTCTCGCTGTGTCCGTTATCTTCCTGCCTCCAGGTTGCTGCGGCTGCGTAACCCTTGGGGTCGCTTCTCGTGGAACGGCAGCTGGTCGGACGAGTGGGCAGACTGGCCACAGCATCTCCGCCATGAGCTGATGGCGCATGGCAGTAGTGAGGGGGTCTTCTGGATGGAGTACACTGACTTTATAAAGTAATTATCATTAGCGCAGCACAAGTGTGATCTTTTTTTTCCCTTTTCTTTCTTTTGGTGGTCATGCTGAAATCATTTTGGTTAATCTCTCTATACCCTAGTAATGAATTCATGCAGTTATGTATAGTAAGGCTATTTTGTTGTCATTACTATCATGTTTGCTTTTTCACAGTCAGTGACTGTACCTGCTGGCATAATAGACCAGTGGCTGTGACCGCTAGGCTACACTCACAGATTTCTTGTGTTTATTCCAAACATACTCTCATTAGAAGACTTTCTGTTCGATTTACCCACCACTAGCTGCTTAGAATAGGTTGAATGACTTAAAGAGTCCTTTATCGTACCATGATGGACACACGTAATGTGTTAAACGTGATGGACTGTTTGGCAATCTCACGCCTCTGTGGATTTTACTGACCATCTGGTATTGACACCAAACTGAGTTACAGTGTTTTTGTTGTCGTTCCATTTTGCTTGCTGACAAGCGCATCATACACTGGTTTCCACAACATGTTGTTATTAAGAATTGTGGAGGGGGGGATTTGGCAGGCAGAGGCTTAGGCTTGTCATGGCTTTCAGTGTGTTTTGTCATATTAGACTAATCCTGTCACTCAGTCATACACAGCATTGATAGTGACTAGTTTTTCTCTAGCTGTGTTTTGCTGCATGCCGACATGCGCTTCTAGTTATCACATTGAAAAATAGTCACAGCTTTCATTGAAGTGTACCCATAAATGCTTTTTTCTTTGTCATATAAAAAAACAAGTGTGTACTTAAATATCGCTTTTTTTTTACTTTGATCACTCAAATCGCGTTCTTACTTCAAGTCTCATTCACCCATTTACACAGGGCTTTTTTTCCCCTTATAACCTAAGATTCACACTTTGATGCATCGGCAGCAGCTATGGGTTCACTGACTTGTCCGAGGATACAACACGCAGGCTTGAAGAGCGAGTAATCGAACCACCTTCCGATTAGTAGACGACCCACTATACCACCTAAGCCACAGCCACCCTTAACCCCCTATATATATTATAAACACCCCTGTTCTGTACTCTTCTGTTACAATAGTTGGATACTCATACTGGCCACAGTATGAAACAGTGATGAGCTCAAACCTCACGCTAGCTCTGTGTAATGTCAGTGAAACTAGATGTCCCCAATAAGGCCATCTCTGTCACACACCTCTGCTCGTGCACACAGCAACCTCATCCATCTGTTGTTTAAACCGCATAGCCCCCATGACCATGATCACCACGTTTTAAAAACTTCAACATCAGCGTTTTGGTGGCTGCTGTGTTTCCTTTTCGGTGTCAGAAGTTCCCATAATTGGATTAAAGACTGTAGTGCTAAGTTATCAGCTAAAGCTAGCTAGCTTGTTAGCGAGCTTCATTTGTAATGTGTATGGCTGCAATGCAAGGACACATATAAGCTAATTAGGGCTAAGTAATGGACTAACAGAGAAACTGGAATTTCACTTATTAAAACTGAAGTACAAACTTCTTGAAAGGTGGGTACCACAGAGAAAGCCATATTATTAGGTAATCCACTACAGAAGCTTTAGCATTATTGCTACGGTCTGTGGGGACTGCCCCTTGGTTTATGAGGAGCAGCCAATTGGTTGAAAGTCGACTTAAAGTTGAGGAGAGAGAAGTTGCTTGTTTCAGGCAGAGGGCAGAATGAGGCACAATAAAGTCATGCAAAGCAACTCTAGTGGAGCCAAAGAATAATGACGCAGAGCTGGAAATGGCTATAATGGGGCCCTTTTACAAGCAACTCAAATGGCCATAATATTTGAAGAAAACTGAACTGAATCTGAATTACAAATGTAATAAAGCTTAAATATAATCTACCATTCACCAAAAAGATATTTCATGCGTAATTGAATAAATGGACAAGACTCCACTTACATAGGAAGTTTTGTTTTTTTTAAATAACTGTCAGCAAAAAGAACTGAAGAATGGAGGAAGTTCACTACATGAGCAGCTTGACGTAGGGCTAAATTGTCTGTACAGTGCATTTGTCTCTCTGAATTTATTGCTCCTGTTGTATTATGAAGGAGGAGGGACATGAATAACAATGTGGCTGTCCTCCTGAACAACTCCAACCTGAAAAATGTGTTCAGCCTAGATGAGAATCCCATATGTCTTTGGGCTGTTTATTGTTTTCTCTGACAGGCAAATAATCTCTCAGCTTTGTACTACATGACAAACTCGCAGCCAGCATCTCCCTAGACTTGTTTTCAGTGTGAAAAAGAAAAAGCGGTCAGCTTCTCGGACAAGCAAGGCCCTTAAATCGGCCCATCAAGTAAACAACCAGGGCCGATGTTGATTATTGATAACATTCTTGGAAAGTGGCTAGACACAAAAGCGGACTAAATGCAAACAAGAGGATTCATCAGCAGACGTGTTTGTCTTTTCTGATCAAAGCTGAGTGTAAAACTTAAGCGTTCCCTCTTTTTCCTCCTCTCGCTTCTTCCTGATTGTCAAGAAGACAAAAGTAAGATGTAAGACTGTTGTCAGAGCGAGGTTAGGAAGTGATGAAACACTGAAAAACAGACTGAAAGTAAGGAAGAGAGTCTCCCGTGGGGGTGATGTCTTTGAAGAAAGAGGTCTGATATGCTAGCAAGGTAAATTGTGTTTGTACAGGGATGCCCTCAGAGGCTATGCTAACGTTAAAGAGTTGCCTGTGATGCATACAAATAATCGTAGCTCATGACAAGAGGAGATCAACCGGTCACACTGCTAGCATCTCAGAGGAACAGGCTCTTATGCAGGTCTTTTTTCTTTCTTTCTTCTTCTTCTTCTTTTTTTTTTTTAAACACGTACATTTTTTCCCCCTCCCACAGGTACTTTGACTCAGTGGACATTTGTAAGATCCACTCTGACTGGCAGGAGGTGAGACTACAAGGCTGCTTCCCCAGCAAAGCCAATGGGCCGGTCACGGTCACAGCTCTCACTGTGCTGGAGAGGACAGCACTGGAGTTTGCTCTTTTCCAGGAGGGAAGCAGGTAAATTAGACTGTAATCTAAATCTTTCAGTACCCACACATTTTTCCTCCTTGCCCTTTTTCCACCTAAGCCTCTTCCTCTTCTCTCCAGGCGCTCCGACACAGCCGACAGCCACCTGCTGGACCTGTGCATCATGGTCTTCCGCGCCTCCTTTGGTAGCGGCAACAAGCTGACTCTGGGCCGCCTAATGGCCCATAGCAAGCGAGCGGTGAAGAAATTTGTTGGCTGTGATGTTATGCTGGAGCCAGGGGAGTATGCTGTTGTCTGCTGCGCCTTCAATCACTGGCAGATGAATGTCAGCAGCACAGGGGGTCCACCCACACCCAGTAAGTGTACAGATGCATTGGTCACAGGCAGGAATTTAGTGTTCTTGCTTGTGAATGTTCGCTTAATGATGAAGGAACTCTGTTAAACATGTAGTTTTTGTCTTCATTAATTATTCTCCCCTCCTTCCCAGTCTCTAGCCCCACCAGTGGAGCAGTACGGCGGCCCAGCCAGGACTTCCCCGGCTACATCCTGGCCATTTACAGCTCTCGTCAGGTGATGGTGGAGCAGGTGGAAGCGACCGCGACCACATTGGCCGACGCGATTATTCTACTCACAGAAAACAAAGGCGAAAGACACGAGGTTAGAAACACTCATTCCAGAAAAAGAGAAGTAGTAAAGCTGCAATAATGCAAACCATATTTGTGTTACTTATCTGCAGTCAAGTGAAAAAGGTTTTCACAGAACTCTGTGGGGTCCTGTGAAAAATTAATTATACTCCATGGTTCAGTAACTATAACTTGGGGAAAAAATTGTTTTTCTATATGACTTTATCCCTTTTTTGTTGTGGAGTAATTTGTGGAGCTTGATTGTTCTTATCACTGTTACCCACAAACAGCTTCAGTTCAGAAAAAGTCTTCAAGATTCCTCCTAGTAGAATTTCATGGGGTAAAGAGTTTAGGTCTAAACCGCAGCGTTTCCATCAGTTGGAGGTCTGGACTTTGACTGGGCCATTGCAGTCATTCTGTTGTAGAGTTGCTACTGTGCTTGGGATCATTATAGCCAGTTTTGACAAAGATCTCAGAAGGATGGGCTCACATTTGACTCTAGAGTGTGTACAGTATGCAGAGGAGTTCATGGTCGACTCAGTGTCTGTAAGGTTGTCAGGTCGTGTGGCTGCACAATGAGGCCAAATGATCACCTCTCCACCAGCGTGTTTGACAGTTGTTGTAGTTTTTATGAATTGTGCTGTTGTGAATGTTAATATTTAACATGCAGACTGAGGCCTGTATATATCGCTCATGGGTGTTTTCCAGTTTCTCTGAGTATTGCATGATCGGACCTTTGGGTGAATTTGCTGGAACGTGCTCTCCTGGGAAGGGATGATCAGTTAATCAAGCACATTTGATTAGCAGCATCCTGGCTGCTACTTACCCTCTTTAGTCCTGTGGAAGCAGTAAGGATGTATTTAGTTTTTCACAAGACTGCAGAGAATCCTGTATGTAGTTGTAGGGTTTTGTCTCTCTTTGTACCCCCAATCTCCTTGTCACATGCACACAGTTTTATTGCCTTTCAGTATAATATTACGGTCCAGATGATAAGTATTTGGAAAGTTTTTCTTTTTCTTTTTTATCTCCGGGCTGCGCGCTTCAGCAAATTAATTTTGAAGTGAAAGACTACTGCCTGAACGTGTCTGTTTTAATTTAAATGTGTTGGAATAAAAATACATAAGTAGATAAAGCTTTTAACACATTGGGATAACCAAAGTAATCAGATAGTTTAGCCAACCAAAACCATCATATTTAGTAGATAGTAGCTGTGACAAAGGCTATCCCCAATGCCTTTGTCACAGCTACTATCAGCTTTTTTTATGTGGGGTCTCTCTCACTTTAGTGTGGTTTTAGCTGTTCATTAGCACTTTAACTCGTCGATGATATTCCACTTAGTCACCCTGAAGAGCCTGTTAGTGTTTTGAGAGTAGGGTAGTACAGCCGGATGCTGAACTGTCCTCTACAGATTTTGGCTGAATTTGGGCAATCCTCTGACAAGAATGCACTGACAGGTTGGAGTATTCTGTCCAGAATGCTCCAACCTACCTCACAGCATTTATCCTGTTGCGTCTAAACATCAGTAGCTCACTGTGTGCCCGGTCTATTGGCAGCCATGCTGTACAAGACCAAACCATATTAGAAGCACCTCCATCTCATCTTTGACAGATGAGATAGCTCACTTTGGGTTGTGAGCTCTTCTTTTTTACCCCTCCACTCGTTTCCTTTTTTCAGAACTTGTATAAGAGTTGTTTTTTGGTTTATTGTCCATAGAAGTTAGTTCCACAGTCCTGCATCACAGTTTTTTGGGGGTTTCTTTTGTATTTTTCCTTTGTTTTAATGTATGTGCACGCTTTCTTAAGATGGGCCCAACGTCTTCGGTTGCATTAATTCCATAAATTAGTAAATAAATGGGTTGAAAAAGTACATCTGAAACATTAAGAAACATTTAATAGTCTATTGTCCAATCACTTTGGACTATAGACCAATTTGGACAGTCTATTAAAAGGGATTTCCATATACAAATCTTTGTATATGATGCTGACCTCCTCAAGCTAAAGCACAGAGCCTGCAGAGCAAAAACAAACGGTCAGAATGGTTCATACTCATCAATCTGAGGCATCTTACACGCTTGCAAGTCCTGTTCTGCCTTCACACGTGCACGTTTGCGTGCGTTACCTCTTGCACGAGCTCGCGCACGGCCGTTCATACCCAAGGAAACAAATCCTCCTGGCTCTTCAGAACAATGCTTTCCTGAAAGCGCCTGTCACATTTGGTGAATATTTTAGAGGATGACAGAGCTTTTTAAACACTTGAGATCATCTTTGTTAAATCATTCAGCTCTTCAGAAATTCACAGCTGAGCACTCAGGAGCACATGGCAGCCAGTGCGTCAGCTGTAGCGTTTTAGCAATACAGTTAAATAAAGATTTTCAGTTATTATTAATAAATAATTTTGAGCAGTCCCGAGCTGTGAAGAAAGGAGAGCTTTGTGTTAAAAGCAGATAGAGTACAAGTATTGCCCAAAGCTATTTTTCAGACACTGGATGGCATTGCTTGTGCAATTGGACGTGACAGCAAATGACAGCAGCTAAAGTAGTTTAGCTGCACTTGTGTTTGCTTTACTACAAATGCAAGTGGCCCTAAAAGAGAGCAGCAGCCACTGAAGTGGCAGCTGAATGCAGAATGCTGTTTTTTATCATTATTATTATTATTATTGCATTTTAATACTATTAAAAACTGATTGCACAGAAGTATTTTTTCTCCATTGAAGCTACTTTGTAGTAAGCACATTTCTTCCTATTTCAAAAGCTTTTTAAGAGCATTTAAGAGTCATACTTACAGAAATGTAGCCACCCCTTTGTAGATAGTTGCCGCAATGCTCTGTAAATCTATGGAATTATAAATACTGTATATATAAACTGTACTATATGGAAGTATATTATACATACATACATACTGTATGGAAATGTAGGATTCTGTATATATACAATACTATATGTATACAATGTGGAAACATACATAATATACTTAATGAAAACATAGGATATCCTCCTATATATTGAAATATAGGATGTGTGTATACTATACTATGTGATTGCTTTATAGGATACTGTATATATACTATACTGTATTGTTACTAAATAGAAATGTAGGATACTGTGTTCTGTATTTTGCTGGCGTAGTATCAGCGGTGCTAGCTTTGCACAAGTGGTGAAATCTGAGGTTTGCATTTGGAAAACAACCCTTCTGCTTTGAAAAATGGAAAAAAAAAAGCTTGTTTCCTTGTGTGCGCTCAGGGCCGTGAGGGCATGACATGCTACTACCTGACCCACGGCTGGGCAGGTCTCATCGTGGTGGTGGAAAACCGCCACCCCAAGTACTACCTCCACGTCTCCTGTGACTGCACTGACAGCTTCAATGTGGTGTCCACACGCGGCAGCCTCAAGACCATCGACAGCGTCCCGCCTTTACACAGGTACACAAACCACTCTCTCTTTTCCTCACTTGCGCACAAAGTCAGAAAAGATAACAAGTGCACAGATTAAATTCTCCGGGAACATTTAGGTGCAGCAAATATCCACCACACTTACATGCTTATATAAACACAGTGATCCCACAGGATTAGTGCTCTGTGTTTCTTAATAAACTACCCCAGGCTGGTCTCAGCACAGTTAATATCTGCTTTTGTTTTCTGCTGGTCTCTATTGTGCTTCTCGCACTACTCCAGGCAGATAGATGCTGGGAGAATCAAGCATGCACAAGCCGTTTACATGTTATTAGTTTTCTGTTTAACAGCATGAAATCTTCCAATAAGGGAAAATTGAGGGCTTTACCTGTCACAAAGTTACAGCCCATATAATGGGAAACTGTAAAAAGTCACCATGCACGAAGCTGCTCTTGTCATTTTCTCCATCTAACAAGAACATAGTGTCACTTTGCTTGCCTAAAAAGCACCGCACTATCACAGTCTCATATTTCGCTCACTTGCTTTATACGATTCATAGGTGAAAGCATTTAGTGGCAATGCAATCATTCAAAAGAAGACCATATCCAATTCATATTCATAGAGGTGTGAGTAACACAGTCACGGGCAGCAAGCCTTTATTTCTCACCATATGTCACCATATTATCCCAGTTTGTCTTGAAAATAGAATGATTCATTGGTGCTGATTAATCAGCTTGGTTTTCTCCACGCGTAGGTTTAGCTTCTCCTTGCAGTTCTCACATCACTTCAATTCAATTAATTGAAACTCATTTTAATTATTTTGAGGACGGAGTGGGATGAAACGACTGTGGCGCTCTTGTCCGTCAGCAGCCATCGGATAACTGTTGTAGCCGTTTGTTTTGCCACTTTTCGTCGGAAATTAGAGTGTAGCTGCACTTTTTAAATTTTCTTCCATTAATGCATGATTAAATTAAATGACGCTGCACTTTTCTCCTGAATGACGAAGGAGAAATGATGCTGGAGAGTTCAACCAATTCCCCCCCTCCGGTTGTTTTCAGTCTCTTACTTTTTGTTTCATACACAAGGCGCGATTTAAGACCAGTGTGTTTGTATTCACTTTACATGCGTTTGAATGTCAACAACAATAGCTCCAAGGCTCTCTGTCTCTCCCTGCAGGCAGGTGCTGGTGGTGCTTTCTCAGCTGGAGGGAAATGCCGGCTTCTCCATCACCCACCGCCTGGCTCACCGCAAGGCAGCCCAGGCCTCCCTGGGAGACTGGACCCCCACCAAGGCCACACACAGCCCCCAGCTCACCCCGGACATTGACGGCCTGCACCGGCCCCGGCCTCTATGACCACCGCCCACTTTATCCAAGACTCACTTGCTCTAGTCCAATAAAACTGTCAGACCACTGGAAAAATCAGACAAGGTTAGGCACAGTGTGCGGAGCCCTAAAATGCAGAGAAAGATGCGTTTTTTTGCGTCTCTTTGGTCGTACATCTGAATGTGAAGCACGACGGGAGAGGGAAACGTTTAGTTGCTCTCTTCCTAACGCTCCATGGATGCTCGAGATTTTGTCCGGACCGCACATGCTCTGTCTGTCCCTTGCCAACTGGATGTGCCATTTGAGGATAAAATGAGCGACCGGGGAGTACTAAAAAAAACAAACAAACAAACAAAAAAACCCCACAATACTTCACCCCGGCACCTGACACTTAACATTCTGGACATTTTGTATAGCTGGCAGCACCTGCTGTATGTGAAACGGATGTCAGCCCTCAGTTTGGTATGCTTGGAGATGACCCTGCTTTCAATGAGCTTCAAAAAAAAAAAAAAAAAAAGCCGGGGTGAGGTGCTGAAACTACTGAGCCATTGACCGGCCCATGGACCATGAGCCAACCACCAGATCAGACACTTCCCCCTCCCTCCATGTCGTCCACCAAGACTGCTAACAAAGTGGGCAGACTTCTGGGGGGGTTATCGCCCCCATCCTCAGTGCGGTACTTTATGAGCCAAACCCCAGTGATTTTACCCACAAAACATACATGTCCTGTATTTTTACATTTTTGGGAAACATCTCAGTGTGAGTTTAACTTGTTTATACACAACCCTCATTGCCTCTTGTTCATATTTGTGTTTTTGTTTTGGGGTTTTTTGAGGTTGTAGACAAAGCCATCATTCATACAGTACTGTTCCCTCTCCGTGGCACAATCTCTAGCTCAGGACCAAACCTGTGATTTGTACAGTAAGCTGGATTGGCAGGTGGGTGGTGCCCAAGAAGCTGCAATAGCATCTTTTCACTGTTGTCTCCGCTGTTTGTGATGTTAGTGGGGTCGTGTTTGTAGAGACTGGAAGGTTTTTATCTTGTGAAATACGGAGCAGTAATGGAATCACCCGGCCTCAGTTTAGGGTCTCATCGCTGGAGGGCTTCTCGTCCACTTCACAAGGCAGTTTATATCTTTCTGTGCAAATTAAAATTTATGTGTACGGCACCTCCCCCCAGTCGTCCCCCTCCTGCATATTACATGAGTCTTACACTCGAGGTTTGTAACACCCAGCAAATTGCATCTGATCTTGTTTGGTACAGAAGGTGAGTTTAGTGTCTGTTTCCCACACTTGCACAGTTTGCCAGCATGTCAGTTTATACTATAACGTGCTTAGGGAGTACTACAGTCGCTATTGGCTGTTTGAACAGCCAGTTTGCCATGGGGGAGCTCTTAAGAGGAGCTGCCGAGTTTACTTTGGGAGGGCAGGGACCACTTTTGTTTGCTTGGGTGCAGCGCGAGCGTCTGGGCAATCCTCCCACAAGAATACACTGACAGCTTGTTAGCAACAACACAGAGTCCTCGTGAAATAACAAATTATCATTTTGTCAGACTCGGTGCACACACAGCGAGACAGGAAAGAGACCCCCGAGATGGGCTGTGACACAGAAAATAGTTCTCTCTGAGTGTGCTCGTTCAAGGGATAGCTGTTTTACGTAGGTCCTTATATATAAGGTCACGTTTTTTTTGTTTTTTTTCCCCAGTGTCAAAGCCATTACTCCTCATTCATCATGCCCTCACCATGGCAACATAGATGTCTCATCAGACAGAGGGGAACAATTAACATGGTACTATAGAGACAGGATTGAGTGGGAGACTTTTTATTTTAAAAACGATGTCTTACTGTTAATTTTGTGGTGAAATGGAGAAAAACTTGAAACCTAATAAGCAAAAATCCAGCAGCATTCATACAATTAATGATTAAGTGGGGAAAAACTGATTTTATTGTTTTTTTGGTTGTTGTTTTTTGTATCTAAATCATTTTAAATGTAAAAAACATTACAAGTTTATCATGGGTCATTTTCACTTCATATCATCTCATTTTTCTCCTTTTAGTTTTAAAATCATTGATGCTAAACGGCTGCACTGTGTCCCGATGCTTGCAGTGCAACGTTTGTTTTTAACGAAACCCAGAGCTCAAGTAACTGTAAATATGCTTTCCAAAGAAACATCAATGTGTAATGACCACTTTCAGATGTGCGTCCCCGTCTGGCCCTGTGTGCATGTGTGAGTATGTGCGGTCGCAGCCACGTAGCTGCGTCAGTCCCTGTGTCTTAATTTATTCATACAAGTGATTTGCAGCCCTGTTTTTCTGAAGCTGATGAATGACAGATAAAGGAATGTAATGAGGCTTTTACAGCTTCACTCTGAGCCCAGATGGATTGACGTGAACCTGCACTGAAACGACTGCGAAGGCACCTCAAAATCAAGCGTCACTGCTGGATCACTTTTACGTTTTACATGAGTTTTAAGTTTAGTTTGCTGGTCTTCTGTTAGGTCGTGTCCGTAGCTCTTCTGTGCTTTAGGAGCGCCCCCTGCTGCTGAATAGAAAACAACCAGAGAAGAGGTGGTCACTGACAGACCCAACCGACCCAACACGCCCCTGTTTTTTTCTTTCCTCTTTCTTTTTTGTCTCTCATTGTAAATTGTACAATTTAGACAGAAAACTGAAAACTTAAGTCAGACTAAAGATTTAAAAGCAAAAAAATGACCCTTTGAAAAAAAGAAATTAAAATATGATAGTAGATACAAAAAAGTAACCTAATGCTGAAAATAATGAACTCTGAAGAATGTGATATATATATATAAATATATATATATAGACATATAAATATATTTTATTGATCCTCTTTTTTTGGGAGCGGGGGACGTGGTATATGTGTACAAAAATATGTATGTTTAATTTTCAATCTCAGGTTCCAATGGACCAAATAAATTTTTTTTAAAAATGAAAAGGCTTTGGTGATTATTACGAAGTAGTATTTCCATTATTTATACAGATTTATTTATTTATTTTTCGTTTTTGGCACTCATAGAAATAACCTGATGCATGCACATATTTAATTTTTTTTCTGTTCAGGCTGCTGTACTTGAATAAAAAGATGAAGTCAAAGCTTTCAAGCTGCAGGGGGAAAAAGCACTGACTAATTGAAAGAGCAGTGTATTTCCATATCAAACGTGGGGTTTTTTGTTTTTTAGCATATACATTGGTTTCTTCACTTTTCACTGAGCTTCACAGATCTGTTTTCTGATGTGATTATCAGTTTCTGGCCTGTAATGTGCCTCGTTTTCATCTCTGAGCCCCCTCTCCCCTGCTGAGAGCTTCTTTTTATTTTGCTCTGAATATTTTTTAGAACATCTCTTTGGTACATAAACTACTTGAACATACAGCCTTCCTCCTCTCTCACCCCAACCCTAATTTCCTGATTTGAATCTTCACCCACCCCTCCCTTCTCTTTCTCCTTTTTCTAAAAATGACCTGCTCCCCACTCCACTCCTCACTTTTTTGGCTCCTGCACCCTCCTCCAAGGCAACCCCTCCCTGCCCAAATCATCCAGTCCCCCCCACATCCTCTTCATTTAACCTCATATGACAGGAGTCCCCAACCCTCCCACTTTGGCTCACTTTTGCAAAACTCAGCAGACACACCAGAAAGGCTCTCCGAGGTTGTGACATCCAGCATAAGGAGCTGTCAGCCACTTTCTAGAACCATCTAGGAGGAAGCCTCTTCTAATTTGGAAACGAACAAAGGTACGGCCACGGTCATATCTTCTAACATAGCCAGGGCATCTTCATCGTTAGCAGTAATACTCAGACTAGTGGAAGGTCTGTGTACACTAAAATCCAAAGTGGTCTGACCAATGAGGAGAGAAAAGTGAAAACTTGCCCTTCTCATGGGAAACCTGTTCACTTCTAAGCCCTAGCTTCCCTGCTGCTGTGCAGATACGAAATAACCAATTAGATATAATCCTCTGAGTTTAGTCTGCACACATGATTAAGGCTAAATCACCCAAATACATGGTATGAAATTGAAAAGATGCAGTATCCCCTCTGAGTGGAAGGAAACTTTTCCGGGAAAGAGGACTGCTGTGAGTAAAGACTAGGGTCTCAGTGTGAGCGGGAGAATTTATTGTGCTGTTCTCAACAGAATATTGTGTATTGCTGCAAACTGCTTGAGGTTTAGTGCGAGGGGATCGTCTTCAGCTGCTTCCAGACAGGTAGATATATTTGATCGCAAAAAGAAAACACGAGTGGGGAAATTACAGCCATACATTATCATTATTTTAAGCACAAATTCAACACTTGCTTCCAGTAAAATCTAAAGAAGGACCGAAGGAGGTATGTGAGCTAGAGATGTATGAGTGCCACCACCAGATGATCACATTTCTCGCCCATCCTGTCCAGCCAAGTAAATAAATCATTTGATATTCAACCCGCGGAGGGCACGGGATGTGAGGATTTCCATGAAGGGCAGAGGTACAATGACTCACCTCGAAGAGCACGCCTAAATAGAGCCTTGGCTTGTCTCAGATTTGTGTGAGCTTCTTGTCATGAGAGTTCTCATCAGGGCTTTCAGGTCAGCGAGTGTAACTGGGGACAAGGCTTGTGTGTTTCCTTCACAGCATTTCACATAAGTGAAAGGAAGGAATGTGTACGAGGCTGATTAATGTAAGGCCACTTTCACTGTGGCTTGGTGAAAATCTGGGTCTCAAATAGTCCAGTACACCTGCTAACCCAGTCATCATAAAACAGTCAGTGCAGTGGTAGTGTAGTGCGATGGTTGGTGGTTGGGTTGGGTAGTAAAAAATAATACTTGAGTGGCATGGAACGGTATGTATCCCTGCACCAAAGTCCCCATTTACAGCCCTGCTTCTTCTCATTTGTCAGTCTGACCACTGGCTCTGCTCTGTGTCTGTTACTAAGCAGATAACAACACACAAAATATAAACCAGCACGTTCAAACCGAAGACTAGGTGTTAATAAACCATGCAGTGCATATGTTTATATAGTTATTTAATGCTTCGTTCTTCTCCAGTAGAAAGTGTTGGCCATAAAAATGGCATCCCAGATCCCTGCACTGCCACAGTCCTACGCTCCGGGGACTGACAGCGTCTTTTCTGACCAGTCTGGCTTTTACTCTCTGGACTCCAACGTACCTGGACTCTCAAAGGTGATTCTCAACAAGCTCAACCTGAAGGACTACAGAGAATACAGGTTTCCAATTTTCATTTTTTCTTCTTTTTTTCAAACTTTCATAACACCCAGACCTGGATGGCATATATGCTTTGATTGGTTACGCTTTAGAAATTTGCACAAATTTCACATGTCCTACGTGCTCAGAAGTTGCCCTTTAATGTCACTTTAACACCTCAGATTCTTGAGCATGTGTCTTGCTTGGCAAATGATTTAGTGTCTGACTCTAATCAGGGCTGCACTCGAGGGGAAGGCTAGAGGAATCTCATTCCGCAACTACAAAGAGATGTTCCAGAGGATGGAGGAAACCTTCAAGTTCTGCGCCGGCTGTAACAAACTCCCCGAACATCTCGCCGAGGGACAGGCCCTGAAGCGCTGCGTGAAGTGAGTGCAAACTGCACCCTGTTGCGTTTGATTTACAGTATTCAGTCATTAACGCCGATTAACAATAATCGTCGTTTACAGTCTGAATATTTTCTGGAAATTAAATCTCCACTGTTCTCTGGACATTTCTGTCACCACACAGCCAGGATCTTGTTTTGATGTTGTTGTCCAATAGCTGTCATGTGTGAGGCATTACCAGCTGCCGCTGTATCAGCAACGGAATGATAAGCCACCCAAGTGTGGACAGCACTACAGAGGTGGATAATGGCCAATGGCAAATATAGCTAAGTCCCCTGACTGTGATTCATCTCTCTGCAACTCTGCAGCTTATTAAGAGCAGCTTAATGCAGTTCATATGTCACACCATCAGAGAGAGAGCTCAAGGAGAATATTGAGGGAAAAGCAGCAGAAAACACTGCAGTGCATTTTCATGAGCACCTAATTGTTTTTGTGCCTCGTTTTTCTTTCGCCCCTCCGGCTCCCTTCTCCTTTTTCGCTTCCTTTCCCGTCTCTGATTCACGCCGACTCATTCATGCTGTCGTACATGCGCGTTCCCTTGAAATTCTCAGCTGCCGCTGCCTCTAACCTCTTACCAGTAGCGAGAGGCATTTAGGCGCACAAAAAACGGAAATGCTGACAAGTTATACCCTCGAGACCTTTGACATTAGAATTACCACCAGCGTTAAAGCAGTAATGCT
The DNA here is from genome assembly GCF_001858045.2 of Oreochromis niloticus. Taxonomy (NCBI): domain Eukaryota; kingdom Metazoa; phylum Chordata; class Actinopteri; order Cichliformes; family Cichlidae; genus Oreochromis; species Oreochromis niloticus. The sequence goes on along the minus strand of NC_031973.2, from coordinate 18,435,608 downwards.
GACTTTCTAATGCCGTCCTAATCCTCATTCTTTTTCGCTTTCCTCTGTTTATTAATCTCTTGGGAAATGGTTCACACTTTAACTTTCAAGGGCACCTTGTTTTTCCTCACCCGTGTTTTGAGTCACTTCTTCTACTTATAAGCCTCTTTTGGAGAATTAGTACTCGCAAAGTGCACCGTGCTGGAACACGGTGGCTGATAAATGATTTTATGTAAATGTGGGGTGCCTCTATGGCTGCAAATGACTGCAAGGTAAAGTAATATAGTCTCCCAATGCAGCAACTGCTGCTGGCAGTCAGACCACTACTCCAACACATTGCCTCATCATCGCGCATGCTGTGTGACAACACAAAGGCCTGCATCCATACTGAGAGGTCATAAACTCCTGCTTTTACCTAGTATGCCCCTGATTTATTTATTTAGTTATTTTTTCCCCAGCAGCTGCCTAAAGTGATTCAGAATTCATCTTCAGTCTCATTAGTTTCTCACTGCACAAGAAGGTCAACATTTTGGTTCTGTATGTAAGAAGCTATTTGTGACTTGGCACAAGCAAAACATTCTAACTGGTGGCCTAGTACTTAAGAAGCTCTCTTGATATACATTACACTGCATGGAGTACTCATAAATAATCTTACTCTTTAGCTAATATTTAGCATGAAATACCTAAAAGCTTAGATAGTTTAGCGTAATACAAGATTAGAACCAGTAGGGTGACCAGATCCCAACATGCTAAATGTAAAACAAAGTGTGTGTTTTTGCAGGACAATGTAGGGCACTAATGCTGAGAGGCTTTTAGCATGATTTCATAAATCATTTCACATAAACTTCCTTTTGAGCTACAAGTTTGAAAACTGTGCAGACTTTGTGGTGACTTGCATTTTCCCACCCTGGGAGTACCGTAGGCAGCATAAGATGGTGATATAGTCACCTGTGGGAGACACAAGATGACAACCTTTGCCACTATCTTCACAGGCATTAAATAAAAGCTGGATTTTAGAAGTGTCTGTCTTGCAGTGTGGATTTTCAGAAACTAGAGACAATCAAAATCTATGGTATTGTCTCAGTAGGTGGAAAGGGAGGGAAAGGTATAAAAATGCTATGCGCTCGCACATAAAGAGGGAAACCTGCTAACCCTACTATATAGCCATGCTCACCTTCTGAGTGTGGCTTTTCTTGGCAATAGATTGGACTGTTTTGAGCTTAAATTAGGAAATCCATATACAGCCAAGTATGCAGTCCTGCAAAAGTCTAAGAACACCACATCATTGTTTTGGCTAGCTTCATTGAGCTTTTTGATATTTGTTCATGCACAGCTCTCTTATGGTCCCTCCAAAGCATTTAAGGCAGGTTGAGGTCTGGACTTTGTCTGAGCCACTGCAATACATTGGGATTTTCTTTTTCAGTCATTCTGCTGTAGATTTGATGCTAGGATTACTGTCTGGTTGCATAAATCAGGCTTTAGGTATGAGACATGGTTGACTTCATGACTCTGAGGTGCCCATTGGTGCAAAATAAGCCCAAATCATCACCCTTCCACCATCCTTGATACCTGGTGTTACGTCTTGTGGTTTGTTCAGAGACAACTTTGTAAATGTAAGCCATGCTGCTATGTTCTTTTTAGTGAGAAGATGTTTTCTCCTACCAACTATTCCAAAATAAGCCATTCAGCATTTTTCTAATTGTACTGTCATCAATATTTAAGATGCAAAATGAGACCTGTAGAGTCTGAGAAGTAGCTAAATGCAAATAGTATTTTTTTTTTCTATTTGCATTGACATTTCATGGTCTGACCTTGGGGTGAGGATGGTCGGACAACCACCCCTGAAGAGATTGCAGGATTGTGTTAAACATGCACCTGAATGCTCCAAAACAAACTGCTGAAAGTGTAAAACAGTAGAAGTATGGAGAATTACAGCTTCACAAACAGAGTAATGCTTCTGCTTACCGTCTTCTTCTTTCTCACACCTTTTCTACTCAATTTTTCACTATGTTACCATTTTTCTTCCGTTTTCCACCAGGTGTTTGAATGTGTACTACTGCACTAAGGACTGTCAAAGAAAGGACTGGGCTCAGCATAAAAAGGTTTGCAAGATATTGCGGGTGGTGGCGATTGACAGACTAGTGGAGTGGCTAATGTTCACAGGTGAGAAATTACAAGGTGGTGCTGCTGAAATGAATTCACGTCTCTATGGCTTAAATTTTCCTTTTCTGGAGAAAAAAATTATATTTCAGCCTCCTTTTTGAAAGTTGTGTCATACATATCAACACATTTGTACCCCTCCCTCACCAAAAAATGGGCTCATTGCTTCGGGACAGCAATGTGCAGTTTTCTGTATATTTATGAAGTAGATTTGATTGCTTTTATATCCTGCAACTCAGCGCTCCTAAAAATAATAACACAGAGGTTCTCTCTCTGATCGGAGTCGCTACTCCAACACACTTGAGTCGAATAATCACAACAAGCAGCCCCAAGGACCTGAGTTTGGAAGCGCTGTTTTCCTGTTATCCCCGTAAGAAAAATGGTCTAACGGCATAATGATGCCCTGAGGCAACGAACCAAAACAAGCTGTTTTAGTAAATACATGAAATCCAAATCTGTCTTTAAACAAACAACTATACTTGTTCACATATTCATGCATATACACACATTTTCTTGACATAGTTATTTCAATTTTGAACATGTATACATATGATATCAGTTTTAGCAGTAGCTAACATTGAGTTGCATGCAGAGTTAGTTCCTGAAAGGACTGTTCCACTCCCAGGTCAAAGGTCAGATCCTTTTCTACTGGTTATTTTACTTATTACAGTGACGTGTTATGAAATAAAGTAAAGTGTAGACTGTAAAGGACAGTGTAATAAACAATTATGTGGTTTGTTGCCTACCTGGGCAACTCCACGACATAGAGTCATGAGGTTTCTATCAATCTCAGATGAAAATCAAGAGAAATTACACAAAGGAAATGCCCGAAAGACAACGAGTGAGACAGAGAAGTGAAGTTTTTCTCTCCTAAATTTCTGTCATAGTTGTCCAGTGTTTTAATATCTGAGTTTAAAAGCCTCTGTGGTCCTACAAGCTTTGTAGCTCAATCATAGTATTGTACCACTGTTACAGGAGACCTCCCCATCCCTACTGAGAAGTGGTCCAAGTCAGCTGGTGAGGTGAAGAACTGGGACGACTGGCTTTCCATGCAGGGGGATCTTACACCACGCCTGAACACCGTCTTGTCCGGTGCCAACATGGCAGCCCTTTGGAAAAACGCCTCCAGGCCTCGACCGGATGACGCTGAACTGCGACAATCCTTATGGCGAATTCAGAGCGAGTTCCTCTCTCGAGTTCTCACAGTGGGCTTGGCCGTGCAGCACTTTAAACTGGACCCGCATGCCAAACCAGTCACTGTTCACCTAGTGGGGACATCTCACAATGAGACCATGGGAGCCAGACTGACCGACTTTGATGAGCTGAACCACATGTTCCCTGGTCACCAGGGCATAGAGGTGGTGATGGTTGGACCCGAGGTGGTGGACGGCCCCATCATGAGACCTCCTCTCAGGGCATTTGGCCCCAAGCAGAGAGTCTACATCAGTGCCTACAAGGCTCTTTACCATCAGTTCTGGGAGGATGTGGTGGATAAACAGGAAGCAGCCAAGCCGGACCTGGTGGTTGGATTTCATCCTGGTATGTATTTAAATACTCCCACAAGACGTCAACGAAGAGTGCAATTTTGAGAGAATTTTGAGAGTGGCCTGAATTGAAAATGAATTTAGATTAAGACCTTAATGACTGCTGCAGCTATTTTGGACTGAAGCGATGGCTTGTCTCCCTCTACGTGTGTCTGGCAGCTACTTCCTTCAGAGAACAGAGAAAGCAGGAAACCTGTAGCTCACTGGATCTGGCCCATTAATTAGTGCCAGGCCTTTATTGGGGATTTGGGTGATTAAGGGGAGCAGCTGTAAAAGAGTTTGGCTTGAGATAGCTGGAGTCAGCATAATGTTAGTAAGCTCTCCTTTTGAAGAGGTGTCTCAGTCTATCACTGCCTGCCCTCTCGTGTGCAAAGTCATTGATTTGAAGCCGTCGGGGGACAGCTACATTTAAAGCTTTTGGAGTAGAACACAAAGGGTAACTGAAAGTCTTGACACCCACTTCCCCGTTTGTGCACTTTCACTGACAACCACCTCATTAAAGCCGCACTATAACCCTACGCCCTCGTAAGCTTTTGCACCGAGCCTGTTCTTTGACCCTTTAACCTGCAAATCAGCAGTAAAGCCCCGACCCAAAATGCACCCGTAACCCTGGCTCGGTTATCGCTACAGGCTCCAGTGGAGCTAAATATACAGGAATCAGTCATCCTGAGAGTAAACTGCCTGAGAGCCTGGCTGCGTTTCATACTGCAAAGCTGGCAGAGCACTGCATTATGACACTGTTTAGGTGATAGGCGCGCAGGCAGCGTGACGAAAGGAATAAAAAAGAAGGTGTATGGGTGTGTGTGTGTGTGTGTGTGTGCTGAAGTCACAAGAGAATGAAAACCGGGGGAAAGGGAAAGCTACTAGAAAAACACATTTACAAAATAAACCGTGGAGATATTGACCTTTGAGAATAAGAGGGAGGAGGTAATGTCAGCTTTCAGAAAGGAGATTGATGTGGGATATGTAACATTACCCATACAGGGATACAACGCCCCCAAAACAGGTGCCTCATAAATGCAAAAAAACCCCATCCAGACTGCTTTTTGTTATCCGTGAAATAAACTGGATTTTCACAGCTATATAACACTTTCTTGTTGCCTGGTTTAAAAAAAAAAAGAGTCTGTTATCATTAATAATTACCATATGGCCCAAATTTACTCTGCTGCCAGGCAATTATGGCAGTGGTTACCAGTCAGGCTGGAGCCTGTCTTTGTCGCTTTGTCTCCTGGGGTATGGTTTAAACCTCTAAACGCTTACTCCGTGTTAACAGCTTTCTCGTCACGATAAGTGTAACCGCTGGGGTGTTCATATCATGGAGTGCATTAATGAAATTGAAATCGCCCTCCTCCTCCAGTTTGAGTTCCCGGGAAAGATGAGGAGCTTGATAACATGACGCCCTCTCTTTGCCACGCTGTCACATTTCTTGCGTACACCCTGGTATCTGCAAACATGTTTCTCACATGTCCACTTTCCCGTTAATGCTGAGTGAGATATAACCGCATCCTTCTCTGGGGTAAAATAATAATAATGCAAGCACAGGAAAATTCTCTTGTTTGCTCGGTTTTGTCTCACTCAGGGACACTTAAGCTGGATGGATTTACAGTATTTGCTGCCATGGCAGGCTGGAACCTCGCTAATCTGGTTGAAGGGCAAACTTTTCACCATAATACCCCACCGCCACCCCGCACCACCCCCCGCCGCTCAAAAATCTGACTTCTGATATAAACCAGAGTCTGGGGAAAGTGACATCTGTCAGTTAATATACCGGAGGATTATGCAACCAGCCCGTCCTAAATGTAGCCGGACTGCTGTGACTGTCTGTGTGACTGACTGGAGAGTATCACACATTTTCAGCTGGTGTGATGCTGAAAGATTTAACAAGCTTCCCAATGTCCAGCTAAAGCTCACAAATGAGGTCTGCTTGCTTGTGGCAAAGCTGCCGTCTTCACGTCGACACCACAGGTGTGTCGGCATCAGTGAAGCTGGATTATATAATGCTGTTTACTTCAGACCTCAATCCTGACACTGACACTGCAATACACACCTGTCAATAAACGGCTGCGGAGGAACACGACAGCCAGAGATTCCTTGGTTTATTAATGAGATTAGGTATGCCCAGAAGGGATTGTACTCAAGCTAACAAGAGAAACACATGGTTTGCTGGAGCCTAATCAAGTGTACTCTGTTCCATCTTTACCTCACTGACTAAAAGGAGACTGAGACTGACTGTTTTCTCTGTCAGTTTGTTGTTTTAATCTTGTAGCTTCCAGCTGACTCATTTTTTTTAAAAGAGTGGAGCATCTAGCAGGGATAAGATGCACATATTTACTTCACCAGGATTATATTGGAGGATGGGAAAAGATGAAAGGAAGATAGAAGTGCACTGTGGTTTTAACAGTGTAGTGGGTAACAGGCCATAAGCAAAGGTGACACTAATTATTTAACATTTCTAATAATGAACATGTTTGTGGACGTACAGCATACAGGTTCACTTGTTTGTTTTTAACTCAGGGTTCCACGCTAACCAGGGTCTGGTAGAGGGTTGGCTGCCCACTCTTCTGCTGCTCAGAGACTATAACATCCCTTCCTTCTTCACCATGTTCAGGTAAGTCATGCTCCTGTGGCTCTAATTGCTTGGATCGCATTTTATATAGCAGGCTTAATAAAACCTCTCACTCTCTTAGCTATTGAATATTTGAAATTCTTTGCGCTTGAGGGACTTCATTAACTCGTTTTGTATACCATCTGCTAACTCCGCCAGAAAAAAAAGAAAGTCAGAACTGACTGTCGGAGATTGTTGATGAACATCCAGTGCTGTGCAAAAGGTTTCATTTCTTTATGTTTTGATAGAAAGATGGGAAATAGGTTCTACATTTTATTGAGATGTGCAAACACACATGGGATTACAGTACAGAAGGCAAAAGCAGAGTTTGTATAATTTTAAGGAACTCAAATGTCAATATTTGGTGTGACCACCTTTATTCTTCAACACAGCCTGAACTCTCTAAGTCAGCTTTCTTGACATTTCTTTAAGTAGTCTTCAGGAATAGTTCTCCAGGCTTCTTGAAGGACATTCAAAGCCCTTCTTTCAATGTTGCCTTCCTTTTGTTCTGTTCTAAGTCAAGATGAGCCCACCATGCTTTAATAATGTTGCGGTCTGGGCTCTGGGGAGGCCAGTGCATGACTGTTAGTGTTTCATTGTGTGTTTTTCGATTCAGGTATGCTTTTAGGGCACTGGCAGTGTGTTTAGCATCACTAATTCTGAATCTAATGCTGAAAATAAAGCTGTTGAAGCTGTCCACATCATACGTTCGTAATTCTGTCAATACTGACAACATCTCTAACACCACTGGCTGAAGTGCAGCCATGACAGAGCCTCCACCATGCTTTACAGAAGGCTGTAGATACTCACTCTGTCGTACCTCTCTCCTGACCTCCTCTGTTTGTTGGCAATGATTTGAACCAAAGATTTCAATTTTGAATTCATCACTACATATAGGATCTGTTGCCAGTTCTTTGTCAAGAAACCTTAAGAATGGCTCCCTGACAGCCACCCTTCCACTGAGACCATTTCTGATGAGGCTTTTGTGAACAGTAGATGATCCACTGAAGGTCCAGATGCCTTATTCAGGTCATGTGTCAGGCCTTTGCTGGATTTCTTCCTATATCTTAAGGCCATAACTATCAGATTCTGTTCATCTGCTGCAGATATGCATTTTTAGAGCCTGACACTTTAGCCCAGTTTTCTGCTCTACTGCTTACCTAGCTGTCTTCATTACCTTAGGATAGTTATCCCCTAAACATTATTCCTCTATACCTGTTTCCAGTTTTGTTTTTTTGTTTCTTTACAAAGGCCAAGTAGAAGAAAAGATTAGTTTCTTTTACAGCAGGAGCTCTAAACAGAATCCCCCCTGTAGTGTATAACTGGATGAAATTGCAGAGTTCTGGTACTCCAGTCTTTCACCCTTTGTTGATGCCGTTTTGCCAAAATGTCTGTTTTCTTGTAGCCGTTGGTGTTTCTTAAGCACTCACGACTCACACGCACAATGAAACTAAACTTCAACCTAAATTTGAGTATTTTCACACCTCTTTTGTCTCCACAGTGAGATGGAGCTCAAGTACTCACTGGAGATTCTGCTGGAGCTGGAGATGCACATCAGGGATAGTGGGCCCAATCCATTCACCTCACAGAAACCAGAGCAGGTCCAAGCGTGTCCTAACAAACCCCCCGTCTACTGCAACTCTCATTACGTCAGTTTCCAGGGACTGCTTCCACAAGAAGACCTTGAGGGCCGACGTGCAGATGCTTAGAGTCCACAGTGAAACCTATGAAGGTAACTCAACGCCTTCTTTTCGGACCTGACAGATTTGCGGGTTTCCTGAAGTCCTTGGGGGACTTTCTGCAACCTGTCAGAGATGGACATAACTCTGCTGGACACTGAAGGAGTGAAGGAAAAATAATCTTCACTCCTTCCAGAGTGTCCTTTAATTCTGATATGTTTACCTAATGAGGCAGAAGCCAGCAGTAAAAGCAGTGGATCCCAGAGGTTTCTACTCTCTTCATTATGCAGGGTGACATGACTGTTGGGTATGAAGAGTCACTGTTGTACCTGTATTATGAGACCAAAATTAGCTTCATCATCACTTGACGACTTCCTGTGATTTGTTCTGCGGCATGAGCAAATTCCCAAATATCACGCTGGCTGCACATGCACATGAATTTAACACACAATCTCGAATAACGACTAAATAAATGACAGCATTATCAAAGAAGCTGAGATTCCTTTGAGATTTGTGATGGTTGTGAGTTTTTCTACTTTATCGCGTGGTTTTGTCTCTGCTTTGTTGCTCAAATTTGAGTCTTTAGTTCTTGAAAAAGAGTTCTGCTGACAGCAGAGAGTTCTACTGATGCACATTAAAGTAACATTTCTTTATTTATGCCTCTGTTTACTGTGTGTTGTCTTTTATTAAGGTTTATTATCATGTCTAATAGCATTTTTAATGGTGGTAATCACTTAAGCGTGGTAAAATATAATAAACACACCATTACTGTTCTGATTACAGGCCCAGTATTGCTGTATTGTAGTGTATTTTTTTAAACTAGGGTATTAAAGGATATTTTCACATGTGCTAAATGAAGGTCTGTATTGGCAAGTGAAATTTATTTGACAGGTACGTTTTATTTACTATGGAATAAACAACAATTACCATACATTAACCTTCACTCTCTCCTAGCCCATCTGCCTCTCTTAAAAAACATCACGAGCCCCGTTTTTCAAATAATCATAAAACAATTTATAGCCGGTCTGAAACCATCTGACACAAAACTGAATAATGCTTTTTAAAATTAACACTATTATGTTATAAAGCATGGAAAAAAGCTGAATTCTGCCCTCAGTAGATAATGGCACAGAGATCCACCGTAAAGAAAAATGTATTGTTTCAGCCTCATTCAAAATGTGGATCTGGTGTCATTTCCCCACACAACCATCTCTAACTGTTACAGAAGATTTTTTAAAAAGAGAAAATATCCAGTGAGCATCTTCTCTCTGAACAAAATGAAGTGCGTGGGGACCAGAGGAGCACATCTGGTGTCACTCCTGTCAGCTAGGAACAGAAAACTGAGGCTACACCTCACACACGCTCACTGAAATTAGACAACAGATGATTGCAAAAGCATTTCCTGGTCAGATGAGTCTCAAATGCCGCAGTCTACCTGAGCATTACTACTGACCATGTCCATTTCTTTATGACCACAGTGTACTCATCTTCTAATGATTGCTTCCAGCACGATAACACGCCATGTAGCAAAACTCAAAACATCTGAAACTGGTTTCTTGAACATGACAATTAGTTCTCTTTACTCAAATGGCCTCCACAGCCACCAGCTCGCAATCCAGTCGAGCGCTGTCAGGATGTCGACGTATAGGAGATTCTCATCATGGATGTGAAACCATCAAATCTGCAGCAACATAATGTTATTATGTTGATATGGACCAAAATCTACCTTGTTGACTCTGGAATGAAGAAATAAAGTCGATCACAGGTGTACCTAACAAAGTGACTTGTGAACATACATTAAAAACACTTCAAGCATAAAATCTAAATGACAAAAGTCTTTATTAATTTAGAATCAGCCTCTTTTGGGTCAAAATGATGCTTTCACTGTTGGAAGATACCAATAAATCTATTTGACGCCGTTTCTAGTGAGCAGGCCTGGTGGGGCGACACTGACCTCTAGTGGATAGAAGTTGTAACACAAAGCTATAAAGTCATTAAGAGGCCCAAGGCCCCATGTTTTGGACTAGCGGGAACAGTGTTTCTTTATAGCTTTGATAGGCTTTATTCTCTTTATATCATTTTATTTTCAGGGGAAAAAATTATTCAGGTTTAGGCAAAAATCTTCAAGTAGGCTTTGTGTAAATACCAGAAGTACATAATCTGGGCCAGGTTTACTATTAAAACCATGGGCAATGAATCATCTACAAAAATAATAATAAAGTAATTTGGTGAAAATATATCAAACCCATGAATTATTGCAATCGATAAATAAACAACCGTAGCACCATAAATGCAATGATAAATTAAATTTTTAGGGCGTTGTTATGTCATAAAACCTTCTTGTACTTTTATCCATTTATCTACTCATTCATTCATGCATTTTACCTCCTCATGTGAGTCTGGCTCTTGTGAAGTCAGGAATGGTCTGGAGTTGTCAGACGTTTCTAGAAGGCAGAGCACAGGTGCTATATCTGGCACTGCAGACCCCCAACAGACCGCTCACATATCATAAAAGCAGAGGAGCAGCAGCAGAGGAAGCAGCTGAAAAGCGTCTGTGTCACACTCATTTGCTCGATTCAAGATGACGGAAACTGAGAGGTAAGTGGAGTGTGTGGAGTCCAGTTTTATTAAATGTATATTTATTTTCACAGGGCACTGTGAAAGTGGCTGTGAGTGAAAGCACATGCAGGAGGAGCGGGGCCTTCACTGACAGCGTGAAGTTTGAATTGCCATTTTCAGTCTTGAAACAGTGAGGTAGTGGAAGCCTGTTTCAAGACTTTCTTTATGGGTTCACTGTATATAAAACATACCTTATATACAGTGTGTGGTTTTTCCACTTCCAAGTTGTAAACATGAAGCTTAAAGCAAAAAACACTCTTCCCACCCCACCACTGAGAAAAGAACTGAAGGTTACAGCATGAATATAAGAGTATGGTGAACACATGGCATGATATTTGTCATCTTCAGCCTCTGATCAGCTGTATCCCATTGATCTTTAATAGTTTGAATCTTCCTTTCAAGGGCTGTTCAGCAGAAGAAGGGTAAAGGCATGACTTTCCGGTCTCAAAAAGAGATGTTTGAGAAGATGGAGGAATCTTTCAAAATCTGTGCTTATTGTGAAAAGCGACCAAATGAACTTTCCAACCCACAGAACCTAAAGCGTTGCTCCAGGTAAAGAGAGAGGGAGAAAAAGCAGTGTATTCAGATTTTATCCAGTGAGTTTGTACTGCCAGTACAGACCACATCTTTTTTTTTCCCTCTCCAGGTGTCTGAATGCTTACTACTGCTGTAAAGAGTGTCAGAAGGAAGACTGGCCCAAGCACAAGACGTTTTGCTCACAGCTGCGACTGGCTGCCATCGACAGAGTCGTGGAGTGGCTTGTGTTTAAAGGTAAAGTGCAGATTCTTCCAATTATTCCAAAAAAGGAATAAAGTATCCGACATAGTGGGTAGGTTCAAATGTCTGATTTAGCAGATTTTTTCCACTACATGCCGTGTCTGACCCAACCCCAGAGGGAAACTGGGGGTTTTGTGTGAATGTGTAAACTGCTATATTTTCTACAATATTATGCTAAAGTAATAACGTGCATTTAAAACAAAAAATGAACAAACCGTTTTAACCTTGCTCAAACTGCCAGTTTTATTTGTCTTTAGGAGACCTTCCATTTCCTACAGAAAAATGGTCCAAGCCCCAGTCTGAGGTCAAGGGTTTCGACGACTGGCTCGCCATGCAGGGAGACCTCACGGCACGCCTCGATCCCATTTTAAATGGAAAAAACATGAACGACTTGTGGACCAACGCTGGTCGGCCTCGGCCAGATGATGACGATGTGAAGCAGTCGCTGTGGAGGGTTTGCAGCGAGTTCTTCTCCAGGCCGCTGACAATAGCCTGGGGGATGAGACTGTTCGGACTAAACCCTTTATCCAAACCTCTCACCATTCACCTGGTGGGAGCAGGCCACACTGAGACTCTGTCAGCCAGACTGACCGACTACGATGAGCTGAACAACATGTTCCCCGGACACCAGGGGATCGAAATAGTCATGGTGGGGCCCGAGGTGGTGGACGGCCCTGTCGTGAGGCCTCCCCTCAGAGCTTTTGGACCCAAACAGAGAGTCTACATCAGCGCCTACAAAGGCCTCTACCATCAGTTCTGGGAGGAGCTGGTGGAGAAAGAGGAGGCAGCCAAGCCAGATCTGGTGGTTGGATTTCATCCTGGTGAGATTTTTTTTTCTCCCTTATATTAACACATAATAGTGTGTATGTTTCTTACTGAACAATAAAAAGTTAGATCTTATTCATTATTTGGTTTTCTTTCCTTCCTATTTTAAATGTATTTATTTATTTTTATTAAGGATTTGATGCCAGCCAAGGTCTGGACGAGGGTTGGCTGCCAACTCTCCTGCTTCTCAGAGATTATGAAATTCCTTCTCTCTTCACTGCTCTCACGTGAGTGACATTTTGACCTTATTACATTTATATTTAGTTTTCAGGTTCTTTAACTTTTCTGGTTACATTTCTGTTTTATGATATTTTATTGCTAAAGGGAAACATTGTGATTGACACTCCATTATTTTACTTCAGATATGAAGTTACTGCTGTCTAGAATAGTTAAAATGAGCTCAGCTTCTTTCAACTACTACGTTAAAGTTCTGTTTACATGTTAATTCATCAATAATAATCAAAGATAGTACATCATTAAAAACAGACTAAGAAAACCTTGGCTGTTCTACATGATGAGGACTTTTAATAGTATTTTTATAGCATGCTAAAGCTACTTAAAGCTACAGTGTGTAGGATAACAAGCCTCATTTGTTTACTGGGAGTAAGAATATTCCTAGCGGTGTGTATTTAGGGATAAGATTACTCACCATCACAGTCAGCAGCTGAAACTGCTGCAGTCAAACCCAGCAAGTTCAAGAGTAATGCCAAACTTTAGATCTTTAGAATTAAATTCAGAATACATCTTCAGTATTTGGATTATTAAGAATTAAGGAGCAGCTTTTTCATCTTTTTTTACAAGGCCAATGAGCAATCTTGGCCTTGTATAAGCTTAGTGAGTGGGAATATGCACCTGTAGCTTTGGAGAACTACTCATTCAAACAGATCTTTAACGGACTGATGCTGATGATATGGGACAATGGAAAAAAGAAGTGCTCTGCGCATCGCTGGAAAGGCACAGCCCTCGCGCCCTGTGAGGAACACCGGGTCATTTGCATTTACAGGCGCTGATGCTGATACAGGCAGACAGTGAGAATACCTCAGCTGTACAGGCGTGGCAGAATAAACAAGTGATCTGTGAGCAAAACCCTGAGAAACTAACTCTGGGGAAATGAGAAGATCCTGCGTTAAGTGGCGTCATGTGGGATCTTCAGTTTAATAAGCTATACTGTAACACTCATTTTTACATTCTAATCAGGTGACATGCTTGTCAGTTTCATTATTGTATTATACATTATATCTCACAAGTGCACAGCAGTCAGCCAAGCCTAAACTTTCTGCTGCTTTGCTCTTGTATCACTGAGAGCTAATGTGCCCATTTGCCATGCTTTGCTGCGTGTAATGTCTGCTGATAATGTCTGCTTGTGCTCCGTCTGCAGTGAGACAGAGATGACCTACTCTTTGCAAATTCTGCTGGAGCTGGAAATGGACATGAAAGGAAGTGGAGCCAGCCCTTTTGCATCACTAAAGCCAGAAGTTGTGGACTCATGTGCCAACAAACCTCCGGTCTACTGCAACTCCCACTACTTCTGTTTTCAGGGTCTGCTGGAGACGGTGGAGTTTGAGGAACCAGAGGATGCCTGAATAAGGCAGCGTGCTGACTCTTACAGCTCTGGGACTGTAAAGTTTTGTTTAGTTTTGTTTAGTTAAAAAAATACTACTTAATGTGTACATTTGCTTAATAGGCTCTGCCTGATGGCTACTTACTATGCAATGTCCCTGCTGCATTTGCATTCTCACTATCTCAGTTTGAGCGCATTCAGCAGCCACGATGGTGAGATTTGAATATACTGCCCGAGATGTATTATTGTGTGTACAGGGTAAAATGTTATAGTAATAGTTTGCTGTCTTCTGTGGGTTTAATCTTTTATGAGCAAATATGGCCTCTTTTTCATCTGCTGTTACAATAACCATGATGTGATAAAAGTAACTTTTCATTAATGTTGTCACCTTGTGCTTTTTAATTAAAAAGGACAATATGTCAAAAGTTTTTCAGGCACTAAATTTATTATGTTTGCAACATCTTAAAACAAAATCACTCAATCAGTTTCCTCTAGGGGGAGGAAATGAAACGTGCGGCACATTTGTAGCAAGAACGAAGCATAAAAAAGTCATGTGTGTAACATAAAAACCCCCCAAACTGTATTCATACGTACAAAGATAGATTTTAAATAGATGATTGTCACAACCAGGAATGATCACAATAGTGGGCACAGTCAGGAATATATGATAAATAGCAGGTCAGAGCTTGACATGATTATGAATACTATATAATATTGACACAAAACTGACTCGGGCCTCGTTTCAAATGCTCATTTCAAATACTCATTGGGCATTTCAGCTTGATTGATTAATTAACAGGACAAAACATAACAGAGCAATATTCAAATACTCAATTTTATAATGGTAATAATACAGAAACTATAAAAACAGAAATTATCATCCACATTCATGGTATTAAACTTTGTAGAGCTTATCTGTCAAGCTACCCAACAATGATATCCTGATATCCGGAAGTGCTGATGCAGATTAAACACAAGTGTGTTATAGCCATATGCTTTAGTCTCTTTACATGGACCTAAATATACCAGTTTCAGAAAGCATTATAGAAACCCAAAAAAGAGATTTTAACCCCTTTTTTTGGTGTTTGTTAACCTGAAGTACAACTTAAAAGAATTTTGAATGACAAAGAAAGGCACCAGTTTATGAGCGTTTAAAGCCACAGATACCAAGCAGAGTGAAAATGAGGTCCAGTACGAATAGAATGAGATTGACATAGGTGAAAAAGGCAACCATGAACTGAATGGCCCATATGCAATAGCTGGGTGGACAGTCGTTGGGGCGAGGGTTGTGTCTGAACATAAAAATGGGCCACATGATAGCAGTAAATACATAGAGCACAACGGAGATAACCAGGAATATAAAGACAAACCTGTCCAGATTAAAAGGCAAGCAATTCTTGAGTTTCTTGAGGATGTTGGTGGCAATGATTATAGGGATAATGGGAAATGGAATGGCATATGCTATAACACACAAGATCAGAGGGACGGAGTCTCTGTAACCGGTCAGGGACACAAAAATCATGCAGCTCACGAAAGCCTCCATAACTTTCATGAATCCAGGTAGGGCGGACAGGTAGCTCCCCTTACTCTTGTCGAAGATCTTGTCCTTCACCACTTCGAGTATGTAGACGATGGCGGACAAGAAAGCAAATACGCTCACTATCCACCCGTGCAGGCACGTCCGGCAGATGTAGAAATTGGCATAGAAAATAGCAACGCTGACGGTCATGAGCGCTGAGGACATGGCCATCCCTGTGGTGAAATCCTTCCAGTCCATGCAAAGTACGAGCAGTATGTCAAGCTTGAACATCTCAACGATGGTGATGATGAGGGTCATGATGGGACAGAAAGACCAGGCAAACATGGCGTAGTTCCAGTAGGTATGGCTGCTCCCTCCTCTGAAGGCACTTATGACAAATGTAACCACACACAGTAACATCTGAGCCATGTGCAGCCCTCCTCGCCCGGACATCAGAGTGGAAGGAGTGAACACAGTCTGCGACACTGTGTTCTTAATATCATCAAGTATTCCCATCTCTTTAAACTGAACCGAACAGCTGTTAAAATACCTGCGTAACCTATGTCTGAGCTCCCAGGTTGCTCTGAGCACCCACCGAGGTATGTTTGATCTATGCTTTCCGTTGCTTCACAGCCCTGTTTTTCTATGCAATCTTTTATTGCCTTCATATTTTGCATAACTTTCTGGGACTGATCTCAGTGTAGTGATAAATGTCTGTCACAGCTCATGGAAAGGATATGAAAAGTTACAGAATGTCAACAGTATGTGAAACCATGGTTTCCCAGAGAACAGTGTTTGGAATCATTAGTGTGTACTAACTCTCAATATATTCTGGGTCTTTTTTAACCAAAATTATTCAAAAAGGCGCAGTGTAACATCATACAATAAAAGGCCAGCAGAAGATGCACAAAATGCAAAGGCAAGGTGCCAAATGGCATCTTTTAAACATCATCAGGCGTGCTCTGTCCCATCTGTGAGGCAGAACAACCACCCACGAAGCAGCAGCTCGGGGATGACGTCACACATACAGTGGCTTGCAAAAGTATTCGGCCCCCTTGAACTTTTCCACATTTTGTCACATTACAGCCACAAACATGAATCAATGTTATTGGAATTCCACATGAAAGACCAATACAAAGTGGTGCACACGTGAGAAGTGGAACGAAAATCATACATGATTCCAAACATTTTTTACAAATAATTAACTGCAAAGTGGGCTGTGCCTAATTATTCAGCCCCCTGAGTCAATACTTTGTAGAACCACCTTTTGCTGCAATTACAGCTGCCAGTCTTTTAGGGTATGTCTCTACCAGCTTTGCACATCTACAGACTGAAATTCTTGCCCATTCTTCTTTGCAAAACAGCTCCACAACTGCCCTGTGACGGCCTCAGAGGTTGTCTAAGAGAATATTGGGAGCAACAACACCATGAAGTCCAAAGAACACACCAGACAGGTCAGGGACAAAGTTATTGAGAAATTTAAAGCAGGCTTAGGCTACAAAAAGATTTCCCAAGCCTTGAACATCCCACGGAGCACTGTTCAAGCCATCATTCAGAAGTGGAAGGAGTATGGCACAACTGTAAACCTACCAAGACAAGGCCGTCCACCTAAACTCACAGGCCGAACAAGGAGAGCGCTGATCAGAAATGCAGCCAAGAGGCCCATGGTGACTCTGAATGAGCTGCAGAGATCTACAGCTGAGGTGGGGAAATCTGTCCATAGGACAACTATTAGTCGTGCACTGCACAAAGTTGGCCTTTATGGAAGAGTGGCAAGAAGAAAGCCATTGTTAACAGAAAACTATAAGAAGTCCCGTTTGCAGTTTGCCACAAGCCATGTGGGGGACACAGCAAACATGCGGAAGAAGGTGCTCTGGTCAGATGAGACCAAAGTGGAACTTTTTGGCCAAAATGCAAAACGCTATGTGTGGCAGAAAACTAACACTGCACATCACTCTGAACACACCATCCCCACTGTCAAATATGGGGGTGGCAGCATCATGCTCTGGGGGTGCTTCTCTTCAGCAGGGACAGGGAAGCTGGTCAGAGTTGATGGGAAGATGGATGCAGCCAAATACAGGGCAAACTTGGAAGAAAACCTCTTGGAGTCTGCAAAAGACTTGAGACGGGGGCGGAGGTTCACCTTCCAGCAGGACAACGACCCTAAACATAAAGCCAGGGCAACAATGGAATGGTTTAAAACAAAACATATCCATGTGTTAGAATGGCCCAGTCAAAGTCCAGATCTAAATCCAATCGAGAATCTGTGGCAAGATCTGAAAACTGCTGTTCACAAACGCTGTCCATCTAATCTGACTGAGCTGGAGCTGTTTTGCAAAGAAGAATGGGCAAGGATTTCAGTCTGTAGATGTGCAAAGCTGGTAGAGACATACCCTAAAAGACTGGCAGCTGTAATTTCAGCAAAAGGTGGTTCTACAAAGTATTGACTCAGGGGGCTGAATAATTACGCACAGCCCACTTTGCAGTTACTTATTTGTAAAAAATGTTTGGAATCATGTATGATTTTCATTCCACTTCTCACGTGTACACCACTTTGTATTGGTCTTTCACGTGGAATTCCAATAAAATTGATTCATGTTTGTGGCTGTAATGTGACAAAATGTGGGAAAGTTCAAGGGGGCCGAATACTTTTGCAAGCCACTGTATGGGTCCTCTGTAGGACCCATATCAATCTCGAAAATCCCGGATGCCCCAGACAGAACGTGAAAAGTGGAAATGTCTGGGGAAAAAAGGATGGCTGGTCACCCTAGTTTAGTTTAGTGTAGTGTAGTTTAGTTTAGTTTAGACCCAGAGAAAAACCACACTTTTCCTGTGGAGGCAATGTAATCTGAGGAGCTGTCCAGTCAGCACTTAGCTTTGGCTCAAATTGATGCAGAAGACACTGCCAGTGCCAAAGTGCCTTTTGACTTTGCTTCATGTGATCTGTTTGTTTGTGACCACTTAGGCTTTCTCTGAGGAGAATCTATGAATTGCTTTGTTGACCAGCCTCTGCTGTGTTTGTTCTTGTGTTAGTTAGTAGTAGCAGCCTGGCACTTACTTTAAGATCAATCATTAATAAAAACCTTTTGTTTTTGCTCGTCATTGTGACTCACTGTCTCCTTTTCAAGACACTTTTGTTACTTCTCCACATATCCTGGGCTTAAGGGAACATAACTCTTGGCCCACCTGGTGGTCAAGATGAAAGCATGGCAATTCAGAGATTCCAGACCCTGGAACAGATGAGAAAAAGACTTGTTTATGGTCCAGGTCAAACATGTTTGAAATGCTTCAAACATGTGGGTAAGAAAAGCTTTTTCTTACCTACAAATAAAGCATGCGCCGCATTTCTATTTGGCAGTTTATAGTAGGAGTCACAATGGCACAGTATCAGCAGTAAAAGAAGATATATTTAATCAAGTTATTTTGTTGGTTTCATATCCAAAGAAACTCAAAATAATAATAATAATAATAATAATCCTCAGACTATGATTTCATGTAGACTTCATACAGATCCCCGTGCAGTTTATCCATGAAAATTGTCTGTGCAAACCTGTAATTACTGATCCTTATTCCAGTGTTATGAACATATGTCAGCACTAAGTTTGGGTCCATATCTTCTGCCTAATTTACCGCCTCCTTCTCTCGATTCCCTATCTACGTGCTCATGTGCAGCCTTGTTTATTGCTTCTCAGGATCTGCTTTCAATCCTCTAACTCCCCGGTTTCCTGTTAACAAGGTAAGGTTAAGAATGAAGAGCTCAGGGCAGCTGAGGTACAGTTTGAACAGTTCATCTGACACTGATGGATTAATGTTCCTAAGAAGTAACGTAGTTGAAGAGAACTCAAAAATAAAAATAAAACATATTATGATGAGGTAAAAAAAAGTATATAGTTCATTATATGTACACTTGTTTACTGCCTTATCATATGATAAAATTTACAGGCATGATATGCTGAAATGTTAGATTTTTAAAGCAAGTAGTCCACATGTATTCAAGCATATTGGTTAAAGAATCTGTGCAATTCTTTTGAGTCTCATTTTAATGGAAACCTCTCAAATAACAGCAAAAATCTGACTTGTGCAATATGTTAAGCATGTGTGTAACAATAATATTTTGTTGGGAGAGGAAAGAAAGGAGAGTATAGAGAAGGGGAAAAGAGAGAAGAGAAGAGAGAGAGTATAGAGAAGGGGGAAAATTCCTGGAAGGAGAAGACAGATGTTAATGACATGCAGTGGTTGCAGCACTGAAGGACAAGATTGAGGAAGGGGCCAGAGAAACCTATAGAATCCCACAGTGTTTGTGACATTACATACTGTCTTCTGCTAACCGCAGTTAGTGCTAGCCGTCATAGTTATTAGAAGAACTACTCATCGGATCATCTCTGTCAGTACCACGCCACCCGGACCACTTACCTCTCCTTTGCTAGTCCTCCACCTGTTACTCTGCTTGTCTTCCTTTTGCTTCTCTGCAGTGGTAGTCCTCAGCTCAACTGTCATTAAAGGTGTGGCTCTTGTTGTTATTGCAGTTGGTTCTGGCCCTCTTATTTGACGTCTCCAAGATGTTTTCATCTGGCTTCCTCTTACTTGGCGAGATGGAATTCTGTGTCCTGTAGCCACTGGTTGAGCAGGATGGACCTGTAGAATAGTGTTTTTTCTTCTGGTCATGATCTGACCTTTCATGTTGGTACAGTGTTTTTCTGTGCACATCTTTCCAATCGGTCTTTTTTCTTTTAAGCTCTGGGTCACTCATATCCTTTTTTTTATCTACTTCCAGATGCTTTCTTTCACACAGTGCTTTCATTGGAATTGTCTCAGCCATTTTACTCTGACTGGGCCTGATGAGGTTGGGGCTGTTCCTCTGAGCTGAAGGGGGAGGACGGTTTTGGCTGTGGGGGCTCACTATAGTGTTTTTCTATGCGTTGCAGAGGGAGGGAAGTTCCTTTGGGCAGATTGTCTGGTGTCAGAGGTGGGCTGGTGTGGAGACTCTG
This sequence comes from Oreochromis niloticus, assembly GCF_001858045.2. NCBI lineage: Eukaryota > Metazoa > Chordata > Actinopteri > Cichliformes > Cichlidae > Oreochromis > Oreochromis niloticus. The sequence continues at coordinate 18,415,352 of NC_031973.2, read as the reverse complement.
TCCTGCTATCTGACGTCTCTTTCTTCTTTGTCCTTAAGTATGTGTTCATAGCAGGACTCAACGTAGGAGCTACACTGGTGCAAGCATGCAACGTGGCGCATTTTTGTAAACGCATGGTCCAGCACCTGATCAGGTGTCATTCGGTTTTTTTGGATCGAGTGAAGCAAGTGCTTTACCATTTCAACAAACATCAGGATATCACACCTTTTTGCAGTTGTACCTGCATAATCCTGATCCTCGATGAGGTAGATATGTAAGAGGCCATCCAGAGAATGCAACTTTATACCTCTTTTGTCAACAAACTGAATCCCAAACTCCTGGAAATATTGTTCAGTTGTCTTGAGTTTCCAGTGGTAGATGTTGTTGGAATGTAACTTTCTGCAGAAAAACTTGGCAGTCTTTTGCCCACAGTTTAACATTTTCTCTAGGAGTTGTCCTTGGGTCTCCGTTATGTATCGTAGCATGGCATATTCACTGTATCCAGGGTACAGCAATTAACCAGTGTACAGAGTCACAGCCATGCATCCCAGAGACGATACAAAGTAGGGGAGACCGGGGATAGTTGTAACGTGGGTCAGTTGTAACACTTCCAATTTCTCCAATCAGGGCTAAGTTTCAAATGATGTGATTCATCCTGTACATGCCCAATTCAGTTGTACTATCACATGGGAAAAATCAGCACATTTTGTCAAACACAGACAATTTAAGAGGAAAAAAAGTAATTTGTATGCCAAAAAGTAAGTTTTTTTTTTTTTTTTAACTTTATTTCAATTTCTAATAGCATTATCTGCTTTGCAGTTAAACTCATCAAACTTAAATTATGTTATTTGTATGCCTATGGGGATATATTCTGTGTAGGTATTTAGTGCTAATGTTTTAGCTGTTGGCTGTAATCTTAGCTAGTTCATGGCTATAGGAGTCTGGGTCAGTTGTAACAGCAACAGTCTGGGTTAGTTGTAACAATAATGCAAATGTTACAACTTACCACACTATTACTTTAACTTATATTAAACAAGTTGGGGCAACGACATCAGCAGAGAGAGGTTCACTGGTCGCCTTTGTATATGTGGTTAATGCCATTGGCAACACAATTCCTCCACTGTTTGTGTTCCCACGCATACATTATGCAGACCACTGTGTCAGAGGTGGACCAGTAGGAAGTATTGGTAGTGGATATAAATCAGGATGGGTGCAAGAAACAGATTTCCTCGTCTTTCTGAAGCACTTTGCAAACCACACCAAGGTAAGCCATGAAAAAAGTAATAGTGATGCTGGTGCACAACTACATTTTTTCAGCTTCATTGTTATGTTCAAAAGTTGGTGCAAGAGTTGAAGGTTATAATGCCCACTGAGCCAATGAGGCCAAACTCAAGGAAGACCAACCAAAATTAATGAAATATTCAGTTGCAGAAAATTCCATAATTTGTCTTTTTTGGGGGGTTGGAATATGTTCAAAAGCTAGATTTCTGCATTCTGTCACACACACACATAGCTACATAAATGGCTCTAAGTGCATTCATGTGTTGAATAAAAAAGATTACATGTTAATGTTTTGTCAGTACCCTTATTTCATTGTGTTACATTTCACCCCAGGATATGTTACAACTAACCCAGACTATGGGGTTAATTGTAACATTTCACTCTTTGTGTTTGAGACCATACCATGCAATGAGTAATTGTGCTGCAGAGAAAATAGCTGCACTATTTAATAGCAGAGACATGTAAATACTTTGCATTACATTTTGAATCCACTACCTCAAAAATGTTACAACTATCCCCGGTCTCCCCTATGTATGGCTTTCCCCCATGTCCGGGGAAAAGAGGACGGTTGGTCACCCTAGTTAGGTGTGTATTGGCTATGACAAAAATAATAAAATATGTTCGGATTTAATGTTTTTAACTTTAATTTTGACTTTGATTGGTAGATTTTGTTTCGGGTGACATATAACCATCACATTTACGGTTCCTTTATCAACGTTTCTGCACGGACCAATTTAATGTGACCCCTCCTCGCCGTTTTATGTGCTACTGTTTTATGTGCTGCCCTCAAGATATAATAATTCTTAAAAAACAAACAGATATTTACACTTTATTTACAAAGAACGCAGATTCCTCAGTCTGTTGATGGGATTTTTATTGGGCAGCCGGCCCGTTTTTGTTAGCATTTGTTTATAGGGGGAGGGTAAATAGAAAGCGCAATAGGAAGTTGTTGTCAGCGTTACCACTGCAGTCAGTACTAGTTAGAAATATGTGCTCCCTGTTGTCTTTTAAAGCCGTAAACCTTTGAAAATAACTCTGGAGGAGGCCGTCGCATTGTTGGAACTCTATTTAGTTGTCATGATAATTTCATTTTCGTGGGCTGTTTATTTTATATTCGTGTCGAAGCCGGTGCTGGGGAAAAATTAGCTAGCGTAACGATAGAAATGGGTCGATGACAGAGACTGCAGCGGAAGAGTTTGACCGAACGAAGCAGCGAGATGGATTTCTCTAAATTCCTGGACGATGATTTCGACGTGAAGGACTGGGTGAATGGTGCCTTCAAGGTGGTGCAGAAGGACGCGCCGGGGAAGGCGGACGCACACGCTGCTACACTGGTCATGAAGCTGCAGCTTTTCATCCAGGAAGTCAACAATGCTATCGAGGGTCAGTACTTTGAATTGACAATTGCGTCTTTAGAGGTTGTCCTCACTGTTGTAATTTGCCTTTATGATCTACACTGTTAACTTAGTAAACTACGTCCCGTTTACAGATAATGCAGTATGCTACAAGAACATTTCTGCTGCATTTATTGCATTAATATAAACGGCAAAGTCAGTTTTGTAAATACTTCTGTAAAACCAATACAATTCAGCTGCCCTAGAATCCTCTGAAAAGGACCATAACCACGTGACCATTTGTCTTTGTTGTCTTTAAGGATTATGGTTTGTGCATTTGGAAATTGCATGCTGTATGAAACCTTCTGATGACAAATTAAAGGAAAACCTGAAAAACCCTGGAAAACAGAAATAGTCATGGTGTCCCCATCAGCAGGGCATAAGTGAGCACTGAATGGCTTTAGGTGTAGGAAAATTATATGAATCATCTACTGTGGCCTTTACATTCACCAGATCTCTACCTGGACGAACACCTATGAGAAAATGATTTGTTAGACGTGATCAGAAGACATAATGAGAAATTGTCTTTGAGAAAATGTATGTTCTGTTCATACAGCAGTTTAAGAGTTTGTGTCTAGATCAGAGTTGTCAGAGGTAGCATAAAATCTGTACTTGTTAATTTATTACATTTAATAGTTGTTTCTTGCTTATAAAGATCTCTGTCTATAATGAATAATACATGAAAGCGATAAACAAACAGTTAAATGACATAAAAATTAAATTTGTTTTCACTATTGACTATAGAAATTTCTGTTAATTACCAGAAACTTTCTGTTGAAAAATTCAGGTCAGTCTGGCCAATAAACTACCAGAACATTTTCTGGTTTTCTTCTACCTTTATTTCTTCAATTCAGTTTTAGCGCCAAATCACAACAACAGTCACCTCAAGGCACTTTATATTGTAAGATAGATCCTACAGTAATACATACAAAGAAAAACCTAACAACCATATGACCCCCCAATGAGCAAACACTTTGGCGACAGTGGGAAGGAAAAACTCCCTTTTAACAGGAAGAAACCTCTGGCAGAACCAGGCTCAGGGAGGGACAGCAATGTGCTGTGACCGGTTGAAAGAATGAAGCCAGGATAAAAGACAAGCTGTGGAAGAGAGCCAGAGATGAATAAAAAGTATGATTCAGTATGATGAGGTCTGTTTAAGCCCTAATTATTATTATTGTTATTGTTAACTTTTATTTAATCAGGAAAGATATAAACTATTGAGATTAAAAATGTCTTTTCAGTTGTTGACACATTTCTTACACTTCCCACAGAAGCTTTTCTTTATCATGTAGGAAAAACTAACAAATACTGTTGAAATTTGATTTCTTTTTCTATGACATCTCAGCTAAATATGTAAAACTTCTTTTCACTAACATAAAGGGATGTTTACAGTTTACTGAGTTTAAAGAGTTGGTGGGTCTCTACATTAAGATATCAAGCGCCTTGGCATTTGTATTTATACTGTGTACCAGTGCTGCATGGATAAAATTGTGTTGAATTTAACTATGACATGTTAAAAAGTTAGAGTTGTGTTTTAATTTGTTGTGTAGAGAGCAGTAACCAAGCCCTTCAAAATATGCCCCGAGTGCTGAGAGATGTGGAGGCTTTGAAACAGGAGGCCTCGTTTCTAAAGGAGCAAATGGTCATGGTTAAAGAGGACATCAAGAAATTTGAGCAGGAGACAGTGCAGTCCATGCAGGTGTGTGCACAGTTCCAACACTTACTTGTAGTCTATTCAGGATTTAAATGTGATATAGTGCATTAGGAGAACATGTATACAATTGTTTGACATACTTTGTATATTGTGTTTTTTAAATAATTTGCTTAATAGTAAGCATTATAATACTGAAAGTCTAGCACTGGACTCAAATGTGCACAGTACTCCGTACTTCTGAGGCTTGAACTGTATGTTGCATGCATCTTTTCCACCAGGTCCTGGTGGAGATAGATCAGGTGAAGAGTCGAATGCAGCTGGCAGCTGAAGCGTTGCAGGAAGCAGACAAATGGAGCACACTGAGTGCAGACATTGAGGAGACCTTCAAAACACAGGTATGGAAGGAAGAATCTGCCACAGAGCTTTTCTTGGTTTGTTTCTGCCTGCCTTGCTGCTTACCAATTATGAACTGATGTGACTCACACTGGCTCATATGCGTGTTAGAGATCAGAATATTGGAGCACTTTAATCTTGTTATTTAATCTAACTTTCTGAGCGTACTGAACACATCCTGTAAACTGATCCACTGTAGAGTCAAACCTCTTCCAAGGCACTGGATGGGTAATGTGTAATTACAATGTTATTGTAATTAGCTTTTTATCCTTTAAAAGCTAATTATTTAATATTACGCTATTGTGCAGATGTTGACGGTAACAATAGTAATCATGTTTTCCTTTTTTCAGGACTTTAAAGTAATTTCTTCTAAGCTAACCAGCATGCAAAACAGTCTGGCCATGCTAGTGGACACACCAGACTACTCTGATAAGTGTGTTCACCTGGAGGCTTTGAAAAACAGACTGGAGGCCATGGCCAGCCCACAGATAGTAGCAACGTTTAATTCCATGTCTGTAGGTAAGAACCCCAGAGAAAGTCTTGTTTCTTGAATTTATTCAACCTTTGCTGTTTTTGTTTGCTGTAGTTTGCTTACACTGTACAAACATTACATGCTTTTGCCTCTCTGCAGACCAAGCCAAGCTGTTTGTTAAAGTCTTCACAGAGATCGACAGAATGCCGCAGCTTCTTGCGTACTACTACAAGTGTCACAAGGTAGCCACCACTGCATTTCTGTGGCCTATAAATCTCCACAAAGCCATATTCTAATATATTTGCATCTGCGCATGACTGTCTGTTTTGCTGCTCTCAGGGCCAGTTGCTGAGTATATGGCAGGATGTCTCCCAGAGCGAGCTCAGTCTGAATCAGCAGCTGTCTGAATTCTACGACACCTTGCTCTCCACTTGGCACGGCCAGATACAGTGGAGCAGCCAGGTGAGATGGACTGCAGTACCAAGATTGACACCTGATGGGTTTTACTTTGCTAACACGGTGTAGTGCTAAAATTTTTTTATCTTGGATCCACACAGGTGTTCAAGAACCCTTATGAAGTGGTGACAGTGTTGTTGATACAGTCTCTGGGGGCCATGGTGCCATCCATACCTGTGTGCTTGAGCACGACCATGGAGCGGGCAGCCCAAGAGGAGCGTCTGGGGACTCTGCTGGAGCTCCATCACACCACGTCCACCTTTGGACACAACCTTGAAGCAGCCATGCTGCCACACCTGGGTATGCACCTGAACCATATGTGTAAATACTGCTCATGGAAGATGACAACATAAAGTGTTCTCTTCATGTTTGGTCTTATTTCTGCCGCAGGTGAACATAACCTCCTGAAGCTGAGTGAGCTGGTCTGTGCGCTGTATGATCCCTATAAATCTTATCAGCTACAGTATGGAGATCTGGAGGAAGCTCACCTCCTCATCCAGATCAGCGCCGTGCCTTTGGTTAGAACAAACCAGAAACTGAACCATTGAAATAACCAGAATTTTTGCAGTAATTACTTGTAGTCTGATCTTTATCCATGTCATAATTATACACATATGATCTGACTGAACTAAAAACACAAAGAGTTGTGAACCTGTTTGCTAACAACCTGTCCAAGTTGTCAGAGTCAGGTGTTCAAGTTACTGAGAGATTTAAAGTGTCGTTGTGCCCCTCCCGGTATTCAAACAAAGTTTGCTTGCTGATAGTCTGCTGTTCTCTAGAAAGACTGGTAGGACCTATCATCTGTGAAAACAAGTTTCAGTTCTCCTTAGAACAGATGCATGAAGTCAGAAGCTAAATGGGTGTTTAAAAAGAATCCACCCAAAAACTGTTTACAGATGAATGAAAGTCACGACTGTTCCTAAGTTCCATGTGATGAGGATTACAGGAGCAGTGCATCATGTAAAACTGAACGAGGTTAGAAAAAAAGCATAAAGGGAAAAAGCGAGCAACAGCTGCAGAACTCCTCCAGCACAATTATTTTGAGGACTTTGTATTGTTTTGCTGCAAATAATAAGTTTTGAAGGAAACGAGGCACTAAACACCACCATCACTGGAGCGTTTATTAAATCTTCTCACAAATGACAAAATTAATTAAATATCAATTTGCATATCTGACTTTTAATTTGCATAATTTTGCTACATCTGGCATTTTTGTGCAATTTATTCAGGCTTTTAAGGAAAACATAGATCACACGGATGATGTAGAAATCTCAAAAAACTCGTTGTTACAGGGTTAAGATGTTAAGATTCATGATCTAAAAATATGTTTGTATGTAGAAGTGTGCACAGCCTCCACTGACACTAATATAGTCAGCCTAATATTCCATTTTGTCCTGTTTCATACACTTCACTGCAGGAACACGGGGAGGTAATTGATTGCGTAGAAGAGTTGAGCCACTCGGTAGGCAAGTTGTTTGGCCTGGCTAGTGCTGCTGTGGACCGCTGTGTCAGACTGACTGATGGACTTGCAGTGTGTGGCCTCCTCAAAGCTCTCAAAGCCCTCTTCACCAAGTAAAGAGCCTCTACTCACACTCACATACGCCACATACTGCATGGATTGCTACAGCATGCGTTTTATCTCTAGATATAGTTTGTCTGATTTTAACATTACTGTAGATGATTCACCAGCTGTGACGTGGTGCTGATTCTAGGTATGTGTCAGACTTTTCCACAACACTCCAGTCGATCAGGAAGAAGTGTAAGCTTGAAGACACACCAAGTTCATCAGTTTTCCAGGAGGACTGGACGGCTTTCCAGAACTCAGTCAGGTTATTGCCCCCCCCTTTTTTAAACCCCCCCCCCCCCTTTTGTTATAATTCACTTGGATTGCAAATTATTGCATGAAAAAAGCTCTGTGTTCTTACTTTAAAAAACCATATTGTTGTTTGCAGGATCATTTCCACATGCGGAGAGTTGCTTAGACAATGTGGGGCCTTTGAACAACAGCTGTCAAACAAGTAAGTGAATCTTTAGGCTGAATATTTTCACCTGATACCATCATCTCATCTGACAGTGAGCACACTGTCAAGAAGCTGATCTGGGATTTTAAAGAAAATGTCTACTTTGTGATCTGTCCCATAGGATCCTGGCCACGGCAGGTAAGTACCTGTCGGAGTCGTACAGCCCACGCAGCCTGGCAGGCATCCAGGAGGCCACCTCCACAGAAAGGAAGAGCGCCACCAAAAACCCTTGGCAGGAATACAACTACCTTCAGAGGGGAAATGCGGCTGAATACAACAATCTGATGGAACTTCTTTACTCGTTAAAGGTGTGGTAGTTTTCTGAATTGAACCCTTACACTTGGTTTATCAGGGTCCTTCTGTAGCTGTTCTTCTTACCCGACACTTTCTCCTATTTCTGTTTGTCTCTTGCAGGAGAAGGGCACAGGTAACTCCAGCTTGTTAGCAGAGCCTAGGACAGCTCTGACCAGACTCAATCAGCAGGCTAACCAGCTGGCCTTTGACTCGGTCTTCATGCAGATCAAGCACCAGCTCTGCCTCGTCTCCAAGATGGAGGTGTCAAGTTTCTGCGTTATTTAATTTCAAATAAGGATCAAGATGATTTGAGTGCATGTGTGCTGAAAGCTTTTGGATTGAGTTTGCGCACTCGAGTGGTGGATGTGCCGTATCCGTTTAATCTGTTTGATTTGTGCTTCTTGTTTAAGAGTCGAGAATCACCTGGTCTTGGAGAGAGCTACACGGAGGACCTGCCTAATTTCAGCCTGTCACCACAAGAGTACATCACTAATGTTAGTGAGCTTTCATTTGAATATAAGTCATAGCTGATATGATCATACTGTGCTGTGCAGAGAAGTATAAATAAACAGGATACAGTGGCATTTGTACATATTTACAGAGACCATATGACTTTTCCCTCCACATAGATAGGACAGTACCTGATGTCTCTCCCACTCCACTTGGAGCCTTTTGTGACACAAGAGGATCCGGCTTTAGAGATGGCCTTACATGCTGGGAAGTTGCCTTTCCCTCCAGAGCAAGGTTACTGAAATTATCCCCCTCCATTTTCCCCAGAAAGTCAAAGACGCGTCAAATATCTCTGACAACTCAACTCATTTGAAAAGGAGATGTCTTGTAATCTGGTGCCCTTCCCAAACACCTCCTCCTTCTGTTTCAGGTGACGAGCTTACTGAGTTGGACAACACAGCAGACTACTGGTTGGGCTCCATTGCTCGGGCAACCATGCAGACCTACTGTGATGCCATTTTACTGATCCCCCAGCTGAGCACTCATTCCACTAAACAACTGGCCACGGATATCGGTACAGTAACTAAAATGCGGGACAGATGACGTACTCATTCTCATGGGGATCAATTGAAATTCATGATAGCCCGAAATGATATCTGAACATTTGTGTTTCTGCTCCACAGACTATCTGAGTAACGTGATGGACGCTCTGGGCCTGCAGCCGTCTCGCAGCCTGCAAAATATCGTAACTCTGCTTAGGACTAAACCACAAGACTACAGACAGACCGCCAAGCTGTTGCCTCGACGACTGACGTCCACCATCGCTGCACTTCGGGGCATCGACTACTAAGAGAAAAGCAAAAGGACTCGATAGGTAGCGTGGCTCCTAGGGCGGCCCCGGGGACTTCCTGCGTTGTAAACAAACAGAAGAATGTGATGTTAATATCAGCTGGTTTACATGTTACAGTTCGCCTAATATCATAGTGACTAATCTCACTGACAGCTGCAGCATTTAAAGACGCTTGTGTCTAAATATGGCATTTATGGGGTGAGATTCAAATAAGGGCAGGTCTGACCTTTTTTTTTTATTTTAATTTTTTTAACTGATTAATGTTTGTGAGTTTGAAATGATGTCTCACCAGTGACGATGCCTTCAAGTGAAACCAAAAGGGGAATGTGTCTTGACTTGTCATTTTTCACTTCTGCATTTATAAGATGGGGGCAGCTTCAGAGCATTTAAATCTACTTAAACAAGTCTGTCATGCTAATGAATAAATCGTAATTATTAAATTATATTTAGGTAATAATAGTAACAAACTTTATTCATTTCTGGTAATTTAACTTTGAAAATAAGGGAGGAAGTGATCTGTCTCTGTTGAGGTTGTGGGTGGGCCGAACTGGTGACATGGTTAATATTTTTACATGCAGTATGGTGGAAGTGTGTATATAAAACATGGACGTGAACACTATAGTATGGCTATGTGTGTTATTTTAATTCAGCGGACTGAATCAAGCGCTGAATGAGGATCCCTCAGTGGTAAACTGTCTGTTGCGTTGTATGTTCCACTTCCTACCTTTAAGACATGAAAATTGGCATGTCTGTCACGTTAATTGTCAGGGGACTCGAGTAGGCAAAGAAGGCTTTGCTGTAAAATCTTCACACATTTAAACTACTGAAAATGTGGGCGAATCAGGTCGGACAGTTTTGCAGTTGTCCCTTATCGCAGCAGGAGATGGAGTGTGCAGCTGTGGGCTCATGCTACAGTTACATAAAGGAAAATGGTGGCTGGAGACTGTGGCAAGACCCAAATTAGTGTGACCCTGTGATATGAAATTGCGGTCTGGTTGCTTTTGCATCTGAGACGCTGTCAGTTGCCATCTTCGAATCGGTCTGCAATAAGTTTGTGAGTGAATGAGGTACACAATGACAACTCTATGAAATTCAGAGTCCACCCAGGACCTTAAATTTGAAACACAAATGTCTCAACCTTGCTTTTATATAATACAACTGAGTAATGGAAACCTCAGGGACATGTTGAGCTAATCAGTACAGACTCACTCAGGTTGTTTGCAGTATGTTGGCAATCTGTCTGCGTTTATAAATTAAAGGACAGTTATTTGCAAACCTTTGCCAATCTGTCTGAGACTGATTGCAGTCAGTCCACTTTGGATTGCAAGCAGTTGCACATCTATCCAAGTGGGAGGCAACCAATAACCAAATAATTGTGGTCCTGTGACCAGTTGGTCCCACACACTTACTTGCAGTCAATCACTAAATGTGAGAAAATGAAACCCACTCAATTTTTTTTCTTTAAGGAGCTCCCCACAGATATTAGTAGTCTAGTGTGACTGAGTCGTTAGGGAGAATTGCTCTACTTTGGGTGCAGCCATCTCCCCAACCAGCTGCCAGATGGCTACATCCTTCGATCCTGGTTCAACCAAATATGTCTTCCTGCTAAAGAGAAGTTCTTCCTCCCCTCCGTTGCCAAATGCTTGCTCACAGGGGATCATCTTATTGTTGGGTAGCTGTGAATATTGTGGGGCCTTTACCTTACAACATCAACTGCCTTGAAACGACTGTTGTCTTGAACTGTCACTAGGCCCATATAAGTAAAATAAATTCTAATTAATCTGACTTTTCCACGATTTCCCGACATCCCAGTGACCCAGCAATAGCCTACTATATCGGGAAACATCAGCTGATAATGAAAATAACTGTGTTGTGTCTTTTGTGTAGCTACTGTAGAACAATTCATAGCAACTGGCAACATTTTTACATAATTTATTTGTTTGTTCGTTTTTTAATTTAATTTTTTATGTATTTTTTTTGCAACAATTCCTTTGTTGTCGTTTTCCCCCAGCTATAAGTTCAGCTGCAAATAATGTAAAATAATGTGAACGAGTAATATATTACCATTGCTACCGGATTGGTTGGGATCGGCGTCCGCGCTGTCCACAAACGGGGACGGAGCATCATCACATGCCGCTGTACCTACTCTCCTCCAACATGGACCAGTGTTTGGCCCTGACGTCAGCCGTTACCGCCCTGCCTGCAGTATCGGTGCCCACAGATGATGATGGTGGTGATGGAGACGGGAGAAGCGGCCTCGCCGTGAATCTCATTCGGAGGCGGAATTAAGGCGCACGAATCGGACAAGTATTTAAACAAAAAACGGGACAACAAACTTTCAGATGGGGAAACGGGAACGTCCGCTTCACGGGTTTGGCGCAGGGAGAGATGCCCCGCAGCAGCCAAACGCGAGGGAGCGGCGCGCTGTGTTGCTCCGGTCGGGGGTTCCTCAGTTTGGCAGCGCGCCCGTGGAGGCGATTTAGGGAAGACGTTCACTTGGTTCACATCTCCGACCCGCCAGTTCTCAACGTCAGCGCGGATTCGATGGCCGGGGTCAGAAGAAATACCTTTAAAAGGGTGGAGCTGCGGTTCGTTTAATAATAAATGATGAGGAATTCCGCTCGTCACTCTCAGACTAATTGCGAGAAGTGGATTTGATGTTTATGTGTGCCTGACACTGATACCCGAGCCCCCACAGCGCCGTGCTTTCTTTTTCCTTTTCCAGCACTCTAACAAAGACACGGGTGATGATATGTCACCATTTGAAATGACGATGGCTGCTGGCGGGTGCGGGACTACCCCAGGCTTTCACGTAAAGCGCCCTGATAGCGGCTCTCCGCGGAGGCAGTTTATGCAATCCGACGCAGTGTTGCAAGTGGGCTGATGATTTGATGCTGTACTCTGCTGTCTTCTTATGATATGATCCCAAGAACTGCCAGGCCTTTACGTTTCAGTGAAATATGCTCAGGCCTCCCGTAAAGCACCACAGAGCGAGGGAGCTGTCAGTGCGCGGGCACGGGGTGTTTCTCTGAAAAGTGGGGGCCCTCTCTGTAATTAAGGTGTGAAATCGGAGGGGCAGAGAGAGAGAAAAAGCAATCATGTCGAAAGTTGTGAGTAACAAGGAGAAAAAATCCTTCAGCAAAAAGCTGTTCCGGAGGAGCTCGGTGCGCTCCGTGGGGAGCTTTATGAGCAGAGTTCTCCGGACTCTCTCGACTCTGTCTCATTTTGGCACCGACGAGCAGGCCGCCGAGGATGAGACCGACGAGGCAACTTTGCTCCCCAACACTACTGGGGGATCACTCCCGTCGGATGACAGCGACTGCGGGGGTTTCCCCTTCGGGGACAAGGTGCCTGGTGTCGCCGGGCTCAAGAACCACGGCAACACCTGCTTCATGAACGCTATCTTGCAGTGCCTGAGCAACACGGAGCTCTTTGCTGAGTACCTTGCTTTGGAGCAGTTCAAAGGTGGAGAGACGACAGGCAACAACGACAAGGCCAAGTCCAACGGGGTGCTGGTGCAGAAGAAGGGGGGAGGCCAGCAGCAGCCGGAGACAGGGGAGGTAACCGAGCAGCTGTCCGGACTGGTTCGGGCTCTGTGGACCTTCGAGTATACACCTCAGCATAGCAGAGACTTTAAGGTAGGTCTTGGAGACCCATATAAAGACCCTCGCTTGGTGTGGGTCTGCACAAGTTTGACAAACAAGCAGAAAGTGTCCAGAAGACACTAGATTTAAGTTGTGTTTCTATTTTATTTTGTAATATTTTTTATTGCATTGAGCTCCAAATTCAACAGTCATCCATGTGGTTTGATTAGAGATGAACTTATGGGACAACCAGCTGAACCTTAGTCCAAGTTTATGCCTCTTAAGTGCAACTAAGTGAACTTGAGCAACAAACTGAGTCCTGCTTTTTCAGTTGTTGCCTACAAATCATTGTGTTTTTATGTTCTCTAAACTTACATGGTTTGAAGATAAATCTGAGTGTGAACTCCTTAAATATCACAAAGATGATTAGTTTTATATTTTAGATATGCCACTTTTAATTTCTGCCTTTGATCCAGGTGTAATTGTCATACACGGGGCAGCCATATATGCACTTTACAAGCAGTAAAGTGTTTATAGTAGAATCCCAGTGATCCGCGAAAAGTCAGTGTTTATAGGACTAACACTTCTTCCTTGTAAATGAAACAGAATCTTGAGGGGAGCTGTATTAAAGCTGACTGTATCAGCTTTTTGCTTCCAGCCTTGTCTGTTTTTTCATTGTCATCTCTTAAATCTGCGTCCCAGCGTTGAAAAGTTTGCCTGTCACGATCACAAAGGTTTGCTCTTGCACAACAAAAGATGTGTTTTCTCACTCATGATGTGTTCTTGAAAAGTTCAATACAAAATGGAGAGAGACTAAACAGAACTGAGCCATACAGCACATTCTTTGTTCTTGACAATGTTACTATTTCTGTCTATTTCTTCTGCTTTAGTTGTCAGTCAAACTGCAAACAGTCCAGCTGGATATAGATTATTTTCATCAGCATCAGAAGCATTAAACATGTTGAACTAGACAAGGATACATGGGTGAATAGAACCTTAAAAAACAGAACAAAACTATGTATGAAATTTGCAGCATAAAAGTGTTTTCTAGTAACATTAGTAACACTTCCAACTGGTGCTTTTAAAAGTGTCATTTCATAGATATTTGGGAGAACACATACACACACACACACAGTACAAATGAATCTCTTCAAATGTCTAAAAAATACTATTACAACCTTAAATGCTGCAAACTGGACTTTAGCAAAGCAAACTTTGTTGTGGTTTGTGTACATTAAAGATGGACATTTGCTAATTTTCCGCCTCTTTTCTCAAACCACAATCTGAGCCTAAACTGGAAGCACTTAAAGACCATTAGGGAGATTTAATAAGAACACAAGGGAATTATCTTACAATCCATTTTCTCTCAGAAGCCGCTGGTTTGAGGATTTGGTTGTAGTACACTACCTAAGCTATCAAAGACTTTGCACAAGTCTGCACTTCTGCACATCTCATCTTAAGATGAGATTTTATTTGTCCAAAGAGTTTGGAAGTTCCTTCGTTATAGCAGCTGAACATTAAGTGAAACACACTAAAAAGACCTAACAAAATTACTTACAAAGTAGAATTGGTGTATAGCTCAAAAATTAAATACAATATCACAAAACAAATATCTTAAGTTAAAAAAATAAATACAATTATATAACATTTATATATAAGTATAAATAAAAGTGTATTAAATATCTCAAATGTATAAAAATATCCAATCCAACAAAGAAAAATGAAACAGAATTAAACTAAATGTAGATAAATGCATAAATATCAGATGACATTGAAGTGGCTTCCTGTAACAGGATCAAGTGTCAAATCCAATGCAGTCACTGTAAACACAGTGTAAAGTGTTGTGACAGTGCCAACAAGAGACATTCAGCATTTGTAACCCCCCCCCCAACAAAACAAAATAAAACAAATTCTATGATAATAATACTGATATGATATTTTTTAAAGCCCGTACTGATACTGATATTTGGTGATCTAAAAATCCAATACGTCATATTTTTTCCTTTCAGACACATGAAATATGAACAGCTTTGCATGACATTCATCATGTGTAGCTTTTTATGGGCAGTTACTATGATAATATTTGCCTAATAAGCAAAGTTCTCCAGTTCAAATCTGGGAGAAGATGCAAATCCCAAATCAACCAAAAAAGTAACAAAAACAAAAAATATGGAAAACCATGCGGGGCTATCTGCTGTGGCAACGACTTGTGAATATGGGAGCAGCCAAAAGTAGCTTCTCCTACTAAGATAATTAAAAAAAACAAACAAACTTTTTTTACTGTTACAATTACAATTTTTTTTTTTACAATTTTATGAGTGTTGCTAACAGAGAAGTTGCAGAGTGCCCTCTGGTGGATAAACTACTATTTCTCCTGTTTCTCCTCCTAGCTCTTTTTAAAAAAAAACCTTTTTATTTTTTCTTTATCAGGTGTTATAAATGCACATACAGATATATTGGCTAATATCAGGCTGTAGTTGCTGAAACATCGTGCACCTTTTAAATACACGGGAAACAGTTATATTTTTGCTGTGTGGTGGTTTCATTCATTTTATGCCACATTTACTTAACACTTATTTAATCCTTTCAAGCTCAACCTGCTAATTGAAATTTAAGTTGAACTGCAAGTTCAGCTAAAATCCTTGTCAAATGTACTGCAAAGGTACAAAAAAAGTCAGTAAGAGTCACGCAAAAGTGTTTGAGTGCACAGCCTGGGAAAACAGTTTGTCCTTCCTGGCACTGGGGATTTTTGCAGTGCATTGTTGGTGTCGCTGGTTTTTAATTTAGATTTTAAACTCTGCATCGCAGACCAGAGGTTTGGGGTATGAAATGTGAGGGCACTTATTTGGCAGAAAAAAGCCAACAACTCAGGCTAATGATGCATTATGAGAAAGATATCACAGCTTTAATGCAGTGCCTCATTTAATATTACTTTTTAAATGATAGCACCAACTGATGAATTCAAAATGAAGTTACACAGGCTGAGCATCAGTATCAAGCCACTTTCATACTGATTGGTTATTGGTCTGTCAGCAAAAAACACGGCATAAACCAATGGCAGTGGCCAGTTTTTATCAGCTAGACGATGACAAAGAGTGCGATGAACAATAAAAGACTTTGAAACAGTTCAGCCATTGTTTTTATATCGCACAATGAAGAAAACGGGGATTGACGACTAAAGCCAAATACAGTGGCACTCAGGACAATCAGGACAGTTGGTATTGGCTTAGAATTTCACATTTTGTGCATCCCTAGCTTTGCCCTCTGGGAATAACAATCCCATTTTATGCACAGTGTCTTGTCTGTTGTTAACCAAAAATACACACAGCATAGCAGTTTATGGTTCTATTTTTGCGAAGGTGCAGTGCTTAAAAGAGACCTGGGTATTTAGAAAATGAATCACTGATATCATCTCAGATCTCTTTACTTAAAGACAACCTTTGTGGTTAAGCCACACAAGATAGGCTGGCTCTTTTTTTTTTTTTTGCAGCATTTTGTACAAAAGTGCTGAGGCTGCTTTTGTAACCGCTCTAAAATAAGGACGACAGTCCCACAGGAGAGGATGAGCGGCCACACAGTACCCAGTGCCGCTCGTATCTTTGACCTTGTGTGACATTTGATAGCCTCTGCGTGGAGGTGACTTCACAGCTTCCAGCCTGGGTGGCTTTGTAGAGTACGCGCTGTTTTGATCTCCAGCAGCTTATTGTTTAAGGTTAAGCTTCAGCCAGTGTCCTCGCTTTAAAAAGCTTCACCTGACCTTTAGGACTCTGCTAATCGTTGTCCTGGTTAAACATAACTGAATATTTCACAGTTAAGCAACGTTGGAAACAGGGAACGAGTCGCTCTCTGTGAACTTTTACTACATCTCTGTTTTTTTGTGCAATCCACTTAAATCCATCAAGTTCCTTAATTTTTTTCTTTTTTACTTTTTTGTTGTTGTTCTCTGCAGAATGTGGTGTCAAAGAGTGCCCTTCAATTCAAGGGCAACTCCCAGCACGATGCCCAAGAATTCCTCCTCTGGTTGCTTGATAGAGTTCATGAAGACCTCAACCAAATCGTCCCCCTGGACAGCAGACTCCCCAGGAAGGTAAACACTGATTTAGACAGGGGCGTAATTTCCAGGGGGGTTAGGGAGGTTATGACCCCCCAATAATCAGACCCAACCAATATAACCCCCCCCTAATAAAATGATGAATTATCTTGCATACATAGGCTGTTGAGTTTCTTTACTCATTTCAGTTATTACCAGCAAAATAGTTGAATGTTTAATCATCTGGGAATTTACCCAGATTTATTTATTTATTTAGACAGAGATCTTGACCCTCCCAATGTTCAGCACAAAGTTACGCCGATGGATTTAGATCAGAGTTACGTGTTACCGCTGTGTCCTAAAGTAAACAGATATACAACTGCACATTCGGCATTTTCTGAACATTTTGATTGCTTCTTGACTGCTGCTGTTGTTTATTCCCAGCCTCCAGTAGAAGAAGAAACTGTCCCTGAAGGATCTCCACTACCAGCACCTGGCTCTTTTGTACAGGAGCTGTTTCAGGCACAATACAGGTAAAATTAGCAGTTGCTGGCAGTTGCACATTTGTTTTTGTCTTTAGCACCATGCTTGTATTACAAAACATACATACATAGTTAAGAAAATCCTCGACATCCTTTTTTTCTATGCTGAGAGTAATTGCCCATGTGATAAACATCCAAGTCCAAGTGAAACACTGATCACAGGTCATTGATATAGATGAGGATATTTATACACAGCTGTGACTTTGACATCAAACCAAACACCGTGCAAATAGAAAGCAAGCTCACTCATTGGTTTGTGGATTCTTTGCTGTGGATGTTTTATCCTAGAAAGTATTAAGCAGTGTTAAATAAGAATGAAAATAATTTTTCAAGACCATAAACTCACCAGAAAAGTGTTCACTGAAGTCATAAATCAAGTGAGAAGTGGGGTCATTTCCTCAGTCTTTACAGACTTCTTTCTGTAACTGGAGGAATTGCCCCCTGCTGGCCATTATTAAGATTGCAGGTTCAAAGCTGCTGAGCTGTTGCTTTTTTTTCTTTTATTTAAAGCCCAAGAAACTTAAAATTCAGTTCAGTTTTAATATATGGCACCAATTTACATTAACAGTTGCCTTATATTGTAAGGTAAAAACTCTGCAGTATTAAAAAGAGAACCCCAACAATCAGATAACCCTGAAAACAAGCATTTGGCAACAGTGGGAAGAAAAAACTTCCTTTTAATGTGAAGGAACCTCCAGCAGAACCAGGATCAGGGAGGGGCAGTCATCAGCTGTGACCAGTTACAGGGTGAGAGGAAAGAGAAGACATTAGAAGGAGGCAGAATTAAAGACAAATTATGAGATTTTTATAATTGAGAATGATTAAATGCAGCAGTGGTGTATAAACATACAGAGATTGAAAAGAGGTGAGGAAAGAAGAAATGCTTAGTGCATGATGGGATGATGGGAAGCCTCCCAGGAGCCTGAGCCTAGGAATAAATTGTTTCCCATTTCCAGTCTTGATCTGGCTTAACTATCCAGCTTCATATAAGAACATAAAAGTGGTGTCAGTTGTAAGTGAAGGGAACGAGTCTGCTGCAATTCATTAATTCTCCTTGTTTCTCTGATTAGATCCTCCCTGACTTGCCCTCACTGCCAGAAACAGAGCAACACCTTTGATCCTTTCCTCTGCATCTCACTGCCAATCCCGGTACCTCACACAAGGTAAGGTGACTCTGGGTCTAGTTTAGGAGTAAGACAATAGCCATCAGACAATTAAAAAAAAAAGTCCCTGTATCCAAAACTGTAATGAGACAAGATCCGGTCTGAACGCCAAGCTTGGAAACAAAGGGAGTGTCAAACTGAGCCCAGACAAACACTGTGAAAGATGTGACAGGAAAAAGCTAAAATTAGAAGATGCTGTCTATCTTTGGAACATCGGTCCAGTCGTGGTTATGAAACAGCCAATTAAATGCAGCCGTTCTGTTGTGCAGGCCCCTGTATGTGACAGTGGTGTATCAAGGAAAGTGCTCCCACTGTATGAGAGTCGGGGTGGCGGTGCCCCTCTCTGGCACCGTGTCCAGGTTGAGACAAGCTGTGGCCCAAGAGACCAAAATACCTGCCCAACAGGTGAGCCCTCATTTAAAACTTTCCTCTTTGTGCTCCTGTTAACGAACCTGCATCAGTAATTTAGTGGGTTTTTTTTAATTCCCCGCCACTACTTAGATTGTTCTCACTGAAATGTACTACGATGGCTTTCATCGCTCCTTCTGCGACGATGACGACGACCTCGAGATCATTCAGGAGAGTGACTCCATCTTTGCCTTCGAGACACCCGAGCTGTTCAGACCGGAGCAGATCCGCTCCAAGCGATGCGGTACGACATCCTGTTCACTCACTCTTTGTCTCAGTGTAGTGGGTTGAGTTGCAGTCGGGTTAGAAGTGGGCAAAAACAGGCAAAATGTTTCATTTTTGGGAAGGTGAAGCAGCATGTTGGATTGAATTTTGGAAACACTTCACAAGGGAGCATGTAGGTTTTTTCCCCCCAAACTGAACTTTTTCTGTGTACGTTTCAGGAAGCCCACATGCCAATCTCAATCAGAACAACTTGAAGTATGGGACAGATAATAACAGGATGTCCACACAAATACAAGAGCCTACAACACCACCTCAGAGTCCCAATAAGAACAGTGGGCAGGCTGAGAAGATCGTCCTGCTGGTGTGCAACAGAGCCTGCGCTGGACAGCAAGGACGCAGGTGCTTTAATGGACAAAGCTGTGTAAGAATTGCAAATTTAAGCCACAAATCTTCTAAAACTTGCTGTTTTTGTATTTTCCCACAGGTTCGGTAATCCATTTATTCTATATTTGGAGCGTACAGTGACCTGGGATGTACTACAGAAAGAAATTTTGGAGAAAATGAGGCATCTTCTGCGCCCTGGAGTCTTTGTACAGGTGCATATTAAGACGTAAACACAGCAACCTCACATTTTGATAAGCTTTTAATGAAGATTATGTTTTTTCTTGTCTTACCCTTGATGGCCTGTAGGTGGGGCCCTTCACTTTGCGTGTGGTAGGAGTGGTTGGAATCACATATCTCTTGCCTCAGGAGGAGCAGCCGCTCTGCCATCCCTCTGTGGAGAGGTAATGCCGCATATCCCCGCTAGGAGGCAGTGTTACCTCACCTGAATGTCATTGTAGAAATCCTGTTTCGTGTTCAGTCCAGTTGAAGGTGATTGAAGAGCCTCAGCGAGCCTTCATTGGTATTGATGTCAAAATAAATCCTGAGATGTCTGATAGCTTGTCTGGTTCTTATAGATTTTCTTCACAGAGGCTGTCGACCTCTGGGTTGTTGCATGGATTTTTTTTTAATGAAAAAAAAGTTGTGGAGTGACATTTGCTCCACTTGTGTTACATGAATAAACAAAGACTCGTTCAAACTAAACTTTAAAACAAAAGAACTTGGTCACTATCACATTTTCTGATGATGACTTCAAGACTAGGACAATAGTTAATAGTGGCTAGTGGTGAAAATCTAAAACTGAAATTTCCCCTAGAGTAAGCGTTAATCTTTCTGTACTTATAATAATGCATGAAAAAAACCCTGTTAAATGTGTAAAATTAAACATTTAATGTGTCTCTGCTCTAACTTTTAAACAGAGCATACAAGTCCTGTGGTCCCGGAGGACCTCCTCATGTCAAAATCGTTGTTGAGTGGGACAAGGAGACGAAAGACTAGTACGTGACACACAAACACACACACACAAAATTAACACAAGAACTGGACTGAAAAATCATGGACTGATAGAGTGATGAATCCAAGTATGAGTTTTTGGTTCAAATTGTCGTCTGTATAAACTGAGGAGGTCAGGTGAGCGTTACAACATTGAGTATCTACAGACATCTGTAAAACCCAGTGGAGGCTCTGTCATGGTTTGAGGCTGTACTTCAGCCAGGGGTGTTGGGGATCTTGTCAAAATTCATGGAAATATAAACGCAGAAATGTACCATCAGATTTTGATCCGCCATGAAATACTATCTGGAAAGTGTCTGATTGGCAGCGACTTAATTTTTCTGCACGGCAATGATCCTAAACTAAATTTCAGTAAACGCATATCTCGATAAATAAAAACAGCAACACACAATACCGCACTATCAGTCATGGACTTGCCTCCCAAAAGCTCAAAACTCAACATTATTGAGGCAGTGTGGGATCATCTTGACAGAGAACAGAACAAAAAGCAGAAACATCCAAGGAAGAGCTTTGAATGTCCTTCAAGAACTCTGGAAAACTATTCCTGAAGACTACTTAAAGAAATTACAAGAGAGTAAGTGAAGAGTAATGATGTTCCCACCAAATATTGATTTTCAAGCTCTTTGGAATTGTACAAACTCTTTTTTTTGCCTTATATGCTCTATTTCTATGTGTTTTCTCATATATATATATATATATATATATATATATATATATATATATATATATATATATATATATATATATATATATATATATATATAACATATGAAGACATGAGTGGTGACTTTAGCACAGTGCTGTATAGTAACTCTTTTGAAGTTGTGTATTCCCTCTGTGACTTGGGCTGTGTTACGCCCACAGTCTGTTCAAAAGAACTGAGGACGAGTACATCCCCGATGCTGAAAGTGTGCGGCAAGTGAAGGAGCAGCATCTGCAGCCTCAGACCTGCACACTCGCCCAGTGCTTTCAACTCTACACCAAAGAGGAACAGGTATGCTGGTGCGACCTGCACAAAGAATATTACTGATACTGATTAAAAAAAATATTTTTTTCCCCTGCACGCAGGGGTGCAGAGGGTAAGGCCTGTTTTGTGCTTAAAGTTCGCCACTTGCTTAGTTTTGAAGCGTTTTCACATTAATTTCAGCTTGCTCCTGATGATGCATGGCGCTGTCCACACTGTAAGCAGCTTCAGCAGGGCAGCATCAAACTCAGCCTGTGGACCCTGCCAGACATCCTCATACTTCACCTGAAACGCTTCAGACAGGTACAGATGACTGCTAAAATAAAAAGATTGTATTTTCATACGATGTATGTAAAAAACAAAAAAACCCCGAACTTAAATGCATTGCTTCTACAGGACGGGGATCGACGAATGAAAATGCAGAACATGGTGAAGTTCCCGCTTACGGGCATGGACATGGCACCTCATATGGTAAAGAGAAGCCAGAGCAGCTGGAGTCTGCCCTCCCACTGGTCGCCATGGAGACGGCCATACGGGATGGGCCGTGATCCAGAGGACTACCTTTATGACCTGTATGCGGTGTGTAACCATCATGGGACCATGCAGGGAGGACATTACACAGGTAAGGAAGCATCATATCCAGCTGGGTACAGGCGCTGTCCAGGATATTTATGCTGTTTTATTTCATTGTGTCTCGTAGCTCACTGTAAGAACTCCATCGATGGGCAGTGGTACTGCTTTGATGATAGCGATGTTCATCCCATGTCTGAAGATGAGGTCTGCAAGCAGACTGCTTACATCTTGTTTTATCAACGACGTGCAACTATCCCGTCCTGGTCTGCCAACAGTTCTGTGGGAGGTAATTTGTGACGATGTTACTGTGTGCGGTCTTGCGTCCAACATGCAAGCAAAAGCGTTTGGCAATAACCCATAAAAAGGAAAATACTTTTGAGTCATTTTCTCATGCACCTAAATGGTAAATTGATTGGTGCTAATATATCACGTTTCTAACATTCGCACACACTCTCACATGGATGCAGTGGGGGAAACTTGAGGTTCAGGATCCTGCACAGGTGGGCTGGAGGAGTTAGAGATCGGTCCACCCACTGTGATTTGTAGGCGACCTGTTTTAACCACTGTTGCTATACTATTCCTTGGAAGTTCCTTTATGAACACTTACACTAGCACATCTGTTGTTAAAACAGTGCAGAGGGCAAACATTCAAACTGATTCAAATTTGCTGTGGATGATCAATGCTGGTGATGAGTGCTCGGTCTGTGGCTACCACTGAGCACTTTCAGCAGTTTATGTACTCTACAGTTTCAAAGCCTGAAGATGGAGCATCGTGCAGGGAGCAGGTGGTTCTTCTTCTTCTTCTCCTTTTTTTCCTCAGCAGTCATGAGATTAAGCACTGGGAATTCATCCTCCAGGATGGGACTGTGGTGTTTGAAGGGAAACACTGTGAAGAACTCCACTGTGTGCTGGCAAACAAACCCACTGGTTAGATTTGCTTCCCTGTGACTTTGCACACTTGCCCAAAATGAAAATAAATTTGAAGGGCTCCTGTTTTCAGACACTGAGGGAAATCCGGCTCACCTCACAGAGATCTAAAATTAGAAGGTCTGAAGGTTCATGAGCAGATGACCTTAAAGGTTTTTGATATTTATTTTTTATGTGCTGTATCCTGGAACTTTTTTATTGCACCTCGTATCTCACATATTAAATTGTCCTGTAATGGTGATGATATATAGATGTTCAACCACTGTCTGTCTGTTTGGCCTCTCAGGTTCCACCAGTTCCTCTTTGTGTGAGCACTGGATTAGTCGGCTAATAGGAAGTCGTCCACCTAGCCAAGCCTCGTCCGGGTCCTCCAGACGCACCTCGCTGGCCTCTCTTTCCGAGTCTGCTGAGTTTGCTGGTGAACGGAGTGAAGATGATGGTAAAGAACACTAATTTCACACAATTTCATGTGTTTTTTTCAGCTGACAAGCACGACTATTTTCTTAATGCATGTTCATCTCTGCCCTGCAGGCTTATCTTCCAGACCAGCAGTGAGAGGCATGCAAAGGCAAACGTTCTCCTCAAGATCTTCCATCGCAAGTCCCTTAGCGCTGAGTGAAAACGGTACTAAACCATCCTGGCCCCACTCTGCTAAGCTCCAGCTTCGTTCCAACTCTCCCTCACGCTTCTCCCTCGAGTCCCACTCCTCCTCCCCAGTACTGGAAAGGATAGGAGAGGTGGTTGATACCAAGTTGTCTACCTCCTGCTTCACTGGGTCACCGAAGTTAGATAAACTGTCAGGGGGCAAGTCGGCCATTGGTGCTTTGGAGAGTAACGGAGGTGCTAAAAGGCTGATAGAGCAGGTGCACTCGAAAGCTGTGCTGCAGGCAGATCAGAGGAGCTCCATCCAGGCAGGAGATAACAACAATTTACTGGCTGGGGCTGAACAGGTCAGTCCGAGACATGGTGCAGCTGCAAAGGAGGTGAAACCAAGGACTGCGGCCGTGGACAGCAGCGGTGTCAAAAGGTTCTCAGCCAAGACTGGGCTGGAGAGTGAAAAGAGCCCCAAGAAGCGCGCTGCCACCTCCTCGACGTCATCCAGCTCTCTCTCGCCCGCATCTCCGGCCATTGATAAGTCGCTGTCTCGAACACAATCCAAGAGCGCAGTGGCAGCATCAACGCCAAAAGACAAAAGCGACGGAAGCGCTAAAATTAGCAAGGGCGGCTCCTCCAGAACAGCAACCCCCTCTAAAAAAGGATCATCCCAAACTGCGGAGGTATTACATCCTGAGTTGGCCGCGCAGAGAAAGAGTGGATCTCCCGGATTACAAAACTCACACCCTCAGAGGAGGACATCGCCCAGAGGGGTTAGTGAGAAAAGCTCAGCTTCAGGAAGGAACAGAGCAGCAGACAGGAGCACTAGCCGCGAATCGTCACGGACCAATACGGCGTCAGAGAAGAAAGTTAGCCATGGAGGTCCTCCCTCCAGGCTGAGTGCTGCTAGTAGAGCTGAGGGCAGGCCAGGCAAAGCTATGGAAGACAGAGCGGCAGCCCGGAGCTCAAGCAGTAGCTCCTCCATTACTAGTCTCAGATCCTCAAGTGTAGGTGTTTCCTCTTTAAATGCAGCTCCGCCGCTAAGGGGCCCTCAGAGGAGCAGTAAGACAGAGGACAAAGGTTTGTCCTTCTTTAAAACTGCTCTGAGGCCTAAAGAGACCCGGAAACCAAGTGATAGTGGCAAAGCAGGGGCAGGAGAGGGGAAAGGAAGTCCAGAGGAGAGTGGTGGGAGCGCATCTAGAGAAGGAGTCCCGCACGGAGCAAGCAAAAAAACATTGTGCGTGGCCTCGGAGTCCAACACGAGCACAGCCAAAGACAAGGAGTCCTCTAAAGCATCAGCTTCAGCCAAGCACTCACTGCTGCCCTCCACAAAATCAAAGCTCTCTGGAGCAGAAACAGCAGCTCAGTCTCCTGCCACTGCAAAAGACCCTTCAAAGAAAGAGCCGGCTAAAAAGGCATTACAGTCCAGAAAGATCCCCATCAACTCCACACAAACTAGCCAGAAATCCAAGTGATGTTACTCCGAGGGTCTGAAAAACAATCTCTCTAAAGTGCAGCTCTGAGGTGTTTTTCTGTTTCTTTTTAACCATCAAACTAGACACAAAGTGTGTCTGGTAAAACAACTTTGAAGCACCTGTAGCTTTTCAGTGGTCACTGAATACCAGCTGCCATATTGGACACCTCCTGTCCACATTGTTAAATAGTTATTTAGGAATGGATTTTAACAGAAGCACTTTGTATGGATTGCATTGATTTTCAGGCGTATTATACTGTGTTGTAAATAAGCATGGGCGTGTGTTGAAATTATTGCCTTGTTCTGTCTGTAGCATCGTCGGGAGAAGAGCAGCTCATAGCGAGAATAAAAGTCACTTTGCACAAGGTGGAAAGCGGATGCGGAAAGGAGAAAGGAACTTTTCAAACACGGACTCACTCAGTCACCAAAGGAAGTTTACTGGCAATTTTTAACTCGCTGATGCAGCAAATTATTTTCAAGAGAAGATCTTTACGTACAGCTCTCCTCCAGTATCGAGAGCCATTATGTCAACGACAAACATCAGTGCCTCAGATAATCGCAGAGAAGTATTTAATCGAAAGTTGTGTAACTGCAGGTGTTGGTAAATTTGTAACTCGATTTTAATATTTATCAATCACTGAAAATGTCATTTCAAGTAAAACACAATAACGCCTGTTTAGTGCGAACCGCTGTTTACATGTGCTCTTTTTTGACGTAGTAATTCTGCAACAGCCTTTAAAAAAAACAACAAAAAAAACAAAGTTTTTTCTTCTTTTTTATCCGACCACAATCTGACTGTCGCCGAGGCTGAGGAGTGAAGCGTGCGTCGTTGTTGTCTAACGTCTGGAGATCCTCGGTTAATATTTGTGTTTATTAACCTGTAATAACCCCTCAAAACCACCCCTGTCCTCCAGCTGCTGACGCCAACACTTAACTGCGGTGCCCAGGTTCCCTCGTGGGGAATCGAGCCTCTTCAGACTGCCAGACGTCTCCAAACATTCCTCCCAGACGAACACAGGGTTAATGTACAAAAAACTGCATAGACAACGCGCTCAAAGACAGCCTGTCTTCTGTCTTCACATGCCACATCACAGCTTATGCGCATCTTAGCTTGCAATACAGAGTAGTACCCCACAGAACGCACTGACTGTAGACCCGAGAAAAAGAGATCACTATTCCTGAAGTATGTGACAGTTGTTGCATGATAAATTGCTTATGCATGCACTTAACTATGCAAGCAGATTCTTGCAAATGCCCACACTGAGTATGTAGAAGTGCTACTCTTGTTGGATGTGTATTTATTTCCAAGTATATATATATATATATATATATATTTTGTTTTTTTTCCAAATGCCAGCATCGGAGAGCATGTAAAGGCATCTTTATTAAAGCTTTGTTTGCACATTTCCTCAGAGTAATATAGATTTCGTATGAATGATAAGTATTGCTCATTAACCCTCTCTACGTAAATCAGCTCACTTGCAAATGAAGGTTTTCTGTAGTGTAATCATTTGTCTCACGTTTCCCCCTCGAAACAAACACTCACAGTTGCACTTTTTTTTTAAACAGTTTTCATGACTTATGCAGCAAAAACGCTGCCACAGCTTTCGGATTGTGTTACAGTCTGATCACCTTTAACTGGTCACTATTAGCAGAGCTATACTTGCCCCAGGATGGGAGTGTTTTATGATAGACCCAATGACAGGCTTGTTGTCTGGTTTTAAAGGGGCAGTTCACCAAAAATGAAAGCTTCTGTCGTAAATTTAGTGGTCCGTGTAGTTTCAGAGACATCTGCTGTAGAATCTGCCTTCTCTTGAACAAAATGGAGCTGTGGCCCTCAGTGTGCACAAAAAGCAAAGATTTTAAAAGCTCGGCAGCAAAAATCTGATGTAGTGGAAAGAAAGAAGTTCCAGCATGAAACTGCTTGTGAGTTTTTATTTCTATTTTTTTTAAGTTACCTTGTGATTTAGCTGATTTTGGAGTGAACTCTATTTCTGTTCATGCATTTAGACAGATCGTGACCACTCAAGACCAGTCTGCATAACTGTGCTGCTTTTGTCAGAAATAAACTGATGTGCAGTATACACGTATGCATCATCTACATATATACGATCAAAACATGAAATCTTCTATAAAAACAGAACAAAAAACCCCCCAAACAAATGCTAATATCTTACAGTGAAACATTGGACTGGAAGGCTTCATTAACCTATACAACAGGAACTCTACTTAAGTCAAACCTATCAATGAAAGTTTTAATAATAAAATGATTTACTGAATGTCACATTTAAGGGTGAGTGTATATCACTAGCCTAAGCAGCCAGGCCACAAACTGCTTCGCGGGCTCCAAGTTTTCAGCACATGCAGTGCAGAATAAATCAAAGATGCTATCTTCAGTGCCTGCTGGCTACAGTTTGTTGATGCTGTGGTATTAACACCCAACACATGCAGTATATGAACTGAAAAAACCCCTGACCTATGTATGTCGCGCCAGTGTTGATGATATGTCAGCAATGTATAAATGCAGTAAAGTACTGTGAGGAATTATTTGTTTACACAAAATGCATGGGAATTATTAAAACCTTTTTATTTTCCCATTTGTATCTAGTCATTTTATTTAAAAAGTGCTGTGTTCATCTTTTCTGTTGATCTGAGGAGGAAAGTGGGGCGGTGGTAATCACAACTGAAAGCAGGATCAGTGAAAATACAGTAGCTTTAATCACATGCTGACTCTGTCTGTGTGCAGACAGCTTGACCTGCCGGTGCTTTGTTTTTCATTTAGAGTGTTTGTATAACTAGCTTGAGGGACAATTTATTCTTCCATTTCTCATTACCTCCACTTGGTGGTGCTCGGCGTTTGCCTGAAAGTCTCAGAAGAGCCAGAAAAAATGAGTTAGGGAAATAAAGCAACACTCGGTGTGAATTTGCTCTTGACAAATGCCCTTCAGTCTGAACTTGTGGGATTATTAAGATATATAAGAGTGTCAGGTCTAATGCTGTCAGCGGGGCAGATGATATGTTATTAAACTACAGCACCATCATTTATTTAGAGCTGATTCAATTGCAGTTTTATTAGTTTGGCCCAAGGCTGGGCATATTAAGAGTTAATGTTGCCTCTTTGTCTTTTCTATTCTTGTAATTTTGTGTAACAGTCATCAGTTTTGGGGATTACATTTTCTGCCGCTCACTTCTCACCTCTTGTGCAGTCAGAAGACTGATGAAATTTTAAAAATTGCCTGGGGTGTGACGGGGCTGCAACATGCTTCTCCCCACATGCAGCAGATTTTATACACTTGTAGGAAAGGAGCTTTTTTCTCTTTTTTTTGAAACCCTAAAGGACAATGAGAGGCTCTCCTATTTAAATGCACGTATGGACGTAATTAAATTCACCGACTGCAACCCGGCACAGGATCATTCTGTAAAGGAGCCAGGCTCTTCTAGTGCCGAAATCAATAATCATTTGCCAATTGTATCACTTCCAAGAGAACATCATTAGCAAGACCTCAGTGGAGAATTCAGCAACTTTTATCAGGATTTAGCACACAAACTGTGACATTACCCTCCGTGACTCCTGAACACAATGCATCTAACTGGCTGAATTAGTTTACATGTTTTGCTTTTGCTACATTAATGTGCTTGGTGCGTCGTAAAAAAGACAATCTAATTGTATTGATCAAACCAATCTCGGTATCTTCTGGGGGCCAAATTTAATCCTTAATGCTGCTGCTAATGCTCCAGCGTCCCCGCGCAGGAGCAGGAGCTTCATGATTTCACTTTTTCACTGCTCGCCGCTTGGATGGATCGATGCATTGACTACTGTGCTGAAGGTGAAATACTCAGTGTGGCCGCACACACACACACACTTGTAAACACCTCTATAACACAACACAACAAATAGAACCAAGTGTAACAGCCATGCAACACTGTGAAACACATCTGACTGGATTTTCATTTTTGGTTATTTTGTATTAAAATTCATAAGATGCTGCAGTGCTATAATACATCTAATAGAATCTTGCTATTGGAATGTGTGTTATATGCTAACACACACACACACACACACACATATATATATTGTATACCTCTCTGCAGTATGAGCTTATTATGCAGGACAGTGCTAATTTGTGTTGCAATATGAAGCTTTTCTTTCTGTCTTTTTACATTAGTGATATGTTTCTTTTTAGTTATCCATTTCCTATCTGATCCAACAATTTAGGGTATTTAATCAGCCTCATTTAACTTGCCCAGCATTGTTCCCCTCTGATAGGACAGAAAAGAAAGATGCAGCAGAAAAGTGGAAAACTTTCAAAAGCCTGTGGTAGCAGCTAAATTGATTAATCCTCAAGTCAGATATCTCGGTATTAATAGATCAGAGAATTATTTAAAAGGGTTTCTTTTCTTTGTAAAAGAAAAAAGTCTTTTATGTAATTTAATAATTTTTAGCTTTTCAACCAGTATTGTCACATGAAGGCACTCACAAGTTAGTTTCATTCACAAGATTTCTTCATTTCTACATTTAAAATGTGTAAATAACTTTGGGGGAAGGAACTCTGCTGTGACTGTTTGGGGTGAGAGGAGGAAGACAGAGCAGTTTAAATAGAGTTCCTAGCACAGATGTTGTTATTGTATACCTAAGGTAGGTGCTAGATTGGATCAGCCAGAGGGACTGTCATCACTGCTGTGATTTTTTATTTGTTGTTACAGTCACACTGGAGAAAACGGTGGTTGGAGACTGCCACATGACCAAAATTAATGGGACTGTGTTCAATGAGCTTGTAATTTCACTACCTTTGAAATGGTTGCTTCAAAGATGGGGACCAGCTCTGCGACCACTTCAGTCTTTAAAGCAACTTTGGTTCATATGGCAACAAGATGGAGTCAGTCTGCTGCCAGTTTAAGACTGAATGAGGTCAAACTGTCATAAATCAGCCAAAACTGCAAATCAGTTCATGTCAACATAAAAATCCATCTTTGTTAAACAGAAATTCAGATTAAATACTTACATTTAGAGTCCAGCTGGAACCTCATAGATGTGAAAAACAATCCTCAAATTCCTTCACAAATAATGATGGGATTGCTGCAGAATTAAAGCCAGGTTGCCAAGCAATAGTAATAGTAATAGTAATCCAGATGTAGTATAGATGAGTTAAACACATCAGCACAGACTGATTGCAACATTTTGGCAACTTGTCTGCAATAAATTAGACAATAGTTATTTACAAATCTTTCTTTGTCTGAGAGTGACTGCAGTCATCCAAATCAGACCGCAATTTGGAGACAGGTTGCCTTCCACCAGGCAACCTGTGCAACTGCTTTGCAGTCCAGAACTGATCATCCAGATGTTGAGGGTGTTGCATAATCAAGCTTGCTAAATCACAAAAAATTAGCACGCCATCCTGTTTTTAAATTTCTTAATCTTCTTTGTATCTATCTATCTATCTATCTATCTATGCTCACAAACTGCACCTCCTTAAGTACCCAAGAAAAAGATTGAAACTGTTAAATTTTCTCTTTTTTACATATTCTGCTCAACCCTTATCAATTCATAATCATAAAGTGAAAATTTAACAACCTATGCTTCACCAAATGTGTTCTCAGTGTAGGGCTGTTTCCCCCCTGCCAAATGAGAAACAAATTAAATCATTCACTTGTTTCAGCAGCGAGCGTGTCAGTTATTTCTCTTCTCTTGAGCCCAGTGATGGAGTACTTTAGTTCTCCTTTAATCAGATATGAAAAACCTAGTAAGCCTTGAGTGCATCGGAGAGAGAGCGAGCTGCTTTTTAGGCAATGCAATATACATGATGCGTCTTGTGGGATATCTAAGGCTGAATTACATAACCCTAAGCAGCGAGTGGTGTCTTGAAAACAACTTTAACACCCAAAGAGACTGTGCTGTTGTTTCTGGACTAGAGACAGCTTCCACAAACTGTCAGGGTTAGTGATCTTTGCACCCTTCTCTAGCAGCACTGGATTAATGTGCAGTTTTTTAATGCAGCAGAATAATCTTGCTAAATATAATCCCCATCATCCCTCCGGACATTATCAGCTCAGTCTTAACTGTAAGATAGTTTTAATTCTAGCGTAAATTACCCCCAGATTTCTTTGAGTAATTAATTCACTGTCATTCAGTTGAGTGCTCTTTATGAAGGAAGAAGCTGGAAGATGATACAGTCGCTAAAACCGCAACCTGTAAAATGTCTGAGACCCAGCAGCCTCATCCCACAGGCAGAGCATTTATTTCTCCTACATAATGAGCGGCAGTGGGTAGCTGGAATCCCAAGGCCGTTCTAATACAGAGGGACTCATCAGGATGCTGGAGAGTAAGGTGTGAAGTGTCAAAGTTGGACATAAAGCCAGCGCATGTCTGCCGCGCTTCCTCTGACACCCATCCTACACCATTGGCTGTGCGAGGAGTGATTGACTGAGAGGTTGATTATGCTTTTTTCAGCCAGGTGGTTGGCAGGCAGAGAGGCGCATATCACCAGATTGCTGCATCAGCCAAAGTGTGAGGCCACAGTTTCTGGCAACAGTGCGTCTGGACGAACATCACAGGAATAATAAAAAGATGCAGGGATGTCAATCATCAGCTAAAATGTGTCTGTTTGGTTGATGATCCTTTTTTTTTCTCCCTGTTTTGTTGGCAGCAGTCTCTCCATCTTGCTTCTTGTGTCATTAGAGGCTTTTGCCTTTTGAGCAATGCTGAGATGGAAGACAGGCGAGGCTGCACGGGTAAAAAAAAACTGGAGGTTTTTTGGGTTCTTGGGGGAGACGGAGGAAGTCTTTGATGTTGGGGAGTTTTCGTGGAGGCAAATAACACACTTTGATATTTTACGAACCATCTCTGCTTTTTAAAAAAAAATGCAGGCAAAAACCGGCAGTATAAATACCACACACGCAGATACAAACACACAAATATCCGCACATATACTCTGTCAAAGTCGAGCTTCGAATTACCACCCAGCTGAAAGATTTGCCGTGATTTTTGTCTGCGGATATTTGTCTTCCACACCGCACAGTTTCTGAAAGTTGCAATTTTCCTGATGACCGATGAGCGGAAGCCTGTCCCGCTTGATTTTCAGAGGAAGATAAATTAGTGTTTGGATGAACATAAAAGGTAATGTATTCATAAAAGCTGTGATGAGTGCAGCTGTCTCTAGCATCTGACATCCAATCTGAGACAAGCCGCCCGGGGAGTCTGGACCATCCTCCGCCCTGAGTTTGTGTGTGTGTGTGTGTTACTGTGTGATGGAGTAGAATTTCATTTTTTGTGATGGAAAGCACAATACGAGTATTTCTTAGAGTACTAAAGATTATGTGCTGCTACTTTGATTACATTCAGAAGCCAAACATTTAAGCTAAGTATTATGATGATTAAAGAGGCCTGTTGATCAAAAATGAGCATATCTGTATCAAATATTGCTCTGATTTACTTATTTAAGCTGTGACTAAGATGCAAATTTCATGAATGATGTGAAATATAATCAGCAACTTGATGCTGAAATAAATTGGCTTTTTTAAATTAATTCTTTTAAAAAAAACAGAATAATTTCTGAAAAGCAGCACAATAGAAAAATCATCAGGATTTCACACCACTTCAAAATATATAATTAGTTTGTGTTTTCTTTCTCTTTTCCATAAGACAGTTGGTTGTACCTTTATATACACAATATGTGCAGGGGTTAATGCGCATAGCAAAATGAAATAACTGTGCATATGGAGCAGGCTTATGCAGAATCTCCTAATCTCACACCAGGATTCAGTTGGTCCCTCCTTTTACGCCGATCAAATGCTGAAACGATGAGGTATAAAACAACCATTCTACATTGTAAGAAGTGCAAATCTTCACTGGTTTAATTCACTGAAAAGTGTTTAGAAATATATTTATTACCTGAAAGAACAGTTTGGACCTTAAAACCTGCTCACAGACCCGCTCTACTTGGTTTCCTTCATTGCTGAGCTCCAGCCTTGCATGGCTTCGTCGTAATCCCCTCCCCACCACCAAAATCCTCATGCGCAGCATGTCGACTCAGGTGTGGTCTGAAAGTCCAGGGGTTTGCTGATACATCAGATGTGTTTTGCTTTGCTGTGGATGCGAGGTTCATCTGGAGGCAGCCTTGGGATGAGACTTGTTATTCTCCTCAGTGAGACACGAGGCACGCTCTCTAATTAGAACACATCTCCTGGTGAGAGAGACGCCGAGGGTTTGACTACTGCTCCGATCTAATCAGCTTTCCGACGCACTTTAGCTACTCCGCCGAAAACAGGCTCTCAACCCGCCTGACAAACGGATGCAACAACAGGGAGATGGCACTAAACAACTGTTTCTAATTTGGAGGACTTTGCTGAATTTTACTGATCTGAATCTTGAAAGGGCACCCGCCCAACGCTGTCTCACATCTTTGCCATCTTCTTCTCACTCCCTGCTGGAGACGAGTTAAAAAGGGGGCCGTGCAGGTGGCTGCTGATCTGAGCAGAGATGCAAAATAAAAATCGGAATGTGAATAAAATAAAATAACAAATGTCTGGATGCTATTAGATTTCTCATTTTATCTGCACCTATGCAGTTGGTGCACCCCGACTAGAGCCCATATTTAAATTACATGTCTGTTTTTAGTACACTTAAATTCTTCACTTCCATAGCTTCCTCTATAATGGTCTCCTACCTTGTCATCTCCACAGACTGCAGTTCTAACACTGGTCTGCAAATAGTTGTAGAACATATATCATTACATACTTGAGACTGTGCCACAGTTGTCAGCACTTCATTTTAATTTGGCTCCTAAGCCACCGGTGAGTTCGACCACTGGGACATCCTGTCGGCTGCAGAAGTTAAACTATTCTGAAGCATTAGGAGTGAACGCGGCGCACTGCTGAATCCCTGCCTCTGCAGTGTCAGCTGCTGTCTCACTCGGATACCGAAGGAGCTCATTCCATCCCATGAGGACATCCTGAGCAAAGGACGAGGACGGCTGTGTGAATCCGTACCCTTAATTCAGTGCAGCTTAAACAGAGCGTGCACGTGCACGGCTAACAGCTTCGTATGAAAACAACTGCAATATTAAGGTTTCAGGGGGGAGGACTCCTTTGGAAATAATCCTTCCCCTCTTCTTAGTTCCATACTCATTAAAAATCCAAAGGGATGGATGTTTGAAGCTACATTAAGCAACCGTGGCTTCAGCAGGAGACGAACCACATTACATGACATCTGCACAAAGAACATCACTGTGACATTTCACTGCTTACACTCGGCCTTCAGCCCACTGTCTTAATTCTGCCTAGTTATTCTTTGGTGCATTAGAGGAAAGCGTTCCTGTTTAGATTTTCATCCCTACATTAAAAACAGCGCTGCTGCTTTTAGCCTTAATCAATATCAGATCACCAAATTATTGCAGCAAATACTCTAAGCCTCTTCCTACAACTCTCCTTGGAGAGCGGGAGATAAAAAAGAACATGGTGCGTCTACGCCTGTCCTTGAAGTCTTGTTATTAGTCTGAGCAATAACTAGTGCTTATCAACAGCGCGTTGACGTATTTACCGACCCCTTCAGCTCCTTCAGGTATTTTGAGTGTTTAATAATTACCAGGAAGCTCCGCGGGGGGGATGGAGTGATTTGAAATCTGCTATAGAGGGTGGGAAAAATAACAACTGTTTGATCACCCAGCACATTAAACATAACCTTGCTTTATGATTTGTTTGAAAACTCTCTGTTTCACAGCAACAAGACAGAAATATTAATCAACATGATATTCACTCATCAGTTTTAACAAATACTCATTAAGCTTAACAAGCGCCCCATTAGCTCGAGTGCAAATAGGTCACATCGTAGTGCTCCGAAATGCAAAGGATTTCGTGATTTGCATGGACCGGGTCCTGGGGGATTTCCTGTTGGAAAAGAAAAGCTGTGTGTGTGTGAGCAAGTGTGGGAGAGAAAGAAGAAGAAGAGATCTGACCTGCAAGCATTCTCCGGAGAGCCGTTTTTGCTAGCAGGGTCTAATCAGAGTCTGGCTGATGCTGGTTCTAGGGATTGCTTTCCTCCAGCCCTCAAGCCTAATTAGGACCCCTGTGTAACATATAGAGTTGCTGCTCACAGTGACGACTGGATAGACGCTCACCTGTGCGTGCTCTTTAAGCCACAGAAATGAGTCGCTGGCAAGCATGATGACAAGAGATGCGCTGGAGGTGGTGCAGCCACACCGGCTACTCCCCCACCTGGAGGTCGTGTGAGTTTAATGAATGTTAGGACAGGCAGAGGCGGCTGTGAGGACAGAGAGAGAAAGAGAGAGAGAGAGAGAGAAAGGCAGTCGTCTGGGTTGGGAGGGGGGGTCACAGAGAGTGGAGCATCTTTCATGTCTTTTTTTTCTTTTAACAATGCACTGCGACCATTTGCAGAAGCGGTAAGGAATGAGGAGAATGACAGTTGTAACATATAGTGAAGATAAAAACATGTTCCCTAAGCTCAGTTTTCTGGATTTTCTCATGTCAAACACCAGGAAATCTTCAAAGGATACACTGTTAAATGCAAATTTCACGAGTGCTTCAGATGAAGCATTCAAACAGATAAAAGTATCTGGCTTCTTCTGAGGTATGTAGATAGCAGAGGAGCAGTGAGGTCTATATCTCCGCTGGGTGCGAAAACTGTTATTAATGAGTATTAGTTCTTGATGATCATATATGTCTAACTTGTGATATTTAAAGAAACACATAAAATGGTGAAGAAATAGCTGTTTATGAGATTGTCAGCCAAACTCTCTGTCTGGAGTATTGTGCAAAAGCCAACCCTCATTTATTTATATTTAGCTGGGAAAATGGGAATTAGGGGCAGGGATTTACTGAAACATGGAAATACAGGCATAAGCAGAGATGTCTGGACACATTTCTATGGTCCCACGGGGCTTCAGTAACATTGAGGTCTGACCTCTGAGGAGGCCAATACATGACTAATAGTGTCCCATTGTGTGTTTTTCTGTCCAGGTAAGATTTTACTGCATTGGCAGTTTGGGATTGGGATCACTGTCATGCTGAAAATTGAAGCTGTTGCCAATCAGATGTTTTCTAGATTGTATTTGATTGGATGGTGGATCAAAATCTCATGGTACTTTCCTATTTTCATAATTCCATCAATTTTGACAAGATCTCCAACACCACCGGCTGAAATGCAGCTCCAACCGTGACAGTGCAATACTCACTGTTCTGCCTCTCTCCTGACCTCCTCCATACATTTTTAAGACAATTTGAAAATGTTAAAATTTCAGTTCTTCACTCCATCAGACCTGTTGCAACTGATTTTCAGTGTAGTTATTGTGTAATTTGGCACAGCTCAGCCTTTTCCCCTTGTTTCTCTTCCTTAAGAATGGCTTCTTGACAGCCGCCCTTCGACTGAGACCTTTTCTGATGAGTGAACAGTAGATGGATCAACTGAAGGCCCAGATGCACCTCTCAGGTCCTGTGTCTGGTGTTTCTTTCTCCTTGTTAAGGACCTAACTGCACATAACATCACTTCTTTGTTTGTCCTCAGACTTAATTTTGACCACTTTTTAGCTAAAACGTCTTTAGGAATCACCTTTTTGGTGCAAAAACACTATTTTTCCCTGTCAACCTGTTAAGTTTGGCATTTTGTAAAGATTTACCAAAAGAAATATGAGTGCCTAAAGATGCAATTTAAAAATGGTTCATTATATTATTATATTCATTTTCTATCATCATGTGACCCATGGTATTTTTCTCTGTTACAGACATGTCTTTGCTTTGCTGTCATGTTCCCTGCATATGTTGTAAGTCTCTTTCCTTTCTACATCTTTAAGCACCATGATGGATACACCAGTAGGATTGGGTAACTGTTCCCTCCATTTAGGTTCAAACCAGTTTGATGCGAGGAAGGCACGCACTGATGCAAAACGATCAACAACGCCCCTCAAATGCATTCAAACTACAGGAACAAGCCTGTTTTGTTAACGTAGAAAGTAGAGTTATCTTTTTGTTAAAATGCAGGGAGCAAAAGTAAAAAGCTGACAGACAAATAAATAGTCAAGCAAAGTAAAAATACCTGAAAAGTACAATAAAGCTTTGATTATCCTCTGTTGCAGATGCAGACAGCTGGAGACCTGAAGACCGGGTAATCATTCCAGATATACTTCTTTGAAGTCTGCCGCCTGAGCGGATGCATGGTCGGCGCATTGTAATGTAAATTCTCCACAGGTCACAAAAACAGGCGGGCATGCGGACGTCCGCTCACTGTCTGGTGTCAAACTTTACGTCACTCAGACCTGAGTGGGCTCTAGCGAACACACTGACGACAAAAGTATAATCAAGGCTTAAGAAAGTATTTGTACTTGATTATTTTCCCACCTCTGCATGGTGCGCTACATAGCTCCACTTCATGTCTCAGAACTCTTAAACTATTGAAAACCTGTGTATACTGGGTTTTATAGAACATTTATAATATCTTCTCTAATGTTTTGCTAATGCCTTTTATTTTCCTCTCATTTTATGTATTTTCAGTATGTGGTGAGACTGCATCGTTAATTTAATTATTAAAAAAAAATCTGTGCCCATAAAGAAACAAATTTCTGTGATGCATCGTGTAACTGTAGTTTCAAAAGGTGTACTAAAAGCAGTAATAGTTTAAGTTGTTACTACAATTCTGATTTTTAGTGATTTAAAAATCGGATACTTCGATGTATCTGCTCATATTTTTTAATTGCGACAGAAACAAACAGATTTTTCTAAAAATTTTTATCTACAGTTATTTATTTACTCATTTACGTTTTGTCTGACTGCGCTTATTGGTGGTTTATTTTGCAGAGTGCCCTCTAGTGGATAAACTGTGCAACATTAACGCTCATAACATGGTTGAAAGGCGTTCCTCTTGTCTCTTCTTTACTTTTAAATTTTTATTTATAAATGCAGGCAGCTATAGATCAGTAAATATCTGATATCGATCGGTAATATCGGTCCACTGATAAATCGGGCTGTAGTTGTTATCCCAGGAGTTTGCAGTGTCCAGTTTCCAGTCAGATCCACTCCTCAGGAAGTACAAGTTGAGGTTTCAAAATAAGACTTCACTAATCTGGATGATGTCACTACCTTGTAATCAGTTGATAACATTATTGGGAGATTACTTTCGTCAGCTCCCTTATTCACAACAAGTTCCCACAGTTTTACACTGGATGCCCTTCCTCACACAACCCCAAAAAGATCTCTGTCTCCTCCCAAGATTAAACTGCTTTTTAGGCAAATGTAAACCACTACACTATGACGCACCTCTGTTGATAACATGAAAAACAAGTAAAGATAGTTATTCCCATACAGCTAGTCTTCTTCCCTTCCACTAAGATATGGATAATGGCACAGTTAATGCAACAGTAAGGATAAATTACCACACACAGGACCCACAATATCGTCCTTTGTGATATGGAACTTGAACACCTCATCATACATTACACAGTGCTTCGAATCATACTCACTGTTCATGTATTACAAAGTGTTTTTTTCCTTTATTTTGCAGCAGTGTATCAATCTGGCTCAGGCTCAGACAGTCTGGCGTTAGTATTCATAGCGTGTAGCCAAATCCAAACTTTTCACTGCAATCTTGTGACATGCAGCCCCGGAATCTATTTGATAACCCGCCACGAATAGGTGTTCCCTGCTTTGTCTTTGAAAAGTGATTGAAATTCCTCACACCTACACCCACTCATGCGCCTACCACCACAGAGGCACACAACAAACCTTACAGAATGCAATAAACCTCAAAGGATGGTGGTCTAAAACATAACTGTACAAACTAGATGTGAAAAGGGGGAATGTGGGGGGCAAGAGCCGTGTGAATTTTCCATGTTTGGTGTGTTGTTTTCGAAACATCGAGCAAAAGCAGAAAATAGGATGTTTTTTTTTTTTTTACAAAATGCAATTTATCAAGGTACAGCATGTGCTTTGGAAGCAACAGAATTCATAAACTCATAAATTGTGCTTCCGTTTCATTTAATGAAGTTTATGAACAAGCATTGTGATTAACGCAGTGATTAAATACTTCTGCAACAAAAACATAAACCAGGATTTGGAAACAAAGCACGGAGTACAGAGTGAAATGCTCGTTACAGCACATATCTGATTCATGCCGGAAAGAATGGAAGAAAATATCTTTCACCTTTTGAAAAAAAAAAAATGAAGAGTAAGTATTATCAGGTGGTTCATACTTGCCTTATGGCTTTACATTTTGGATTTACCGCCACAGTGGTGCAGCTTAATTCTCTTCTCCCTGAAGACTTCACTGACATTTTCCAAGGGCTTGCTTTCAAACTCTACTTTGATTAGTCAAGCAGATTTTAAAAGGAACTAATCCCCTTCCCTTCGAATTTTCTCTCTTTTTTTTATGAAGCAGTCAGCAATAAAGTCAGCAATAATACAGAGTAACACAAACGGAAATCTGAAAATGATGCCTATATCTGGCAACAAACAGGGTGCTGATGCTGGTAACTGATCATTACAAGTGCAAAAGCAATGTCGTCTTAGATTTTACTCTGTTCATTAGAGTCACTTCAAAGGAAAGTACTGCCTCGGCTGCTTCGCTCGGAAATTGTCTAGAGACCGCTGATAGTTAGCTATTCACTTTAGCCTTGACACATTACTGAAGGCAAACTGCTTTTAAAAGAACATTTGTGGAATAGCTAAGTCTTTCCAGCACCACGTAAACATACATCTCGAACCCCTACTCCCACTTAAAGTCGTGCCCCACCATTTCATAGAACTTGACATTATAAGGTCGATAGAAGTCTCGCAGTTGCTCAATGGCGTCTCGGTCTATCTGCACGTGAGTCCTCCCCTTCGACTTGCCAAGGCAGCGGGGCGAGCCGCTGCTCTCCGGCTTTTTAAGGCAGGGAAAACCCTTGGTGCGGTTGAAATAGAAGTGTTTGTCGGTGACAATGCGTTTCAGCCCAAGAAAGTCCTGCACCCGAGCCATCTCCCCTGCTGGGTCTGTGATGAGACGCTCTCCGCTCACAAAATGGATCTGAGCCAGAGGGAAGTAGCGGAGCCAGTTTTCAAGGTGCAAAGCGTACAAGCCGATCCGAATGGCGTTCCAGGACATGTCCACGATTCCCAGGCTCTGATTCCTGAAGGCCAGGTCCTGGAAGCTCGGCAGGTCCGGCGTTTTGGATAACGTCTGAGTGTAGTCCGATATTGCTCGAGTGACGGGGTCTCGCACCACCACTATGAGCTTGGTGTCTTGGGACATGGTATAAATCCGGTGTGGTGTCTCTTTTGTCACAAAGTAGCTCGGTGTCTTCTCCATTGTGATTTGGCTTTCAAGAGTTCTTGGCATTAAACCTCTGAATGAAAGATGAAAACACAGAATAGAAGTTTCTCATTTACATTCATGTTAATTTAGGATTTCTTTTAAAAAATACTAAACATTTGAGCGCCTAAGTAACCTTAAAAGCTAACAGATTCAGAAGCAAAGGTCACAATGTCCTTCCATTTCATCTGCCAAAGTAAAGAAAAAAATCTATGTAACATATCTATTTAGGGCAGGATTACACAAGTGAGTTGTAAAGGCATAAAGCTACCCTAAGTGAGCTTCGGTTTGGCCGTGAACCCAATTTCTTGATGAAAATCATAATAGGAGCACTGAAGCAAAGTTGTAGTAGTCTGTTGTCACTGGAGACTTGTCTCACAGACAGCTCTCCTGTGCATCAGGCCTGCATGTTTCAGGAGTAATAAATCACCACGAATGCAAACAGAACACGTATAGCAGCGACTCTGTTCAGTGACTTCTGGGTCTTCAAACTAGGCCATTCTTTACAGAGGTGATTTGAACAAGCAGGGCTTTGCTGAGAAAAACTTGAAGATTGATTGGAGAGAGCGGTTAATGATTATTTTCATTGTCAATTAATTTGCTAATCTTTATTTCACTTCTGTTTTTTCCCCAATTAATCAATTTCAACATAGAACAAGGGGCAAATTTTCCTTTTAGAGACTGACAATGAAGCATTTCCATTTTATTCTTGGATAATTTTATTATTATAATAGCTATTGAATAAATTCCTGACTCATTATTGCAACTCTAATTTAAAATTCCTGCGTACAGATGTTTTACACCAGCTTACAAATAATTTTGATTGTATGTTTTTTTTTTGTTGGCTAGTTTATTATAGACTGTGTATAAAAGATGGACATAGTCAATGCTCAAGAGTCTTAAAACCTGTATCTTTTCCAGTGGCCACCAGGGTGACTTCTCTCTTTTTATTATTAAAAGACTATAAGATTCAAATTTGATTCAAAACCTTAGCACATATTTTCTGATCAGTTTAAATGACTAGTTTTCACTCTTTATTGTTAATTGATGTTCATTTTGTAAATTTTGTTGGCATTTACATTAAACAAAAATCTGATAAAGGATATTTTTGGTGTGGATCTGGTGCAATTTCCTCAATTTTTCAGTCAGAGCAACTCCTTGCTTGTCAAGATGGCATCAAAAATCTAGTGGGTGATGTCATGTTGTCTTCATCCATCTTTTATATACAGTCTATGGTTCTGTTAAGGCGCTTCTTTCAAACCACCCATTTAATTGATCTGAAGTTGTAATGATTCTATCATTAGCTGCAATTTTTCAGAAAATATTAAAATCTAAAAAACAATAAATAAATGGCAACAATACTAACAAGCTCGTGGACATAGGATAACATCAAAATTGACAGCAAATTTGTCTCAGCTGTAGAGACACGGCCAGCCAAGCCACCATCTGATGCTTAGTAAGATCACTTCAGACATCTTTATTCCTCCTTCTTGTTATTTTTTCCTTTGCATAGACATTGAAAAAAACATGTATGTGACACACTCAATTAGCAAATTCAAGGTGACAGTCCACACCCTTCATTCTGATTTATGAACGAATGTTTATAAGGAAGCTTCCGGGAAGCAGCTGTTTTATTTTGAAAGCAATCGACGTCTGACCTTTCGTCAACGGCTTTGACAGCTGACAATCAACCTGCAGTAATGGGCGAGGGTTCACATCTGGAAGACACATCTCTGAGATAAAAGGGCTTCAACTGCCAACTTTTGTGAAGAGTGCCAATTAGTGGAGATACTTTGAGTCTGTAATTATTATATAATACTACTGATACACATCCCTCCTACAGCTTACATGACAGTCTATCATTAACATGAAATGCTCTTGAAAGAACCAGGGGATAAATACGAGAGCGCGTTTCTGCGTAATTGCTTGTCTGTTACTGTATGCATGTGAGTGTGTGTGTTCTTTCATTTTATAATCAGCTAAACTTGTGTTTGCAAACATATGCTTCCTCTAAATCTGTGTAATTATGTGCATGTTTAATTTATGGCTATTCGGTTTGATCATCAGTCAATCGAAGCAGTTTGTTAGGGATGCACTTTGTTCCTCCGCCAGGGTGAGAGCTGAGGATGTAGGTGATCAGTGCAGTTTGATCACCAGTCAGAAAGATTACCCCCCCTTCCCACCTCCCAACCACACACACACACACCTCACCCCCCAATAAACTACCAAGGTGAAAATCATGAAACTCGGAGGAATGGTGGGGCACGGGCAAAGGAAGAACCCATTAAATTTTGGAGCAGATTTGAATCGCTTCCTTTAAACTTGTGAAATGGAGCACTGACCTTGGCTGAGGATGCACTGTCTGAGTGCCCCTTCTAGTTTAAGGTGCCTTGGGTAGCATTTGAAAAATCAATAAATAATTCCCTTTCATGGCTGTCATGTTTAAATATTATAATAAACAAACAAGACTACAGCTGAGATGTCTAGGAGTTACAGCGGGCATGCAGGGCGCTGTTTGCACTGCTCGCCTCCAGAGGTTGGATTTTATGAGAAATTTGATGAACTGCTCTACAGTATGTCAAAAAAAGGAGAAAAAGGAGAGAGACAGAGAGCCACTCTTCTGCCAGTGTAAACACAGCACATTCCTCAAAACTTCCCTGCAATAAAACTTGAAGTGAGTCAATAAACTGCAGAAAACACATCCAGCATATTTACCCAGCTCCAAGTCTGATATACACAAAGAAGCACCAAAACAGAGGGGGCACATTCATCACTGATTTTTTAAAGGTAAGCAGATGATTTTAAATTCTATTATTATATTATATTGTCTCTTTCCCCCATGATTCCTTACCTTTTCTATTTTTTCTCTCTGTAGGAAATGTAAGTAAACATTAACCACTGCAGAAATTAGACAAGGAGGGGGGAAACAGATTCAGGCATAAAACAGAAGAAAATGAGACGCTACACCGCTTACCTGAACTCCACTGTAATTCCCTATGTATCATGTGAAGGCACACGGTTATATTGGCCTGCAATCGTTATGACCTTTTAGAAAACTAAGCTGGAAATATAGTGTATCATTCTCCATAATTTACTATCATTAACATTTAGTTTGGTGGGAGAGAAACGGCCTAATCAGATATGCAGAATTATGCAAGCACAGCTGACTAGAAGCCACAAATTTCCAGACACACTCATGGGTCTCTGCGGGAGCAGCAGCCACGAGAAAAGGCTGCTCTTTGACCAGTTTCTAGATTACATAAACTAGTTAAATTAGTTAAGCTAAAACCAGTTAAACCAAGAATCTTAAAGTCAGATATTGTGCAGTAAAAGCTGACTGAAGTCTAATCTGGTGTCATTTCCTACTTATTACTATCACTTCTGGTAAATAACGGGATTCGTGGAGCAGATGGACACGCACCTGCACAGGTGAGACACACGTTGTCTTACCTGTACCAGTCCAGGCCTCTGTCATAGTTCCTGTCGAAGAAGTGTGTTTCGGTTCCCGCCGCGCGCACATCCGGATGTATTCTTATGAACTCCAGGACGGCTCTCGTGCCTCCCTTTTTCACACCGACTATGATGGCATTTGGTAACTTTTTATTGCCGAACTTTAAATTGCTCATAGGCGGGCTGGGCGTGCCGTTCCCGGCGGTGTGATGAGCGAAATGGGGTCTTTGGTCGGCTTTCAACCGAGACGCCTCAACAGCGCTCAACCTCGCGTCCGACGGTAAAAGGCAGGAGAGGGATTTCTGAAGGCGCCTTTTGGCTCCATCTGCTCGCTGACAGCTGGGCGTCGGATCACCTGACGTTTGCATGATGGCACCGTCAGGGAATAGAGCGCAGTAGAATAAATATGAAAGGAAAAGGGATAACAAGCAGATGGACGTTCCTCTGAGCCGGTGTGAGAAGGGAAGAAGTCGACCGAAGAGGAGCACGCATGCCATCTCTCCATGAGTATGAACAGTGCATGATTTTTTTAATTGATTTTTGCGTTCCGTCCTTTTCTGATTGTCTTAGTGGCTCCACGGGCTTTAAAGAAGAAAATCAGCAGACTTCAAGCCTGTTACCACAGTCCATGTGAGTCCCATCGCTTCAGCTCCTTACCTGAAAAGGTATCCTTCCCTGCGCACCGAGTTGCGAAGCCATCCTGTTTTAAAACTCCTGGACGCGTCCGTGGCCATCACGCATGGCTGCAAGAGCTGTGCGCGCTCTCTGGCAACTTGAGCGGACTGTCAGCTCCAAACCGGCTGAGCGACAGAAAAATATTTCCACACAGTGACGTCACGGTGTCTTTGCATTAAAAAAATGGTAAAAAAAAAAAAAAGAAGATAAAAAGTATTCATCCGTCTCCACTTGCTCATCTCACTTTACCTTTTATCACTCTTCATACTAAGATCTAAGCTCCGAGTCGACTCTTTGTTCATTTAAAGGTAAACATACAGAATG
This sequence comes from Oreochromis niloticus, assembly GCF_001858045.2. NCBI lineage: Eukaryota > Metazoa > Chordata > Actinopteri > Cichliformes > Cichlidae > Oreochromis > Oreochromis niloticus. Next base: position 18,370,491 of record NC_031973.2, on the reverse strand, counting down.
TTTGTAAGTATTAATATTTGAAGCATTTTATTAACGTAAAGTGAAACATTTTTGTTAATAAAATGAATAGTATTAGAGCTGATTTACACCAACACACCAGAAAACACGAGAGTAAAAATATCTTTAAATATTTATAATTTAACACTTCAAGACCCAGCAAGCTTTGCTCTTCCTGTTGGACCAATCACAGCACTGGTTCAATCTCTTCTGATGAGGTTAAATTTAAAGACACTGAACAGTTTTTTTCCGTTTTTTTATGGTTCATGACCTTAAACTAGGCAGTCAGCAGAGAGTCATTCGAGTGTTCAGAAGGTTGGATAAAATCAACTCTGTAAATGTCCCAATGTGAGAATTTACTTCACACTCCATTACTGGGAAAATTAATCACCACCTACTAATGATCAGTTTCACTTTTAAGTTAAAAAAGGACTATGTGATGAGAACTTTTCATTATTTTCTGACATTTTTATGTGAAAAGAATTTATTCATTAATCAAAATCAACTTCATAATGAGTTGTTGTTGCACACAACATTTAACTTTAAATATAATGAAATGTATATTTCTATTTGAATAAGGTTTCATAACTGCATTAACAAGCACATCATCCTCAGACAAAACCACACCTGCTGCTGACAGAAATAAACGCCTACACAAGTGTGCCTGACTATCACTGCTTTCAACTCGTACTGGTGACTCAAACAGGTAATTTTCCACCAGAAAACGTTATTTTGTGAGTGATTAGTGATTATAACTTTAATAATATATACAAAACAAATGGCCAGAAGTTTTGAGTTTGGCTGGTTAAAATTGCGAGAAACCTCCCTGGGGTGAAATTCCCACTTTCTTCTTGTCAAATACCAGCAGGTCTATTGAATTTAATTAAGTAATATCCACCATAAAAACAAATTACCAAATAAAACACTGATGTCTTATAACTATTCTGATCTTCATTCATTTGATAAAGCATGATCCAACTTGTCATGCCATCTGAACTTTCGTGTTGTGTACTGCATTCCCAATTAAAAGTTTCCTTAAATTAGCACAAACTGGCTGTAGGGGTGAGCAGATTGATCCAAATATTGATAGTATTGATACCAACACTGATATCTGTGTCAGCTCGATACTAACACGAGTGGATCGATACTTTGTATCCATCCTCTAACTTAAGTATGTAGCCTTTTTGTGTTGACTGTCAGGCCTATTTAATTTATAGCCTATAGCACACTGTAAAAACCGAAGTTGACCCAAACACATTTACATTTCAGGTCTCAACAAACAAATAAACCCTACTTTCAAAATACATGAAAAGCTGAAAAGGTGTTTTTTATTGTGTTAATTAATTATTGTTAAAAGTCAAAATCAAAGTGATTTAGTGAACATTGAAATGTGTTCAGAATTTGCAAATTCATGATGATTTATGTCATAAATCATAACAACTGCTCTCCCATACAAAAGCTGCCTTTATAGGTTAAAAGTATCAGTATTGATATTGATATCAACAATACTGCCCTGTATTTACTTGGTATGGGATCGATACCAATATTTGCATTATCGCACATGTTGTAAGACTGGACTTTCTGTGGTCTCAGGGCCTCTTTGGACTGGTTTAGTTGTCCACTTTGCTCTTTGTATTGTTTTCCAGCTTCTATACCAGTAGTCTTGTTCCTGATCTTGTTAGACCTCCCCTCTCCTTGTAGCAGAAGGAGGCATTAAAGCATCGTTGTGTGGTCATACACTTCCTGATGACAAAAACAAATGCAGGCAAGCTCACAGTGGAAAGAGAAGAGGATGAAAGCTCCCCGGCCTGCAGAGACGCATGGGGAGGAGTTGAGGTGTCACAGTGGTGCTCCTGCGGGTGTCTGCGCCCAATCTGAGAAGCCTCTGATTAAAGAATGATTTATAGGGGCTGGTTGGAGAGACCCGCTTAGCAATCCGTCTAGTGAATGAGATTTTTCCTCAGGAAGAGGGCGGGTAAATCAAACCTCGGGGCGAGAAGCCTGCTACGCTCAGCGATGGGGCGCAGTGATTAAATGTTATAATCACCTCTGCCGCGTGCACAGCTTGACTTTTCAGTGGAACAATCAAAAATATTGTTGAGGAAAATCAGTTTAACCTCAGTTTCATTTACTGAACATACGGTTTATCTTGTTCTAGCTCATTACAGAGAAGGACACAACCTTTTTTTGACTGATATAAACTATGACAGAAGTGCAATGTGGAACAATCTAGTCAGTGCCATTTTTTTAGGAAAAAAAAAGATATGAGAGACCACCCGGGCTTTCCAGGAGCAAATTTAAAAGTGAGACATTCCCCTCCTTAGCCGTTCAGTTTAACTAAGACTCATATTTAGATTTGAGATTCCGGAGAGAGCGGTGGGGGTGTCAGGCTTGACAGCATGAGTCATGATCTATGTTTAGGGAATGAATGATGTGTCTGTAAATGCACAACATATTTCTTAAAGTGTTTGATTGTCTTTGGGAGCTCACTGAATGCGGGTGCCAATGACCACTCACTCCATCAGCGGCACGGCTCATTTGTCAGAGGCAAGCGAAGCCTGGAGGGAGGGTTCGTCGGCTTGTCCTGACTCCGATCAGACACTGGGGGAAGATACAGATGAGCCAGGCAACTTTATATTACAGATGGGTGAAGAATCACTCCCACAGTTTCCGTTCACACCCTCTTTGGAAAAAAAAAGTGCACACACAGAACTGTTTTGTTAAGTGACAAACATGTAGTCACACAGTGTTGCTTGTATATCTGGAGGCCAATTAACAACATTTTTATCTTCTTTTTTAATATACGGCTTGAAAGGAATGATTTATTCTTGACTTCAGATGTGTAAATTGCCATTCTGAACACAGCTGAAGGACTGATTCCAGATATTTAGGGGGTGGCATCATGCACTGCAGCTGGTCTGGTGTATTTTTGTGTCTTCAAGTTCCCTTCTTTTTCAGCATGTCCTTTTTAAGGGTTAAAAAGGCCATCCAGTTTCCTCCAGCTGTCAAATATATAAGGATTACTACATAACATTTCTACATGACATCAAGTTCCTTTCAGCATGCCCAGCAATGACACAACACTGACACCTGCCGGCCAGACTTTGACATTACAGGCAAAGTGCGTCATAACAGATAAGATCTCAAGTGAAAGCGAAAGCAAGTCCTCAGCGTCAGGTTCCTGTATCAGAGGCTAGCAGGGAACGGAAGAACAACAACATGAACAAAAGTAAGTTTAACTGCTTATATATATACGAATTCTACTCAGAAACGGCCTACCATTCAAGCTCCTACCACCAAGGAGCTTGAATAAATTGTTTTATAGAATATATGTGTGAAAGTGAAACTACAATACTGTGCAAAAGTCTTGGGCCTCCCCGTTTCTTTAAATTTTGTTCCAAAGAGCTGTAATTTCATGTATTTTCTTTTTTGGTCTTAAGCCATAATTCTCTCTTTTGACGTTAGCTGCTTTTCACTCATTTTCAGTCCAGTCTTTGTAGCTGACCATTTGGAAAGCTTTGTTTATGCCACCTAACACCGACCTATTAGCATTAGCAAGCATTAATAAGGCACCTAACTCAAGAGATGTACTGGTGTTATGCCAACACATAAAGAAAGCAAAGCAAATAAATTAATTGTATCTTGTTAATAGGTGCCTGTTGCAAAACACAGCATTTGTTCCCATTTTGTTAATTTAATCCTTGAAACACGCCAAAGATAACTCAGCTTAAACAGCATAAAATGGCATTTTTGCACCAACAATGTGATTGCCTAAAAACTTGTTACATGAGGAAATTGGACAAGTGGAGGACAAAAGAATATGTGGCAAAACCTATATACAACAGGAAGATGAACAGTATCTGAAAGTCATGCCTTTAAAACAGGAAAAAAATATCCAGCCAAGACCTGACACATGACCTGAGAGATCCATCTGGCTCCTCAGTTGTTCCATCTACTCTTAGCTATCAAGAATTCTTAAGGAAGGGAAATAGAGAAAAAAAGGCTGAGGTATGCTAAATTACTGAAGATCTGGACTGAAAATCAGCTGCAACAGGTCTAATGGAGTGATGAATCCAAATGTTACGCCCCTAGCAGGGCCTCCTCCTGAAGTTGCCTGTGTGGGTGTGTCCTACTGTCTCATGCCTTAGGTGCCACCTTTTTCTTTTGTACAGTTGACTCACATCAGCAACTAAAGGTATTTAAGCCCAGAGAAAGGTGAGCTCTGGTGCCAGAGAGCTGTGTGTGTTTGGTGGTTGCAGCTAGTGAGGGCTAGGGCTGCGTTTCAGCCACTGGTGTTGGGGGTCTTGTCAAAATTGATGCAATTATAATTGTAGAAAAGTAGCATCAGATTTTGATCCACCATATGGAAAGCACTGATTTAAAACAGCTTCATTTTTCAGTATAACAATGATCCCAAACACACTGCCAATGTAGTAAAAGCACCTGGATAGAAAAATACACATTAGAACCGCATCAGTCATGGATTGGCCTCCCGAGAGCCTGGACCTCAACATTATTGAAGCAGTGTGGGATCATCTTTGCAGAGAACAAAACAAAAGACAGAAACATCCAGAGAAGAGCTTTGAATGTCCTTCAAGAAGTCTGGAGAACTATTTAACTAGTCTAAATACTGTCGTTGTACAAATGAAGAGAAAGCTGACTAAGAGAGTTCAGACTTTGTTGCAGAATAACGGCGGTCGTGCCAAATATTGACTTTCAAGCTTGTTACAATTGTATTTATGTACTGTATTTCCAGTTGTCTTTGCCTATGTAACAATAAATTCTTCCACTTATTTAATTTTTTCCTTGCTTTTACATAATTTCGTCTTGAAAAGTGAAAAGTCATACAAAAGATTAAATTGCTAAGTATAAGAGTTGTGTGTATTTTTGAGACTCCCTGATCTCTGGGATCCTAGACTAGAACAACAGGGCCGTGAATAATCTGAACTCTGATGCTATTCATTTTTTTCTTCCAACAGGAAAAGTAAAAATTTATTCACATGTTGATGGACAGACGATGGACTCTCATGAGAAATTTCTCAAAAAACTCTTCAAACGAGGAGCAATACAAGAGGAGTCACTTGAGCATAGTGATGCTGTTATTGTCTTCGTTCCCATTGTCAGTCGTTTTGAGACGGACATTAATTCAGCTTTATCAAACATCTCAGGTAAACACATCACAATCTATGAGAAGTTTTTTATTTGTTTTGGTATTTTTTCTGCACGTTATCACTCGTGTTGTCTGTTTGTCTCAAAGGAGATAAAAAGGTGGTCGTGGTGGCCTTGCATCACACCTATGACCCAAACTACACTGTGCCAAATAACAGAAAGATGGACGACAAACTTGTTGTTAACTGTCTGTTTTATGAGAAGAAAGGACTTCTGTCATGTCCTTGCAACAAAAATGCAAGGAAGATGGTCTGCAAAGAGGTAATTACACAAGTTACGTTGTTTTTTTAAGCAAAAAGTGCTGGATACACAGATACAAATAAACATAGATTCACCTGGATTTGCATCATTTTTACATGTATTGGTCAACAATAATACAGACCAGACTATACTGGCATCTTCACACTGGCTCTGTGTGCCAGGTGGTCAGTATTTTGTTGTATGTTCACGCCCACAGGCAGAAGTGGAAACAGCAGTTTCCACCAGATGTTTTCTATAATATGAGCCAAATAATCTAATCTTGCATTATATATCTTCCCGTTTGGAATATTTGAACAGTGCAGTCGGATCAAAGTTCTGATATTCCAAATTACACATATCCAGTGGGAACACTCTCACTGCCTGCAGTAATTTCAGCAGTATTAGTTGTAGTTTAATTTACCCTGTACTAACTGCAATACATTCATTATTTATTTATTTTTTGCAGCTGAACCTTCCAGGAAAACCATGGCAAAACAAATCAAACAAAGATCCTCAAGACAAGACCACAAAATCAGGAAAAAAAACAAAAGACAAAAAGTTAAAACAACCAAAAGAATCTGCATAAAATTAAATAATTGCTTAGACACTTCCTCTAGGACTGACGTTTGTAAAATGCTTACTCAGCTTCGGTCAGATTGTACTATATTATTAATGAGTCTGCGTGAATTGAATTGCTCATTATTTATGCTTTTTCCTTTCTATTGTGGCTGATCAATTAGCTTATTTGTTGCTCTGTTACTGAACAAAACAGTGTAGTGTGACTCATGACACATTCTGCTCATTCAAATGTACAGAAAGGTTGCATCACATGTAGACCTACCATGGCTTAATAAAGGAATTTTGTGATCCGGGAATAAACTGATTCTGTTATCATCTATCAGGCTTCCTCATTCACAGTACTCAAGTCTAACGTCAGAATGCTAGCATGTCCAAAAACGTTATGTTATAGTGTTTGATGAACGTTTAGTCGAAATCATTGTATTCATATATTAGCTGATGAAATAAACTAAAATCAAAATGTGAATACTGTCCATTCAAGAACTCCTGAGATTTGTAAACCTAGTGGTGAGGTAAAGATAAGGAGGAAACAGAAAAGAATAAGACTTTACCCTCTTAGAACCATTAATATTTAATACAATAACTGATTTGAACTGTATTTTTAATAACTTCACTTAAGGTGGGACTTGACATGAGCTTTGTAATGTTATACCTGTTGGTTATAAATGTATTAAAATTGCTTTTAATTTTTTATTTATCTACAAAATTACAAAAGCAAATTTTCCAGTGTTTGTATTTATATAGTAATATAGTATATTTAATCACCTGTTTCCTTCAATCACAATCACCTACTGGCTGTGAATGCACCAGACTATCACCAGTTCCTACATCACATCAAAGTCCAGGGAGCTGACAGGAAAAGACAGACATATACATCGTCATGCTTGCTGTGTAATGTCTGGAAACGTCCAGGTTGCATTGCATGTGTACATGTCTGCTTTTCTGGCTTAGGTTTCTGCAGCAGTGACTTTGCAGCCTTTGACTTCTCCTCCGCTCTTCCCTTTGACTGAGGAAGCTTTAATGATAAAGATGTGTAGCGGAATAAGAATGACTTGCTGAAGTGTGCAACATTTGCTGAGGTACTGGCTTGGCACACGCTGGACACTGATATCCCCTGGGACATCTTGTAAATCGTATGCTGATCTGTTTGATGGTCTGGCTTTGTGTGTTGCTGACTTTGTTGATTCACGGAGGCCTTGCATAGTAATAATCTGCACACGGAAGGTTAAAGCTCGGTATTCTCTCATGTATTGACCCAGATTTTTGGCAGGGTCTGTGGTTTATGTCATGATCTTTCTTGGCAATTTCATTCAGAGTCATTTTGCATTTTTAACATTTTACAGTCACTCTGCCAAATTTTCTTGAAAACAGCTCTTGAGACTTATCTCAGGATTTTCTGTACCATGCTTCCTGCAATATATGGTGTATATCAAACCTCCAAGCGCATAGGCACATCTCTCAATGTGAAATGTTATGTTACATGAAATGGCAGGGATTCAAACTGAAAACAAACAGCATTTTAATGGGGACAAACCAAGGAAGCTGAATAGATTTTTTCTTTATAAATTTGAAAGAATTTATAGCTGTATGCTTAAAGGTTGTCAGAGTTAGCACACTGATCAGGGATAGTAGTTTTGTCAAACTTTGTGTATCTCAACCACACTAGCTCCACCTATAGGTAGAAATCGGCCACACATGCAACATCTGATAATGTGCATGCATTTGGCAAGACAGGTATGACTGGATTCTCCAAGCAGACGTCACAGCATCCTATTATGACACTTTCTTCTTCCATATATTGACATTTTTTGGATTTTTCATTTTTTCCCAAACGAAAAGGGGGAGGGGCCTTAAACCTTCTACTGTATGTGCCAATGGTCAGGCTGAAGGCCACGCATGGAAAAAAGATATTTTTTAACTGTGCAAATGAATGAAATGTAGTTCAAAATGTTGCTGGTAAACTCCTTAAAGGAAATAACTTATAACTCATAATGAATGGTAATTGCACTACATTCTGTTGGTCACAAGATGGCAGTTGAAGATGATGTTTTCTCTGAGTGGAGCTCAGCGGGTGTTTAGGAGGCCAATATAAACAGAAGAAAACTCTTAAACTTGGTATTTTAGCAGTAAAGATAAAAAAGAGGAAAGCAAGTGTTTTACAAAGTGAATAATAAAATAAACATAATAATTATCTTAAATAGGTTACAAATGATATTCATGGGTGAAAATTAGTTGAAACCGGATGACTTGAACAAATATTTGGACCTAAACGTTGTGTCAGTATCCACCTCGATGTTACCGCTTCACTATCTTACACCCAAATTCACAAAACAATGACTGAAAAACAAACACATAAGTTTAACTTTCCTCTTTCAGTTAATCTTCTCGCCCTCGGTGAAACAGTGGATTACTTCCTCCTTGGATTAGTGCGCACACTGCGGGCCCACATCTGCATACGAACATGGCAGCACGCCAGCACACATCCAAGTCCTCCAAATCATATGCACAAACACACTGTGTACAAACCAAAACTGAGTTCTCACAGACAGGAAGTGATGTCACTTCTTGTCTCCAAGGAGATGGAGGCAGTTGCTAAGATACTGTGACACCAGGATTTTTCTCTGTGTTTTTTTCTTTCCCTCACACACACACACACACGCACACACACACACACACACACACGTGCACGCACAGGGATGTCGCCACGAATAAGTAGAAACTCTCTTGTATCGCTCTTATTCTCTGGCACCAGATGGCAATGAGCGCCAACTCAACTTTTTTTTCTTTCTTTCAATAAAATCTCTAAAAATAACTGAAATATAAGTTGGTTTAAAATTTCACTTGAATGCCGTTGGGACCACTAAACAGATCACCTGTGTGCTCCGACTGAACCAAACGTCAGAGGTGCTGCTCCAACAATTAGCGACATTTTTAATCTTCGCTTTGAACTACGTGCAATTACTCAGTCACCCACTTCCAGAGTGGCGAGGCCTGTCGCTCCTAAAACGATACAAGTGACTGATGTGTATCAGCACCCCTCCAACGCTTCCACACAGTGTGAGCTGCACCTCTCTAGTGCTATCAGCATGCCACATATGTCTTGGCAGTAGCATGTTGCTGCCAAATCCTCTTCGCCCTCCCTTTCTCCTCCCCTGTGGCTCCTAACACAGCATTAAGAGTTTATGGGGTTTGGGTTGTATTAGAAATGCCATGTGCCCGTCTTCTGGATAGCGGGATTAGCTCTCTCTGCTGTATTTCGCGTCTGAGAGCCTTCCTGCACTGATGACACAAGCAATACAGCAATGAGCGTTTGTTCATTTACTGTGCACAAATGCATGTCCTTCTCCCTCCCTCCAGTCCACCGCTCCTACACACACGCTCAAGGGTGCCTGCGCACACACAAGCGTACTATACATGCATAAGGGGAATATCAGATACAATGTGCAATGACACAGTGAGGACATAGAGTAGAAAGTGGGGGGAAGGAAGGAGAGCAAAGGCACAGGGTGGGTTTGGCAGGGGCGGCATGGAATCATTTTAAATGGTGCGGGGGATGGAAGGCAAAAAAGATGTACGGAGAGAGGAGCCGAGAGTGGCGGAAAAGCAGTGAAAGGCGTCCAGGGCTGGATGAGAGACGGAATATGGGCTAAGATTTTAACATGAATGAGAGGGAATGAGGGAAGAGGAAGAAAGAGGGAAAGGAGGAATATCCTCTGCACCACTGTGTGACTGGAAATTTAATAGAGGGAGAGAGATAGAGTGAGAAAGAGAGGGAAGGAGAGAGAGGTAGATGGGTGGGAGAGAGAGAGAGAGCCAGAGGAGGGGGAGGGTAGAGGAAGAGAGAGGCAAAAGGCACAGAGACCTCATTGCTGTGCAGCTTTCAGTAAAAGCTAGTGGTCGTGAACAATGCTCACTACGGCATTCACTGAGAGGGAGGGTAGGAGCAAGGGAAAGGGTGAGGGAGGGAAGGAAGGCGAGAGAGAGAGAGATGGAGGGAAAGAGAGAGCGCATATATCTCGGGGGTCTTTCTGAAGCATCACTGGCCTTTTCTGTCCTTTGACCTTTAGTGTGAGCTGAGACAGAGCAAAGATGCACTGAGATTTATTTTTACCCACAAAGTAGTCTTTGGTAGTTTAAAGCTGCAAAGGGGGCTTCTCTTCTTCTGTACTTCTGACACATGTGGACACATACATGACAATGCTCAATAGAGGGAAGTCACTTATGAGCTAACATCTCTTTAACTGGCCACTTACTTGGTCATACTGTTCTCAATTCACTACATTACGCTTCATGATGATGGGTAGCCAGCTGAATTGAAAACCTTAACAAAATATTTCACGTCTACATTTGCAAGGCTCAGAAGTATGGTTTAATTCACGGTCAGGATCTTCACCGGCCTGCAGTGTATGTGTTCTACATGTTTGGGTGCTGACAGGAAGTAATAGTGCTGGTGGCTTCCTTATTTACAGCTTAAATCTAACAAGTCCAGTACAGAAGCCTTTCAAGAGGGTGGGAAGGCTAGGAGTAAACACTCATATGCACAGTCTGCAGAAAGCAGGCCTCATTGATTTGCTAGATATAATCTTACAAAAACAAATGCCCTTGCTAGCTATGGGAACATTACAGAGTCTACAAAACTCTTTCAGTGAATCAGAAGGGTTGATTCCTGTTAATATTTGGTGGCTTTTAAAAGAAAGTGCCCATGAAATAATAATAAAATAATAATAATAAATGCTCAAAATCTCACTTGATAGGGAGACGAACTGACTCAGGTTACCCTCCTGATCATACAGTGCTGCTGAGTCATATTAATAAATATGTGACTACACGGCTACTCATAACAAGCCCAGAGCTTAAGTTTCACCGGGGGATGTGAGACACAAAACACGCGGAAAGCAAACACGTGAAATATCTCTCATTTTGGAATCCGGCTCTGAACGTTCACTTTAATACACCCAAAGAAACGCAGCCACATCCACGGGTCGGTGCTCCTTCGTCTCTTCTCCTAATGCTGTCTTAGTCGGATTCAGACTGAAACATACGGAATGTGCGTAAAGAGCCGCTTATGCTGGACGCAAACTGCTCTGCCCAGCGGGCGCCGTCGCGTTTGCTACCTGCGTTCCTCTCCAAGGATGATAAGGCGCATCGATGCACTCGTCCCCGACCTCGTTCCTCCGTGCCATAATTATAACACCATTTTTTTCCTCGGCGATCCCGAAGCCGATCTCTGTTTTTTTCCGCGCGCACGCGTGTGTGTGGATTGTGTTCATCTTTAACCTGCCATCACTGTAGCCCCCCGCGTTGCGTTGGCGCTGCGGATCTAGCCTACAAGAACAAGAGCCAGCTCACAGCCGTGGAAACAAGCGAATCAATTTAGGGAAGAGGAGGAAAAAAAAGAGGAGAGACTGATAGCGAGGTTGGAAAACTGACGATCGGAGAGGGGGAGAGAAAACATCGACCTCACGCCGCAGACGCCGAAACATTAAGGTAGGCTATTTTGGCTGTACAGGTAGAAGGGAGTGAAATGGCTGGCGTAATTATTACATTTGTTACCTAATCGAGAGTGATGCTGAAAACAGTCATGAGATGCCAAAGGGGGGGACAAAAAATTGAGTGTGGCAAAAAGCTGAGATGCATAACGATTTAAGCAAATAATTAACATGAGCACACAGTCCACGTCGATGCCAGCGGAATAAATCTGTGCTAGTTGTGTAGAGCGAATGCATTAAAAGGAATCGCTTCTACGCGCAAACCTATGCATTGCACATCTACACAGGTGATATTTCCCAGTCAGCAATGAACCTAAAGGTTATTTTGCGTGCAGTCGTGTTGTTATTCCGCCGAAGAGAGGATGGATGCAAGCCATTTTGTAATGCAGCATGTGCAGAATTAGGCCTATTCAGAATTTCAATTGCGTTCCCGAGAAGGTGCGCCGTAGTGAGCGCAGCTGCATAGATGAATAAGGCCATTCTGTTCAATTGTAGGAGATATTATGCTACAGGCTATATGATGAGGAGAGATTGCAGATCTGAGGTTGCGACTGCAGGGTAGAAAAAAATGGGCAAGTTATGGTTTTTTGAGATGTGATGGAAAAAAAATAAGGGGAAGAAGAAAAAAAACAACAACTTGCAATTGTTAAAAGTCTGAAGACGTTTGCCACGAGCTTGTCATTTTCTCTCTCTCTCTCTCTCTCTAACAGTGGTTGATGTATCCATACTGGTGAAATGCGTCCCATCCATCCTACCCCAATTCCCACGTCCTGAATCAATCTGGTGTTGTCATAGTTACAGTAGATGATCTTGGCCCTGCTGCACCTGTGTCGCTTTGTGTTCATCTTGAGCATCTGTAAATACACGAGGTTTAATTGGGGCTTGTATTCAAGAAAGCAACCCACAGCCTCAGTTTTTATTGAAAACAACAGGACCACATTTTTTTTTCTCCATTTATCTGTTTTTTTGGCTTCTTCATAAACATTAATGACAGTTGTGGAGTGGAAGACATTGATACAATCAGGCACTCGCGATGATGTGATTGGTTTGTAGCAGTTGGTCAGCAGCTTTCAGCTAATTTGTCTTTTCACGAGTGAGCGATCTCTCAGGCCTGATCGAATAATCAATATCTACATCGTTGCAATCTGCTTTTGACACGAACACAAAGGGCTAAAATTTAAAAAAAAAACACAAAGAGAGAGAGATTCATTTAAGTGAAATTGGTTTGAAGAATTTAATGTGGCCAATGTTTCAGCTATGTCAAGAAGCCCTAGAAAACACATTTTGCACAAAGATCAGGAAGAAGGCCAACTGCGACAAGATCAGATGGGCCAAGATTCTAGAAATAAAGACCATCGCGGTGTATTTTGTAGCTTTCCTGCTGTCGAGAACTTAAAGATGGCAGGTGAAGTCAACAGGCATGTTTGCAGGTTCAAGGTCTCTCCCACAATACAGCTCTTTACAATACAGTGTGGTGCTCTCCGCTGACTGGTTGCACCACCTCATTTAGTGACATTTCCCATGTAATGCAACGAACAAATGCAGCTCAAGTGCTAAACTGTACTTAAGGGAAAAAATGCTGCATTAAACAACTTATTGATTACAAGGGCCAGCGGGTTTTTATTCAATGGGGATGCATCTTTCCCTCAGTGATGCAATGAAGGAAGCAAGTTTTGTTTTTGTTTTTGGAAAAATGCTGTGTGTGGGGCCAAAACTTCACCATTTCTTTCTAGACTTCAAGTGTCATGAAAGTGGCTGGAGGAATTTGGAAATACTTTCCATCCAGCTGTGTTTATATGATACTTTGAACACCGCCCAATTTAAAAGGAAAAAAAAGGGAGGAAAGAAAGGCGTAGCACCACCATCACTGTGTGTTTTTAATGAAGTAGCAGCGTATGAAACACTGGTACTTCTTTGGCCGGCTGAATATTAATGATGTTTTGCTTTGATGCTTTCATGAATCATTGCAACTATCAGACCTCTACTCTGAATCAGATACAATTCCGATGTCTAAGAGAGCCAGTCAGATTATTGAAATGCATAATTAGCTGTGAGATGGGGATGAGTGGGAGACTCTTCAAGGAAGGACAGCAGTGTAAAGAGCACCATAATGAGGACTGGCGCAAAGGAGCTGCTTACTGTAATATTTAGGTTTATTTGTATTCACACGTCTACATTCATGAGCTTATCTGGGATGTACGTATGTGCTGTCATTTCTTTGTGTCAGTTACAGTTACGATGGTTGTAGATCTGGATGTGGGCATGTGTCGAAGAGAGAGAAAGAGACAGGGCGAGAGAGTCAGTGGGATGTGCAAAGCATCTGAAAAAAGTCTATTTTTAGCATACATTCCCTTACGAGCTTTCTTAATAGCTGCTTTAACTTCTTCGAAGTATGTTTTAGATGAAAACCAATGTTGACCTGATCCTCAGACCTTGACGATTAAGATTCGTTGCAGATTTGTTCCTCCTGTTGTTATGCTGAAGGCCAAAGTTCAACCTTGTTCTGTCTCCTATGAACAGAATTCCAAAATTCAGCTTTGGCTTTTCTTACCGAGTGTGTTATAATAACAAATACTGCAAGCATACACTGTAAGCTTTGAGTTAAATGCATTTTGATTTAGACAGCAAAGGCGCTGTTTATCCATTTTGGACACAAAATGTTGATCAAGCTCAGCTAAACACAGTAATGTGGAATAGGGCACTGGACAGTAAAAACACAAGATGGTGAGTGAGCAGGTTGCCACAGCAACAGTGTTTCTAGGCGCATGCATCGTCGCTGCATAGGAGAGGAGATGCTAAGGACTGCCATGGAGCTGTTTCATAAAAAAGAAAGAATAAACAGTTTATTACAGTAATAAGAGATTCTTTTATTTTTAAAATGCATCCAAGAGTTATTTTAAATGCCGTATCGATAGAGGTGACATTGTGTTTATATTAGTGTCAGGAAACAAGGATCTTTTATCATTTGTTCTCAGACATGACAGACTTGTGACTGCCAGAGTCATAGTGACGAGAATTATGTGCTTGAGAAAACAATGAGCACTTTCTCTTTCTAATCATTATAAGGGGAACAGCCCAAGCATTTCTAAATTTAGTGAGTCTGCTGATGCTCGCAGCCATTTCTGTTTCAAGATGTGTGTGTGTGTGTGTGTGACACTTGATTAACCAAAACAAGGCTTTTGAAAAACACAATGCACGTTCAGGAATTCCAAAAAAAACCCAAAACAGAAAAGCTTATTTTGCACCATTTTTTCCTCTTTCTGTATAATCCAGTTGTCATATTCATGTCTCGTTCATCAGTTTTAGTTGTTGGGGGAATCTTGTCCGATTTAGCGTGGCATATTGGGCACCGCATGTGCATTGCAGTAAAATGTCAAGAGTCAATAATCATTCCTTCATGTCTTAATTGCTAAACTACTGCATGCAGGCATCATTTGTTACCTCATTTGTAATGCTGTGCTGCTGCTTCATGATGGATTGCATGAATTTCTGCATTAACCTTAGGGCCACATGGACTTGTAACTGCATACAACCACTTTGCATTCTTTGGGAATGTGAGAGTCTACCTCTGTCAGTGCGTATTTGGCTTGAAGAATGCCAGTATCATAAAGTGGATGACGAGACTGTCATCCTAATGGATCTGCTGCAGCACTTGTGACCCAACTTGCAGTTTTAGAATTTTGTGGCCATTTCAGACCATGACCCCGATGTTAGGTTTAAACTTAAATGGCAGCTGACTCAGTGGTTGATAGACACGTCTTTAGAATAGAAAGTCGTACCATTATTCCAAAGGAGATATTGGTGATATTTAGGGATTTTCAGTTCAGTTCTGCAAATGCTTGTATGTGTGTCCTAGGCTTGTAAAGTAAATCTTTCTGCACTGTGCACTCACTTGACCTCCTTCCTCTCTCTTCTTTTGTCTCTTCCCTTACAGTGAGAACCAACAGCCTCCATCGTGACAACACTTTCACAAGCAAATCCTCCCCTAAATTTGATTTCTCTTCTAATAATTGTCATGGGAAGAAAATGCAGAGTTCTCTAAAATGAAAAATTGAGAAAGCCCAAGTGTTTGATTACCAAGGAACTATGAGCAAAAGCAAAATAAGAATCTATTATTGATAAAGTCTTTAATATAGCATTGCACTTTTTCCTCAGTTTTTAAGTAGCTGCTTGAAGGAGCAAAAGAGAATCAGAGCGTTAAATATGAACATCAAGATAAGCACCTAAAGTCGCTTGATTGGAGGTGACCTATCAACTTCTTAGCAATAGGGGTAGGTCATGACTCAGTTGCCATGCGTGTTGTCATGGTGACCAGCCCAGGTACCCCTTTCCCCCTCCTCTGGTTGGTCCAACTTTTGTTGTGGTTTCACAACCATGGACCTCAGCTGACAGAGGCAGCACCCCCGTGCCCCTCCCCCTGTATCTGCTCCAATCAGGCAAGCCGTGTCATCTGTACAAGGAGGAGTTTAGATCAAATCCCTGACAGTATTTCAGAGAACACAAGATACCTCAATCTACAAGAGAACTCAATTCAGGTAATTTTGGTTTCATCCACAAATGGAAAACACATTAAGACTTTAAAGATATATACCTTGAGGGCATTATGTTTAATTTTGCTACAATATGCCTCCCTTTTCTTGTTTCCACACTAGGTGATCAAGTCTGACACATTTAAGCATCTGCGACATTTGGAAATCCTCCAGCTCTCAAAGAACCACATCCGACAGATTGAGGTGGGAGCTTTTAATGGTCTTCCTAACCTCAATACACTGGAGCTTTTTGACAACCGTCTTACAGTGGTGCCATCCCAAGCTTTTGAGTATCTAAGCAAGCTAAGGGAACTATGGCTAAGAAACAACCCAATCGAGACGCTGCCGGCGTTTGCCTTTCATCGTGTTCCCTCTTTACGGCGTCTTGACCTAGGGGAACTCAGGAAGCTGGATTTCATCTCAGAGGCTGCCTTTGAAGGTCTGATAAACTTGCGCTTCTTGAATCTTGGCATGTGTGGCTTGAAGGACATACCTAACCTCACCCCATTAGTGCGACTAGAGGAGTTGGAGCTATCAGGGAACCAGCTCGGGATAGTCCGGCCTGGATCCTTCCAGGGTCTAGTTTCACTTCGCAAACTGTGGCTAATGCACTCCAGAGTGTCAGTCATTGAACGCAATGCCTTTGATGACCTCAAAAACTTGGAGGAGCTGAACCTCTCTCACAATTCCCTGCATTCCCTGCCTCATGACCTCTTCACCCCTCTGCACCAGTTGGAGAGGGTACATCTAAACCATAACCCTTGGGTTTGCAACTGTGATGTTCTCTGGCTCAGCTGGTGGCTGAAAGAAACAGTTCCCAGCAACACCACTTGTTGTGCTCGCTGCCACGCGCCCCCAGGTCTAAAGGGCAAGTACATTGGAGAACTAGACCAGAGCCACTTTACCTGCTATGCCCCAGTGATTGTTGAGCCACCCACTGACCTCAATGTCACTGAAGGCATGGCTGCTGAGCTGAAATGTCGTACTGGAACGTCAATGACCTCTGTGAACTGGTTCACTCCAAATGGCACGCTGATGACCCACGGATCATACCGAGTTAGGATCTCAGTGCTCCATGACGGAACACTGAACTTCACAAATGTGACCATGCAAGACACAGGACAGTACACTTGCATGGTAACCAACTCTGCTGGAAATACCACTGCATCCGCCGTTCTCAATGTATCTGCTTCGGACCCCAGCAACACCTACAGCTATTTCACCACCGTCACTGTGGAAACACTAGAGCCAAGAACAGACGAGGAGGAGTCTGCAAGACAGTATATTAACGAGACCTTCATAGATTTTCCTAATCCTACTGTCCACCAACCTGGTGTTACTATAACGCCTTCTCTCTCTTCTCTCTCCTCACTGTCTCCACGAATCAATAGAGCTCCTGAAAATACAGTGACTGAGCCCCCAGAACATGTAACTAACATTCCAGGCCTGGATGATGTAATGAAAACAACTAAGATCATCATTGGTTGCTTTGTGGCCATTACTTTCATGGCAGCAGTAATGTTGGTGGTCTTCTATAAACTCCGTAAGCAACACCAGCTACACAAGCACCACGGCCCAGCCAGAGCCATTGAAATTGTGAATGTAGAAGATGAGATCGGAGCTGGAGCAGGAAGTGGCATCTCAGGTGGTTCGACAATGAATTCTGGAACAGGTGGAGAAGGAACCCTACGGATACATCATCCAGAAATAGTCAACCTTCCCAACATTGGTCGTACCGATACGCTAAACCATTATTACAAGACACATCATTTCAACAACAATGTGATGGGTCTTAGTATTGGCACTGAAGGGATGGGGCCAGGAGGGATCCTGAGTAACAAGAGCCAGCAAGGTCAAGATATCCCTATCTCCTGTACCTCTGTCCCGATCTCCACATCTAACTTGCTCACCTCATCGGGCAATGGCACCAACACCCTCCCCAGTTCGATGTCCCCACCACTGCCTATGTCTCTGCCCATGCCTACCATGGGCTTACATGGATCGATCAAGGGTTTCATGGGCCAAAGCCAGAATCCACAAATGGAACCTCTTCTTTTCAAGGGGAGTTCGAAGGAAAATGTACAAGAGACTCAAATCTAACAGCAAAAGTGAGAGTATCGAGTGAGAGTGAGCGAGAGTTGACGACAGAGAGGGGATTGATCTTGGGTTTATGTGCAGAATGATTAGACACTAGAGTGCACTGACATTACACTAGGAAAGAGGATAGACTGAAAAGGCAATACACAAACACATAGACTTATCTGTGACAGTGTACTGAGCCAAGGATTACCACAATGGCCCACTTGTGTTTGTAGTAACGATCATGGCCATGGAGATCAAGGAATGGACATTGCTACAATGTAAATCTGTGCCAAAGCAAATGTTTTTTGCAGTTTCTACAAGCTGTGTTCTCATAGGAAAAAAAAAAAAAACTAGCCTTTCAGAGTAATCAGTCCCCAAACCGTTGTTGGCCAGCAGAGTTGAAAGACACGCACAGCACTTGCCACACTGAAGACCAGAGATATTGCAGAGTAAAATCCAAGAGACATTTTTCTTCCTCAAAAAAAACACGAGCCACATTCTCTCTCAAGTGACTCAAAAGACTCCCTCAAGGTGAAAATTATGTAGGCATAAATAGATGGACAAAAGGGTACAGTGCAAACTACTGTGAAAAATCCACAAATTATATAAATATATTTTCATCTAAATATGTATCATTGCAGACTCTGATGCAGACATATTTTGGGGTGGATGTATAAGCTGGTATAGTTTGTTTCTTTGTGAATAATCAGGGGCGGCGATAGTTGAGGTTTGTTATGATATGTTTTAAGTTTGGCTACTTCTCAGAAACATAAGGGCTCAATTGCAACACTCATTGTGAATCTTTGAATTGGCTTTGTGGCATAAAGTCCATTTAGGTTGTATTACAGTAAATGCAGATCTCTGTTTGACAAACTTTTGTCTGTTGTTTCAGTAATAATCATTACAAACTTTTGTGTTCTGAAAGTGTATTATGTATTTTGTAAAAGCCAGCTTCTTGGTATTTGAATTGACAATTCTGATACTTAAATGCCAGCATCAATTAATGGTAAAAACAAACACGAACAGGTAATCCAATGCAATGACCTGTAAGGGTAAATTAAAGTGTTGACAATGTGTTATTTGAATCAGATCAGTAGCCAGATATTTGCTTTTAGACTGGAATTTGATATGATCTCCTTGCTCGTGGTTACCATAATCATGCCATGAAATGCTGTCATAAGGATGAGTCGACATCTATCTGCAGCAGCTTTCAAGAAGGGAGTGAACATCCATCTTAAGAAGATTGGAATGAAAGGAAATGTACAGTATATTAATAATAATAATGTCTGGTTGTATGACAATTGTAAGATCCACATTTTTAAAGTGTAACTTTCATATGTTAAATGCCATTTACGCTTCTTGCGTTTCAACTATGTATTTCTTTATTTTTGTTAGTTTGATATAATGTGTACAGTTGTCTAGCCATGTATCATTACGTGTGAAATAAATCAATCATATATTGGGTTGTATCGGGTCAATATGGCAACCACGCAGGTAAAGAGTGAGACGTTGTGCAGTTCTCTGTGCTAAAACCTGGATTGAATGTATGGTTAGTGGTTTAGCCATTAGTCACCCTGGTAATGACACGTACTGTCTGTCCTGTTAACGCGGTCAGACAGGCTTTTAGCGACTTGCCTGTGGATGGGCTACACTTCTCGTTTTGGAAGATGAATGTTTTCATGATCTAATCCTTTAATGAAGGCGGGTTTGTCAAAAATTAGTCTTCGCCCATGGTAATTCTTCTGCTCTTGTGCTGACAAAGTTTGAAATGTGAACAGACAATTAAGGAAAAGTAATGTTTGTTGCAATTGAGCGCAAACTGGACAAGTAACCAGTTATTCCAGAGACAATGGAAAATCAGTGTTGACTGTAATGAAGGTCTAATTTTGCTGGGATGTGTGTGTGTGTGTGTCCCTCAAAGCTATACATGGTATATGAGGTATTTTCTATTCAAAAGAAGGATTTTGCCATTAGCAATGAGCTCATGCGTTCTGGAAGAAGGCATAAAATGAAGTATTGATAGTAACAGTGATGATAATAAGAGTGATGCTACTAGACAAAATCCAGAATCTGCTCTCACATTGTTATATCTGTGAAAGGAACATCTTCTAATGCTAGCAAGCTAAGGCATTTTTCAAGTATGCCTTGAACATGTGTATTGATTTTTTTGCAACTTGGGTTGTCTAAACTGCATTCCTCTATTATTTCTCAGCCTTATGTTATTATTTCTGGTCATAAATATAATTTAAAAAAACATAGTCAATGTAAATCAGCAACCTGTCCAACAGATTTAGAGGGCAGGATTTAACTGTATCCCCACAGAGACACAAAAAGAATCTAAATTAATTCTAAAGACGTAACATATGGCTGCCCCCTTGATGTGCTACATTTGGTGCTCCGTCGTCAGATTTCAAAGAGCATACTAGATACCTCCTTGTGTGCCGTGTATGAGGGTACATTTCTCCACGTTAACCGTGGAACAAATTTTTTACCTGAACATTACTGTAGCAATGTTTTATTACGATGATGATGACTCACCTAATCAGCATGGAAATGTTCCTTTCAAATCTCTGAGCATCTGTAAAACACGACATGCAAGGTTATCATCGTTATTATTAACGTTTGAAGGAAACGCAGATGGCTTTTGTTGCATCTTAGTATTGTGGCTGCCATTGTACTCTGTGCTCGATGCTACTGCAGAGAAAGCTCATTCTCGTAATGTTCAGAAATATATGACCCCTTTTAATGAAGTTGACAAGCTTGAGACTGTACATACCGATCATCTGTACCTAATTGTATTATTGAGTTTGGCTACAGATGGAGTTCTGACATGTCTGTATCCTCTGCATCACCCATTGCTTACAATGGATGCTTCTGTCCAGGTGACATTTATTGGTTTGTTGGAGGCAAAACTCCTTAATGAAATGGATTATGGTATCTGAGACACCAAATTGCGAGACAAGAAAATGGACTGACCTTTTGGTTCTTTAAAGGTAAGCTGTTCTGTTTGATAAAACAATATAAAAAAAGATAGTCTGCTTTAAAAGATTTGAAAGAGAAATGTGCAAAACAACAAAAATTTTAGATTACACAAAAAAAACTATATATAAAAATGTCATGTGTTTTCTTTTTCTTTTGTTTTTTATTTCCAGTTGTTGGTTGTATCTTAGTATGTGGTATTATCAGTTTGGGCCTTTATGGATTGTCATTAAATGTCATTTTTTTCCCCTCAGAAATTCATCCAGGTACACAGTGTGACAGAAGAGTGTATTTCTTGAGTTATAGCAAAATCAACATGTGCAATATTTACACTTCAATGACTGTCATGCAGTGACTGAGAGGTATATTATTTCGCTGTTTACTATTTGTGTGATTTCAGTTTTCTGCTTCCTGTAAGGACATAGTCTGTTATTAGAAACATACCACTTTCCTTCTTTGTTGTGATTTCATCCTACAGAACACAACCACAACTATTCTAAATATGAAATGCATTAACAAGTTTAAAATGACAAATGACCTTTCAAATAAGTTATTGCGTGAAATTTTATAATATAAAATGAAAAATATGTCAAGTATAATTGTGTTTAAACTTTATTTTCTGACCTACTTTTTGTTACCTACACACGTTTGGTTTTTCAGAGGTTAATCAGGAAAGAGGAAATACTTTCAAAATAAGGTTTTGGATCAACACTATGGCTTGCCCCAGTCATGTTATAAAATAATTACATTTAAAATGATCTTTTTGTACAGAAAATGTAATTTTTGTTTCTTACAGAATTATAGCAAACATGGCTATATACACTCACTGGTCACTTTATTAGAGTTAGTACAGGCTGGGACCGCCTTTTGCCTTCAGAACTGCTTTCATTCTTAATAGGATAGATTCAACAAGATGCTAAAAGCATTGCTCAGAGGTTTGGGTCCATATTGACATGGTAACATCACACAGTTGATGATGATGTGAAACCACATTCCAAAGCCTGGAAATTTGGGGACACTGAACTCATTTTCATGTTCAAAAAAACACTTTAAGATGATTTGAACTTTCTGATACGGCAGGTTATCCTGTTGAAAGCAGCATTATAAGATTGGTACACTGTGGTTATAATATGATGGGCATGGTCAGCAGCAATACTCAGGTATGTTGTGATGTTTTTAAACAATGCTTAGTTGGTACTAAGGGTCCCAAGGTGTGACAAGGAATATCCCCCACACCATTATACCACCATGAGCAATGTCGTTTATGCCAAATTCAAACCCTATCATATTGATATATATCATATGTTGCAGCAGAATTTGACACTCATCAGACCAGGCAATGATTTTCCAATTTTCTATTCTCCAATTATGGTGAGCCTGTGTGAACTGTAGCCTCAGTTTCCAGTTTCTTCTGCTGCTTAAGCTTATTTCACTGCATTGTTCAATCAGAGACACTCTTCTGCATACCTTGGTTGTAATCAGTGGCTATTTAAGTGACTGTAGCCTTACTGTCAGCTTGAAGCAGTCTGGGCATTCTCCTTTGACCTCTGGTATTTCAGTCCTGAGAACTAAATGAACGATTTTCTCTTTTTTCTGACCATTCTCTGTACACCATAGAGATGGTTATGTTAGAACACCCCAGGAAATACTCAAATACTCAGACCAGCCACGTGTCACCACCAACCATGTAAAAGGACATTCAGAGTTACTTAAGTCACTTTTCTCTAATATTTCGATATTTGTTTTTTAATGTCAACAGGTTGACTTGACCATGTCTACATGCCTAAATGATTTGAGTTGCTGCCATGTGATTGGCTGATACTTGTATTAAACAGGTGTAGAATAAAGCAAACTGTCTCACACAAACAAATCTATCTATCTATCTATCTATCTATCTATCTATCTATCTATCTATCTATCTATCTATCTATCTATCTATCTATCTATGTCAAGGATGGGCTCAAAAATACTTTGGAATAACAATATTTTAATGATCTGTTATTCTTTGCTGATTGAAATCATAAAAACAGATATATTTTTATCATTTATTTTGGAAATGATCTTTTTAGCAACATTGCAATTAAAGAAGAAAAATTTAACACAAAGTGCTCCACAACATCACCTGCAGTCTAGAGTTGGCCTACATCAAAGTACACCTATGACACACACTTCATACTAGCTGCATTTGCTTTAACTGAGCTATAGAGAAAAAAGAAAGTACACAAAGCTCATACCACTAACTCCATAATTAAGGTGTACTAATTGAATAAGAGGTGTTGGTGTGCCAATCACATTCTAACAAATTCAACAAAAAAACGAATAACTCTGGAATCACTATAGCGTGGAAACCACGTTAGTAAATCAACTGGTCCTTCGTGTTATATTAGGGCAATTATATATTAGCCACTCTGCCAATTTTTATTACTAGTATAAATTTACAAACAGGCTAAAAAGGGAAATCAAACAAACAAATCACTTCTTTCTGGTGATTAGACATTTTCCATGCAAGGCAACTGTGAAACGACTCAGTGGCTATGACACCAACATGAACAGAACTATGCGCCTGACACTGTGGCTTCTCCTTGTTCTGCATCATTATCACTACTTCTTTTTCTGAAAGGGTTGATTGTGTGTTGTAAAGTGTTCTTAAGCTAAGTGAAATGAGGTGAGGGAAACTGTATATGCAATCGCAGTCTTGTCTGCAAGATGTATTATAAGTTTAAGCCGCATTATAAAACAAGTTCAAGGGAATAAGCATTGCAATAAGTGTTGCATCAGCTATGAGCCATATCCATGAATCTGAATGTGTTTAGATAAAATGTTTGGACCTTACATCTGGGAGATTGTATCTGAAATATCTTTGGGGGCACTATGTAAAGTAATTTTCTTGAATGTAATTGTCCTTGGCTTGTACTCCGGTCTCCAGAGACCTCAGTCCCCACGAGATGTCTTACACATAATGTTAAAGGCTTGCACAGTAAAATAGCAATAGACGACACAGCTTCAGTATAATATGGTTAGGCTCTATTGAAGTATTTGTGAAACCAGTAAAGACATCAAAAGAAATGTTCTGTAACACCATGAGAACACCATGAGGTGACACATCTTGAAGCATATCATAATTATCTGTTCTGTAGCATTTTTCCTGTTTGTCAGCTTGTATTAATAGCGAGCAAACATATGGTACGGAGAATGTGCAAGACTTGACTTGAATTTGTCCTTTTTCTGCCATGTTTGAAAAGAGCAATACTCACATGGAGCGAGGGGGGTGTGAGAGCGAGAAAAGAGTGTGTATGCTGCAGAAAAGAATGCATTAATATGTGCCGAAGATGAAAGAGAAATGCTCAAAAGCGAATACATTTTTAGCATTCTGTGATCTTGGCGTGCATATAATGTAATGCAAGAGGGGTACATTTAAATTAGCAAAGGTGGAATTTAAAAATACCAGTTTCATCCCTTGCAGCAAGAACCAACCACAGTCCACAGGAGGTTTATATATCAACAAAAATCTCCACTTGTAATTTTAAACTGTGCTTTCTATTAAAAGGGAAAGAGGAAAACCTGATTTCTGTTTGCAAAATTCTCCCTGTGCAATCACATCTCCTTTGCACAGTTGTAGAGCAGTCATTTCCTATAAATCCACTGTGCCTGCACTATCCTCTCCTCTTCCCTTTCGATGTCTTCTCCCTTCAAATTCAATAACCTCCCAGCTGTGTGTTTCTCCAGGGATTCCCCCAGCTCCCCTGGCCCACAGACAGACTGCAGAATCTGTGGGGAACCTGACACAACATAAACTCCACTGTGAAGCAGAGGTGTCAGAGTCTGTGGGCTGCAGTGAGGAGCCATGGAAATGCAAAGGCCTTTTTATTTCTTCACACTTTAAAGGTTGAAGTGAAAAATGCATGCGTAAAACACGAGAGTATAGTGTTTGATATGAATGTGTGAAAAAGTACAACCTATGACCTATTTATTCATTGTAAAGTGAAGATTCACTAACTACTAGGCTTAACTCTGGCTAAGGAAGCATGAGAAAAGCAGTATGGAATTATATGAGAAAAATGTGACATTGACCCACTTGGGTATAGTTTGTGCAAGACGGGTAAAAGGAAACCAGTGGCCCTTTGATTTAAAGTCTGCTCTTTAAAGATTCATTTTTTGACTGTTACATGAAGGTATGTGCTTACTACTGATGTACTTTGAGGGCTTTCTTATACTGTACTGAACATACAGTGCTTTGCTTTTATTTTGGTCTATATTTAGACCCCCTCAGCATTATTAAGAGGCATTGAGCAGATCTTTTTTGTTTGGTGATACAGTTTCCTTTTTCACCCCAAAGAACTCAATTATTAATCCAGACATAGAAGATAAACAAACATACCATAGGGAGACTCTTTTTGCTAGACATGTATAGCCATCTCGTGTAACTTGCAAGCACTCAGGAGCCCTTGTAACCCCAGACAGTTCTTTTCCTCTACTGGGGATAAAACACTCAACCTGACCAACAAGACTTGTCACCCGGAAAAAAAAGCTGTATATCTTTCTCTCCACTGAATATTGCCAAATGGGTTTGGAAATAGAGCCGCTGCTGTATGTGTGTGGGGAATTAGGCTGATGGCGACTTATGTCTGGTTTGCATGTCTTCTAAGTCGTTTTTACTCATGCACAAATACTTTTATTGAAATTAGTATTATTTACGACTGTTTTATACATAAAATAATGTATATGAGGTAGGGCTGTTCAAAATGTAAAAATAATATAAAGGTGCTGTGGAAATCTGGTATATGGTGGGTGAGGAGGTTTAAAGTAATTACTTTCCTATTAATATTCTCTTTCCAGCATACATCATAAACTGACACGTCCTATGTATTTACTGGAAGAAGATCTGTAGTAAATTGTTCCCCAGTGCATTCACTCCCACATACTAACACATTTTTCAGGCAGTGGAGCTAATGTTGTTATTAGATTATTACACTTACTTGAATATTGATTTGCCATAACTGCAGGTAGGGGCAATGCCTCTACTTTGCCTTGTTAATGTTGTGGCACTCTATGCATTTAATAGCACTATGAATTATGTAGAGACTTTTAGCCTACTTTGATGCTGTAGTGATATTCAGCTCTAGCACTCAAGCCACTGAAGGAGCAAAATATGAAGCTGCAGCTAGCAAGCAGATAGCTTAGCACAACAAGTTGACATGAGCCAGGGAAAGGTATTTTGGATCTGCTGTCCAAAGGTAAAATCAGCTCACCTGCTACTCCACTGCTCAGGAATTAGGTGAATAATTTCTAAATCTTTGAATTCATACTTAATTTTCTTTCCAAAGTGGAAAAATTACACATTGTAGCAGTAGTTAGCCTTACAAAGCTAGTTTAGTTAGCAAGAGTAAGAAATAGCTCAGCTGACACTTGACGTACACTCATTTATCATTACATATTTTTATACATAATTATTATGCACAATTATGCACTTAAAAAACATTCAGTGTTTGCGGCAAATGATGTATACAATTACCTTAAATTGTTTCACTGTTTAAAGTTCGAGTTTAAAGCTAAACTTGTAACTATGTCCTTGAATCCTAGTTTATTTTTAGCATAAAATACGGTATATTATCTAATAATTATAGCCTAATTATTATGTTGATTGTGACAACCCAGGTGACAATGGACATGTCTGGACAGGTTGTCATCTCTGAGATAACACCTTGGACCTTGCTTACACTAATACTATACTGCCAATTTAGCAACACTGAATCACCTACAGCATGTAACTTTGGAGTTATAAAAGAACACATAACATAGACAGAAAGCCCAACTGACAAGCACAGTCAAAACAGATCCATCTTAATGTTAAGCAACAAAGTGGCCTGAGTATTTGATCTCCCAAACAGTGGAAGAAATTATAATAAATGCCCCACAATACAACAGTGCAGCAGCACACAAGTGACCAAGTGATAAAAAGTCTGCTTATCCATAGCCATTCCAGCAAAGTGATTACACATGTGTGGGCTAAGCTTGTAGAAGAACAACAAACAACACAGTTTTCTCAGATTTGTGCTCAAGAATTTCTTCTCATGGTAGGGAGCTGCCTAAAGAAGCAGTAGGTTAGGAAGCTTTGTCAAGCTTAAAGTCAGAGTTCTCTGCGTTATGAAAGCGGCTCTCTTTTTACCTGGATAAATCACTGTGATAGATTATACTGAATACACAACCTCAGTTTATATTGTGAGTCTCTGTTCGAAGGATCACCTTTTCACAGATTCTTTTGTTTAAATAATGTTTTCAATTGTATTGCCACCAGAATGTGCATGTATTAATTTTGTTATTCAAAAAATGTCTAAATGTTTTTATTCTTGATTTTAATCTGCTGCTTAATCTGTTTTAAACTGCTGGAAGCTGCTAGGAAACAGGACACACATTAAAATCCATTCAGTCAAATTAAGATTAATTTCACTTTGATCTGCAAACAAACTAAAGTGATTTCCATGTCGTCTTTATTAGGCTGTGGAACAGTAACCTTTAATGATTAAACGGATCCAGTTTAAAGTTTCAGAACTCTAATTTGCAGCGGTCACCTTGGAAATAAACAGCAGCACTGAGAGCGCACTCAGTGATAAAATAATTAACTTAAAATGTTTATTTTACCACTCTGTGAACTAAATCCGCATGTCATAATTTTCTGCAGAATTAGCCTCTTGTCTTTTTTGTAAGAGTGTCACATTTTCACAGTTATTTTTTATGTGCTTTATAGATTTTAATCAACATGTTATCATAATCAGGTGACACTCATAGGGATCATTTTGTGTGGATGAAGAGTCATGTGACCTGTGAAATGCCCCCTTTTTATGTGAGGCCTGAAGCAGAAAGCCTGAACTAAGAGAGAAAGATGAAAACTACTGCCACCACTATTGCCAGCTGAGGTTTGGCGTATTGTCAAGCAAGTTGTGTTGAACATAACCCTTTGACAGTGATATTGTGTTGGTGCAGAGCCTGTTCTAATTTGGTGCATTTCTTGCAGCAGTACCAACTTTGGGCCTGGCAATTTTGAGGATCCCTCTTGATGGGCTAGCTTTTGTTTAGTCAGTATGAGTGGAAAACACTTTAAACTGGTCATCAGCCACATTTTTTCAGAAAAGGGGGTTATGATTTGAAGTTTGATTACACAAACAGTAAAAAGAAAACAATAATTTAATAGCAGAACATTTCTCCATAGACAGGCAAAATTGATATCATTGATGCCCACAGATATAAACAGATACTTACATGTGTACCAAAAATATGATATGGTGATCAAAATGTAAAAGACTGTAATTTCTCTAATGAAAGATATGCTACTTTTGTGATAGCGGGTGGTGAATATAAGTAATGAATATAATACATTATTTATATAGTAATATATAATATAAATATTAATTTCCTTGTAAATTAATTTGTCAGAAATTGTATTTTTTTAATATAATTTGTATTGAAGATATTTTTGACACTGACCAGTTGTTTGACCAGTTTTTGCATTCTTTTCTAAAATGCCTAAAGAGATTCCGAAGTCACTCTGACTCCAAGATAAATGATGTAAACACAATTATGACATTGTGTGCTATCAAAATGTGTTTCTATCTGATATTAACAAACTGTGTCTAAGCACTGCAAACTTGATATATATTCAGAGGAAAATGTGTGTATGCATGAAAAGAGTTCCTAAGAAAAGGTGGATTGTCTTTGGTCATCAATCTTTTTATTTGTATCAAAAACATGGGATTTTTCTTGGTATTTAAAAAGATGACTCATGGAGAATAGAATAAACTTACCTCTCCAGATTTTTAGATGCCCTCCCACCCATTTTGCTTATTCTCTGTTTTTCCTAAAGATGGACGTTTTTTGTCCTGAGGGGGTTAAAAATATTGACAACAAGAGTTACTGACTGAGTAGACAGCCAGGTTGTTGACATGCAGCAGAGTACTCCAGGTACCTAACAGCCTAAGCAGTCATACGTGTTTGTGGGTTACATGATACATATTTGATATGATATATTTGTTTCACTCGGGGCTGATCTACTGAGTTTTGCACAAGCAGTCAAAAGTTTATAGAGGAAAGGGAAGGATGTGGGCGCTTGTTTGCAGGCCACATGAGCTTTGCTGCTTGCTTCACATCTTTACATATTGGGAAATTGATGCAACACTGCTTTGTTCTGTTGGCTTACGATATATATGAAGAGATAATGAGATTGTGTTCTGTTCTGATTGAAGGGGATGATGACATCGATACGAAATAGCTCTGGTCTTCCCATGGCTTCTGTGCGTGATCTACACAGATACATCTTTGTCTAATGGGTCGTTTGACCTGCACCAGTTTATGCTGATTGAATCACGGTGAAATAAGCATGTAGCAGTTTGGATCCACATTGCCAGCTAGATACAGCAGGTAGGATTCTAGTCTGTTTCCTTTTTCTTTGTAACAATGCCTGAGAAATGATTGAAAGTAGAGGCGACTTCTATAGAAAAAGAAAAGAAAGAAAAAAAGAATTAAATGGCCAAGCGGATGCAGTCTTCAAGTATCATTTTGTGCACGACATCAGTGATCATAAGAAACATACAGAGAAAATAGATTCTCAGTGACATTTATGCAAATGAGACTGTGGCATGTGAGTCTGCACCCAGCATGACGAGAGGGGAATTCACCATCACTTGGCTGCTCTACTGCTGCTGCTGCTGCTGCTGCTGCTACCATTAGCATTAGCATTGTTCACACATCCCCTCATCTTAGGCCGCTTCCACACCCCTCCTTCTCATCCTCTCTACCCCAACTCCTCACCGTGTCTCCACCCTCCCAGCACCACCACCCCCTCACCCTCGTCTCTGCCTGCCTGCGTCCTCTCTTTCCTGTTCTCGCTGCAGTGTTGCTATAGCAACGGAGAAATGTGGGAATACCTCCGTCCTTCAGAGAGGGGGGATGGAGGAGGGGTAGGGGGGAGATAGAGGCAGAGAGGAAGAGGGAGAGGATGGGAGAGAGACGGAGAGTTAAGGGGCAGACAGAAGAAGAGACAAGAGCAGAGGAGTGGAGGGAAGACTGTTAATTAAAAGACAGACAGAGAGGGGCTGCGACTCACTGAATGGACACCATTGCCTGTCACTGAGACTCCTGACTCACTTAGTGACTCCAACCGTTTGTCCATCTCCTCTGGCCCCTAAAAGCTAACCCCCCCCCCACACACACACACACACCACACACACTACCACCACCCTCCCATTGATATTCAGTCTCTGCGATGAAGAAGACGCCACTGTTATCAGGCTGCAGAGGGGTGTGGGTGTCTGTGTGGGTGAGGGTGGGTTCGACTCAGATGGCATAGTGTCGCACAGCCATGGCGTAGCTTCACGCTGAGCCTTACGCACGCCATTTGTTTGACGATCCATGTGTTCTGGATGTCTCCATTTGTAGTGAGGCTGCAGTTTCCATGACAACGCCCAGACTAAAATAGCACCCCCTTCCTCCCCCCAACCCCCACCCCAGCTCTTCTCTCATACACTCATAACTGTTCATTCCTGATCTTGAGGCTCGTTCTAGATGTCCCATACTGCTCGTCTCCATTCATCATATGGACTGAAGCACTAATACCGCCAACACCATCATCAGCTCCACACACACAAGTGCACACACACGCACACATACACACACACACACACGCACATGCACGCGCACGCATACACGCCACTCATCACATCTCCTCCCACCTCTTATCTCCCATTTTCAGTCTCTCGGTCGCCCTGCAACAGATTCTGTCAACACGCATCAACCTCTGCGTTGCCATGGCAACGGTCTTGAAAATCGCTGCAATTATTTCAACAAAGACAAAAAAGAGAAAGAGAAGGAGAAAAAAAAAAGGGAAAAACCACACTATAGCCACTCGGGGGAGAGGGAGGGAAACTGATCGAGTGAGAGATGTCTGCCTGTGTGTATGTGTTGGTGCTTTATGTTTATGAGAGCAACAGAGGGAGAGAGTGTGTGCGTGTACATGCATGTTTTGTGACCCTTCAATGAACCAGTGTGTGAATTTAAGCATTTTTCGAACAAATATGCAAATGCGGTGATGTGATTTTACATTATATATGAGTTTCTTTTGGCACCATATGGTAAAAAAGCATTTATTATCCTCCACTAAAAACCCTAAATGGATATGCAAATATATGTATATGTTACTGTGAGATGAGTGCAGGTGGACTCACTGACCCATCTGTAAAGGGGTATGGTTTTCAACCCATACCAAAGTCTGTATCACACACATGTTGCCCGCATGCGTCTGTGTGTGTCTGTGCTTGTCTGTGTTTGTGTACCAGTGAGAGGATTACTGTGTAGTGCTGTGCTGTGGAACTGAAGGGGTTAAACAGATGTACACAGAGACCACTGCACAGTATCAGAGTTTTAAATTAGTTCCGACATATGCTGAACGTCAGTGCACATATATTTTTTTAAAGCAGGCATTATAGTTGCTACAATGGACTTTATTACCAGTTCTTTAAGGTAAAGTTTTTTAATGGTCCCTATGTAGGACATTAAAAGGGACCAACAAGCAGGCAGTCAAATAAAATGTTCTTTAACGACTTAGAGAAAAATACAGAACAAAAGGCTCTGCAGGACCATGGCAGAACTCTCAAGTGTCTAGCAGAGTTCCCAAAAAGGGAACAAGGAAACCAGGAAAGCGAATAACCGGGATTAAACAGGTAGATCACATGATGATATGGAAAAAATTGACGGAAAACACGCAGATTACACACCGGGGAGAATGTTAATACGACTGAGGTGAACTGAATCAGACGCTAAAGTGGGTGTGAAGAGAACAAAGGGAGGAAGTAATAGCACAGAAGCATGTGAAGGAATAACCTTCAAATTAAGAAAAAACAGAAAAGAATAAAGTCGCAGAGAAACAAGAAGACAAAGAGAGGCGAAACATGGAAAGCAGAGAAAAAAAGGAAAATACTCGAAACATGAGGGCAAAACCAATTACACTAAGGTTACAAGCTAAACTGTGACAACTAAAAATACTTTAAATCCAGTGTGTTTCTGTTAATACTGTGCAACACTGTAAAAATTACTATAACGCAAAGAGATAATAATACCTGATTTTTTGTCTTCTTGAAAATAAATCCCAGTCTGTATTGAAAGCACAAAAACTAACAGCATTTTAGTCTTTGTATAAAGTACACATAATTAGCATTGCATACATATACAACTAAGGTAGCATTGTGGTAAAATCTACACGAGCCTTTAGAAAACATTTTAGTGAACTATACAAACAGAAGAATAAAGATATAAATTATCACCAAACTAAAAGCAGAACTGGATACATTTAATCTTCGTCTTATTTTAACTAAGTACACGGGATTCTCGCTCAGTATACAAGCTGCCAGTTATGCTCTTTTTTTCTATGCAGATCATTATCTATAAAACCTAATTTAGTATCTAAAACATTTATGTTACTCTGACACGCCACCTCAGTGAATACTTTAAATTGCTTGTTACAAAAGATGCTATCTTACACTTATCAAACATGATGGCAACGCTGTATAGCTCTAAATCTTTACACTTACTAATCCCATTGTATCTCATAAAGCTACTTTGATACTAACAGATACTTACATGTGTGCCAAGTAAGGGAAAACACTCCAGGCCCTGTAATTTTAGGGCAAAACCAACAGTGGATGACATAGCAAGTTATAATGAGTGTTTGTGGCCCTGGGCCAGTGCTTAAGTGAGGACATGTGTGTTTACGCATGCAGGAGTACAATTTTAGAAGCCAGGTGGGTGCATCTACACTTTGTCATGGCGCTATTGTAAAGCATCTAAATGTGGGGGTGCTTTTAAAGTGAAATTATCCACACAGTCAAGGGCCACACATGTTTTCGTAAGATCAAAAGCTGACACAAAAATGCCTGCCGTGGCGGGCTGTCATGTCATGTGCGCAGCGGGGAATAAAAGGAGACAGTGACTTGGACTCCAGTTGACAATGGAGATAGACTGGGACCAGTAATCCCAGAGGAGAGGTGGAGAGAAAGAGAGAGAGAGAGAGAGCGAGCGACACCCACGCAAGGCCAGGTAGGGAGGCTATAAAAGCACTGCCTAAATTCACTGGAACATGCACTTAGTGTCAGCCTGGGTGTGAGTGAAGATTTGACACACCCACCCACCCCCACACACACACACACACATATATATATATATCTATATGTCTGCGAATCATTTGTACTACAACACCAAAATATGTGAACAAGCACGCTGAGGTAAGTGCAAATCTTCATTTATATTTAAAAAAAGCATTTTGTTGCATGCATGTGCACTCTGCATATTGCATTTTAAAGTTTTAATTAATGTTTGAATCACAACATAATAATTTCTCTTAACTGGAAAGAAAGAACACTATTATCAATAGATCAGTGGCTCAGCTTGTTAACAGATTATGCAAATTTACTGAAAGTGACTATAACTTTTAAGAACAAAGTAACCCAAATTGAAAAAAAGATTGATTTCAATGATTATGTTATATGCTTAGTTGATTCCTCTTATCATAGTCAACATGTACTTAGAGTAAAAATATTATAATAATAATATAAACCATATGCTAAGATCATGATTGGTACACAGAACCCACTTTATCTCCTTCACTGCACTGTTTCTGTTTCTTTTGTTCCCTTATTTAATGTGAAATTGTGATGTAACAGTCTTTTATAGATTAACTTTCTTGATACTTTTCCTCTTTCAGTGAAAGAATTTTGTAAAGCAGGTGACGCTCGACTAGCTGAAAAGATGCAGAAGTTGCAGAAGAGTTTGGGCTGTTTGTTCCTTCTCGGCTGCATCTGTTTGACTGAGTGCCGGGTGCTGAAGTTTGTTGTAGCTGTAAGTTCCCCCATTTGTCCCCCCAACCCCCCTGTCTGTGACTAAAATGGTTAATGATGAAATTTGAACATTTCAGTGCAATTTCATATTCAGCTGTCAGTCAGCAGAGCAGTGTAATCGCATACAAGATGTTTGACAGCATTTCTTTGTTGAATTCCGTGATTATTATATAATCTGGAAGATACTTTGCTGTGCATGGTTACTGATTGCATTGTAGTTTTCCTGCCCGATCAGTATTATTGTTTTTGCACTTTTTTGTGTAACAAAGGATTACTTTGAGCCTAAACTCCAACAGTGTCTAGCATATCTCTCCCACACACTGCAGCTTTATACATAAACCTCTTTACATAACACCTTATTACCCAACTGAATGATTTAAGAAAAAAATCACACTATTCTTATGATTTGGTGTTTCATATTTTTTATTTTTATGTATCCCTTTTTAAAAAACTGTTTGTGTATGTTGCTTAAGTGCTTTAACCACTTACCTTGGGACAGCATACTATAAAATTATATATCTGCTACCTAACTATTACAGCTTATTTAACTGCTTGACAGTTTAGCTAAAGTAAAAGTGTGTTATTAGCTAAACCCACTAAATTCCTGCTAGTCCTCACAAATTCCTGTGCAGCTCCACTGAATTTTATTGAGTTTAGATTCACAAATCTTTGTTTTTTGAAAACTATTATTTTTAGTTACTGATTTAGTTACTTTACATACATACATAAAAAAATCTCATGGTGTTGTGCAGCAATTATATTCGAAAGCCTTTGGATCTTTGCTGACTTGTGTTTGTGTTATTGTGTTATTTTTATGACGCGTTTCACTCGAGTGGTTTGTAAAATTACTGTGGGATCAACAAGAGTGAATCAGACGTGTCCACAATCCCGTTAATTCAACCTTTCTGTTATGTCACAGCTCAGAAAGTGAGCTGTCAGGTTAATAACACTAATGCAGCAGTTCTAACAATTGTGCCTTGATGACATCATCAGAATGACACGTGTACCTCAAATCCTGCCCACTCTGTCCACAGTCACAGATCTCTATTTATTACTTCTGTCTCAGGGTGACAATCTTGTTTAAGTGTGCAGTGTAATGCTAACACAGCAGCATGGCATCATGTGACAATATCAGTTTTGCTGTTCAGGTGTTCCGGCACGGAGATCGATCACCTATTGAGTCGTATCCCAGGGATCCATACGGGGAGGAAGTGTGGGCTCAGGGTTTCGGACAGTTGACTGAGGTACTTGATTTGTCATCGATATTTTGTTTTGTTGTTAACAAAACAAGTGAAGAGATTTTGGGTGTATAAACTGAATCGTCTAACAGTTTTACTCTAGCTCTTATTTTAAACAAAATCATTTGGGCTGTGGTACGGAGGCCCTGAAGTGCAGAAGAAAAGAAAATTGTAGAAATGCCAATACAGCATTTTAGAAAAGAGAAGAATAAAACAAAATACATACTAACAGCATAGCAAGAAACAAACAACAAAACAGTCAAAGCTGTTATTTATCTAAACAAACAAATTAGAAAATAACACCAAGACAAAAAATATAAAGTTACACAACAATACAGAAGAATATTACATAAACCTTTTTCTAAAAAAAACACTGACATTGAAAAATAATAACAAAACAGAAAATTCCATTTCAATAGTTTACAATGTCCTTTCTAAACGTTTCTAGTTTTCTCTTTAATGTTATTTTGTTTTGCGCTTTAAGGCCACCATACTTGAACTGGGATGACACACAGTTCACTAAAATAAAAGTGAAAAAGTAAAACAAAAGAAAAATAATAATAAAGACTTTATGCTTATAACTTGACAAGAAATTCATAAACAGGAGGATCACAGGCTTAAATGCATCACTGTACTTCAAAAACGACACATTCATTTACTTAAAATCTTTCACTATAAAATACATTTTTAACAGACTTGGGGCTTTAATTAAATTCCTTCCTCCTGTGACTTTGCTCTGTTGTCGGGCAATTAGCTGCTTTACAGTGTATAAACTCATTATTTTGTGGTCTTTGAGAAACACTGGTAACGGGGTAAAAGTTGCTTATCTATGTAAAAAGGTTGATTAGGACCATAAATCTGCAGCGTTTTCAGTCAAAAGGTCAAATTCTGCTAAAAATGTAAAATGCTGGCAATTTTCCTTCCAGCTGGGCATGAAACAGCAGTTTGAACTGGGCCGGTTTCTAAGGAGGCGTTACGGAAATTTCCTCAGTGAAGACTATAACAGCAAAGAGGTAGGTGTATATGCAAACACATATGTGTATGTGCGTGTTAATTGCTGTTTCCTTCCCCATCTTTGTTTAGGTGAACTCTGTTGTGAGCTGCCTAAGCCTCTTGTCATGCATGCCCTTCACTCCGAAATGTGAAATCAAGTGTGCGTACGAGCAGTCGCCATCTGTCACGTCTGTAAAAACATACAATAAGTTAATGAGCCTGACTCATTTTGGTGAACTCACTGTCATGGCCTTGCAGTGTGCTAAACATGGGAGGGTAATGTAGCCTGTGGGCTTCATGTAAAGTACAGCTGTCAGCAAACATGCAGCTTCTGTGTGTTGGATCCTAAACATACTGACATTATAAGAGCTTTTTAATTTCTTTTTTGCCTCTCCTTTGTTATACTCGTTACCTTCCTTTTTCTCTTGCTTTAAGTGCTCGTCTTTCTCTCTTAAATAAAACACAATTACCACAACTAATGACAGCTGTTCTCAGAACCTATCACTGACAATCTCTTGCCTAAATCTCAGTGAACTTGTGCCATACCTTTTTGCGTGTTGCCATGTGTGTTTTACTTTCACAAAAGGGGGGCAAAACAGAAGCACTCCTGGTATCACAAGAACATCCAACCTTATCAGCTTGATTTACGATGTGTAAAAACCTGATAGAGAGTGACAGAGAGATATAGAAGAGGGAAGACTGATGTCAGAAGAGATCACAGCAAGACAGATCGTACCCCCCTCCCCTTTCCTTCTCATTCATTTGGCTCTTCTATGACTCTTTGGGTTAAGGGAGTACCTCAGTTGACTTGGGATGACTACTGCTCGCTAAAATAAAAAGGAAAAATTTTAATGAGATTTCTAAATGTAGAAAAGAAACGTAAGCCTCATTTACCCCAGAACACAGCGCATAGTCGGATCAGTGAAACCACTCCAGTACCAGCATATGAATGCTTTTTAATGCCATGTTCTCTCTGTGATTACAACAGATATATGTGCGGAGTACTGACTACGACCGCACTCTGATGAGTGCC
The DNA here is from genome assembly GCF_001858045.2 of Oreochromis niloticus. NCBI lineage: Eukaryota > Metazoa > Chordata > Actinopteri > Cichliformes > Cichlidae > Oreochromis > Oreochromis niloticus. The sequence continues at coordinate 18,333,285 of NC_031973.2, read as the reverse complement.
CAGGCTTGCCTTGCTGGGATGTTCCCCCAAACCAGACCCATCATGCCCCAGTTACTGTGGCGGCCTATTCCAGTGCACACCATCCCCAGAGCCCTCGACAAGGTGGGCTGCTGAGCCACATAAATATTTTCTTTTCACAACAGCAGCCATGCAAAGCTGATTACAAAATTGTGTAAATTATTTTGGGCTTTTCTCTGTAGCTCCATGTGGCCATCTGTGTGCATCCCAGCTGTGATTCCCCACAGTGTTAGTGTGAAATGAGCATACATTTGTGCCCAGAAGAAGTACCTGGAGTTAACGTTCATTATTTCCACTGATGTTTTAAAGTTGCTGAGGTCACCAGGTAAAGACTGTCCAAGGTTCAGCGCGATGATGACAGAGACCTTCGAGAGTCATCCCTACCAGAAGTTCCTTAAAGCTCACCAGGTAAGACAAAGGCTGTCTCTACACAGTCAGACAGACCTCTAAATACACTGTTCTGTAGCCCATCCTCAGCATCTGTTCAGTGACGTGAATGCTCACAGCCTAGTTTGTGTTCAGCATTTCTTTTCCGTGAGTCATGTGCCTGCTAACCAGTGAAAACTTGCTTGTAACCCCGTTGTTTAATATCATCAGGCTTACACAATCAAAATTGCTGCGAACAAAATCGTTTCCTTACCTCAGCCTCTCCTGGTCTGCTTATCCCGGCCCTAATTTGTAAATTAACTCACATGCTGAAATGCCTATTTCAGTAAGTATATACTTCACAGTTGTTGATGTCAACGTAATCAGCACCTCTAGTAGACGTGTTTGTTATGCTGAAGACATCATGTCCTCTCAGTGATTTTCTCAGGCACGGTGACTCCAGTGCCTACAAAAAGCTGCACAGTGCAATTTCTCTCACATTCTCAGAGACACTAATTAACGGTTGGATTGAATTAGATTAAGAATTACAATAAAATGGTTTTAATTAAATGGAGTCCCACGTGCGGCCTATTAGGGTGATGTTTGAGATCAGGCCAGGGCATCCTGCATTGAATTTTAACACCCTCTGCTGGAGGCAGAGTACCTGCAAGGTATATACACGAACCAAACTGGTGCCATGTATCACCGTGTTATCTGACCAAAGGTTAAACTTACAGCCATCGCCACATTAATGAACTACTAATGCTAATTTATGCAATATTTGATTATAAACCCCTAAAATAGATATCAGTGTGCTTGGACAAATATCCATAAATAAATGGAATGTTACTCATAAAAATGGTAATTAAAGTGTTGTGTTCCCTTGAGCCTTATTATTTAAAGAGTTTAAACTGATGTCCTTATTCTTTTCTTCCCTGTGCAGTACTTTGTGGAGGCTCTCTCCAACCACACTGGCTACCCCGTGTCCAAGCTGGTTGGCAAAAAAATATGGAGGGTCCACGACACTCTTAACTGTGAGGTATACTTTAAAGCAAGCCCACAAACATTTCTGCTACCTATATTATGCACATTACAAGCTGCTACAAAACCCAGATGCAGAGAAGTCACAGAGAAAAACACAAAAAAGGGACAATAATGTGCTGTCTTCAACGTATCTCCAGAGAAATAGAGCGAGGGTAGGAGTGCAGGGAAATCACTTTATACATACAGTAAAAGACGAATGGGGCAACATATTGAAATGATAATTAAAGCATAATGAGATGGGTGGATTCTAGGCCAGGTTGAATCTGTTCATTCAAACTTGCAAAATGAGCATCTGTTATCTTCAGACTGGTGCTAAAAATAGACGGGATAATAGAAACTATGAAGTACGGCCATTTAAACCTCGTTTGTTGCCATGTTGTATAATGTGATTATTAGCGTAAGGCAGTGCCGTAATGAACATTCTTCTCTTCTGCAGAGGATTCATAACTTGACTCTGCCACGCTGGGCCACCCAAGAGGTCTTGGACACCCTGAGGAGAATAGCTTCCTTTGAGGTCATGTACAGCATCCACAGTCACAAGCGAAAAGAGAAGGCCAGGCTCTCGGGAGGTGGGAATTCACATTAGAGGCAATTAATTTAGAGCACTCAAGAGGAAAAAAAAAGAAGAAGCTCTGTTTATCTCATGTGACTGCTGGCCGAAGCTTTGTTTATTAGCACATATGAGCTAATGGGACAAAGATGATTACAGGGCCAAGACAGGATACTCAATAAGGTCAAAAGGATTGTCTTGGTATGTGAGAAAAATTAATTTGCACTGTTGACATTGTGGTAATTCACCAGGAGTCCTGCTGAATGCCATCCTGAGGAATTTCTCTAAGGCTGTAGAGCAAGGGAGCACTCTCAAATTCATTATGTACTCAGCTGTAAGTGCATTGTTTGTGTACGAGCACACATTTATAATCTGCTGTGTAAACTGCTGCTTGATGTACTGTATCTCCTCGCCTTCTTATTGCTGTGGTGCTTGTTCCTCGTTCCAGCATGACTCTACACTCATCACCCTCCAGGCAGCTCTGGACGTGTATAACGGGCTTCTTCCTCCTTACGCTGCCTGTCAACTCTTTGAGTTCTACCAGGAGCATGATGGGTAATGACTTCCTTCCAGTTTTATTTCCTGCACTATTCTCTTTTGCATATTCAAGCACGCTATGTAGGTCAGATGCCCACCACATTTTGAGTTATCGCGGTTTTCTGTTTGGATGCAAATACCTTTCCTTTGCGATCTGATGGAAATTTGACAGCCGCCCAGGACTGCAGTTGTGAAAACATCGCATAATACAAATACATTTGCATAACACTTACACATGTGTGTCCTCTCATTGGATTCGTCCTAATAATTACCCAGATCCTATTCTGTGGAGCTGCACTACCACAATGACTCTCGAAACAACCCCTACCCCAACCCTGTGCCAGGATGCAACGGGATGAGCCCTTGTCCTTTATCCTTGTTTAATGAGCTGGTGAAGGACGTACTGGAGGATGACTGGCAGGCCGAGTGTGGGTTTAAGACAAAATGGTCAAGCACAGGTGAAGAAGTTCAAGTTTATAATCTGTGTCTATGTCTGTATTTGGTGTTGCCACCAGGTTTCAGTGCAACATGTTTATTACCAGATTCATTTTGGGGGGGTGCTTGTCTGGGATTATTCAGAACAGACGGCCTCATTTAAACATATCAAGGCTTTTGGATATTTGCCATGTGTAGCTAAACAGTTGTTGTCTCCCACAGGTACCATAACAGCTCTTGCAGTGGCTGTGGGACTCCTGGCGGTGGCGCTGTTGTTCAGTATAGGGGTGATAATCCTCAGGCGGAGAGGACAGTACTCCAGGGAAGTGTAGCAGAGATGACTGACATACTTGTACCATGAAATATATAAATATAAAAATGCTTCCCAACTAATGTTCAATGTAATATGACCGTGATAGTTATTGTGTGCTTGGGCAGATTTGAGGCTCTATAAAGAATACACAATATACATAAATAATCATGAAATAATTTTTTAACAGACATAAAATGTAATCAGAATAAACAACTTTTACAGCAAGGATCACTAAATTTTATTTGATTCAATCTTGACAGTGTGCTCTCCTCATTGTGACGTCCACTGTTTACATTCACTGTTTGGCTCATAATTTGAATTTCATATTCGTTGCTGTCCAGTTTCTCACTTCTCTGGCTCTTTGTAAACTGTGAAAGAACAAGAGAGATAGTGGTTGTCAGCTTTTGTTAGATTGGAGTCCAAGTGTGATGGCAATCATTGTTTTGTTGTAAAGTGTTTAGCAGAACCATCAAGACTCATCCTGTCCTAAAATAACCAAAGTTCCTCCTGTTCCTTCATCTGTCCTCCCCTACCCGTTCAGACGCTTGCCCAGTGTTCTTACCTCGGACATTAAGTGTGCACTCCACTTCATCCTTGCCCAGTTCATTGACAGCCATGCAAGAGTATTTGCCTCCATCGAAGGTGCTTGGCTTTCGAATGTTGAGGGTCAGAACTCCTTGGTTGTTCTGCATCAAGTACTTGGGATCCTCCCCAATAATCATCTTGTTTTTCATCCAGACAATCTTAGGCTAAGATTTGAACAAGCTGAGTTAAGAAAGCTGAGATTTTTAGTTTGTGCTACTTCTTGGCTAATTAGAGGACTCCATTTTTAACATGCACTTTTACCTTAGGAAAGCCTTTGACAGCACAGCTGATGGCAGTGCTGTAACCAGCCACAACACTTCTATCCACCAGCGGCTGAGTAAACTTGGGAGAGCAGCACATGTCTTTCTCCTTGTAGGGCTTGGATTTGAGTTCCAAGCCTTCAGAAGAGGGTGGGAGGGTAATCAGGGAAAAAAGGTTGCAGAAATCAGAAATGAACTGTATGAACTCAAACATGCAGCTCAGATGTTTAAAAAGAACAACAAAAATGCAACTTTGCCACTACAAATATAAAGCACTACTTCTGAATAAAATGCAGCATGTATACATGAAATCAAAGGTTTACTTATTTATTAAATAGTAAATCATTAAGGAAGACATGCTTGGTGTAAACCGTATATATACCAATCAACAAAAGGCCACACACCATTGGAATAAATGGCTTACAATGTACTTATAACTTGGCTAACTTAGATGCATTTAGATGACTTAAAATCAGCATTTTAGGCCTAAATATGTGTTCGAGTGCATGGAAATATTAGAAACACTGTCACACCTGTTTTGGCAATCACAGCCGTGTTCTTGCTCATGCGCGGCTCCTCACTCAGGCCACAGAGATTTTCGCTGTAGACGCGGAACATGTATTCGTTTCCCATGACCAGATCCGAAACTGTGCAGTTTGTTCGTCTGTTGTGCTCATAAACAGTGAACCATTCCTAGAAAGAGGAAAAAAAGTGATAATATTATATTAAACCACAAAAAATCCCCCACAAATCTAGCATGGAGAACAAACCAAGTGTTGCTAAAGGTAAAAGAAGCAGCATTTGGTAGCTAATGTTAGCAAACCCGAGATTCAAATTTGGCTCCTTCTCTGATGGAAAGACGACAAGACGACAAAGCAGGATTGGCCAGAACAAATCAGTGAATCAGATAAATAGCATGTTATTCCGTAATTCTCCATAAAACACAAATAAATATGCTTTTGTGCTAATGCAGCCAAAGCACACACTTCATCCTGTCAGCTGTGATCTCTCCGCTTTGAATGCATGAAGCAGGTTGGTCAAACAGACTCGCAAGACCTGCAGCTCTTCATAAATCCACTAAGCTATAAACTGTTTATATAAACAGATGTCTGCATAATCTGTAGGCAGGGGCCAAGATTTCTGGTTTGCTTGTATATCACGTTCTGTTGACCAATCACGTTTGAGTAGGCTTTGGCAGCATGCCGATAAAACGGTCTATGTGGAGAACAAAAGAAAGACCGCATTTGTTAAAAGGTTTTATTTTAACTTGGAGTTAGGAATAATCCTTGATTGCAAAAGTTAAAAATTAAGTTAAACAGTATATAACAAATAGCTTAAATAAGCAGAATGATATGTAGCACAATAAAATAGAATAGACCATGCCAAAAGAAACTAATCTGAAACCACAGTAGATGCAACAAAATTCAATAAAAATGTGAATAAAGTAAGAAAGCAGTGTCCCTGCAGGTAAAGTGAGTCATGAGTGATGATTCAGAGAGATAACGTCCTGCGTAGTATACAGGTCCTCACTGGACATCTTGGCAGGTGACTGTGGCGCTGACGAAGGCTGAAAACACCCCCCTTTCCCTTTCTCACCTTGGTCTTCATGTCTGCCTTCTGGATAGTGTATCCAGAAATATCACAGTTGCCATCATCCTTGGGGGGCTCCCACTCAAGTGCTGCATTGAAGCCCCAGATGTCAGTCGCCCTCACATTCAAAGGTGGCCCAGGCTTGTCTGTTTGGGTTAAACTTCTATTAGTGCAAGCTTCTAAACTCTGATGAATATTGCATCATCTCGTGTGCCTTTTCTTTGATTTAACGATTAGTGAAAATGTAAAATGGGCTGGGCTAAGTCGTCTAGAGTCCTGGGAGTCTTACCAACAATCCTGATGTTAATGCTGGCTCTGTCCTCCATGTTCTCAATCTTCAGAACCAGCTCGTATGTTCCAGAGTGCTCTCTCTCTGCTGAGCGAATGAACAGGATGCTGTCCACGTTTGAGTTACGTACGTTGACTATCTTCTCGTCAAGCGGTTTGCCATCCTTGAACCAGGTTGCGATGGGGCGTGGCTTGCCCTGTTGTGCAAAAACATAATCAAGTTTTATGACTTAAAAAATGTAGCTTTCAGGTTGTGTTTTTTCTACATACTTTCAATACTCAAATTATTAAAACGATGCACAAAACAAAAAACAAACTAACTAAAAAACTGTGTTCTGTTTTCTAAAATAAGCTCCTAATTTCTTATTCTAATGCTTTTTAGGATCTGAACATAAGAAAAAAACTAAATTTGGTTTCAGCGGCTGCTCTCACTAAGATATCACTGTTACTGATTGTTATACTGATTAGTGCACAGTAACTCATCCTTTCTAACCTGGAAGGGGATAGTCAGGTTGATCTTCTCTCCTACTCTCCTGATGTACTTTGTTCTCAGGTCACGAGGAAGGCGGATCTTTGGATGTTCTGAAGAAGAAACAGACATCCTGTTTAAACTTCTTATCATAACATGCCGTATGACTCTCTGTGGGCCACACAAACAAAAACTATGCTACATCCAAATGTGCTATTTACATTTATACTTGCTCACTTTATTTGGCTGTGAATCTGAGTCACTCACCGACGATCTCACGGATGGTGACAGGCTGTGACATTAGAGCAGGAGGACTGCGCCCGGCCATGTTTACTGCCACCACCCTAAAGTTGATCTTCTCTCCCACGGGGAGGCCGCGCACCACATATCCCTGTCTCTCGCAGAGCTCCTGGTTTGCCACCACCCACTCAGTGTCTACGTTAAAAGAAAACTTCACGTAGTAAATTAAACTAAGTGTGATCTGCATCTTGTCCTTTTCCTATCTTTTTCTTTTTTTCATTCATTCAGCTGTTTTCATTTATTACACGTAAATATACAGCATCATCACCTCCTTCCTTGCAGTATTCAATAACGTAGCCGTCGAGGCCCCCAGCTCCAATCTTCTCTGGGGCGAGCCACTTCAAGCTGCAAGTGCTGTCTGTCACATCGTGGACTGTCAGACGCGTTGGCTCGCTTGTTGGCGCTGAGGATGACAGGAAAGGAGACTCAAGAGAATCAGTGACTGGCTTCACTGAACAAAGGAGGGACAGGGAGTTGCTAAGAAAGAGGACGTAAGGACGCCAGTGAAACGTACCAATAGGCATGAAAGGTTTGGAGCTGAGACTTGGCTGAGACATGCCAATGCTGTTGACAGCGAACACCCTCATCTCATACAGAACGCCTTCAATCATCCTCTTAGCCTCATATGTGGTTGATTCGTACACGTCAAAGTTGAGCTTTGTCCATCTGGAAGAGCCTTTCTTCTTCCTCTCCATGAGATAACCTGGTGGAGTAATAATGCAGTTACATGAACAGGTTGAATAATAATTTTTGTTTTCCTTAAAAAAGATTATTGTAATGCATGCTCCACCTTTAACTGGTGCACCGCCATCAAATTTAGGAGGGTCCCAAACAATGCTGGCACAGTCCTCTCCCACTCCTGTGCACTTGATATTCTCAGGGGGGTCGGGCACATCTGATAAAAAGATTGCAGTTTATTTAAATACAACAGAGAAGACAGGTCAAACTGGTATTTGCAAAAAAACATCGCTGGTCTGCTGGTCACTACGAGGTGAAACCAGCTGATGTTATCCTGTAAAACCTTCACTTACCCACAATCTTCAGAAACAGCACAGCCTTGTCCTCTCCAGCAGGGTTGGTGACGGTAATGGAGTAGTTGCCCTCATCGTCTCTCTCCGCCCCCTCTATGACAAAGCAGCTGAGGTCTTTCCTGGCCTCCACCCTTACACGTCCTTCAGTGTCTGTGATTGGCTAACACACAATATTAGAGCAGTTAAAACATGCCTAACAATTAAGGTTCATTTGTAACTTAAAGTTGGGGTTACAGAGGTTAGAGTAGGGGTATCAAACATAAGGCCTCAGGGCCAAATTGAGCCCACTCACATATCCAAACCAGCTGAAGGCAAAATCTTTTGACTGGTCATTGTTTTTTGCATGAGGAAATATTGTGTTGCAAGTCTTTGAGAGTGGATCACATCATGGGAAGGGGCTGTCTGTGAACTGTTAATTTTATTTAAGCCAGAGGTCTGAATCATCATCGGTTTTACAGCCAAAGACATTACTCAGGGCCTGCAGTACCACACTGAAGTGAGGCGGTTAAGCCAAAGAGCCGTGCCAGTTCTTTTTATAAAGTTACAGTGGTAGTGTTTCTTTGTAATAAGATAGAAGGCAGAGCGGGAAAAAATTGAGGCATGGCGTATTTATGAAGCTGCACTTCTTTTTCTGAAGACATCTCAGACTTTTCATCATCTTTTTTGTGGATGGATAGTTCATAAAGTGTCACCATTACAAGAATGTATTGTTTATACTAAAAGGAGATTTATCTTTTTTTATTCACTTTTTACTGTCCACTTGTTCTGCCACTTCAGTCTGCTAGTGATGAAATTAGGCTGCAAGTGGCACATGAACTAAACCGAGTGTTAGCTGGTGGCACTTGTGCAAACCAGAAGGGCATGAATGGGCCACTTGGACTGACCTTAGGTTGAGTGTAAAATAAGAAGGGAGCTCTCTTAGTATGACACGGATGGCACCTAAGGTCTGCTCATAACTCCACATGTGATCATTAAATTATAATGTAAAAGTTTTCATTTCCACACATCTCCTGATATGTAAGTTGTCAAGTTATCCAAACTAAAATAATTAATGCTTTGTTGGATGTATACCTACCAGAGTTAAGGTTTTGTTAAGTTAAGGTTTTGAATTTTCTTATCAGTTTTTATTTTATTTAGTTTTTAATTCAGTTCAGTTTCAATGAGTTTCCAGAGCGGGTTTGTTCATTTCAGCTTAGTGCTTATTATCTAAAAGTGTCTTATTATTAGTTTTAGTGTTAGTTTCTATACTTAAAAAAGCTGTTGACTCACAGACATCCAAAGTTTTAATATTAACCTCTACCAAATGCTAACCAGGCAGTTTTTTTTAAACAAATTTTACCAAATTTACAAATAGGACAACTAAGAATATTTGCTTTATAACTTTATCTCATTTTTAAATTTGCTAAATCTATATGTCCATATATCTAGTTTAGTTTTAGTTAACTGCAGTAACCTTGGTATCTGCTGTTCCTACAAAGCCATTTTTTGGAGCCCTTACTTTATCTCCTTTGGACCAGACAACAGTTGGAGCTGGCTCTCCAGTGATCTCCACATCCAGACGAAGCTTGTTGCCAGCCACCACGATGATAGTGTTTTGGGAAACCATGTTTCCAGTGGTGTCCAGGTGGATTTTTGGAGGTTCTGGTTAAATTACAGCATACCAAGAGAGCCATCAATCAAGTAGGCTGTCTTTGGGTTTGAACTATACACAGGATGTTTAATTATGAATACAGGTACCTACCTTGCCTTGGCACATAGTCGATCTTAATTTCTGTTATGAAAGAGAAAAGAGGTGACAGTATTATCCAGGCTGCCGGTGGAAACACTAATGTTTCCACCGCAGCACCTTTGTAATTGTTCGGTCTTTCTCACCCAAGAAGTTCAGTTTGGCAGAAAGTGACAGGGCATATCCATCAGGCACAAATGTGTAGTCTCCAGCATCCTCTGGCTTCACATTATCAATAATCAGTCGGTGAAACCTGAGACAAGCAGCACAAAAGATATCATGTAGTATTATGTATCTGTGTCAATAAAACCCCCCAACTTTGTTCACATAAAGGCAAAACCATTTGCTATCGTCTTTTCACCTTCCAATGTGGGTCATTTTGATGCGCTCGCTTGGCAAGACCTCCACGCCATCTTTGTACCACTTTCCTGTGACCTTGTCGTCAGACACTTCACACTTGAACATAGCCTGATCTGTTGCCCTGACTGTCAGATCAGCGATGTCCTGCAACACCTCCAGTTCCTTTTCTGAGGAAGACCACAAAAGCATAGATTAGGCAGGAGACAGACTGTGTAAGTGTAGCGGGAGAGGAAATAAGGACACCCACTGATCCACTCATCTTGACACCCACTGCCATGAGTCGTTACTTTGTTTTTAAAGAGAGGTGCCGAGCCCTTGGGCCAGCAGTCTTCTGCAGTGAACGTTTAAATGAGAGAAACCCTCGGCTACTGTATATATAGTACCTTTTGATACAACACATGTGTGAATGCTTTAAAAATATTATCATTATTAGCTTGGCTTTTCTAATGGTTTATGTTTTACTCTCACTCAAAACTAAAATAAAGATGAGTGAGATTATTATGATTTCATGTGGTACCTTCCACCTCCAGTTCTCCTTTGGTATGACCCCCATTTGTCCAAGCGTGGTACATTCCGATGTCATCCAGTGTTGCTTCCTGGATGATAAGTGTGTGCTTCTTTCCATCCTTCTTAAAGCGATATTTTGAATCTTTGTCTTTGTGAATCTCTTGGTCTTCAAAAAACCTGGAAATTAATATAAAACAGATATTTTTTAAAAGTTGTCACTAAAACTCTCTAAAAACAAACTGTAAACTGAGACCAGCTCTAACTTTACCAGTCACACTGCAAAATGGCTTTGGAAATGCATGATTTTAGATTAATCAAGATATTACAAAATAATATAAATCTAGCTGTGTATACCATGTTTTTAAAATTATAATTAATTTAATTCATTTGCTCTTTGTACTTTTTATTAGGTTTTTCAAAATGCACCTTTAAATAAAAAGACACAATACTAAATTTAGCGACGCTGTATCAAAATTATTTCAAAAACTCCAGTGAAACAAACTGAAATAAACTTCAGAATTTGAGCTTGAAATGCTTTTGTTGACTTACGATGTTCAAAACCATCTAACATGCATATCAAAATCTACACATTCAATTGAGTTTGTGACAAAATCTCCTGTATCAAGCACATCAAATAGCATCCACACATTTTGACCAGAACCAAGATTTCCTATGATATAATTTCATCTGATATGAAGATGAGAAGGTCAAAAATTAACTGTGGAATATTACTGAATGAAGACTTCCAGTCCAGAGGAAAAGAAAGTTATCACAAGGTTTGAAACTTTAGCAAAACGAACTCCAAATAATCATTTTCTATATGATTTTAAGAATCTCTCACATGTTATGGTGAAATCTTCTCTTCTTTACAACATTGCTTCAGTGCATTAAGGTTTCATTAATGCACATCTCTCTTAAGGTTCCAGCACAGCATTTTAGGTTGAAGTCTGAACTTTGACTGAGTCATTACAACACTTCCTGCTGTGCTTAGAATCATTGTCCTGCTGCATGACCCAATTTGGGCTAAGTCACCTCACATTTGACTCAGGAATACTTTAATACAGCGGTCCCCAACCCCCGGGCCTCGGACCGGTACCGGTCCGTGGGTCGTTTGGTACCGGGCCGCGAGAGTTGAGGCTCAGGTGTGAAATGTATGTTTTTCAGGGTTTTTATCGGTTTTCGGCGTTATTTTGTTATCGTTTTTATCGTTAACTCGGTTTTTCTGGGTCTTTTCACGTGTGTTATGAATAAATCTTCTTTTTTCGGTACCGGTATTAGTTTTATTTTGTTGTATTTATCCGCGACACCTTAAAGGCCGGTCTGTGAAAATATTGTCGGGCATAAACCGGTCCGTGGCGCAAAAAAGGTTGGGGACCGCTGCTTTAATATACAGATGAGTTCATGGTCCGCCAGATCATTAACCCTCCACTACCATGCTTGAGAGTTGGTTTGAGATGTTTAGCTGATATGTTTGTTTAGTTTTTGCCACACATGGCCCCATGTATTATAGCAAAACATCTACAATTTGGTCTTTGTACAATGTACATTGTTCCAGAAGTCTTGTGGCTCAGATTCAGATGCAACTTTTTAAACCTAAGCTGTGCTGTCATGCTGTTTTTGGAGGCTTTCCCCTGGCAACGCTTCCAAACAACCACACTTGTTCAATCTTGTTTTCATTTTATTCTCACTAATTTTATGATTTAAGGTGCTCACAGAGGCCTGCAGATTCTTCTTTTGGAGTTTTGAGTATTGCATGGACTGACTTTGGGGCGACTTTGCTGAGACATCCGCTCCTGGGAAGATTGTGACATTGTGTTAACGTACATCTGAATGCTTCAGACCACCAAACTGCCAAAACTTCTCTTTTATAGAGCTCACACTTGCTGACTGATGACTAATTGATAACTAATCAAGTGAATTGTCCTCTTATGCATGCGGTAATGGTGTACTTAAGTTTTTTTGGAGAACTTTATGGAGTCCTGTGAAAACTATTTTTTTCTACACGTGACTCTAAATGCTTGTGTAAGAGGAACGAGTTAAAATGTTTTCAGCATATGTACATATACTGAATCTTTATTGCCGATAATGTGAATTTCACTCACCACATGACGTGGGCACCCTCTTCCGACACCTCTATCTCAAACTCCACTCTGTCTCCCACAACCACGTGATAGTCATCCATCAGCTTGGTGATAGTCACAGGGGGCTCTGAACACAACAGAGGGAGATTTTATAGTTCATGAACCAAGCACTGAAACTTCACTTTTCATGCTTTGGGACAAGACGTGCTGCCTTCCTGTATTCTCAGATCACTACTGTTACCAAACAATCAAAAAAGAGAAAGTGCACCTTTGACAAACACCTCTGTGAAAGACTTGTCTTCCCCAACCACGCACTCATATGCAGCATCGTCTGCCAGGGTTGCCTTATTTATGGTGAGTGTTCTGACATTGCCGCTCGCCTCCATGATATACCTTAAAAAGACAGTGTTATTTCATCAAAAAGAAAGCACCCCTGAAAGTATTTCCACTACTGTATAGTATCAGATCCTTTGTATTTAAAATGTGGATTTGAATCAAACTTATGACAGTTGCAGTGGTACATATTTTGTCTAGCAAAGCCAACATATATTACAGTTTTCTGCCAGGATATATCTGTGAAGGTTCTCAGTCATCCAGGTCATCGTAGTCAAAGGAGTTTGCAAAGAAAAGCGTCTGGACTTCTTTAAGTTGCTTGAAGACGTTTCACCTCTCATCCGAGAAGCTTCTTCAGTTCTAAGGTCAAATGGCCGAGAGTCCCAGATTTAAACCCAGTGGGAGTATCCCCCCAAGGAGGGACAAAGGACCCCCTGGTGATCCTCTAATCACATGCGCCCAGGTGTGAAAGCGGGTGTGGGACCTAATCAGCCAGGGTTTCGGGTGAGCCCATTGTGAAACCTGGCCCCACCTTGTCATGTGAATTCCTGAGGTCAGATGGCCCAGGATGTGAGTGGGCGTTAAGGCGTCTGGGGAGGGAACTCAAACTCCAAAATGTGAACATTGGCATCCTCAAAAGAGTGACCTTTATCCTTAAGATGCAGGTGGACTGCTGAGTCTTGTCCTGTGGAGGTGGCTCTTCTATGTTGTGCCATGCGCTTGCCAATGTTCACATTTTGGACAGAGAGGACAGATGGTTTGAAAGAGGAGTGAAAGAGGCCATCTATGTCCACTGTGAGCGACCATCTTTGAACAGAGGCGGTGGTTTACGACACCAACTGTCTGCCATCTATAATCCAGTTTTGAGTTCCCTCCCCAGACGCCTTAACGCCCACTCACATCCTGGGCCATCTGACCTCAGGAATTCACATGACAAGGTGGGGCCAGGTTTCACAATGGGCTCACCCGAAACCCTGGCTGATTAGGTCCCACACCCGCTTTCACACCTGGGCGCATGTGATTAGAGGATCACCAGGGGGTCCTTTGTCCCTCCTTGGGGGGATACTCCCACTGGGTTTAAATCTGGGACTCTCGGCCATTTGACCTTAGAACTGAAGAAGCTTCTCGGATGAGAGGTGAAACGTCTTCAAGCAACTTAAAGAAGTCCAGACGCTTTTCTTTGCAAACTCCTTTGACTGCCAGGATATAGTATATTTCCCACATTGGGACATTTAAGGAAACAGAGGTCTTTGTCCTGCTTGAGTTTCTGGATTTGGGGCATAAGATGTCTTGGCAGTGTGACTTGCTTTAACCCACTGGGAGGCCCCTTATGACTGCCTAAAAATAAAACATGTTGATGGCAGCATCCTTTCTGAGTATGACTGTGTCGCACAGATAATTTTAGCTTGATATTTTTAAGCACTGCCCACCAAGTCCATCTAAGCTTGATGATCTGATGATATGATACACTACTGTTTAATTAAGCTGTACCCTGTAAAAAGCACACAAAAAGATCAGTGTGGATAACTGGTGTGTGTGTGTGTTTATGCTTTTAAGCATACTTGGCTGAGGGTTTGATCTCCTGACCATTCTTCAGCCATTTGACCTGAACATTGGGATCCACCACTTCACACCTCAGGGTAATTTTCTTGCCCTTATCCACTGAGTAGCAAGATTCAAGCTTCTTCAGGAAAGCTGTAGTTGAAGACGCACAGAGAAAAACCTCAAATTAACTCATTAGCTCACATATGTCATGCCCGCTCAGCCTCATAGCGCCCCTCCTCTTGCCTTCTTCTTTCTATCCTTTTCCTCTCCATCATATTTGTAATACTCCTCCACTTCTTCCCCTCCCTTCCGTTAATTGACCCGACTTACCCTCGCTATGTACAATAGGCTCGGCCTTCATTTTTTTCAGACGCTTCAGCATGCCCCTCAGGTCAGTGATGCCATACTTAAAGGCGATTTTCTCATACTCGCTTGGGTGGGCACTCTTAAGCAGTTCCCACACATCTATCTCTGGTTCTTCTTTTTCAGGTTTCTTCTTCTTCCTGGCAGCCAAATAAAAGGAGGTTTATTAGCACGTAGGACAGAAGAAGCACAAAATAAAATGACAGAATCATACTGTCTCCTCGATAAACAAAACAATATCAAGATTCTCACTTAGCAGCTTTGAGCAGAGCGCTGAAATCCAGATCTCCCTCATCCTCTCCAGCGTCACTGTATGTACAGAATCAGACTAACTGTATCAAACATAATGCATTTTGCCATGGCACAACATTAAGTGTACTATACTGTCAAACCAATGTGCTGTGAGACATGTTCACACATAAATACACGGAAAAACATTTTAAAAAGTCTATGCATGCATTTTCCACGGGATGAAACACAAACCCCAGAGCACTTACGCTCTCTTGAAGGCAGACAAAATATCTGCCTGCTCGTCCTGATGTGCAGCTGTAATATGAGAAGTTGCAGAGAACGCACATTATTCCTGGATCAGATCAAAACATCAGTATGTATAGAATCCGTGGCAGCCTCAGCAGGCCAGAGTCTGTTTTCACTCACCCTCAACAGAGATCTCAAAGGTGGAGCTGTCACATTTGTCTTTTGAAGTCACTTCGCACCTGTAACCACCAGCGTCTCCAGGGACCACTTTGATGATCTTCATTTCATAAGTATAGATCTTAGGGAGAAAATATTCATTACTTCTTAGCTATTTCTGAAGAGAGAGGATCGGCCAACAAAGTACAAAAAAATATCTATGTCTCTCTTTGACACACACTTTAGTATTTCTGTCGTAAGTTTCTTTGAACTGCAAATGTTTTCCAGCCTTGCTGCCAAGGTCCAGCCACTTGCCCTTCAACCATTTCATGGTGGGTTTTCTTGTCAGGCTGGTGGAGTCGACCTTGGCTATGAAAGTGACATCCGTTCCTGCCATTCACAAGCAACAGTTAATTCACATGACATTATATATTGCATATTACAGATTCCTGGAGACAGCAATAACATAAGCATTCATTTGTGTGTCTAACCTGCGACAGCGACTACACTATTCGGCGGTTTCTCGACAAAGAGCCCAGTGAGCTCAGTAGACTGAGGCTCTGAAAAAGAGGAGTAAAAAAGATTTGTTAAATCACTAAATCATTAAAATCTGGAACCCATTTTTATGGATTCATTTAAAACGTGCTGCAAAATAACATACAACAAAAAATAATGTTCAAAATGCCAAAGTGCAAGAGACACGGTGAATGGTTTGGATATATCTTTGCGTATACTGAGGATCTAAAATACATATAAAACACTTATAAGTCACATTGTTTCTGAACAATGATACTTCCATGCATGATGGGGAACTTTTTGGACACTTGCTTGCCGATAGAGCAAGCTCAGTAACAGCAGATGAAGTGTCGTGCTTGTCTTTTGCTTGCAAGCAAAACGTACAGAAATACACAATCACTATATAAAAATATGAAACTATTAACAAATGCACCTGGTGTCCTTTATGCACCAGCTTTTTCTACCATCATCCAAGATTTGGCATTCAAGGTGCTACTCTATAAACAATGCACACTTGTAATTGGCATTAGTGTCTTTTGTTGCGTCCTACTCTACAGTGCAGCTCTCTGCTTTGTTTTCTGACAGTGAAAATAAATGTGCCTAATAAATTCAGTTTACTAAACAATCACAGCCAAGACTTGGCTTGGAAGACATGAGAAGCTACTCAGGAATACAATATCCTCTTTGAGCATGACCAAGACATAGCTGGCACACATCTGAATTTCATCACATTTTCATGCATTGCATTGTCACAGCCCTGCACTGTGCTTTCACATTGTCCTCATTCTCCCTCCGGTGCAGGGTCTGCTACAAAAAACAATTATCCCACTTTCACATTTGAAAGTATAACAGTTTTAAGTTATACTGTACCATAAGTCAGTATAAACTCAAGGTAAGTAAACAACAGTTACACAATGATTATTTTAGAGTCATTACATCGAAACAACACACAGTAAAATGCAACAATTC
Organism: Oreochromis niloticus; assembly: GCF_001858045.2. Classification (NCBI taxonomy): domain Eukaryota; kingdom Metazoa; phylum Chordata; class Actinopteri; order Cichliformes; family Cichlidae; genus Oreochromis; species Oreochromis niloticus. The sequence goes on along the minus strand of NC_031973.2, from coordinate 18,316,466 downwards.
TTTCATAATGATAAGATCATGATCTCAGTAGTCATGATCTCAGCTTCAAATAATCAGTGTACTTTTAATCATCAAACATCGGATCTAATATTTGAAATTATCTTGATTACTTCTGCTGGACTGATTTCCAAGGCTGCAATCAAAGCAGATACTTTACCACACACAGAGCAACAACAGAACACCCCATGCTGCCTAAATAACAAAAAACCCCCAAATATTACACAAAAATCCCAAGCCAGCACTGACGTTAATTCAAATTCAAACTGCTTAATATTTAAAATAAATAAATAAATAAATAAAAGCTCAAGTACTTATGGGAAAAAAGGTAGATCAGAATCCAGGTGTGGGTTACTGAGACGAAGTGATGTCCAATTAAGTGACACAGAAAGCACACACTAAGGTTTTATCCATTAGGACAGTATTATATAATTACAATTACATATAATACGGCCCATACCAGGTTCTTAAATTATTTAAATACAACTCAAGAGATATTATAGTGTTCCACAATTTGTTAATTAAATAAATAATAATTAAAAAAAGCACTCTTACTTACTTTTTTTGCAAAAAGTAAGTTAAAATGCAGAAGCAATGTGTTAAGTGCAACCTTAATGCTTCTATGGGAATTAAGATGGTAAGTAGCAACCAGGAGTTGTTGATCAAATGCACTCGGTTAATTAGTCATTAGCAACTGTGAATAAATGATGAATGCAAAAATTAAAAGAACTTGAATTTATAATTTATATACTGCTTTTAAATAGAATCAAACTACAACATTAATGTCACATACTTCACCAAATAAACCACTGAAGTGTGATTTAGATTTAACTCTTTAAAAATCTATTTTTATCTCCTGTTCTTATAAGTTATAAATCTAATACTTAGTATAAGCTTAGTATAAATTTTGTTGCAATAAATTTAACTTAGTGAATGTTGGATTCCGATTCATTTTTTAAAAAATTGGCAGTAACTTTTTTGCAGACATCCATTGCTAGTATGAGAGCCCCAAAACAAACTGCAGTTGGCCAAGTGATGATAATCCCCCCACACACATTATACCCCTGTGAGCATGGCTTTAAACAGCCTTGGTATGATAAGCACTTCCCACACAGAAATTGACTCTTAAGAGATACATTAAAGGCAAACTCAACTCAGAGGAGTGGAATAAACTTTCTGTAGCCAGGACAGGGGATCAAAGAAACGGCAGACCTGAAAATATTTTTAAAATCTATAAATCTATATTTAAAATGTGGACTGTATACAAAAGATATTTGACCTCCTACCGAATGATGATTCTTTGAAATTAAATTTAAATGCCCTGAGTGATTACTGCATGACGAAATCAGTGCACAAACTCAACCATATGCCACAGTGTTGAGTCAGTGTTGTTATTCAGCCTGATATATTAATAATATTGAACTTTGAAAAAAGAAAAAAAAAAACTTCTCACATCTGACTTAATGGAGATGAAAAAATATATTTTTTAGTGACATTATGTTGAATTATTAAGATAAATTAGTCTAGAGTTTGATGTAGACATCATTGCGTCTACATTAGGCTTATTTTGGTACATTTGTTCAGATTCCCTCTGTTTCTATCTTCAGCCTGCCTGTGTTTGTCTTTACTTCTAACCAGAATGGAAAATGTAGCTTGGTGGATTCATGGTGGATGATGGTGATGATGAGAAACTGTACTCCCAGTGTTGGGGTAAAATATGGCCGACAGCTTAAGAGCTAGGGTTCTTATGTTTCCCTTTGAAGGTTTTGCACTTGTTCAAGCTTTTTTTGTCTTTGTTTCATGCTCCAGTTTTTCCCACTCACACTCTACCACTAAGCTTACCCTTTCTTCTCTTATACATGTGCCATGCTGAGCTGTGTCTGGATGATCTGCAGTACAATGTACCTTTCCTCCCTCTAGGCAAATGTTGTCACAGCAGGAGTAGCTTGCTGAGTCCCACATTCAGCGATGGGCATTCACGGCATCAGATGAGATGCACACTTATGAATGGTAGGAAAGGAAAGAGCTGTAGTCATACATCCACCACTGGGCACATTTGGCAGGAAATTTATAGAGGTGCCCAATTTAATATTCATGACCTCATATTGAGTCTCGAGCCCACTTTTGCTTGGCAGGCCAGTACTTTGTGGCATGTTTCAGCTCAGCAACCAGCTTCCCTACATGGCTGCCTTGTTGTGAGGACACAAAACAGTCTTGACACGTTTGATAGAGTCTGTGACTTCTCATCTTTCCTTTGCATACCTCCACGTCCATCATCTGCATATTTCCAACAGTCCAAAAAAGAAACACTTTGGCCATCTTCCTGGTAATGCTGGCATCGCTCCCAAGCTCCAGTCTGCCAGGCTTAACTCCAAACATATTCCTAACATATGATAACATGCACCGCGGGAAAGAGTTTACATTTCTCAGTTGCCACTAATGCTGCACCTTACCTCATACTAAGAACACATAGATGTTCAAATTGGAAAAGGAAAACCCTTATAAGTGCTGTGTTTCCCTGTTAAGCACAGCAAGTCTTGGACATTTCGTACATGTCTGAAAAAGTATACCAAGAAATTAGCACCCTTCAGCTCCCTGGGGCCTCGACGCTTCCAGAACCATTCCATGCGATCTCCATCTAGTCAGTCAAAATAGAGCAGACGTTCAGCTGATCACTCTGGCATCACTAAGGCAGATGGGGACAGCTTTGTATCAACAGCTCTTAAATTTTTCTTATAAAACCTGAGCTGCAGCGCTGCAGCAACACTTTTAGATTTAGCCTTTATGACACTTTTACAAAGTTTAGTTAGTCAAACATCTCAGATCCTTTGAGCTGACGAGACATGACCCTATATGCAGATCAAGCGCTCTCTGGAGGAACTGCGTTTGATAATGTCTCGGATGACCTCACTACCTGACCTCTCCTTGCAGTTTCCTAATACAGCATAATGTTGAATTTGAGAAGCAACCATAAAAAGTGTCATAACATCAGATGACACTTGGCATGTTAACAGCAACAGCTGCTATTGTGCCCCAATGAGTGCCGCACACGAACCACAGCTGTGTTTCCACTCTCATTGTTTAAATTGCCTGAGGGACAGAAGCACAAGAGGGTTGGTATCATAGGTCACAGATGGAGAGACAATAATTTTCACATGGAGAAACAAATTCTAAATTGCTGAAAGAACATAAACAAAATAATTTGTCTGTGAGTTGTCTGGTAGCATCAGTGGATACCACCAGTAGGGGACAGAAATGGATGAATGACATAAGAACGCTGTCACACACTAGGATGCCCACAGTGTTTTCTCTTTGAGACAGACATAGATCTGAAGAGTTTAGGAAAAGACTTAAGACGTGATTCTGAAGCTGCTACTGAGATAGACACACAGACAAGCCATCTTTAAAAGCACTGGGAGAAAAAGTGAATAACATGATTATCTCTGTACACTCCCACCTATCAAGGGGTTAGATATGTTAGGCACCAACTGATCTGTCATATCAGGATGACATACTGCTGGCAGAGAAGAAAAGAGAAAATAAAAAGGAGCCAAGCTGACTGGGTCTCAACATATCAAATATGACAGCATTCTGGGATCCAGTCGTGGGTTGCCAAACAAAGTGTAGCCAACGACTTCAGGAGAAGGACAACCTTCTAGCACCCAAGGTTCACTTACGGAGTGAAGGTTGGTCCATGCAGTTAGACACAACGTGCCCTTTAAAGTGATGGATGATGCACAAATATTTGTGCCTGTCACGCCCATCTAGTGTGATGGGGTGAATTTAAACTTCTCGTAACCTTAACCAAGTAGATGTAAATACCTAAAGATAAATATGTGGCATTTAGTGCCTAAACCTAATCAGTGAGTCAAAGTGAAAAAAGTGTGTGAAAAAAAGAAAAAACCAGGAGCAACCATCTGTTTGTCTGGGTTTCTCTCGGGAAGACAAGTTAGAATGCTGCACCATGGGAAATAGCTAAGCCTGTGGCGATAGTGTGACGCTCTGGGCAATGTTCTGATGAGAAAATGTGTCATTCATGTACATGTTTGACTCGTATCACATATCCCGTCACCCGACATTGTTGCAGACAAAGTAGAACCACTTATGGTAATGTTATTACCTGACAGAGGTGGCAAACCTTCAGGCAAACATTGCGTACAGCAGAACGTTCAAATTTGTTCATGAATTAAACATTGGAGTTTTGAGTGTTAACTCCATAGTTCCCAGTGTGATCAAACATCTGTGGGATGAACCCTGAAAACAAGTCAAAACTATGAAGACCCTACCTCACACTTTACTACTACACCTGACAGGAGCAAGGTATTCAATTGCCTTCAGGATCTCTGAAGGTAACTGAATCCGTCCTGCTAAGTCTATCCCATGATAGGTCAGAGGAAACTGTACAATATTAGGTTATTGTTTTAAAACTCATGGCTGATAAGCACTGAGAGAAGCAGAATCTCTTTTTATAATCCCCACGAGGAGCTCGGTGGCATACCACAGAATTTTGGTCAAACAGCTTCATGCACATTTTATGAGCTCTGTAGTGAGTGATACTTTGTCTTGGCAGACAGCAGTCTCATCACAGAACAAGAACCTTGTGTACAAACAACTTCAATCCAAAGAAGGTTTGCATGCAACCAACTGGTTTTAATAATATATGCTGTAAAACTGAAAAAATAAAAAGCACTACAAAACCTCCACCAATGCAGCTCACCCTCTAGGAAGTGTTTTCTTTTAGTCGAATAGTATTGTATTTTGATATAAATATTTTGGAGGAGCACATAATGGCTAATAGATATTAATTTGTAAATAATTGGACGTGAATAAAAACTAATATTATACTACAGTGTATTTCTAACTTTCTTTAAAGATATAACATGTTTAAATTTAACTTGAAAGAAAGGCAGATGTGAAATGTCAAAATGAGGTCAGAGGTCAAATATGACATGATAAATATGCTGTAGAATTTAAAACAAACTTAAAGAAAAAAGACATTTTATGAAAGTTTGATCTTAATTGACCTTAAAGAAGAGGTTGGAGGTCAAACTAAAGCATAGCTCAGTATAGCATAATTATGACTTTGATCTTCAGATCAATCTATTGATGTTAAAGGAGAGGTCAGAGGTTAAATCTTTATACGATACTTTGTTGACAATACTTTTAAGACTCATACTTTCCAAGTTATAAGGCTTTTTGTCCATTTTCATCCAAACATCATGAAGTTTATTTTGAAGGCCTTGGTGGATGTAAGAAAAGCATTTGACTGTTAACATGACGCAACTCTACACCCCTACATAGCTTTATCAGAATTAATTCAAAATTTTTCAAGCTATTGCGTTTACAGACAGAATGAGGCAAATGCAAATGCTAGGAAAACACATAACCTCCTAAAATTTTAAAAAGCATTAAATCAGTCCAAACTGAAGTAATCAAATGATTTCATCGAATAAACTGGACCCAGGCTCACTTAACAATATATTATGTGACAGTTTGACTAGCACATAATACCGATATTACACTGACATTAATCTTAACACTCAAACAGACGATTTAGAAAAATATAGTTTCAGCAAACACATCAACATAAAATGCTGCTCTTTTCTTACCATCTCCATCAGTTTCTGAATCAGCTGCAGACAAGGAAGCAAACAAAACTGAAAAAAGCAGCTATGAAGCAAATGCTTATTGTTGCACAAAAACCACATATTGCTGCAACAGAGACCAAGCAACACAGCAACATGGCTGTAACACAAGCACCATGCACGGTCACATTTTTCATTAAAAATTGCTAACATCCAATCCACCTTGCATTTGCAAATTCAAATATTTTCCTATTAACACATTCAGAGTTGCTAGGCAGATAAACACATAAAGTATCGAATTAAAAAAAAAAAATAGAACAGAAACATACTTTTAAATGATGTAAATAACAAAACTCTGCAGTTTTACACACTACATGTGTTTCACATGTGTAGCATATAAAGCTTAAGGTTAAAGTTGACCTATTATGCTCATTACCAGCTTTATTTTGAACTCTTCTAGAATAGCTCTGCATGTTTCATGATTCAAAACAACGCTCATTCATTTCATACTAGGCCTTGGTGCAGCCACATTGGTCACCCTCTGTTTGAAGCAGCTCCTCCCTCTTTAACACCTTCCTCCCTTTAAGAAAACTTTCTAATGCTTAGCTCATCCTTGCAAGAAGAAGATTTGAAAAACAGGTGGGAGCTGGTGTGCTCACTACCAGAGCGGTGTATTTCCTTCCTATGACATCATACAGATCTAATAGCAGAGCAGTTTAGAGAGCTCTGCTTACATGTACATATGGTGACCTCGATATTTGAAACCATGACCATGTTTAATGCACCGAGGCAAAAAGTAAAGCATAGTAGGTCCACTTTAATTTCACACATAACATATACTACAAGGTATATGTATATAAAGTGTATTAAAAAAAGTCAGGTAAAAAAAATCATCACAACATGTGAAATGAATAATCCTGTTATTCATGTCATAACAGCACAGCAGTCGGATATGTTACAGTCGGTAACATATCGCTTAGTTCTGTGAAGAAAACTCTTTGTGAAAAAAAGAAGATTTAGCCCATTTAGAGAATACACAACAAAAAGTTACGAGGATCACCTGAGACCAACCTACAAACTTGCAACCTGAAGGAATCATGCACATACTGTAATTTTCACACATTATGTCACATATGAACTCATATGTGAGGACATTAAATTGATACCACAGGCATATACATTAAAATATAACACTCAAGGTAAATTTAGTGCCTCCATGTCAGTTCATTCCCATGATTCTGCCTTACCTCCATCTTCAGCGGGTGCATCTAAGGAAAATGAAGGGACATTAACCTGGAGTTCCAATATACACTAGAAATAGTTACTATGTGCAGTGAAAAAGAATGTCTTTGTGCATTATACAGACACTGGGCCACCTACACGTTACACCTACAGGGTATGGAAACCCATGCCACGAAGCTCCCCGTGCACAGTTTTTGTGCTGATGTTAATGGCAGAGGAGATTTGGAGCTCGGGAGCTACTGAGTCGGCAAAGCTATGGAAACTTTCATGCACAACTTCAGAACTCGGTGACCCTACTCTGACTTTGCAATAATACTATTTACAGTTGATCATGGTTTATCCAGGAGGTAAGAAATGTCCTTCCTAGGTCCTTGATTTTATACTTTATTATATAATTCATGTGCTTTTGTGTCGTGACCCTGAATTACATAAAAGGAAGAAAAGGAATGGCTGGATGAATGGATATACTTTAGTCCTTATAGTGAGTGTATTATTCCCTGACACTAATAGACCACCACATCCTCTTCAGGCTGTGGCAGGGAAAAAATGAATAAGAAGAAATGTTGAGACCTGGAAAATGTTACATTTAGAGACATTGCAAATGTAACAAAACCAAAAACTCACAAAAACTCATACAGTGCATGCCTGCAGTGAAATGCAAACCAAAGGTCATAGTGAGAACTCAGATGTGGAAAATGCATCCAGTTGCAGTCAGTCAATGAGCTATGTTAAAACCTGACAGATAGCTTGTCCTGTCTGCTTCACACACACAGTTCATTTCTGTACAATCCAAAACTATTCATATTAACAAAGAAAGAACAGTTGTTCTAAAAAAAAAGAAAAAGAAGGAGAAAAGACGATGATTATTTCCAGTTAGAGTGGTTATGAATATAAACAAACAAGCATGTTGCTTTGATATTTGCTGTATTCATGTGCAGATAACATGGTGTCATTTCCTTGATTTTACATAATCACACTGTAATATTAAAGTGTCTGCTTGTAGTTAGCGCTGGTGATGAGATGTGATAGGCTAGCTAAGAAATGCAAACACACTAAATGGGAGTGGCACAACAATTTCATTATTCCATTCAGCAGTTTCCTGTTGTCTCATGACGTGATTGAATTTGAGGCCTGTCTTCTTGACTCAGTAATTGCTCAACTCATTATCTAGCAATAGCAAAACCATTTGTTCTGTATTCATCAGGTAATTAGTTTTACAGATTAGTTAAAATGCATTTTTCAACACTCAGTTCAACTCAAACCCACTCTGTGTCACTTATTAACAATGCATAAATCCTCAAAAGTCTCAAAAAAAGAAGCAAAGAAAGTCATTGTCCTTCTTTTTCTTCAGCTGCCTCCACTGGGACTAAAATTAGTGGATGTTTGTTGGACATAGAAAAATAAAAAATAAAACCATGACAGTCCCATAGGAAAAACTAACATTAGAGACACATGACCACACTAAAATATGGCTTGTGGAAACCAAAGCACTTCTGCCAGAGCTCTGTCTGTATGGCTACATAATTTGAAGACAGTTGGTTGAACAACAATTTCATAATGCATTTCATAAAATATTCTCAAACACTATAAGATAAAAATAGAGACCACACAGTCGCATGTAGGCATGCAGGCATGCAGGAGTAAAATGAATATACTCACTCGCTTGATAAAAAGTTTATGAATAAATAATATCAGTGGACACTGATTACACGCCATTATAAGCTGAAGCCTGCCTTTGCCTGACACATGCAGTTGACATGATATGTGAGTGAAAATGTGAGAGCTATAATCGCGTCACCATGTGATAATGTAAGACACGCAAAAGGTCAGTTGTGGAGCAGTTTACTTACCCACCGCTGGTTTCCCTGAAAAACACAAAAGGGGTGAAAAAGGGTTAGAAAGATATATTCAGAAGTTATAGAAATGTACTGTGATCTGTTACATTTAAGAAGCCTTTATCTGTTTTCAAAGGATCCTTCCTCTCAGGCAAAACTGTTTTGCGTCTTTAATAACACCTAGTCTGACGATGGTCCTGTTTGTCTGAGGGTTATGGCTTTCTATAAAATGAAATGTATCTTATTTACTAGTGAAGCTACCAATCTCGGAATATAAATTTTAAATATTGCTCACAGTAAGAAGATACATTTTAAAAAGTAGCCACTTTTGGAATTTTTATGATCCAGTGTGATTGTTGAAGACTAAATATGGTAAAAGCAACTTCTCAATGGAAATAGAGGCCTATAATACACCCGACTTCCACAGTGTCTTGCTGGGGGTCACTGGAGTAGCTGCTAAAGGCCAGGGATGGTGTCTTATGACCTCCCTGAAGTCATACCATATTCTCTCAGCTACACAAAGTTTCCTTGAATAGTCACTCCAACCTGACCTGGTGTGGTTTACTGTTCACATGTCATAAATTTCTGGATAAAACAGGTGTTGTGACAGAAAATATAATCATGATTTATTGTGTTTCTCTTTTTAAAAAGACCGTAAATGTGTAGAATACAATACTAATACATGCCTGCATTCCTCATAACAACATTATATTTAATGCTACAACTGCATTATCTCATATGACAATTTGTTATATCTAACAAAAGGAAAAAATAAGACAGCTTGATTTTTTTTTCAGTAGAAGAAGCTGGAAACAGACATAAATTGAAATAGTATTCAGAGAAAAAAAGAGCTTTTGGTTTTAATACTTCACATATCCTGTTCGAGGATTTAAGACCTGCATTGAGTGTAAATCTGCACCGGCATCTGCTATGTAAGTCCACATGGAGCGAGAATCTTGATCATCTTCAACAAGTCTGTGATAAAGCAGTGTAATGAACTTCTGAACAGCTGCTTCTCACAGTCAAAATAGTCCCCTCAGAGACTTTCGGTGGTTTCATATGCAGTTCTGCTACTCATATAATTAGGAGGTTTTTGAAGATGCGCTCGATAGATGTAAATATACAAATATGTTAAAAAAAAGAACAAGACTTACATTATCTTTATGACAAACACAATTATTGCCGTTTTGGTTCACAATGTCTGTGGTGCAAATTTGGCTAGCACTTTGAAATGTGGTTGCAAAGCCAAAGAAAAAATAAAACACAAAGAAAAAAACTACAAAATTAGTCAATTTTAGTAAGTGATATATATTATAAAAAGATTTTTTATAAATGTCTCTGGGTTTGTTTGTTTTTTACAAATTTATAAATTTAAGAAAAATGCACACACAAGCAATAACAACTATATATATTTTTGTGTATATATAAACTTACATTTCATTGGTATAAACATAATATAGAGATGTCAACCAATAATTCTGGCAGGGCAAAGACTGCTTTTAATTGGCTGTGGTGACAGGAAAGAGGCGCATTTTCACACATGCATAGAGATCAGAAAGTGACACTGTTTACTGGAACAATGTGTCAGTGCAGCCGACACATTGTTCTCAAGAGTGTGAAGTCACACTATTTAATGCACGTATGTCCAGAGGCAAGGGGCCAAATCATCATAACTCTTTGAATTGCTGACTTATATTCAAAGAGTTTGGTTTCTATAAGTGTCAGACCTGTATTTATGATACTTCGGATATTTAGTTTATCTCAAAACACAGTTTTGATGACCTAGAATGCTTTTGTGAAAGTAAAAGTAATATTTGTCTAATATGTTTCAACTCAGAAATCCATCTCTTTAGTTGCTTTTTGTGATTTCTAGGTGATTACACTACACTGGACACCTGGAGATAAGTAAATAAAGCTAAATATATTTTTATTATTTGGTTCTACTAGGTACTACACTTCATGCATTATTAAAAATTCCTAACAGCTTGTCATTACTTGTCAAACAGAAACACCAACTTTACACAGATGGTCAAAAAATGTAAAAAACTGGCAGGATCACTCCTTCATTTAAACAAGTTGTCTGTCCAGTCCTGTCAAAATCGTCTAACTTGAAGTGACAGCTTCAGACAACTTGGCTGAAAGTCGCTTCTCTTTAGTACTGCCATCCATATCTGCCTTCTAAGTTTATCTTTTGGGAATCAATACAAAAAATAAATCCGTCTGAACTCTACAGCTCTGTACACTTTTATAGGTACAATTCAGCCACAGAGATAAGTTGCCAATGTATATAAAGCACCTTGATGCCAGAAAACCCCTTGTTAATTTTGATACGCTTGGACTACTTTGCATATGAACATATGCTGTAACGTAGCCGACTGACAAAAACAGCTTTGTATAATGTTACACTGATACACTGAGAAGTTTCAAAGGATAAAAGTCATATTTAATGACTGACTTAAACTAGATGTAAGGATGATTATTTATATGTTTATATGTTTGCAATACTAAAATAATGTAAAACAACATATAAAATGTTAAAATAATATCACGGGCTGCGCTAGTTGTGCTATACTCACGGACATCTTACTTTGAAGGAATTGATTTCTGTGGCCTGGAAATTGAACAGTTAGCTGTGGAATGCGGCTGTATTACTTGCAGAGGGCAATTTCCCGTCACTGCTGCTGCAATTTGAATTCAGTTTGGATCAATGCACTGCTTGGATTCCTCCATCAGCTGATGCAGAGGTCGTCCAAATGACTGTGGTGAATGGTTATGGATAATAAATGAATAACCCGGACCTCCCCCTGCAGCAGGCAGTCAAACACTTTCTCTGATGTCTTGCTTCAGCACTGCTGCCAGGAAAGATACAAAAAACCTTTCTTGCCCCATGCCACAATATCTGCATGTGTTTGTTAAATTTTGGCGATTAAGCTGCTTATTGCATTATACATGCATTTAATGAAAGCTCTGCCACTCAGTGAGGAAGTGACAGTGGTTTCTAGTGGTGGTACTTTACTATATGGATTTCTATCAAGAGTGACTTAAAGACAAATGTATTCATTCGCCAAGTGGACATTAATCATTTCATCATTTTACGTTGAGGTTTTGGAACCCTTTTGAAGATAAACAGCGCTGAGGAATTGGAGAAACTTCACAGAGCAGTTTTGATTCAACTTGCGCTCATCGTGTTTCATCAGGACACCGCGATGAAAGGAATTATGACCGTGAATCACACCATTGCTTCCAACCACTAACTAGAAAACTGTCACGCACTTGACTGACTGCTCTGGAGCAGTGCCACATTAAAGAGGGCATCAGGCCTGAAGACCAAGAAGGAACTCTTTAGGTAAAAATGACACATTACATAATGATTTATCTCAGCTGGGACTCCAAAACTGTTAGGCAAAACCCGATACGTCAGGGTGTGTGAAACTCTATGAAAGTAGAAAAGGTCAGGGCTTACTGCAGAGTATTTTTAGCTGTTAGTTGAGGGTGTGATCTGAGTGCTGTTAAGTGAAGTAGCACAGAAAATCTTTAACTGATGTGGAAATGTGAAAGGGAATTCAGTTTGTGGGTAAATAGTGGTGTTGCACGCTAGGTAAAAAATGTCACCACAATTCTTTTTAATAAGAGTATTAGTTGAGAATGTATTTAAAAAATATATTCCGTCAAATATTTCCTAGAAGCACCAAGCAGAGCTTAAAAACGAAAAAGTGCCAGGTTATCTGATCTTCGTACTTGAAGCTTTGCAGTTAAGTTTGGCTTGGAATGACAGAGCGTTGGGTGGTGCAGACAGAGTATGCAAAGTGGAATCATATTCATATTACTCAGATAAACACTTTGGCTCTATATGGTGAATAACAGCAGTGCCTGGTTAGGTTTCTGGGATAAAAATAAAAGGGCCATGCTTAGATCTTTAAAAAGATTAGGGCAAGGACAGATGCTGGGAAACAGAATCAAATATTACAGAGCAGAATTAACAATAATGTGTGAACAACTCCAGCAAAGCCTATGACATTCACTGCCACAATGTGGTCAGCGGGAGACCCCTTGGGGGAAAGGGTTTGAGAGGCTCAACACCCGTCAGCACAGTCTTGCCCTACAAAACTCGGCTATCCCAAGAGATCTATCAGGGCAACTGAGACTGTCTGCAACCTTAGCCTGCTATCAGCTTAGTTGATTTAAGGTGATACTGAATGAGTCAATGTGGAAGGTAGTAGTGAAGGTCAACACGCAATTAAATATGAGAAGGCATGATGCAATCAAGGATGTCAAATCCCTATCCTATTGGGCATTACATAATCCCAAAAAGCAGATTATCATATAAAATAGCAATAACAGATTTTTACTGTGAACACTGCATTGAAAACAAGTACTGTGTATATATTCTGTGAAGTGAGTCAATTACAGTGACACAAGCTGACCTTCATATAGGACTCACGTAAAGCTCCAGCAGTATTTGCCTATGAAGCTGCTGCAGCTGGAAGCTTGCCAGTTCAGTCAACAAGATAGAAATCTGTGCTCTGATGTCATAAAGATACTCAGTCTAGTGATGTAATAACTGGCTATGTCATTATTTACTCCGTCTCAAATCTTCTTTATGGACAGATAACAAGAAAGCAGACAGGTGAAATGCTAATATCCTGACAAATGGGTAGTATTTCATTTATACATTTTAAAAAATGGATATTTTCCATCATATTTTGAAGGAATTGCTTTGTAATATTACCTTAATGTCAGTATTACAGAGTTCAAAGGGTTCAAACTCACGGTCAGTCTCACCAGTAGCTATAACATTAATACCTAAGCTCACTTTCACCCCACTTTAAGTTTTGTCATCTGCTTGTATCTTCTGCCACAACAGCAGACATGCTACACAACATACTACAAAACCATCTCTTGTTTGTTTTTCACAACCTATAGGATATATGTAGTGTAAATAAATATGCATATATTATTTTTTAAAATAAAAATTCTCAGTTTTGGTGCACTATGTAATGATTATATATTTAACACTGAAAAAATGTGAAAACAAAATGTAGGGAACAGTTCATATTATCTATTAACTTCTACAGCATTCATGTGAATTTACTGTTATTTATATTTTTCAAGTCAACACACCTCAGTATAATGAAACCCTCTAAACTAATTACAATGAATTATGATGTTACAAAAAGTATCTGCATACCTTCAGGGACTGGCTCAGGCATGGTTATTCCTGTGTCTTCTCTTTGCCGCTGGAAGACTGAGGGCTTGTGGGGCTTTTTTCCTTTTTATTTCTCCCCTCTCTCTCTTTCTGTTATTCAAAGCTTTCCTGGCACTCAAGTCACCCACGCCCTCCAGTGAGCGAAGAGTTTTGGAGATATGACACCCTTGGGGAGTTCGAGAAGAGACGCACTCAGAGTGAGACCTTGTTAAGGTGGAGACAAAGGAGGATAATGTGATGTTGAAAAGGGTCACATTTGCAGGATGACGAGATTAATAGGCTGACTAAACCTGTTGAGCTTTTGAATCTTTGCTGGACACATACAGAATACACTGAAACGAGTACTAGGCGATTACGTTTTTGACACTTTATCTATCTGTCAGACTAATCTCTCACTTATCACCTCTTATGCTCACATTAAAATTGAGATCAACAAGCGTTTGAAAGATTATCTTTAGGTTTGTTTTACCTCACTTAATACTTTGTTAGATATCCTGTACTCCCTTAGATGTAAAGCCCAGAAGCTATAAATGGTAATACATGGTTCACCCACCTAACATACATCAAATTATATATATTTGATAGATGCCTACAGTTTTTTATAATTTAACAAGTTAGCAATCATATAGCCTTGCATCCTTGTAAAACCTAAATAATTTGCAAATTTTTACACAGAGTACAACTATTTATAAGATTGTGTAGAAATATTTAGAAAATATACTTGATTTGCTTTCTAGTAGACAATTAGAGATGATGGTAAATCATTAAATATGAGAGAAGCTACTTACCTTAGCACGAAGATAGAACAAAAAGAAACACAATTAATCTTTTATTTCATAAAATTAAGACAATTTGCATATAAAGTAAGCATAAAAAAATGTTGTTTCTTTATTAGCATGTGTTTAGTGTTTTTTCCCCTACTGAGAGGCTCAAGCTATTTTTTTTTTTTGCTAAGCTAAGCTAACCCTTTGCTAACATTGCTTTCATTAGCCATCTCCTTTTATTTCCCACATGAATTGCGCTCAAGTTCTTACATAAGCAAAGGTACCAACATGTTGTCATCTAAAGTAATGTTAATTTGTATTGTAGTGCTCCAAAACGTGGCTTTTCTTTTTCCTCAAGACAACTGAAAGCAACACTTAAGGTACAGGAACAATACCTGAAGCTTAGATGTTGGTGTGAACAGTTGCAGCATGCTTTTATAGGGTTTATAGAGCTACCCTTTGCAGCAGTGTCCATCTTCTTTTTCCATACATTTATTTGTAAAGATTCAGATACTATACATGTCTTCATCAATGGATGCCTTCTTCTCCTTCATTTATCAGAAATGTGCAAGCATCAGCTAGAGTCAATTTAGAGACAAGACCTCTGCTCCTGGGGTCAAAGTGTGAATCCCTGAAAGGGACAGGAATGTCATCCGTGGGCCCAACTGTCTGCAAGTTAGATAGCCTAGTGGTCAGACAGGTGGTCCCTAACCCAATATAACTTTAGTACCTACTCTGCAGTTGAAGAGCCTAACATATCTCTAGAAAGGGAAAAAGATCATTGGAATCATAGGTGATTTATCTGATGTATGGTTATTTGGCTTTGGACAGGGATCATATGCTGATCTAAGATGCTTGTTTCAGTGTGCAGATTTAATTATGCAGAATTTTTATCTCAGTTTTATAACAAACCTAAACCTATTTCACAAAATATTGAAACAATTGTTGTTGTGTTTTTTAACTCTTTATAATGTCAAAAGCTGGTATAACTGAGTACAGTTCCTTGCACCATGATAACAGCATGTAAGTGGTGAACAGTAAAGCTCATGCATGGCAAGTAGACTGGGCTGTTTAAAATAACCCTGATGCAGGAAATAAAAATTACAAAGAAGTTAGCGCTTGGCAGCTGTGTGCATGCGCAGTAAGAGACAGATAAGTCCAGCATGTATATTAAGTTTCTCAGAGAATACTTTGTGCAATTTAGCTCTGCAAAAAAGCATTTTAAATAGTGATGAGATGATTAATTGGCAACATGAAAATAACCCTTCCTACTCAGCACCCAGTGTAGCTAATGTTATTAGTCAGTGATTATTCAAGAATATGTGATAGAGTTTTTGAGGCAGTGTCTGCAAGCAGAAATTTAAATTTTCAATTGAAAGCATTCTAGCTGATGCAGCATTTTAGAAGAAATGCTTAAATTACTGCTTCATGCCTCTAGCGTTCAACAGCTGTTAAACTGACAAAACCCTCGGGAGGCCGGGGATGCTCCCTTATATGGCTTTGTGTTATTCCTGTTAGGTTTTCTTCACCTTCTTACATTTTGAATTGCATGCTTCACTGTTTTTATCTAAACAGTGTAAATTGTGTTGCAGATATTGAAATACATAATATTACCCCTTTTATTAATCTAGAGCCACAGAAGTTTGCAGATGATTCTGACGTTTGTGACTTTGTGTTACGGCAATAATTTTTAAACATTTACAAGCTTCCTTTAAATACTCTCAACAATCTGATAAGAGGATCAAATGGAGGGAAACTAGAACTATCTAAGGACTTTTACTGATCGACAGTCACAGATGCAATTTGCAATTTGCATTTCGTTTTCCTGAAAGAAAAGCACATCTTTCAACATCTGCTAATAGTATCACCCTGATTTATCACATTTTATTGCTTTAGCTGTCTGACTTGCAGTTGTTGATAAGCTTTTATTAGGAGCCCCGGTGTGGTTACTGCTGAAGACACAAATAACTAATCTGTGACTGTTATGTCAAAAGATCTGCCTAAAGATTAACTTTTTTTTTTCTAACTCCTTCTACACATTGAATTAATTTCAAAGCAACAGGACCAGAATCTTTTTTATACCGTCTGTAATTAGATGGCTTAATTTAAACATAAAATTCAGTAGCAGTACTTCTCTGCACCGCAGCAGCTTGGTAAATTACACTAAAGACTGACCAATTACTTCACTGCCTGGTGGGCAATATAAATATATTAGAGTTTATTTTATTTTGTTATTGTAACTCTATACTTTAAGTGCATAAACATCTTTTTTTAATTTCAAATGTATTTATTTTCACTGCGTGTCTTTATACTATACTCAGTTTGGACAACCCATATTTTCTGTGCCTTTAAGACAAATGAAGGTTTAAGTTACAAGTATTCACATAATGAACACTCTGTCATCTACATTCAATAAGTCTAATTGGATTTTCTGCCTGAAATGTTTTATAATTGATATCAACACTTTTTCATTAGCAGAGTCATTAGTCAGTCATCTGGAAAATATGTCAACAGTTTGGGGCATTTAAAATGTCTGAGTTTGTATCTTCCAGTTCAAAATGTCTTTTTTAAATCCCACTATTTTTACATAACATTGAATCAATCCCAGCAAATAATTGCAAAATTATTGGTTACCGGCTTCATTGTGTTAACCTCCGGCTAATGTATGACATGATGGCTCCATCTTGTGGTAATATTAAGAAGTGTCACATACACCTGGGAAGAACTCAACTCAGCTGACTGAAAGTACTGACAGTACATCAGTGATAGTTATGAAAGATTTGAGTAATTTGTGTGAAATTAAATGCCCATCGGACGGCTCAATTGCAAAGGGTTTATCCTATCAAGATTCAAATTTCAAGATATTTTGCATGATGGTGCTCAATTGAAAACATAAGCACAAACAAATACTTTAGACTTTATTTCATTTTTACATTTAACTTTATTATGGTAAAGCACAATACAAATACATAACATGCACAGCCTGAACATTTTGTGCATGTGACTAGACAA
Organism: Oreochromis niloticus; assembly: GCF_001858045.2. Taxonomy (NCBI): domain Eukaryota; kingdom Metazoa; phylum Chordata; class Actinopteri; order Cichliformes; family Cichlidae; genus Oreochromis; species Oreochromis niloticus. Next base: position 18,298,825 of record NC_031973.2, on the reverse strand, counting down.
ATGTGCGCATTTTCTTGTAATAAAATAATTGTCAGTCAGTAAGATTGCACATCAAGTGAAACTCCAAAATAAAAATCTTTTGCTACAAAAATTAGTAACCAAATTTTCAGTTTTGCCCACTTCCCTTTTTAAAAGCACAGGGCTAATTTGTAATTTTTATTTGCTGTTGTACAGTGGCCCTGAGAGGCCAAACGGACTGCAACTTAAGAAAACACCAGCAATAAGAAAAACGCTGCAAAAGCACACAAAACACAACGCAAATAGGAAAAACGAAAACAGAAATAGGAAAAAACAGATTTCCAAAAGCACAAGGGAAGTGTTTCTGGGGAGACAATAACCTGACGGACCAGTTACAGGAACCCAAAACATGGTAGGCGTGTTTTATCATGATTCATATAATACTGATGATGGATTTTTAGGCTAATAGTTAGGCTAACACACTTACCTCTCATGTTTTCTTTCCTCACAAAACCGATGGATCATCCAATTCCTAGCATATTTTGGTTCCTGCAACTGGTCCGTCGGGTTATTGTCTCCCCAGAAACACTTCCCTTGTGCTTTTGGAAATCTGTTTTTTCCTATTTCTGTTTTCGTTTTTCCTATTTGCGTTGTGTTTTGTGTGCTTTTGCAGCATTTTTCTTATTGCTGGTGTTTTCTTAAGTTGCAGTCCATTTGGCCATCAAAAATCATGTCTAGCAATATATACATTTCAATCTGCATCACTTAATTTAGTCCATCTAGTTATAGCTACAGCACCATAGGGCGAGAGGTGGGTACACTCTGGACAGGTCACCAGTCTGTCGCAGGGCTGGGATAGCCTACATGGATTGATGGTTATAGCTGTACAGTTGTCACATGTTGTATTTCACAGACAGGTGCCTCCACAGCACCTGCAAGCTGCTATAGGTAACACAGTGTCTTCACTCAATGCAAGAGCACCAAAGGTCCTGAAGCCTGTAGCAAAACCCAATTTGGATTTTTTTTTTTTAAAGAATATACTATCCCAATATTATTTTGATGCTTAAACCCACATACCTGAAAAGAGTCGTACAGCAGAGCCAGAGATCTCAGAAAGTTACTGAACCTGACACACGGTGAAGAGAGAGAAATTAAAATAGTAAGAACGTAAGAATGATCTGCGGCTCTCTGGGGAATTACTCTCTGCAGTAACAAACCACAGTTTTATTACAGATTGACAAATATGGGATATTCATGCTGATGAAGCACAGTTTATTAAAGATGATTCATTAAATGTAATGCGAAGGGCCTGGAGCTGCCAGGGAAGAAAAGATGTTTAAAATCCAAGATGAAAATGCAAATATTATACTATGGGATTAAAATAGTGTTTTGTTGAAATCACACCCACAAAATGTCTGTGAAGGTTCACAGCAACACACTCAGACACAAACTGGTTCACCCGAAAGACAAAACTCCAAAACACAGACTTAACAACGTGGTGTATGCTGTACAGTGCAGCGAGGAATGCCCAGACCTCTACATTGGAGAGACCAAACAGCCACTTCACAAGCGCATGGCACAACATAGAAGAGCCACCTCCACAGGACAAGACTCAGCAGTCCATCTGCATCTTAAGGATAAAGGTCACTCTTTCGAGGATGCCAATGTTCACATTTTGGACAGAGAGGACAGATGGTTTGAAAGAGGAGTGAAAGAGGCCATCTATGTCCACTGTGAGCGACCATCTTTGAACAGAGGCGGTGGTTTACGACACCAACTGTCTGCCATCTATAATCCAGTTTTGAGTTCCCTCCCCAGACGCCTTAACGCCCACTCACATCCTGGGCCATCTGACCTCAGGAATTCACATGACAAGGTGGGGCCAGGTTTCACATGAGCTCACCCGAAACCCTGGCTGATTAGGTCCCACACCCGTTTTCACACCTTGGCTCATGTGATTAGAGGATCACCAGGGGGTCCTTTGTCCCTCTTTGGGGGGATACTCCCACTGGGTTTAAATCTGGGACTCTCGGCCATTTGACCTTAGAACTGAAGAAGCTTCTCGGATGAGAGGTGAAACGTCTTCAAGCAACTTAAAGAAGTCTAGACGCTTTTCTTCACAAACTCCTTTGACCACACCCACAAAAGGCTTTAATACAATATTTCCAACATTAGATGCTAAATACCTAAAACTATCTGGCACCTATGGAGGCAGACTAGAGTTAGAGCTGCCCAGGAGGAGGGCTGTGGATGAGATCTCATCAGTGTTACCTAGACTTGAGCAGCCGTTCTGAGAGCGGGAGGCCCAGGTTTGAAGCCCATAGCAACATATTTTCATCAGACTCTTCAACCTGACGGAACTTCAACCTGTGCACCTTTTTTCAGCTAATTGTTTTGCTTGGTCAATATTTCTGCTATTTATTACAATTTGCAAAGTTTTTATGATTTCAGCAACTTTTCTAATATGAACTTTAGCTACTACACCTGTCTTCAGCAGAACGTTCAGCTTCTTCACCTCTTTTCAGCAGAACGTTCAGCTTCTTCACCTCTTTTCAGCAGAACGTTCAGCTTCTTCACCTCTTTTCAGCAGAATGTTCAGCTTCTTCACCTCTTTTCAGTAGACAGCACACCTGTAGTTTTTGTGCTGGCTGTTCAGTTTACTTTATCTACTGCTTTCTTGCTTGTCTACATGTTCTGCCAGTTTCTCATTTTTCAGCAACTACTACTTTTAATGGAACTTCAGCTTGTTCAGCTTTTTTTAGCAGACTGTTTTGGTTGTTTAATATTTCTGCTAATTTAATACAATTCTGCAAAGTTTTTATGATTTCAGCTTCTTCACCTTTTTCAGCAGACAGTTCAGGTTGTTCTACACCCTGCACATTTTTTCTCTCATCATATCTCTTTTCAGAATGCAAACTGATTTGGCTCACTGAGATAAGCAGCTCACCTAATACTAGTTGACACAGGTTCAAATCCTACCCGTGGCTGTTGGGATCAGGGAAATTATTTTACTGCTATTGTTCATATTACCATGGCATTAATAATTAATATTGATATTGCATTCAGATGTTCAAACATACTGGTATCATATTAGCCTTTATTACAGGTCCAGTGAGAACCACTTTAAACTGTTGAGTTGAATCTATAATCTTAAATGCTTTTGAATGCTTATATAATCTTAAATGTTTATATGCAGATTGCATTGTAAAAGAAAGGCCTAATGCTGAGTATAGCCTGTGCCAAAATAAGACAGGAAACTGCATGCTTTGCAAAAGTGAAACCGAAAGCAGAGTCTAAGTGCAAGTTATTTTGAGGAGCTGTTTGGATGATGCTATTTGAATAACCAGGTTATTCTTCATTATCTTTTATTCATTTATATCTTTTGATTAAGCTTTTAATAGAGGTTCTTGATTAAAACATTTATTCAGTAGATTACATATGCATAGTTTCAGTTCGGTTATTACATATATGAGACTGGCTTCTGTCTCTCTGTCTGGTGAGAGGTCAGGAGCTAGTCGGCGAGGTGAAATAGAGTGCAATTGTGGTTAGCACACACACACACACACGTAGACACCCACACACACACTCAGTTAGAGAGAATCACTTATAGGTGAAAGTTGAATCATATTTTGCGTGTGACTGCAAATTGTGCCTGCAAAAGTATCGTTTGTTGCAGAACGTGCGCTTGATGTTCCAGAGAGACAAGCGTGTGTCCGGTGGCGACAGGAAGCACCTGCCGTGAAGACGTAGTTCTTTTTAATTGTGTTAAAGGTTGTTAACAGAACATTTGTGGTTTTGAAACTTCTCCATGTCTGGTATTTGTTTGACGTATGAGGGGGCGTCGGTAAACATACCCTGATGCTATAAAACGATTGTCTTGTGTATTATTGGGCGGAGATCTACAGCTGATGTTGTGCAGTGTACATCTCCCCACGCGTGTGTTCATTAAAATCAATTGTTTGACCAAGCTCTTCTGGACCATGGTTGTTTTTACTCTCGTCCTCAATTCTGAACCGTTTGATCTAAGATAAGTTTAAATATCTGGGGGTGATCATTCAAAGCAACGGACAGTACAGATGAGAGGTACACGCAGGTGTAGTGACAGAAAGGGACTAGGAAGAGTGAAAGGATAAGTTTACAAGATGGTAGTGAGCCCTGCTATGATGCATGGCACGAACAAAAAGGAGGAACTGATAAACAGCTTACAGATGTCAACCATAAGGAAGCTATAAATATTACTGCTTGCTGGGACTGTACAAAAAAAAGTTAACAAGTTTCACCGCAATGTCGGAGAAACCAGCCGAAGAGAGGAAACCAGACAGTCTAGTTTCCTAAGAAGCCATTAGACCAAAATAATTTTAAAATCTTTTAAAAATATGAAAAATATGAAATGAATATGACAAATATAAAAAATATAAGCTAATAATGGCACCAAATTTAACTAGCACTAATAAACATGAAATAAGCAGATAGAGGTGAAAGATCTCAAGGCCCGAAAGGAGAAGTAACTATTTAGTTAGTCACTTGCCAATAAAAGAGACCAGAAGTGATAAAGTTAACATTGAGCTGTAATATCAGAGGATCTCTGATCCCAGGATCAAAGAAATTATTATTGTTATAATAACATGTAGCTAGTTCAAGGTTATCTTAGGAAAACAAAGGAATTTATAAAGTTCAAAATATGTGTGTCATTTGAGATTCATATGAAGCTTTTATCTTTCAGCTCTTACTACTTGATGCTGTATAGCTTCCTGAATCTACTTTGTCATTACACATCGTGATGATCAGATAGTGTCATGGTCCTGGGCCATGCTGGCCCAGTATTCTTAGTTTTCGTGTATTTTGTTCTTTGTTGATGCAGGTTCTGTTAAGATGTCCCTTATTTGATTACCCCCTGTGTGCTCCTCTGTGTATCTGTAGACCCTCGTTTCCCCTCCTTGTGTTTTATCTCATGCTTTCCCCAGCCCGTTATGTCGTGCACTTGCTCCTCCTGTCTGAACCTCTGTACTTCCTGTTTTACTTTGACAGTCTCCCGTCAGTGTTGCGTTTACTCCTGCCATGTCTTGTTTTGATTATCAGTGTCACCTGTGTTCCCCGTGTGCTCCCACTTCCCTTGTTAACCCTCTGTGTATTTAGGTCTGCGTCTCCCTCAGTTCTGTGTCGTGTTCTCCCTCATGACTGTGTGCCCCTCCGTGTGTTTCCTCGTAAGTCAGTTCCTTAGTACTTCCCAGTTTAGTTTCATGTTATTTTGTATCGCTGTTATCTTTTGTCAGCAATAAAGCTGTATTTTGAGTTCAGTCCTGTTTTCCCTTGAGTTTGCGTTTGGGTCCTCTTCCTGCCTACACACAGCCTAACCATGACAGATAGTGAAGCTCACTGTCGGTTACCCTGCTAAAAGGAACTTATGCAGTCAAAATGATGATCTCTTAAATATTAGTATGTGTTTAAAATGCATCAACAATTTAAAAGAAGTGTTACACAGTGCAAACATTTTGTCATTTTTCTGCAAACTATAAATTTAGTCTTTCTCAGTGTCACTAATCTACTATCATTTCACCTGAGAAGAAAAAAAGCATGAACATGGAAATGATGTAAAATCTAAATGCAGCGATATCGAAAACACTACTTACATGTTATAGTCTATGCAGAATTAATCAGTAGATATGGAGTTGAATATTAAAGGAAAACGAATACATATGTGATGATTTGGTAGTTTTTCTTCCTTTGTTCACCCTTTTTCTGCTCTTAGGGTGCCTCTGACCCCACTACAGCAAATACACCAATAGTGAAATGTACTGGACTTTGTAATGTAAGAAAGTGATCAGTGAAAAAAACAATGAAAGCAGCATAATCAATGCTTCAATTGTGGTGTCAAGTTTTTTCGTTGTTTTTAGTAGCATAACTCTCAGGATAACATTGCCAGGAAGCATCAAGTCCTGCCCCATCTCACCTATGGTGGATTTTTTTTTTAAAATGTGAAATGAGTGCTAAACACACCTCTGTGCACCAAGATAGAAGCAAAATGTTTGTAAGTTACCCAGCTCAATCCTCTGTGGAGTCCATCTTTTCTTGGCAGTAAAGAGGAACACCACCTCAAATGCAGCTGTTTTAAAGGAAATGTGTTGGCAAGACGAGGAGTTTTGATTAGGAATAGAAGTAGTTTATTGACTTACTGCAAAAGGACTCAAGAAGTGAACGTTATCAGGCCTTATTCTAGTTTTTAAAAGAGAGAAAATGGTTTGGGAGGATTTGAGGGTTGTTGTTGTTGTTTTTTTTGAGCAACGTTCCAGTCCACACTCCATACCGGTTGGTGGTGGTAATGCACCATTTTGTTGTTTGCCAATCGCCAATAAAACTTAATAGAAGAAGATAGGTTGCCAATTTGGAAGTTGCTGTGTGTGGGTGTTGTTCTCTGTTCAGTCAAGTCAGAGTGATGGCTGCTGTTTTCCATTCCACATCTCTCTGCATAACAAACGTGATCCAGATATATAATATAATGGCAATGGCATCAAAATAATGCATACTGTCTGTTTGTGTCATGTCCAGTGCTGTAGCAGGCAGAATGGGGACCCAAACGCAGGACTCCGAACAACAGAATGAACAAAGGAAGGCAGCTTTACTGCTGTAGAAACAAACTCCAAAACAAACTCATGAAAACAAACATACACTACTGGTGTGTAGCATGTTCAAAACTGAACATGCTACACACCAGACAAGGAACTATCAAAATAAAACAGGAAACATGAGACAGACTGAGATGCGGACTTGACACTGGAAACGAGGATGACTAGATGTGAAAGAAAGAACACAGGGGTGGCACAGAAACACAACCTAAATTCTAGAAACTACAAAAAATAACTCAGAAAAAAGAGTATGACATGAATAACACTAAATCAAAGAATTTAAAAAAAAAAAAATAGAAAACACAAACCCTGGGTCCCCAGACCCAGTACTGTGACAGTTTGTCTGAAGATGAACACACTGAAAATCTTGTTTTTGAGTTTGATTCTGAAATGTGAGTTTCTCAGTAACATACTGGTCTTCCTTAAAACGTTTGACTATGATAAAGTAAAGAATGAACCTGAAAATATTCAGGTTGTGAGAAAAGCAAGGGCCGTTTAGGCTCTCGGATCAAACAGAGATCCATGGCAGCTGTACAAAAGTTCTCATAATGTCTTAACATTTCTGTCTTAAACTTTAAAAAAACTTTAAATCCTTAAAAAAGTATTTTTTAGCTTACAGTTGATAGCTTTGCCTGTTATTATACATAAAAACCCATTTTTATTTATATATGATAAAGATACAGAAGCAGCATGAACCACCAGTTAGAAAATTTTGCAAAGTGATTACCTTTAATAAACACGTAAAACAGACAAGTTGATTAATGTATCGTTGACAAGCAGCACACAGTTAATAATAAAGCAATGGGCGGGGCAAAAGGAGAAGCAGCTATTTACTTCACCACTTGCTAATATGGTTACAAGAGGAGCATAGGTAAGAATTACAGTCTGTGTTGGACTGTAACTGCAGACGATGAAGCTTTTATCTCTTATCTCAGACCACTTGTTGCTCTGTGTCTTCCTGAGTCTACTTTGGGTAAGTTTTTTTTTTTACTTTCCACTTTGATGGTGATCAGATAGTGAAGCTCAGTGTAGGTTACCCTCGACAAAAGGAAACAGTGCGGTCAAAACCACAGTGAAGCCTAAATGCATGACATGCTTCATTATGTATTTTAAACACTATAGTTATGTTTTGTGAAATACTGTTTTTTACAGAAATACAGGAACAACAAAATCTTGTTAAACAGCATGAAAATTCTGGACTTTTCAAATTTTGAAACATGACTTTATTCCTTCTTTGCAACACCAATTTATTACCGTTTCCTCTGAGAACAAAAAGAGCATGAAGGAGGAAATTCAACTGTATCTTAAACACTTACACGGTACAGTCTTAATGATTTAATCAGATCAGATGTGGAATTTTAAACAGTATGTCAGAGGAGAAATGTGTTAGATATTTTATAGAACGGTGATTAAGTAACTGTAGCTATTATATACAATATGATAATAAATATGATTTGCATTTTTAGTGAAAGCAAACACTTAATTAATACATTTTTTTTTACCAGCTCTGTGATTTTTATGGTTTAGATGTTACTATAGTTGATAGAAGCTGACACATAAAATGCTAAAATAATTTGACACTGACTTATTTGTTTCCTGCACACCTTTTTTTTTTATCGGAAGTTTTTGTTCTTATGAAGCAGAATGCAAAATAATATCTCTAAGTATTACTCGTTTAATCAGCCAGTCACACTTGTGTTCACATAATGTTCATGATATAATGCAGATGTGAAATTAAAAGCAGCAAACATCGCTCTGTGAGACTGCCAAGCCTCATGTTAACTGGGTATTCAATGGCAATTTGTTTTTACAGATTTTAGATTCTGTAGTTTTCACTCTTTTTGTGCTTTTAGGGTACAACTGACTCCACTACAACAGTCACAGCGACAGTGACAACAAGAGTGACAGCAGGACAAACCAAAACAGAAAGAACCACAAGACTAACAACCAATCCGCTGACAGCTACAACACGAAAACCCACTCCAGTGGATCCCACAACACAAAAAACTACTTCACTGGCTCCTGAACTACGAAACAACCTTTCAACAACACAACTAACTAATCCGCTGACTTCAACAGAACAAACAATTATATCTACAACAACAAAAGCCTGTAAGAATGAAACACTATCCTTTGACTTTTGTTGGTGATCGGTGAAACTGAAGTGAATGTCATTCTGGGTTTTTATTGTGGTAAAAGGTGAACGCCACTCTCAACTCATCACAGCTCCTGACGATGTAACAAAAGGCACAGTGGTACAAAGGACTGAAAGCAGCATAATCAGTGCTTCAGTTCTTGTTCTCTTTTTAAACTTTTTTGTAACTAAATCCACTGTGTGTCCTCTTTTCTTTTCCTGCGCCAGATAATGTCAACAGAGTGAATGTGACCACACAAAATGAGAGTAGTATAACTCTGACCTGGAACAAGGTTAACAACATCCTAACATACATCCTGCAATATGGTCATAGAACAGAAGGTATTAATAAAACTGAAGAAGGACCCATAGTACATGTGGTCACTCCTCTGACTGCTGGAACAAACTACACATTCACTCTCTTCACGTCTGATGGACTCAACAGCAGTGGATACAGATTCAGTGCTGTGACAGGTTGGTGAGCACTGAACAAAACCTTCAGTCTAATTAAAAGATACACAAAATACAAGATTTTGTTGGTAACATTGTTACAGTCTCTTCTTTTTGCGTTTTTCTATTCTAGCTCCTCTTAACGCTCAAGAATTTAAGGCTGTTGATCAAAATGAGACCAGCATTATGCTGGAGTGGAAAACAGTCTCCAACATCGACAATTATTTACTTGTGTTTGGTAAAAGACAGATCAACATTAGTAATATATAGATAAATAAGCCAGGATGGACCGGCTCATTACTTTTTGAAACTTTAGCTGATGGAGAGGGTTTTTTTTATTTTTTTATTTTTTTTATTTTAGCAAAGCTGCTTTCCTGTGTTGTCTTTAACACCACAAAGTGTTAATCATGTGACTGTGGTGCATCAAAAAGAGATGAGTATAACACTGGAGTGGGACAAGGCTAAAAACATCCTACAGTACCATGACATAAACATTTGTTAAATTTTGCATTTGAATATTTAATTATAATTATAATATGAATATGTCAAAGAGTAACCCTACCTATAATCCTACACTTGTTACTGCTAACCTGGTGGAGGTTAACAGATTAAAAACATCTGAATCAGTCATAGTTCTTTAAAATGTTCCACAGTTGATGCTCCTCTACAACATGAACCAGGACAGAGCTTTATGATGATGTTTAAGGTTTCTCAGAAATAGAAGAGTGTGGCTCACCTAATATTTTTGAAAATGCCTGATAAAAATACTGAAACTGATTGGCTCGTTCCATCTTTCTGTTTCTGCCAGAAAATGTTGTTACAGTTTCTTATTTGTGTGTTTTTCTATTGTAGCTCCTAATAACACTGAAGAATTTAAGGCTGTTTATCAAAATGAGACCAGCATAACTCTGATGTGGAAAGCAGTCCCCAACATTGACAGTTATCTACTTGTGTTTAATGGAAGAGAGATCAACATTAGTAATTCTACAGAAAAATACACAGTCCCAAATCTGACCAGTGGAACCAGATACAATTTCACTCTCTTCACTGTGTTTGGAAATGTCAGCAGCAGTGGAGTAAACTGCATCGCAGTCACTGGTAAGATATATTTTCTCTAATATAGATAAATAAACCAGGATGGACCGGCTCATTACTTTTGAAACTTTAGCTGATGGAGAGGATTTTTTTATTTTATTTTAGCAAAGCTGCTTTCCTGTGTTATCTTTAGCTCCACAAAGTGTTAATCATGTGACTGTGGTGCATCAAAATGAGATGAGTATAACACTGGAGTGGGACAAGGTTAAAAACATCCTACAGTTCCATGACATAAACATTTGTTAAATTTTGAATTTGAATATTTAATTATAATTATAATTTGAATATGTCAAAGAGTGACCCTACCTATAATCCTACACTGGTTACTGCTAACCTGGTGGAGGTTAACAGATTAAAAACATCTAAATCAGTCATAGTCCTTCAATATGCTTCACAGTTGATGCTCCTCTACAACATGAACCAGGACAGAGCTTTATGATGATGTTTAAGGTTTCTCAGAAATGGAAGAGTGTGGCTCACCTAATATTTTTGAAAATGCCTGATAAAAATACTGAAACTGATTGGCTCGTTCCATCGTTCTGTTTCTGCCAGAAAATGTTGGTACAGTTTCTTATTTGTGTGTTTTTCTATTCTAGCTCCTCGTAACACTGAAGAATTTAAGGCTGTTTATCAAAATGAGACCAGCATAACTCTGATGTGGAAAACAGTCCCCAACATTGACAGTTATCTGCTTGTGTTTAATGGAAGAGAGATCAACATTAGAAATTCTACAGAAAAATACACAGTCCCAAATCTGACCAGTGGAACCAGATACAGTTTCACTCTCTTCACTGTGTTTGGAAATGTCAGCAGCAGTGGAGTAAACTGCATCGCAGTCACTGGTAAGATATATTTTCTCTAATATAGATAAATAAACCAGGATGGACCGGCTCATTACTTTTTGAAACTTTAGCTGATGGAGAGGATTTTTTTATTTTTATTTTAGCAAAGCTGCTTTCCTGTGTTATCTTTAGCTCCACAAAGTGTTAATCATGTGACTGTGGTGCATCAAAAAGAGATGAGTATAACACTGGAGTGGGACAGGGCTAAAAACATCCTACAGTACCATGACATAAACATTTGTTAAATTTTGAATTTGAATATTTAATTATAATTATAATATGAATATGTCAAAGAGTAACCCTACCTATAATCCTACACTGGTTACTGCTAACCTGGTGGAGGTTAACAAATTAAAAACATCTGAATCAGTCATAGTCCTTTAAAATGTTCCAGAGTTGATGCTCCTCTACAACATGAACCAGGACAGAGCTTTATGATGTTGTTTAAGGTTTCTCAGAAATGGAAAAGTGTGGCTCACCTAATATTTTTGAAAATGCCTGATAAAAATACTGAAACTGATTGGCTCGTTCCTTTTTTCTGTTTCTGCCAGAAAATGTTCTTACAGTTTCTTATTTGTGTATTTTTCTATTGTAGCTCCTAATAACACTGAAGAATTTAAGGCTGTTTATCAAACTGAAACCAGCATAAATCTGATGTGGAAAGCAGTCCCCAACATTGACAGTTATCTGCTTGTGTTTAATGGAAGACAGATCAACATTAGTAATTCTACAAAAGAATACAGAGTGTCAGATTTGACCAGTGGAACCAGATACAGTTTCACTCTCTTCACTGTGTTTGGAAATGTCAGCAGCAGTGGAGTAAACTGCATCGCAGTCACTGGTAAGATATATTTTCTCTAATATATATAAATAAGCCAGGATGGACCGGCTCATTAGTTCTTGAAACTTTAGCTGATGGAGAGGTTTTTTTGTCAAAAAACCCAAAAAACTTATCTTTAGCACCACAAATTGTTAATAATGTGACTGTGGTACATCAACATGAGATGAGTATAACACTGGAGTGGGACAAGGCTACAAACATCCCAGAATACATCCTACAGTATAATAACATAAACATCTGTTACATTTTCCAATTTGAATATGTTAAATACTAACCCTACCTATAATCCTGCACTGGTTGCTGCTAACCTGGTGGAGGTTAACAGATTGAAAAGATCTAAAACAGTTGTTAAACATAGTTGTTTAAAATGTTCTACAGTTGATGCTCCTCTACAACATGAACCAGGACAGAGCTTTATGATGATGTTTAAGGTTTCTCAGAAATAGAAGAGTGTGGCTCACCTAATATTTTTCCAAAGGACTGATAAAAATACTGAAACTGATTGGCTCGTTCCATCGTTCTGTTTCTGCCAGAAAATGTTGTTACAGTTTCTTCTTTGTGTGGTTTTCTATTTTAGCTCCTCGTAATGCTGACAAATTTAAGGCTGTTTATCAAAATGAGACCAGCATAACTCTGATGTGGAAAGCAGTCCCCAACATTGACAGTTATCTGCTTGTGTTTAATGGAAGAGAGATCAACATTAGTAATTCTACAGAAAATACACAGTCCAAATCTGACCAGTGGAACCAGATACAATTTCACTCTCTTCACTGTGTTTGGAAATGTCAGCAGCAGTGGAGTAAACTGCATCGCAGTCACTGGTAAGATATATTTTCTCTAATATAGATAAATAAGCCAGGATGGACCGACTCATTACTTTTTGAAACTTTAGCTGATGGAGAGGATTTTTTTATTTTTATTTTAGCAAAGCTGCTTTCCTGTGTTGTCTTTAACACCACAAAGTGTTAATCATGTGACTGTGGTGCATCAAAAAGAGATGAGTATAACACTGGAGTGGGACAAGGTTAAAAACATCCTACAGTTCCATAACATAAACATTTGTTAAATTTTGAATTTGAATATTTAATTATAATTATAATTTGAATATGTCAAAGAGTAACCCTACCTATAATCCTACACTGGTTACTGCTAACCTGGTGGAGGTTAACAGATTAAAAACATCTAAATCAGTCATAGTCCTTCAATATGCTTCACAGTTGATGCTCCTCTACAACATGAACCAGGACAGAGCTTTATGATGATGTTTAAGGTTTCTCAGAAATGGAAAAGTGTGGCTCACCTAATATTTTTGAAAATGCCTGATAAAAATACTGAAACTGATTGGCTCGTTCCATCTTTCTGTTTCTGCCAGAAAATGTTGTTACAGTTTCTTATTTGTATATTTTTCTATTCTAGCTCCTCGTAACACTGAAGAATTTAAGGCTGTTTATCAAAATGAGACCAGCATAACTCTGATGTGGAAAGCAGTCCCCAACATTGACAGTTATCTGCTTGTGTTTAATGGAAGAGAGATCAACATTAGTAATTCTACAGAAAAATACACAGTCCCAAATCTGACCAGTGGAACCAGATACAATTTCACTCTCTTCACTGTGTTTGGAAATGTCAGCAGCAGTGGAGTAAACTGCATCGCAGTCACTGGTAAGATATATTTTCTCTAATATAGATAAATAAGCCAGGATGGACCGACTCATTACTTTTTGAAACTTTAGCTGATGGAGAGGATTTTTTTATTTTCATTTTAGCAAAGCTGCTTTCCTGTGTTGTCTTTAACACCACAAAGTGTTAATCATGTGACTGTGGTGCATCAAAAAGAGATGAGTATAACACTGGAGTGGGATAAGGTTAAAAACATCCTACAGTTCCATGACATAAACATTTGTTAAATTTTGAATTTGAATATTTAATTATAATTATAATATGAATATGTCAAAGAGTAACCCTACCTATAATCCTACACTGGTTACTGCTAACCTGGTGGAGGTTAACAGATTAAAAACGTCTGAATCAGTCATAGTTCTTTAAAATGTTCCAGAGTTGATGCTCCTCTACAACATGAACCAGGACAGAGCTTTATGATGTTGTTTAAGGTTTCTCAGAAATGGAAAAGTTTGGCTCACCTAATATTTTTAAAAGCACTGTAAAAATACTGAAACTGATTGGCTCGTTCCTTTTTTCTGTTTCTGCCAGAAAATGTTGTTACAGTTTCTTATTTGTGTATTTTTCTATTGTAGCTCCTAATAACACTGAAGAATTTAAGGCTGTTTATCAAAATGAGACCAGCATAACTCTGATGTGGAAAGCAGTCCCCAACATTGACAGTTATCTGCTTGTGTTTAATGGAAGACAGATCAACATTAGTAATTCTACAAAAGAATACAGAGTGTCAGATTTGACCAGTGGAACCGGATACAGTTTCACTCTCTTCACTGTGTTTGGAAATGTCAGCAGCAGTGGAGTAAACTGCATCGCAGTCACTGGTAAGATATATTTCTCTAATATATATAAATAAGCCAGGATGGACCGGCTCATTAGTTCTTGAAACTTTAGCTGATGGAGAGTTTTTTTTGTCAAAAAACCCAAAAAACTTATCTTTAGCACCACAAATTGTTAATAATGTGACTGTGGTACATCAACATGAGATGAGTATAACACTGGAGTGGGACAAGGCTAAAAACATCCCAGAATACATCCTACAGTATAATAACATAAACATCTGTTACATTTTCCAATTTGAATATGTTAAATACTAACCCTACCTATAATCCTGCACTGGTTGCTGCTAACCTGGTGGAGGTTAACAGATTAAAAACATCTAAAACAGTTGTTAAACATAGTTGTTTAAAATGTTCTACAGTTGATGCTCCTCTACAACATGAACCAGGACAGAGCTTTATGATGATGTTTAAGGTTTCTCAGAAATAGAAGAGTGTGGCTCACCTAATATTTTTCCAAAGGACTGATAAAAATACTGAAACTGATTGGCTCGTTCCATCTTTCTGTTTCTGCCAGAAAATGTTGGTACAGTTTCTTCTTTGTGTGGTTTTCTATTTTAGCTCCTCGTAATGCTGACAAATTTAAGGCTGTTTATCAAAATGAGACCAGCATAACTCTGATGTGGAAAACAGTCCCCAACATTGACAGTTATCTGCTTGTGTTTAATGGAAGAGAGATCAACATTAGTAATTCTACAAATGAATACAGAGTCTCAGATTTGACCAGTGGAACCAGATACAGTTTCACTCTCTTCACTGTGTTTGGAAATGTCAGCAGCAGTGGAGTAAACTGCATCGCAGTCACTGGTAAGATATATTTTCTCTAATATAGATAAATAAGCCAGGATGGACCGACTCATTACTTTTTGAAACTTTAGCTGATGGAGAGGATTTTTTTATTTTTATTTTAGCAAAGCTGCTTTCCTGTGTTATCTTTAACACCACAAAGTGTTAATCATGTGACTGTGGTGCATCAAAATGAGATGAGTATAACACTGGAGTGGGACAAGGCTAAAAACATCCTACAGTTCCATGACATAAACATTTGTTAAATTTTGAATTTGAATATTTAATTATAATTATAATTTGAATATGTCAAAGAGTAACCCTACCTATAATCCTACACTGGTTACTGCTAACCTGGTGGAGGTTAACAGATTAAAAACATCTAAATCAGTCATAGTCCTTCAATATGCTTCACAGTTGATGCTCCTCTACAACATGAACCAGGACAGAGCTTTATGATGATGTTTAAGGTTTCTCAGAAATGGAAGAGTGTGGCTCACCTAATATTTTTGAAAATGCCTGATAAAAATACTGAAACTGAATGGCTCGTTCCATCTTTCTGTTTCTGCCAGAAAATGTTGTTACAGTTTCTTATTTGTGTGTTTTTCTATTGTAGCTCCTAATAACACTGAAGAATTTAAGGCTGTTTATCAAACTGAAACCAGCATAAATCTGATGTGGAAAGCAGTCCCCAACATTGACAGTTATCTGCTTGTGTTTAATGGAAGACAGATCAACATTAGTAATTCTACAAAAGAATACAGAGTGTCAGATTTGACCAGTGGAACCAGATACAGTTTCACTCTCTTCACTGTGTTTGGAAATGTCAGCAGCAGTGGAGTAAACTGCATCGCAGTCACTGGTAAGATATATTTTCTCTAATATATATAAATAAGCCAGGATGGACCGGCTCATTAGTTCTTGAAACTTTAGCTGATGGAGAGGTTTTTTTGTCAAAAAACCCAAAAAACTTATATTTAGCACCACAAATTGTTAATAATGTGACTGTGGTACATCAACATGAGATGAGTATAACACTGGAGTGGGACAAGGCTAAAAACATCCCAGAATACATCCTACAGTATAATAACATAAACATCTGTTACATTTTCCAATTTGAATATGTTAAATACTAACCCTACCTATAATCCTACACTGGTTGCTGCTAACCTGGTGGAGGTTAACAGATTGAAAAGATCTAAAACAGTTGTTAAACATAGTTGTTTAAAATGTTCTACAGTTGATGCTCCTCTACAACATGAACCAGGACAGAGCTTTATGATGATGTTTAAGGTTTCTCAGAAATAGAAGAGTGTGGCTCACCTAATATTTTTCCAAAGGACTGATAAAAATACTGAAACTGTTTGGCTCGTTCCATCGTTCTGTTTCTGCCAGAAAATGTTGTTACAGTTTCTTCTTTGTGTGGTTTTCTATTTTAGCTCCTCGTAATGCTGACAAATTTAAGGCTGTTTATCAAAATGAGACCAGCATAACTCTGATGTGGAAAGCAGTCCCCAACATTGACAGTTATCTGCTTGTGTTTAATGGAAGAGAGATCAACATTAGTAATTCTACAAATGAATACAGAGTCTCAGATTTGACCAGTGGAACCAGATACAGTTTCACTCTCTTCACTGTGTTTGGAAATGTCAGCAGCAGTGGAGTAAACTGCATCGCAGTCACTGGTAAGATATATTTTCTCTAATATAGATAAATAAGCCAGGATGGACCGACTCATTACTTTTTGAAACTTTAGCTGATGGAGAGGATTTTTTTATTTTTATTTTAGCAAAGCTCCTTTCCTGTGTTATCTTTAACACCACAAAGTGTTAATCATGTGACTGTGGTGCATCAAAATGAGATGAGTATAACACTGGAGTGGGACAAGGCTAAAAACATCCTACAGTTCCATGACATAAACATTTGTTAAATTTTGAATTTGAATATTTAATTATAATTATAATTTGAATATGTCAAAGAGTAACCCTACCTATAATCCTACACTGGTTACTGCTAACCTGGTGGAGGTTAACAGATTAAAAACATCTAAATCAGTCATAGTCCTTCAATATGCTTCACAGTTGATGGTCCTCTACAACATGAACCAGGACAGAGCTTTATGATGATGTTTAAGGTTTCTCAGAAATGGAAGAGTGTGGCTCACCTAATATTTTTGAAAATGCCTGATAAAAATACTGAAACTGATTGGCTCGTTCCATCTTTCTGTTTCTGCCAGAAAATGTTGTTACAGTTTCTTATTTGTGTGTTTTTCTATTGTAGCTCCTAATAACACTGAAGAATTTAAGGCTGTTTATCAAAATGAGACCAGCATAACTCTGATGTGGAAAGCAGTCCCCAACATTGACAGTTATCTGCTTGTGTTTAATGGAAGAGAGATCAACATTAGTAATTCTACAGAAAAATACACAGTCCCAAATCTGACCAGTGGAACCAGATACAATTTCACTCTCTTCACTGTGTTTGGAAATGTCAGCAGCAGTGGAGTAAACTGCATCGCAGTCACTGGTAAGATATATTTTCTCTATTATAGATAAATAAACCAGGATGGACCGGCTCATTACTTTTTGAAACTTTAGCTGATGGAGAGGTTTTTTTGTCAAAAAACCCAAAAAACTTATCTTTAGCACCACAAATTGTTAATAATGTGACTGTGGTACATCAACATGAGATGAGTATAACACTGGAGTGGGACAAGGCTAAAAACATCCCAGAATACATCCTACAGTATAATAACATAAACATCTGTTACATTTTCCAATATGAATATGTTAAATACTAACCCTACCTATAATCCTGCACTGGTTGCTGCTAACCTGGTGGAGGTTAACAGATTAAAAACATCTAAAACAGTTGTTAAACATAGTTGTTTAAAATGTTCTACAGTTGATGCTCCTCTACAACATGAACCAGGACAGAGCTTTATGATGATGTTTAAGGTTTCTCAGAAATAGAAGAGTGTGGCTCACCTAATATTTTCCAAAGGACTGATAAAAATACTGAAACTGATTGGCTCGTTCCATCGTTCTGTTTCTGCCAGAAAATGTTGGTACAGTTTCTTCTTTGTGTGGTTTTCTATTTTAGCTCCTCGTAATGCTGACAAATTTAAGGCTGTTTATCAAAATGAGACCAGCATAACTCTGATGTGGAAAACAGTCCCCAACATTGACAGTTATCTGCTTGTGTTTAATGGAAGAGAGATCAACATTAGTAATTCTACAAATGAATACAGAGTCTCAGATTTGACCAGTGGAACCAGATACAGTTTCACTCTCTTCACTGTGTTTGGAAATGTCAACAGCAGTGGAGTAAACTGCATCGCAGTCACTGATAGTGGTAAGATATATTTTCTCTAATATAGATAAATAAGCCAGGATGGACCGACTCATTACTTTTTGAAACTTTAGCTGATGGAGAGTTTTTTTTGTCAAAAAACCCAAAAAACTTATCTTTAGCACCACAAATTGTTAATAATGTGACTGTGGTACATCAACATGAGATGAGTATAACACTGGAGTGGGACAAGGTTAAAAACATCCTACAGTTCCATGACATAAACATTTGTTAAATTTTGAATTTGAATATTTAATTATAATTATAATATGAATATGTCAAAGAGTAACCCTACCTATAATCCTACACTGGTTACTGCTAACCTGGTGGAGGTTAACAGATTAAAAACATCTGAATCAGTCATAGCCCTTTAAAATGTTCCACAGTTGATGCTCCTCTACAACATGAACCAGGACAGAGCTTTATGATGTTGTTTAAGGTTTCTCAGAAATGGAAAAGTTTGGCTCACCTAATATTTTTAAAAGCACTGTAAAAATACTGAAACTGATTGGCTCGTTCCTTTTTTCTGTTTCTGCCAGAAAATGTTGTTACAGTTTCTTATTTGTGTGTTTTTCTATTGTAGCTCCTAATAACACTGAAGAATTTAAGGCTGTTTATCAAAATGAGACCAGCATAACTCTGATGTGGAAAGCAGTCCCCAACATTGACAGTTATCTGCTTGTGTTTAATGGAAGACAGATCAACATTAGTAATTCTACAAATGAATACAGAGTCTCAGATTTGACCAGTGGAACCAGATACAATTTCACTCTCTTCACTGTGTTTGGAAATGTCAGCAGCAGTGGAGTAAACTGCATCGCAGTCACTGGTAAGATATATTTTCTCTAATATATATAAATAAGCCAGGATGGACCGGCTCATTAGTTCTTGAAACTTTAGCTGATGGAGAGTTTTTTTTGTCAAAAAACCCAAAAAACTTATCTTTAGCACCACAAATTGTTAATAATGTGACTGTGGTACATCAACATGAGATGAGTATAACACTGGAGTGGGACAAGGCTAAAAACATCCCAGAATACATCCTACAGTATAATAACATAAACATCTGTTACATTTTCCAATTTGAATATGTTAAATACTAACCCTACCTATAATCCTGCACTGGTTGCTGCTAACCTGGTGGAGGTTAACAGATTAAAAAGATCTAAAACAGTTGTTAAACATAGTTGTTTAAAATGTTCTACAGTTGATGCTCCTCTACAACATGAACCAGGACAGAGCTTTATGATGATGTTTAAGGTTTCTCAGAAATAGAAGAGTGTGGCTCACCTAATATTTTTCCAAAGGACTGATAAAAATACTGAAACTGAATGGCTCGTTCCATCGTTCTGTTTCTGCCAGAAAATGTTGGTACAGTTTCTTCTTTGTGTGGTTTTCTATTTTAGCTCCTCGTAATGCTGACAAATTTAAGGCTGTTTATCAAAATGAGACCAGCATAACTCTGATGTGGAAAACAGTCCCCAACATTGACAGTTATCTGCTTGTGTTTAATGGAAGAGAGATCAACATTAGTAATTCTACAAAAGAATACAGAGTCTCAGATTTGACCAGTGGAACCAGATACAGTTTCACTCTCTTCACTGTGTTTGGAAATGTCAGCAGCAGTGGAGTAAACTGCATCGCAGTCACTGGTAAGATATATTTTCTCTAATATATATAAATAAGCCAGGATGGACCGACTCATTACTTTTTGAAACTTTAGCTGATGGAGAGGATTTTTTTATTTTTATTTTAGCAAAGCTGCTTTCCTGTGTTATCTTTAACACCACAAAGTGTTAATCATGTGACTGTGGTGCATCAAAATGAGATGAGTATAACACTGGAGTGGGACAAGGCTAAAAACATCCTACAGTTCCATGACATAAACATTTGTTAAATTTTGAATTTGAATATTTAATTATAATTATAATTTGAATATGTCAAAGAGTAACCCTACCTATAATCCTACACTGGTTACTGCTAACCTGGTGGAGGTTAACAGATTAAAAACATCTAAATCAGTCATAGTCCTTCAATATGCTTCACAGTTGATGCTCCTCTACAACATGAACCAGGACAGAGCTTTATGATGATGTTTAAGGTTTCTCAGAAATGGAAGAGTGTGGCTCACCTAATATTTTTGAAAATGCCTGATAAAAATACTGAAACTGAATGGCTCGTTCCATCTTTCTGTTTCTGCCAGAAAATGTTGTTACAGTTTCTTATTTGTGTGTTTTTCTATTGTAGCTCCTAATAACACTGAAGAATTTAAGGCTGTTTATCAAACTGAAACCAGCATAAATCTGATGTGGAAAGCAGTCCCCAACATTGACAGTTATCTGCTTGTGTTTAATGGAAGACAGATCAACATTAGTAATTCTACAAAAGAATACAGAGTGTCAGATTTGACCAGTGGAACCAGATACAGTTTCACTCTCTTCACTGTGTTTGGAAATGTCAGCAGCAGTGGAGTAAACTGCATCGCAGTCACTGGTAAGATATATTTTCTCTAATATATATAAATAAGCCAGGATGGACCGGCTCATTAGTTCTTGAAACTTTAGCTGATGGAGAGGATTTTTTTATTTTCATTTAAGCAAAGCTGCTTTCCTGTGTTATCTTTAGCTCCACAAAGTGTTAATCATGTGACTGTGGTGCATCAAAATGAGATGAGTATAACACTGGAGTGGGACAAGGTTAAAAACATCCTACAGTACCATGACATAAACATTTGTTAAATTTTGAATTTGAATATTTAATTATAATTATAATTTGAATATGTCAAAGAGTAACCCTACCTATAATCCTACACTGGTTACTGCTAACCTGGTGGAGGTTAACAGATTAAAAACATCTGAATCAGTCATAGTCCTTCAATATGCTTCACAGTTGATGCTCCTCTACAACATGAACCAGGACAGAGCTTTATGATGTTGTTTAAGGTTTCTCAGAAATGGAAAAGTTTGGCTCACCTAATATTTTTAAAAGCACTGTAAAAGTACTGAAACTGATTGGCTCGTTCCTTTTTTCTGTTTCTGCAAGAAAATGTTGTTACACTTTCTTATTTGTGTATTTTTCTATTGTAGCTCCTAATAACACTGAAGAATTTCAGGCTGTTGATCAAAATGCGACCAGCATAACTCTGATGTGGAAAACAGTCCCCAAGATTGACCATTATCTACTTGAGTTTAATGAAAACAAGATCAACATTAGTAATTCTACAGAAAAATACACAGTCCCAAATCTGACCAGTGGAACCAGATACAATTTCACTCTCTTCACTGTGTTTGGAAATGTCAGCAGCAGTGGAGTAAACTGCATCGCAGTCACTGATAGTGGTAAGATATATTTTTCTCTATTATAGATAAATAAGCCAGGATGGACCGGCTCATTACTTTTTGAATCTTTAGCTGATGGAGAGGATTTTTTTATTTTTATTTTAGCAAAGCTGCTTTCCTGTGTTGTCTTTAACACCACAAAGTGTTAATCATGTGACTGTGGTGCATCAAAATTAGATGAGTATAACACTGGAGTGGGACAAGGTTAAAAACATCCTACAGTACCATAACATAAACATTTGTTAAATTTTGAATTTGAATATTTAATTATAATTTGAATATGTCAAAGAGTAACCCTACCTATAATCCTACACTGGTTACTGCTAACCTGCTGGAGGTTAACAAATTAAAAACATCTAAATGAGTCATAGTCCTTTAAAATGTTCCACAGTTGATGCTCCTCTACAACATGAACCAGGACAGAGCTTTATGATGATGTTTAAGGTTTCTCAGAAATAGAAGAGTGTGGCTCACCTAATATTTTTGAAAATGCCTGATAAAAATACTGAAACTGAATGGCTCGTTCCATCTTTCTGTTTCTGCCAGAAAATGTTGTTACAGTTTCTTATTTGTGTGTTTTTCTATTGTAGCTCCTAATAACACTGAAGAATTTAAGGCTGTTTATCAAAATGAGACCAGCATAACTCTGATGTGGAAAACAGTCCCCAACATTGACAGTTATCTGCTTGTGTTTAATGGGAGAGAGATCAACATTAGTAATTCTACAAATGAATACAGAGTGTCAGATTTGACCAGTGGAACCAGATACAGTTTCACTCTCTTCACTGTGTTTGGAAATGTCAGCAGCAGTGGAGTAAACTGCATCGCAGTCACTGGTAAGATATATTTTCTCTAATATAGATAAATAAGAGCTTTATGATGTTGTTTAAGGTTTCTCAGAAATGGAAAAGTTTGGCTCACCTAATTTTTTCAAAAGCACTGTAAAAATACTGAAACTGATTGGCTCGTTCCATCTTTCTGTTTGTGCCAGAAAATGTTGTTACAGTTTCTTATTTGTGTATTTTTCTATTCTAGCTCCTCGTAATGCTGAAGAGTTTAACAAAAATGGACAAGATGAGACCAGCATAACTCTTCAATGGAAAACAGTCCCCAACATCGACAATTATCTACTTGCGTTTGATAAAACAGAGATCAACATTAGTAATTCTGCAGAAGAATACAGAGTGTCAGATTTGACCAGTGGAACCAGATACACTTTCACTCTCTTCACTGTGTTTGGAAATGTCAGCAGCAGTGGAGTAAACTGCATCGCAGTCACTGGTAAGATATATTTTCTCTATTATAGGTAAATAAACCAGGATGGACCGGCTCATTAGTACTTGAAACTTTAGCTGATGGAGAGGATTTTTGTCAAAGCCACTTTCCTCTGTTATCTTTAGCTCCACAAAGTGTTAATAATGTGACTGTGGTGCATCAAAATGAGGTGGAAGAGAATGGATGGATGGATGTTATATGATTTGGAAATAAACCTTTGCAATGGATTACAATTTTTTTGGACCATGCTTATATAATAGCTCCTCATAACATAAACATTGTAACACTGAACATGTCAAATACTACCCATACCTATAATCCTAGACTGGTTATTGCTAACCTGGTGAAGGTTAACAGATTAAAAACATCTAAACAGTCATAGTCTTGAGATGGACTTGTTGAGGTGCTTTTTTGTCTGATGTACATTTACAACATTAGACAGGGGACATTAAAAACTTAAATGTAATTTTCACACTTATACTAAAAGCTTAGGAAACCAAAATGGTTCCTTAAGGATGTCATGTGTGAATCAGACTTTGTAAAATTGTCTTTATTTCATCTTTAGCTCCTTATAATGCACAGCAACTGCATTTGAATCAGACCTGAGCTTCATTTATTTATTAACATATGTGTGTTGCTTTCTCACTATGACTGTCTTGAATGGAATTTACAAAAAGTAACATCTTTTTATGCTTCTGACCCACTGTATTTTTTAAATATGTCTCAGATTTTGTATTCTTATGAAATCATTCTTTGTCTTCTTTCAGCTCCAAAAAATGTCCAGACTGTGACTGTGACGCAAAATGAGAACAGTATAACTCTGACGTGGGAGAAAGTTAACGACCTACTAACATACATCCTAGAATATGACAGCGGTAATATTGTTATTGGCAAGAATGACATGGACGGATACACGACATCAGGTGCATCAGTTACATGTGTGGTCTCTTCTCTGACTGCTGGGACAAACTACCATTTTACCCTCTTTACTGTGTTTGAGAACGTCAACAGCTCTGGATACAACTTTAGTGCACCGACAGGTATGTAATCACTAAGTATTTTTTAAAACTGTTTGTTTTCCTTGTGATACAATATATTTAAAAGGGCAATATAAGTCCAAGTCAAATTTCCAAGTTTTCCTTCTGGCCTGCAGTGCCATTTATCCATCCAGGCTCCACCCACCAACCATATCTCAGTGCAGAAGCAAGTGTGCATCAAACCCTGATGAGGCTTGTGCTTGTGATAGAGCAGCAAATATGAATGATCTGCTCTTAGCAAGCAGCATGCTTAATTATTATATTTTATGTATAATTATTATATTATTCGTATATATAGTTATTATTTACTTAATTAATTTTAATTTTAATGCTGAGTGCCATTTAGCTCACACACCTACTCAGAGTTAAGTATGTAAAAGCTTGTGATAACTGAACTAGCTCTATACTCCTGTATGTTACACAGTAACATGTAGCTATTTCACTCAGAAAGAAAAAGCTGAACAAATTCCACTTCTGAGTTTTGTTTTTGTTTTGTCAGTTCCACCAGTGGTGCCTTGGGTCCATGTGACTGAACGATTTACTAACAGCATAACTCTAGAGTGGGAGAACATGAATAAAGCCTGGCAATACCAGCTTCAAATCAATGGTCATGTGTCAGATGATGTGTCAGACAACTCCTCAGATACAATCAGAAAAGTAGTGACATCTCTTCAGCCTGGAACAGAGTATGATTTCAGCTTAACCACAGTGTTCGCTGGACTCAGGAGCACTCCTTATACGAATTTCACAGTAACAGGTAAAAAAAAAATCTCTCTGTTAGACTTTGTAACTTTTTCAGTATGAGAATGAAATTTTGTCCCGTGTGTAAAATGACAAAGAGCCTGCAGTTTGACTTCAGTTAGTCTTCTTTTCAATGAGTGGAGTAAAAAAAAGAAAAGAAAAAAGAATCAGGTTCTTGTGTATAACTATTTTCTCATCCATTTCAGCCATAGATTGTGCCAGTGCAGACTGGAAAGTTACCAACTCATCAATCAAAGCAAAGATTGAAGGCTTGTTCTCAAACGCAACCGCAAATAATGGATCTAACGTTCATGTCAGTGATGGACGTGAAAATGTGTTGTTTACTGGACTTTACCCTGGTGCCACCTATAATCTTTCTCTTGTCTATGAAAAGTCTTCCAGAGTTTTCCTGCAGTGTGAACACACATTAACAATTCGTGAGTACAAATCTGTCTTAGAACAACGCGTGTCTGCATTTACAACAAAAATAATTTGAAGGACTAGAACCTGTAAATTAGTATTTAAGAACTTAAAGTAATAACTCATATTGTTTACAGAAAGATGAAGTGTGAATTCTTGTAATTTAGTTTAATTTTTCTCTTGCATTCAAATTTTAATCTTAAAAATGTTTATTGCAGAAAAATAATTTTATATGCGATCTGTATGCCACAGGTTAACACACATATTTAATATGATTCAGTATGAATACATGAGCTTCAACCAAGTATCATTTCATTATTAACTAACTGATTAGTTTTGATAAATAATCTCAACAAAGTAAAAAGGCTAAAGCAGAAAATACTAACTTCTGTAAGGCAGGAATTATTTTTGTGACTATTAATCAATCATTACTACAGATTGTTTTTTAATTATAATTATATACAGACTGAGTAATTCTTTCAATGTCTAATGTTGAGGTCTTCATTTTTAATTTTTATATGAAAATCCAAAAATTTATTATTGACTTTTTAAAAATAAGAGCACTGCTTTGACCTAAAAGTAAAACAAATAATCTTTCTACTTTAGAACAAATTTTAAAATGATGCACTTTTCATAGACTTTGTTTTATAGTATAAAAAGTTTCATTATATTTACTGTAAGTCATATATTTTCTGCTTTAGTTGTGATTGTAAAACCTTTTTCTTGTTTTACTCAGTTCCTCCTAATCTAAATGCTCACTGTGAGTACTGGGCAGCTGGATACTCTGTTCTTATTAAATGGACAGACCCAGAGGGCGAGTGGACTAATGCGGAGGTGAATGTGACTGGAAAGACTCACACAGTAGCTAGTCCTGAAACTAAAATCATAATCGATGGATTCCAACCTGCCAAAAAATATAAGGTGTCTGTAACTTCACTGTCTGGGCTGAGGAGGAGTTCAGAACCGCATGTGTTTTACTGTCAGACTGATCCAAGTGGTGAGTAAAAGTAACTATATTACCGTGTTACTGCTTCATAAAAATATACGATAACAATATACGGTATTTTCAACTTTGACTTGATTACAAATCATGTCATTTCACTCAAGTTTAAAAATAAACCTCTAAATTTTTTAACTTCATTGTATTTTAATAATGCTTTTGCTCCCTTTAGGAGTTAATTTACTTGAGTTATCTTTGTCTGATATAAAAATGTGTTTGGTGATCTGAAAAACCTCATTTTAACAAATATGCAAAAAGCTTAGAAGTCATGAAGAGAGCTCTGTATATTGTCCCCAAATGCCATTTCATTGACACAACTATTAAATTTGACAAAACATAAATAGTGTGCCTCAATGCTATAGCACAAAACGTATCTAATTTAAATTTAACTGGCATCCACTCAGGGTCATTTGTGCTGAGACTCTTCCGCCATCTAGTGGTCTTCAGTCCTTACTGCTTTTCTACTGGTCTGCTTCTGTCTATCTACTGGAGCAGGAAGACGGCAAACAGACCAGATGTCTCCATGGAGATGACCAAGTGCGATGGAGGAGGTGATGAATTATATGAAGACTATGACAATGTCACAGTGCTTGGCACCGAGCATGACTTCTAAGCAGAAGAGACCAGTTATGTACTTGGTTAGTTTGAAAACTAGATAAAAATATTCATTGTACAAGTACTCAGCTTAGATGAAAAAGTGCTCAGTTTTAGGCAATAAAAGCAGTAGTTTATATGGCTAAAGTACTGTTTTAGTTTAGTTTAGTTTATTTTAGTGCTCTCTAGCTCTGGCCTGTCTTAGAAACCACACTCTTTCCTATGGAGGCAATGTAATCTGAGGAGCTGTCCAGTCAGCACTTAGCTTTGGCTCAAATTGATGCAGAAGACACTGCCAGTGCCAAAGTGCCTTTTGACTTTGCTTCATGTGATCTGTGTGTTTGTGACCACTTAGGCTTTCTCTGAGGAGAATCTATGAATTGCTTTGTTGACCAGCCTCTGCTGTGTTTGTTCTTGTGTTAGTTAGTAGTAGCAGCCTGGCACTTACTTTAAGATCAATCATTAATAAAAACCTTTTGTTTTTGCTCGTCATTGTGACTCACTGCCTCCTTTTCAAGACACTTTTGTTACTTCTCCACATATCCTGGGCTTAAGGGAACATAACTCTTGGCCCACCTCGTGGTCAAGATGAAAGCATGGCAATTCAGAGATTCCAGACCCTGGAACAGATGAGAAAAAGTCTTGTTTATGGTCCAGGTCAAATATGTTTGAAATGCTTCAAAAAGACATTTCCACACCTGCAATTTCAAGGTGATATACAGTGTTATTAAAAAGTTGTGATTATTGAATTCTCAGTCTGGATACGTGCTATCCAAGACACTTCAGTTCAAGCTTGCACAGACTAACCATTGGGCTGAAACAACCCTCAGTGTTGCAAATTTTATGATACTTCCCGTGTCCTCTGTTTTCATCTATCGCATTCTGAGGCATAATATTACCCCTTTTATTAATCTAGAGCCACAGAAGTTTGCAGATGATTCTGACGTTCGTGACTTTGTGTTACGGCAATAATTTTTAAATATTTACAAGCTTCCTTCAAATACTCTCAACAATCTGATAAGAGGATCAAATGGAGGGAAACTAGAACTATCTAAGGACTTTTACTGATCGACAGTCACAGATGTAATTTGCAATTTGCATTTCGTTTTCCTGAAAGAAAAGCACATCTTTCAACATCTGCTAATAGTATCACCCTGATTTATCACATTTTATTGCTTTAGCTGTCTGACTTGCAGTTGTTGATAAGCTTTTATTAGGAGCCCCGGTGTGGTTACTGCTGAAGACACAAATAACTAATCTGTGACTGTTATGTCAAAAGATCTGCCTAAAGATGAACTTTTTTTTCTAACTCCTTCTACACATTGAATTAATTTCAAAGCAACAGGACCAGAATCTTTTTTATACGTCTGTAATTAGATGGCTTAATTTAAACATAAAACTCAGTAGCAGTACTTCTCTGCACCGCAGCAGCTTGGTAAATTACACTAAAGACTGACCAATTACTTCACTGCCTGGTGGGCAATATAAATATATTAGAGTTTATTTTATTTTGTTATTGTAACTCTATACTTTAAGTGCATAAACATCTTTTTTTAAATTTCAAATGTATTTATTTTCACTGCGTGTCTTTATACTATACTCAGTTTGGACAACCCATATTTTCTGTGCCTTTAAGACAGATGAAGGTTTAAGTTACAAGTATTCACATAATGAACACTCTGTCATCTACATTCAATAAGTCTAATTGGATTTTCTGCCTGAAATGTTTTATAATTGATATCAATACTTTTTCATTAGCAGAGTCATTAGTCAGTCATCTGGAAAATATGTCAACAGTTTGGGGCATTTAAAATGTCTGAGTTTGTATCTTCCAGTTCAAAGTGTCTTTTTTTTAATCCCACTATTTTTACATAACATTGCATCAATCCCAGCAAATAATTGCAAAATTATTGGTTACAGGCTTCATTGTGTTAACCTCCGGCTAATGTATGACATGATGGCTCCATCTTGTGGTAATATTAAGAAGTGTCACATACACCTGGGAAGAACTCAACTCAGCTGACTGAAAGTACTGACAGTTGATATTCTAAAAGAATATCAACAAATTAAATCCATAGTAAAAAAGAGATTTAAACCGGGTCAAGTTGAACTACAAACACCACCAAGTGTGGTTCAATTTCTTTCTCTTAAAACCCCCAAATTACTATCCAAAATATACAGAATGCTTTCTAAAACAGATGAATCAATATCACTTCCTATTGCAAAATGGGAAGCGGATTTATCAGTTAACTTTGACCAAAACTTCTGGTCTCAGATTTGCTTAAAAACTTTTCATCTAATTAGAAATCCCAGTCTTCAATAAATTCAATACAAAATACTACATAGAGTGCACTATACAGGTCATCGGATGTTCAAGATGGGCTTTACGTCTACCAACAACTGCTCACACTGCCAAACCAATTCACCGGATAATTATATCCACGCACTTTGGTTCTGTCCACCAGTTCAGAAGTTTTGGCGTGAGATATGTGAAGACTTATCAAAGTGTCTGAAATGTAACATTCCAACTTCCCCTTTAGTATGTTTGTTGGGCAGCTTAGATAATGTCACTCCGGAAAAGAATATAGCCCATATGGTTTTCACTGCACTATGCATAGCCAAGAAAACAGTCCTCATGAACTGGAAAAATAAAAATAATCTTAATTCTAACCAATATAGAAATTATCTATTAGATCACATTAGTCTTGATACAGCCTCTGCCACCACATCAGATCAATTGCTCTGGGCTCCTTTGATCAGCTCCATCACCTAGTGGGGGTGGGGGGTCTTAGTTTGGTCCCACCTTCACTGTTGTGATTGGTGTGGGGGTAGGGACAGGCTTAGGGCATCAGGGGGTTCCCCGGGAGCATCTTCCTTGGGGGGCTCAACCCGGGGTAGCGGTCATGGCCAATTAGGGGCTCTGTTGGCTCTTAGGTGACGGTTTCCTCGTGGCTGCGTGCAGCAGGGCTAGGGGAGGGTCTGTGCTGACGGACGTGGGTTACTGACCTGGTAGCCTGGCTGCCCCTGGGTGGGTCCGGGACGGGTGTGAGGTTCTGGGGGCACTCCGTCTCTGGGCTGGGGCTCTGGCCAAGCCTCAGGGGCTTGGGTCCTGGTTGGTGTGTTGCCGGGGTTGTGGGCGGGTGGGTGTATGGGGGCCCAGTCCTGGCGCAGGGTGCCGCCTGTGCATTGAACCATCTGGGGGGCTCTTCAACTGGTGGGGGAGGTTGTCACATCCTGCAGGAGCCTTCCTCTCTTCAGGAACTCTCTCTGCAGGAGGGGGAGATACAGGAGAGGTGGAGGAAGATCTCAGCCTGGGCGTCTATTGTCTTGTGTAGTCTGGAAGATGAGTGGATGATGGGGTGGGTGCAGTTTTCTCTGTGGTGGGGTCAGGTGGACTGTCCCGGGCTCTGTGGGGCCGGGAGGCGCTGCTCCACTGGGCCCCGGTCTGGATGGGCCTGGGCCCCCCTTTCCCTGGCGGGTTGCAGAGTATGGGGGTGCCTACTGGGGTCAGCGGGGGAGCTGACCCCAGGGAGGGGTCACTTGCCCCTCCCTTCCTTCCCTCCCCATCTCTAGCTGCCTCCCTCTTCCCGCTCCACCACAATCACCCACACATGTAGGGCCTTGGGGTAGGGGTGTGTCACCAGGGTGCAGAGGAGACATCCCCCCCCTCTGTCCCCTTCTGGCTGCCTCTGCCTCAATTTTATCCCACAACTTAGACATTCACATTACTCACACTCTCATTACACATACATATAGGATCTTGGGGGTGGGCACGCTACACGGATTCCAATCACCATCAGGGTGTACACCTCACCCCTGGCGTCGCTGCCCACCTCTCAATTTTAAATACACGTAGACATTGAGGGCTAGCAGGAGGGGCTATACGCTTACCTGCTGCTCTGGCAGGTAGCTCCATGCCCTCCTGGGTTTTAAAAGCACCTTAGAACACACATACATCAACACTACATATGAGCGGGTGGAGGGAGGTTTGGAGTCTTCCTACACCCCCGTTCTCTGCGGCCTGCTGGAGCGGGGGGGCTAGGAGGAGGAGTTGGCCGTCCGACTGGGGTCTGGAATGTGGGGCCTCCCTGCTGCTGCGGAGTCGGGGCGGTCTGCTTCTCCCCACCGCAGGGAAAAGGGTAACACCACCTGGGTCTGGGCGCAGTTTCCCCCTCCAGGGGCAAGGGTACCTAGACCCGGGGCTTAGAGTACGCTTGGGGAGTGTGATTGTGTGTACAGTGTCTCTCTATGTCTGTCTCCACGTTGGGTGAGTGTTGAGAGCATGAGGGTGGGAATAGATGTTTGTATCTGTGTGTGCCTGTTTGTCTGTGTCTATATGTCAGGTTGGGTATCAGACCCCACCTCTCTGGGGACATCTCAGGCCCTCCAAGGTTTGGAGGCCCATCTCCGCCCACCACTTCCCCTGCCGGTGGCAGACGCCCTCAGACATCGGTGCATTGGTGGTTCTTTGTGTCCGGGGGTGGGCGCCCAGGTACCCACCGGCTCACTCCTTGGCGGCTGCTTATCGGGGCATGGAGCCTGGGGCTCGCTCGGGCCACTTCGGGGATGGGGTGCCCTCGGCCTCTCGGCCCGGGGCTCGGTCACTCAGGCACAGCTGGCTGCCGGCGGAGCTCATGGGCACGTCACTGCAACCCCCCTGGCTTCTGCTCCGCGGCTGCTGAGTGACCCCTCATCTGGGACTCTCCTCAGCTCTTTCTGGGATAGTGGTGCGGCTGCCCCTCTGTTGGTCTTCCTTGGTCTCTTGTGTTCTGGGGGCCTCTGGATGTCTGG
The DNA here is from genome assembly GCF_001858045.2 of Oreochromis niloticus. Taxonomy (NCBI): domain Eukaryota; kingdom Metazoa; phylum Chordata; class Actinopteri; order Cichliformes; family Cichlidae; genus Oreochromis; species Oreochromis niloticus. The sequence goes on along the minus strand of NC_031973.2, from coordinate 18,267,033 downwards.
AGTTTTGATCTCCTCCATACCTGCTTCATGCCCTGGAGGTCGGGGCTGTGGCCCCCCACACCCTCTAGCAGATCATTACATGAAGGAACCTTTTAAAAACAAGCGCGTTCATGCTCACAGGTGTACACACGGGTGATCACACACACAAACTACACCCTTTTGAGCTCCTACCTCAAAGCACACTGTGCGCTGTCGATCTCACGTGTTGCACCATAATGTTTAATATTTAGTATTTACTGTCATATTCCCATATATCATTGTGATGTTGTTTATTACTCTCGTCTTCTTCTGCTTGCTTTCTTTTTTCTTTCTCAACAGGTGATCCAGGTGATCGATATGTATTTTTTTTTTTTTTTGTCTGCTTATTCTGTTGGTCTTTGTTTTTTGCCCTTTTTCCCCGTCCCTCTTCTCAGGTTTTTTTTTTCTTTTTTTTCTTTTTTTTTTCTTTCCCTCTTTCTTTCTCCCCTTTCTTTCCACCAGTCAAGTCTGTCCCGTATTCAGCAAGTGAAAATAAAATAAACAATAAAAAGTGAATCAGATGGACCATTACAGCAAGGCTGGGATGGTCCATTTGGTAAAGTAAATCCGCTGGGCATCTCTCTTCGCCTTTAGACAATAATTCTGATGGCAAAAGAACCAAACGGGACAGGTAAAAAAAAAAAAAGAAAAAAGAAAAAAAAAAGAAAGTACTGACAGTACATCAGTGATAGTTATGAAAGATTTGAGTAATTTGTGTGAAATTAAATGCCCATCGGACGGCTCAATTGCAAAGGGTTTATCCTATCAAGATTCAAATTTCAAGATATTTTGCATGATGGTGCTCAATTGAAAACATAAGCACAAACAAATACTTTAGACCTTATTTCGGTTTTACATTTAACTTTATTATGGTAAAGCACAATACAAATACATAACATGCACAGCCTGAACATTTTGTGCATGTGACTAGACAAATGTGCGCATTTTCTTGTAATAAAATAATTGTCAGCGTGCAGTAAGACTGCACATCAAGTGAAACTCCAAAGTAAAAACCTGATGCTACAAATATTAGTAACCAAATTTTCAACTTTGCCCACTTTCTCTTTCTAAAGGCACAGGCCTAATTTGTAATTTTCATTTGCTGTTGTTCTGATTCATTTTTCATGTTTTGTGAAGCCATAAAGCACTTATCAAAAATCATGTCTAGCAATATATACATTTGAATCTGCATCACTTAATTTAGTCCATCTAGTTATAGCTACAGCACCATAGGGCGAGAGGTGGGTACACTCTGGACAGGTCACCAGTCTGTCGCAGGGCTGGGATAGCCTACATGGATGGATGGTTATAGCTGTACAGTTGTCACATGTTGTATTTCACAGACAGGTGCCTCCACAGCACCTGCAAGCTGCTATAGGTAACACAGTGTCTTCACTCAATGCAAGAGCACCAAAGGTCCTGAAGCCTTCCAACAGTAGCAAAACCCAATTTGGATTTTTTTTTTTTTTAAAGAATATACTATCCCAATATTATTTTGATGCTTAAACCCACATACCTGAAAAGAGTCGTACAGCAGAGCCAGAGATCTCAGAAAGTTACTGAACCTGACACACGGTGAAGAGAGAGAAATTAAAATAGTAAGAACGTAAGAACAATCTGCGGCTCTCTGGGGAATTACTCCTCTGCAGTAACAAACCACAGTTTTATTACAGATTGACAAATATGGGATATTCATGCTGATGAAGCACAGTTTATTAAAGATGATTCATTAAATGTAATGCGAAGGGCCTGGAGCTGCCAGGGAAGAAAAGATGTTTAAAATCCAAGATGAAAATGCAAATATTATACTATGGGATTAAAATAGTGTTTTGTTGAAATCACACCCACAAAAGGCTTTAATACAATATTTCCAACATCAGATGCTAAATATCTAAAACTATCTGGCAACTATGGAGGCAGACTAGAGTTAGAGCTGCCCAGGAAGAGAGCTGTGGATGAGATCTCATCAATGTTACCTAGACTCCCAGCTAGGGGGCGCTGCAGCTCACTGAAAAGTCTAAAGAGAAGTGAGAGATTACAGGATAAACAAATTTCTTTTGCATAACAAAATGACATAAGTAAACAAGAAGCACTTTGAGAGCGCAAACCTCAGCTAAACAAACTCACTTTCTGGGCAGTATTTACTTTTAAAGGAATCATATTGTGTTTTATGTAGAGAGAGGGCTGAGTGTTCTTGGTTATGTCAGTTTCCCCCATTATTCCAATGCACCAACTGCATCACTGATATGAGCATTGAAGTGCTTCCTACATAATCTTTCAGTGATCTTGACATACCTCCTGTCTACTTAATATTGATTTCTAATTTTCTAATTTTCTTTTCCCTTCCATAAATGTGGTTACTTATTAACATACGTTTGACAGTTTATTCCTCTCTGCATTGTTTGAAGTTTCAGGTAATAAGAGGCTAGCATTAGTTATAGTTTGAATATGTAACCCCTACCCTTTTGCTTTGACAGAGACAGACATACACATATAAAAACCTACCAAAGCCCTCAAAACCACCTCTGTGGTTAAGGGAGCCAAAATATGTGTCGTATTTGAGCTCTGCACATTATCTTGTATCACTTCAATTCATCAGGACAAGAAAACATTTACTCCAAAACAAGAGAAAAAGTGGAGTTCCTGCACTTTCTGCTAAGTTTTACCAGTATAACCTTTTGCGCAAAACATACTTTTGACTCTCCATTTGACATATTTCATTACACATTGACAAAACATATCAACAGATATCACCTTTTCTTGTCCCAATCTGCACATTTATGTGATTTGTTGATATTTTGTATTCTTTTCCTACGGTTAACTAAAAAACTTTTGAAATGCTCTATCTTGTTCCAAACAAGTTTGACTCTTGAAACATCTCCTAGAAACCACTTTTAAAAGGTTCAGTCAGCTCAGCTTCTCTCACAATAACATTATCATGTGGTCAGCCACATAGCTATATTTCCACATAGCGATATTTGAGAACACACTGCCGGTCCTTTATATTGCATTCAGTCTTCTCCAAAGTTAGTACATACCATTGTTGGAAGACCTCAAACATTACCCATACATTTGATCTAAGATGAGTTTAAATATCTGGGGGTAATTATTCAAAGCAATGGACAGTACGGATGAGAGGTGCAGGCAAGGTGGAATGATTTGTGACAGAAAGGGATTAGGAAGAGTAAAAGAATAAGTTTACAAGATGGTAGTTAGCCTGGCTAAGATGCATGGCACAAACAAAAAGGAGGAACTAAAAAACTGAAAAACAGCTTACAGATGTCAAGCACAAGGAAGCTATAAATATTACTGCTTGCTGAGACTGTACAAAAAAAAAGTTAACACCTTTCATCGCAGTGTCGGTGAAACCAGCCGAAGAGAGGAAACCAGACACTACCAGTGTAGTTTTCCACCACAGTCTAGTTTTCTAACAAGCCATTAGACCAAGATCATTTTAAAATCTTTTAAAAATATGAACTTGAAATAGCAATTTACACAGATTGTCACAAGAATAAAGCTAATAATGGCACCAAATTTAATTAACACTAATAAACATGAAATGAGCAGATGGAGGTGAAAGATCTCAAGGTCCAAAAGGAGAAGTAACTATTTAGTTAGTCACTTGCCAATAAAAGAGACCAGAAGTGATAAAGTTAACATTCAGCTGTAATATCCGAGGATCTCCGATCCCAGGATCAGAGAAATTATTATTGTTTTAATACCATGTAGCTAGTTCAAGGTTATCTTAGGAAAACAAAGGAATTTATAAAGTTCAAAATATGTGTGTCATTTGAGATTCATATGAAGCTTTTATCTTTCAGCTCTTACTACTTGATGCTGTATAGCTTCCTGAATCTACTTTGTCTTTACACATCGTGGTGATCAGATAGTGAAGCTCACTGTCGGTTACCCTGCTAAAAGGAACTTATGCAGTCAAAATGTTGTTCTCTTAAATATTAGTATGTGTTTAAAATGCATCAACAATTTTAAAAAAGTGTTACACAGTGCAAACATTTTGTCATTTTTCTGCAAACTATAAATTCAGTCTTTCTCAGTGTCACTAATCTACTATCATTTCCCCTGAGAAGAAAAAGAGCATGAACATGGAAATGATGTAAAATCTAAATGCAGCGATATCGAAAACACTACTTACATGTTATAGTCTATGCAGAATTAATCAGTAGATATGGAGTTTTAAATTAGATATATAAGGAAAACGAATACATATGTGATGATTTGGTAGTTTTTCTTCCTTTGTTCACCCTTTTTCTGCTCTTAGGGTGCCTCTGACCCCACTACAGCAAATACACCAATAGTGAAATGTACTGGACTCTGTAATGTAAGAAAGTGATCAGTGAAAAAAACAATAAAAGCAGTATAATCAATGCTTCAATTGTGGTGTCAAGTTTTTTTTATTTTTTTAGTAGCATAACTCTCAGGATAACATTGCCAGGAAGCACCAAGTCCTGCCCCATCTCACCTATGGTGGATTTAATTTTAAATGTGAAATGAGTGCTAAACACATCTCTGTGCACCAAGATAGAAGCAAAATGTTTGTAAGTTACCCAGCTCAATCCTCTGTGGAGTCCATCTTGTCTTGGCGGTAAAGATGAAGCCCGTCTCAAATGCAGCTCTTTTATAGGAAATGGGCTGGCAAGAGTAGGAGTTTGGTTGGTCAACCATTTGTAGAAATTTAAAATAATTTAAAGTAATAAGAGAACTATGAAGTGACCTTTTAATTATGTATGTTCTAGAGATATGCAAAGCAGCTGGTATTTGTATCTGTATTTGTATTTGTTGAGGGGGAAAAGTTTTTGTATTTGTATTCGAGTAAAATCCAAAATAGTAAAAATCCAGTTTTTTGCATTACACTTCTAATTAATGTAATATGTGTAAGTATTCTTTAATTATATCCATTATAACAATTATGGAAATCCAATATTAGTTGATGTTTTTCCATAAATCCAGCAATGAACATGTAACAAGGAATGTCATTGAAAAGAAAATAACATAACAGCCATTGCCTCATCCATGGTTAAAACCAACAACTAATAAAACAAAATTGTGAACATTATGAACCCCCCCCCCCCCCCCCCCCACCACCACCACCACCACCCATCCTTGTTGGAGGACATTGAACAGACAGTGAAACTGACTTGCAGGGGAAGAACATGGCAGTGATGATGAATCGGTGCTGGTGGGGGGATTGGTGCTTGTGGCGGGTTAACTAGCCTATAGCCTACATCTTGCTGTCTGCAAAAGACAGAGTAACTTAAATGTACCATATAACTTCCACAAGTGCATACAATTCGACACAACTACACAAGCATTATTTTAAACTTTAAAACCGAACTTTAACGTTACTCTGTCAACAGCCTATTGTCTAAATGACCGAGCTAACAGAGCTACGTAAACAGAACGAACAAGAGAGCGCCCGACTGGAGACGTCAATAATGCAGCGTAATGGAATAATCTCCCGATCTTCGTCAAAGTTATAAACTGCCTCTGGAACCCAGTTAAGGTACAAAAAAAATCTATTCAACAAAAATAGTGATGCAGTTCAGCCTTTTTTCGCTCAGCCGAGCTGTCTCTGTTGCTGTGTGGAGCAGTCACCTCTTTCACACGTCACTCACTCTTCTAGTCATGCACTGCCATCTCATAAGGAAACTCAGGTTTTTTGATATAAAGTTTGTCTTGTTCCCGAATACAAATATTTTTTAAAGTATTTGTTCGAAATAAGTATTTCGTCTCGTTATTTGTGCCTTTCCGAATACCATATTCGGGTTCGGCTCCACCCCTAGTATGTTCATACATGACACGTGTGCTTCCATTTTTGACAAGTGATTAATAATGTTAGGATTATTTGTGAAAACGAATCTTCTTTGTTTTTCTTTTCCCTCTCTGGAAGGATTATGTCACGGGGCAGTTTAAACTGAGAAGGCGTGGTCTGAGAGTACCATATTTTTAGCACTAACGATGAACGGGTCTCTTTTCATATATAAGGTGCACCAGATTATAAGGCGCATTAAGCAAAATAAAACAGTCAGATAAGTCAAACTTTACTCAACTCATTCTTCTTGCTTCCTCCACTTCTGTACCATTGATTCATTAATAATAAAAATAATAATAATTATAATACATTTTATTTAAAAAAGCTCCTTTCAAAACACTCAAGGACACTGTACACAGCAGAATAGAGACAAGCAATGACAACAACAAGCATAACAGTTTACAAAATTAGAAAGATAAAACATAGAGCAAATTTAAAATAGCAGAATGGAAAAGCTTATGTGGAATAGGCTATTGTAAACAGGTGAGTTTTGAGTCTAGACTTAAAGAGAGAGAGGGAAGTGATATTTCTTATATCAGGAGGAAGGGAATTCCAGAGTCGAGGAGCAGAGCAGCAGAAAGCCCTGTGCCCCATGGTGGCTAGCCGATGGGAAGGGACGGAAAGAGAAAGAGAGGAGGAGGATCTGAGACACCGAGAAGACCAGATCAGAGAGGTATGAAGGGGAGAGATGATGGATAGCTTTAAATGTGTACAAAAGTATCTTGAAATTGATGCGGTATTTGACAGGGAGCCAATGAAGCAGCTGCAGGACGGGGGTGATGTGGTGAATAGAAGGGGTCCTTGTGATAATACGGGCAGCAGAGTTCTAGAAATTGAAGCTTATGGATATATTTTTGACCAAAGAGAAGAGAGTTGCATTAATTGATCCGGGAGGTGACTAGCCTATGAACAAGAATGGCAGTGGCATGTGGGGTGAGAAAAGGACGGAGACGATTAACGTTGTGGAGTTGGAAATATGCAGACTGAGTGACATTATTGATGTGTGAGTTAAAAGATAGAGTACTATCGAGGATGACACCCAAAGTTTTCACACACGCAGCGGTAGAAGACGGTCAGCAGCTCCTTCTTCAGATCCATTTTTCTGAAGATTCTCAGAAAGTGGAGACACTGTTGGGCCTTCTTCTAAACTGCAGAGGTGTTTGAGCTCCATTGGAGGTCTGTGTCTATGTGCACACCCAGGATTTTGAAACTGGACACCCTTTCCACACACTCCCTGTTGATGCCGACAGTCTGCAGCTCAGACTTCCTCCTTCTAAAGTTGAATACCTGTTCTTTTGTCTTAGTGGTATTGAGGTCCAGGCTGTTGTCTACACACCAATCTGACAGCCTCTGAACTTCATCTCTGTATGCCGTCCCATCTCCCCCAGAGACCACCACGGTGGTATCATCTGCAAACTTAATGACTGTGTTGTCTGGGTAGGAACTAACACAGTCATGTGTGTACAGAGTGTACAGTAGGGGACTCAGTACACAGCCTTGTGGAGAGCCAGTGTTAAGGCTGAGGGCTGAGGAAAGATGAGGCCCCACTCTCTGTACATGGTCTGACAGGAAGTCTCTGATCCAGCAGCAGGTGGTAGAAGGAAGTCCGATATCCAGCAGTTTAACTATTAGTCTGTCCGGGAGTATCGTATTGAAAGCAGAGCTGAAGTCAACAAAGAGCAGCCTGGCGTAACACCCCTGTTGTTCCAGGTAAGAGATGGTGGTGTGGAGCGTTGTAGCAATGGCATCTTCAGTTGATCTGTTAGCTCTGTATGCGAACTGGAGCGGGTCGAGTGTCGGACCAGTAAACTCGCAAGGTATGTAGATGGGTCTGCACTTCACAGTCAAATATTCCAAATCTGGGGAAAAGTGGCTGTCTACAGTCTTTGTGTTTTTGCACCAGCTGTCATTGGTGTAGATGCATAAACCCCCTCCTTTGTTCTTACCGGAGTGGCCGTTCCTGTCGTGACTAACCTCGTATTGTGGATGGATTAACTCAGTTGTCAAAGGAGTTTGCAAAGAAAAGCGTCTGGACTTCTTTAAGTTGCTTGAAGACGTTTCACCTCTCATCCGAGAAGCTTCTTCAGTTCTAAGGATGTGAGTGAGCATTAAGGCGTCTGGGGAGGGAACTCAAAACTGGATTATAGATGGCAGACAGTTGAGGCAGGAGAGTTTTCTCCAAGCACGACATCCCAGTGTACTTCAGACCCAGCAACACACTCAGACAGAAACTGGTTCACCCGAAAGACAAAACTCCAAAACACAGACTTAACAACGTGGTGTACGCTGTACAGTGCAGCGAGGAATGCCCAGACCTCTACATCGGAGAGACCAAACAGCCACTTCACAAGCGCATGGCACAACATAGAAGAGCCACCTCCACAGGACAAGACTCAGCAGTCCATCTGCATCTTAAGGATAAAGGTCACTCTTTCGAGGATGCCAATGTTCACATTTTGGACAGAGAGGACAGATGGTTTGAAAGAGGAGTGAAAGAGGCCATCTATGTCCACTGTGAGCGACCATCTTTGAACAGAGGCGGTGGTTTACGACACCAACTGTCTGCCATCTATAATCCAGTTTTGAGTTCCCTCCCCAGACGCCTTAATGCCCACTCACATCCTGGGCCATCTGACCTCAGGAATTCACATGACAAGGTGGGGCCAGGTTTCACAATGAGCTCACCCGAAACCCTGGCTGATTAGGTCCCACACCCGCTTTCACACCTTGGCTCATGTGATTAGAGGATCACCAGGGGGTCCTTTGTCCCTCTTTGGGGGGATACTCCCACTGGGTTTAAATCTGGGACTCTCGGCCATTTGACCTTAGAACTGAAGAAGCTTCTCGGATGAGAGGTGAAACGTCTTCAAGCAACTTAAAGAAGTCCAGACGCTTTTCTTTGCAAACTCCTTTGACTACGATGACCTGGATGACTGAGAACCTTCACAGACAGATTAACTCAGTTGTTCTCCTGACTTAAGTTTGATCCGTTAACAGCATCCTGCCATGGGATTGCATCCGGAACCCTCACTTTAACTTTTATTTAGTGGAAAAAAGTTAGCGTTCCTCCTCCAGCTTCCCTGTGTTTATGTTATGCTAACATAGTTGTGTCACTAGCGATCACATAGCACATCATTATATACCAGCTAGTCCAACTTCAGTAACTCTACAAAAGTCGTTGCTGTTTAGATTTCTGTCTTCATTTAATTTTTTAAGAAATCTCTCAGTCAAAACATGGTATATCATGTTTAGGTGGAAACTAGAAACTCTGGAGCCTGTCCCAACTGTCATAGGGCAAGAGGCAGGGTACACCCTGGACAGGTCGCCAGTCTGTCGCAGGGCTAACACACAGAGACAGACAACCATTCGCACTCTCACCTATGGGCAATTTAGATTGATCAATTAACCTATCCCCATTAACTGCATGTCTTTGGGCTTCGTTGGAGTACCCGGGGAGAACCCACGCAAACAGAGGGAGAACATGCAAACTCCAAACGGAAAGACCCCGGCCTGATTGTGGAATTGAACTTAGGACCTTCTTCCTGTGCGGATAACCACAGTGCCGCCGTGCTGCCCAATTTCTAACTCCGTTAAATTTAATGAATTCTGTTTCCATGGATGCCTGGATGTTAAACTTAATTGTTACACCTGGTAAAGTAGCAACACTGATCATTTTATTACAGATGAAAGAATTTAGACAGTTTTTAACTGTCAGTGGTGCCGCAGTGTTCATTAGACTTTGGGACCTTGACAGAATTTTGGACCCAGATTACACTGCGAGGCTCCTGACTACAATAGTCGTAACGCTCCAACAATCCATCAGCAGTGTGGCTTCGTAGCTTACCAAAGTCATACTAAAACATTTTTAGACAGATTTTGAGCGCCGTGTACCAGATAAAATCAGTTCGAGATCAGTAAGCACAACCAGAATTCATACCTAAGGTACACCGGATTATAAGGCACACTGTCGATTTTTGAGAAAATTAAAGGATTTTAAGTGCACCTTACAGTCCGAAAAATATGGTATATAAAGGTGCAGTATATAAAGGAGAGATGGATAGGTCTCATCTACATAAAAATGAAACTGGATCTTATTGATTTACTGCAAAAGGACTCAAGAAATGAAAGTTATCAGGCCTTATTCCAGTTTTTAGCATGTAGCATGTTCAAAACTGAATATGCTACACACCAGACAAGGATCTATCAAAATAAAACAGGAAACATGAGACACAGACTGAGATGGGGACTCGACACTGGAACCGAGGGCGACTAGATGTGAAAGAAGGAACACAGGGGTGGCATAGAAACAAAACCTAAATCCTAGAAACTACAAAAAATAACTGAGAAACAAGAAGTACAAAGACTATGACATGAATAACACTAAGTCAAAGAATATTTAAAAAACAGAAAATACAAACCTTTGGTCCCCAGACCCAGTACAGTGACAGCTTGTCTGAAGATGAATACACTGAAAATGTCATTTTTGAGTTTGATTCTGAAAGGTGAGTTTCTCAGTAACACACTGGTCTTCTGGTTACATTGTCAGCTATCCTACCATCTACTACTGGAGAAAAGTTTTACGGGTGGCTGTGGCTCAGGTGGTAGAGCAGATCAGCTACTGATTGGAAGGTTGGTAGTTCGATCCTTGGCTTGCCCAGTCTGCATGTCAAATATCCTTGGGCATGATATTAACCCCAAGTTGCCCTCTGATGCGTTCATTGGAGTGTGAATTAGTTTGCAGTCGATAGCTTTCCCTTAGATTATACATAAAAATTCTTTTTTTGTTTATATATAATAAAGATACACAAGCAGCATGAACTACCAGTTAGAGAAAATGTAAAGTGATTACCTTTAATAAACACGTAAAACAGACAAATTGATTAATGTACACTTGACAAGCAGCACACAGTTAATAATAAAGTAATGGGCGGGTCAAAGGTCTCTGTATTTATGCAAGGCCCTAAAGGAGAAGCAGCCATTTACTTCACCACTTGCTAATATGGTTACAAGAGGAGCATAGTTAAGAATTACAGTCAGTTTTGGACAGTAAATGCCCAGGCGCTGAGAAATCGTTTGTGTTTTTGTCAAAATACCAGCAGAGGTGAATGTGCAGAATGTGTGCCAGTTAGGAGTCCTGAAGACGATGAAGCTTTTATCTCTTATCTCAGACCACTTGTTGCTCTGTGTCTTCCTGAGTCTACTTTGGGTAAGTTATTTTTGTACCTTCTACTTTGATGGTGATCAGATAGTGAAGCTCAGTGTAGGTTACCCTCGACAAAAGGAAACAGTGCAGTCAAAACCACAGTGAAGCCTAAATGCATGACATGCTTCATTATGTATTTTAAACACTATAGTTATGTTTTGTGAAATACTGGTTTGTACGAAAATACAGGAACAACAAAATCTTGTTAAACAGCATGAAAATTCTGGACTTTTCCAGATTTTGAAACATGAAATTATTCTTTCTTTGCGACACCAATTTATTACCGTTTCCTCTGAGAACAAAAAGAGCATGAAGGAGGAAATAATGTTAAAACTAGATTCAACAATATCTTAAACACTTACACGATACAGACTTAATGATTTAATCAGACCAGAATTTTAAACGGTATGTCAGAGGAGAAATGTGTTAGACAATTTATAGAACAATGATTAAGTAACTGTAGCTATAATATACGATATCATAATAAATATGATTTGCATTTTTAGTAAAAGCAAACACTGATTTTTATGTTTAGATGTTGCTATAGTTTGTAGAAGCTGACACATAAAATGCTGAAATAATTTGACACTGACTTATTTGTTTCCTGCACATTTTTTTTTTTGTTTTAGTGGAAGTTTTTGTTCTTATAAAGCAGAATGCTCAGGAAATATCTCTAAGTATGACTCCTTTAATTAGCCAGTCATGCTTCTGTTCACATAATGTTCATGATATAATGTAGACGTGAAATTAAAAGCAGCAAACATCGCTCTGTCAGACGGCCAAGCCTCATGTTAACTGGGTATTCAATGGCAGTTTTTTGTTTTGTTTTGTTTTTTACAGATTTTAGATTCTGTACTTTTCACTCTTTCTGTGCTTTTAGGGTACAACTGACTCCACTACAACAATCACAACGACCAAGGCAACGACAGTGACAGCAAGACAAAGTGCAGCAAAAACAGAAACAACCACAAGAACAACAACAAATCTGGTGACAGCTACAACACAAAAAACAACTCCAATAGCTAAAGCAGTACAAAAAAACGCGCTGACTTCAACAGAACAAACAACTACATCTACAACAACAAAAGCCCGTAAGAATGAAACACTATCTTTTGTCTTTTGTTGGTGATCAGTGAAACTGAAGTGAATGTCATTCTGGGTTTTTATTGTGGTAAAAGGTGAACACCACTCTAAACTCATCACAGTTCCTGATGATGTAACAAAAGGCACAGTGGTACAAAGGACTGAAAGCAGCATAATCAGTGCTTCAGTTCTTGTTATTATTTTTTTAAACTAAATCCACTGTGTGTCCTCTTTTCTTTTCCAGCTCCAGGTAATGTTGACAGAGTGAATGTGACCACACAAACTGAGAGTAGTATAACTCTGACCTGGAACAAGGTTAACAACATCCCAACATACATCCTGCAATATGGTGATATAACAGAAGACATTAATAAAACTGAAGAAGGACCCATAGTACATGTGGTCACTTCTCTGACTGCTGGGATGAACTACACATTCATTCTCTTCACCACGTCTGACGGACTCAACAGCAGTGGATACAGATTCAGTGCTGTGACAGGTTGGTGAGCACTGAACAAAACGCTCACTCTAATTAAAACATACACAAAATACAAGATTTTCTTGGGAACATTGTTACAGTTTCTTCTTTGTGTGTTTTTCTATTCTAGCTCCTCGTAACACCGAAGAATTTAAGAAAAATGGACAAGATGAGACCAGCATAACTCTGGGGTGGAAAACAGTCCCCAAAATTGACAATTATATTCTTGCATTTAATGAAAGACAGATCAACATTAGTAATTCTGAAAAAGAATACACAGTCTCAGATTTGACCAGTGGAACCAGATACAGTTTCACTCTCTTCACTGTGTTTGGAAATGTCAGAAGCAGTGGAGTAAACTGCATCGCAGTCACTGGTAAGATATATTTTCTGTATTATAGATAAATAAACCAGGATGGACCGGCTCATTAGTACTTGAAACTTTAGCTGATGGAGAGGATTTTTGGTCAAAGCCACTTTCCTGTGTTATCATTAGCTCCACAAAGTGTTAATCATGTGACTGTGGTGCATCAAAATTAGATGAGTATAACACTGGAGTGGGACAAGGTTAAAGCATCCTAAAGTAGCATTACATAAACATTTGTTAAATTTTCCTGTTTGAATATGTCAAAGAGTGACCCTACCTATAATCTTAGACTGGTTACTGCTAACCTGGTGGAGGTTAACAGATTAAAAACATCTAAATCAGTCATAGTCCTTTAAAATGTTCCAGAGTTGATGCTCCTCTACAACATGAACCAGGACAGAGCTTTAAAATGATGTTTAAGGTTTCTCAGAAATAGAAGAGTGTGGCTCACCTAATATTTTTGAAAATGCCTGATAAAAATACTGAAACTGAATGGCTCGTTCCATCTTTCTGTTTCTGCCAGAAAATGTTGGTACAGTTTCTTCTTTGTGTGTTTTTCTATTCTAGCTCCTCGTAACACCGAAGAATTTAAGAAAAATGGACAAGATGAGACCAGCATAACTCTGGAGTGGAAAACAGTCCCCAACATCGACAATTATATTCTTGCATTTAATGAAAGACAGATCAACATTAGTAATTCTACAGAAGAATATAGAGTGTCAGATTTGACCAGTGGAACCAGATACACTTTCACTCTCTTCACTGTGTTTGGAAATGTCAGAAGCAGTGGAGTAAACTGCATCGCAGTCACTGGTAAGATATATTTTCTCTATTATAGATAAATAAACCAGGATGGACCGGCTCATTAGTACTTGAAACATAACTGATGGAGAGGGGTTTTTTTTTGTCAAAGCCACTTTCCTGTGTTATCCATAGCACCACAAAGTATTAATAATGTGACTGTGGTGCATCAAAATGAGACGTTTGAGGGAGTCAGCAGCACTGAATACTCATTTACTGCTGTGACAGATGGGTGATCATTGAAGACTTGTTTGTAATTGGATGTTTTACTTATGGAAATCTTCAAATCTTCACGCAATATTTAGGTGTTTTAACCACAGATCGGTAATGTTTAATATTTTTGACTGTGATAATGTAATGAATGAACTGAATGAAAATTCTGTCTCTGTAGAAAATATCTATCAGGGTGGATGGATGTTATATGATTTGTAAATAAACATTTGCAATGGTTTTTAGAGTTACAGTTTTTTGGAACATGCTTATATAATAGCTCCTCATAACACAAACATTGTAACACGGAATATGTCAAATACTACCCCTGCTTATGATCCTAGACTTACTGCTAGATTAAAAACATCTAAAACTGGCATGTCCTTTCTATATTTTCCTTCTGGCCTGCTGTGCCATTTATCCATCCAGGCTCCACCCAGCAACCATATCTCAGTGCAGATGGAAGTGTGGATCTAACCCTGATGAGGCTTGTGCTTGTGATAGAGCAGCAAACATGAATGGTGTCCTCTTAGCAAGCAGCATGCTTAATTATTATATTTTATATGATAATAATATAATTATCATATTATTGGTGTATATTGTTGTTATTTTGACTTAATTTTGACTGATCTGATCACCTGATTAAGTATGTAAAAGCTTGTGATAACTGAACTAGCACTATACTCCTGTATGTTACACAGTAACATGTAGCTATTTCACTCGGAAAGAAAAAGCTGAACAAATTCCACTTCTGAGTTTTGTTTTTGTTTTTTCAGTTCCACCAGTGGTGCCTTGGGTCAGTGTGACTGAACGATTTACTAACAGCATAACTCTAGAGTGGGAGAACATGAATAAAGCCTGGGAATACCAGCTTCAAATCAATGGTGGTGTGTCAGGTACTGTGTCAGGCAGATCCACAGATACTATCAGAAAAGTAGTGACATCTCTTCAGCCTGGAACAGAGTATGATTTCAGCTTAACCACAGTGTTCGCTGGACTCAGGAGCACTCCTTATACGAGTTTCACAGTAACAGGTAAAAAAAATCATCTCTCTGTTAGACTTTTATAACTTTTTCAGTATGAGAATTAAATTTTGTCCCATGTGTAAAATGACAAAGAGCCTGCAGTCTGAAGCACTTCAGTTAAATAAAAGAATCAGGTTCTTGTGTATAACTATTTTCTCATCCATTTCAGCCATAGACTGTGCCAGTGCAGACTGGAAAGTTACCAACTCATCAATCAAAGCAAAGATTGAAGGCTTGTTTTCTAAAGCAACCGCCCATTATAGATCTAAGGTTTATGTCAGTGATGGACATGAATATATGTCGTTTAGTGGACTTTACCCTGGTGCCACCTATCAGATATCTCTTGTCTATGAAAAGTCTTCCAGAGTTTTCCTGCAGTGTGAACACAAATTAACAATTCGTGAGTACAACAGAAGCCATTTGAAGGACTAGCATATTTTTAATCTGTAAATTAGTA
Organism: Oreochromis niloticus; assembly: GCF_001858045.2. Lineage (NCBI taxonomy): Eukaryota > Metazoa > Chordata > Actinopteri > Cichliformes > Cichlidae > Oreochromis > Oreochromis niloticus. The sequence continues at coordinate 18,251,561 of NC_031973.2, read as the reverse complement.
TTTAAGATCTTAAAGAATTTACTCATATTGGTTACAGAAAGATGATCTGTGAATTTATTTAATTTAGTTTTTAATTTTTAGTTTTTGTCCTTGAATTCAATTTTTTTATAATCTGAAAAAGTTTATTGCAGCAAAACACCTTTTATTCACCATCTACATACCACAGGTTAACACAGTTATATAATATGATTCAGTATTAATATAAGAGCTTTATCCAGGTATCATTTTATTATTAACTAACCGATTTGTTCTGACTAACTTAAGCAAGGGTGGAATTATTTGAGCAATACTTGAGTAATAAGTGAATCATTACTACAGTTTTTTTTTTTTTAATTAAAATTATATACAGACTGAGTAATTCTTTTAATATCTAATGAGGCAATGCTGAGGTCTTCATTGTTAGTTTTTTAAATAAAAATCCCCAAAATTATTATAAAGTTTTTAAATAGTAGAGTACTGCTTTGAATTAAAAGTCAGGCAAATAATCTGTCTAGCTGAGAACAAATTTTAAATTTTATTTCATAAGCACTTTTTATAGACTTTGATTAGCTTTAGTTGTGATTGTAAAACCTTTTTCTTGTTTTACTCAGTTCCTCCTAATCTAAATGCTCACTGTGAGTACTGGGCAGCTGGATACTCTGTTCTTATTAAATGGACAGACCCAGAGGGCGAGTGGACTAATGTGGAGGTGAATGTGACTGGAAAGACTCACACAGTAGCTAGTCCTGAAACTAAAATCATAATCGATGGATTCCAACCTGCCAAAAAATTTAAGGTGTCTGTAACTTCACTGTCTGGGCTGAGGAGGAGTTCTGAACCGCATGTTTTTTACTGTCAGACTGATCCAAGGGGTGAGTAAAAGTAACTACATTACCATGTTACTGCTTCATAACAATATACAGTGTTTTCAACTTTGACTTGATTACAAATCATGTCATTTCACTCAAGTTTAAAAATAAACCTCTAAATTTTTTAATTTCATTGTATTTTTATTATGCTTTTGCTCCCTTTAGGAGTTAATTTACTTGAGTTATCTTTGTCTAATATGAAAATGTTTGTTTGGTGATCTGAAAAACCTCATTTTAACAAATATGCAAAAAGCTTAGAAATTATGAAGAGAGAACTGCATAACGTCCCTCAATGCCATTTCATTGACACAGCTATTAAATCTGATAAAACATAAATAGCGTGCCTCAATGCTATAGCACAAAACGTATCTAATTTAAATTTAACTGGCGTCCACTCAGGGTCATTTGTGCTGAGACTCTTCCGCCATCTAGTGGTCTTCAGTCCTTACTGCTTTTCTACTGGTCTGCTTCTGTCTATCTACTGGAGCAGGAAGACGGCAAACAAACCAGATGTCTCCATGGAGATGACCAAGTGCGATGGAGGAGGTGATGAATTATATGAAGACTATGACGATGTCACAGTGCTTGGCACCGAGCATGACTTCTAAGCAGAAGAGACCAGTTATGTACTTGGTTAGTTTGAAAACTAGATAAAAATATTCATTGTACAAGTACTCAGCTTAGATGAAAAAGTACTCAGTTTTAGGCAAGAAAAGTACTAGTTTCATATGGCTAAAGTACTGGTTTAGTTTAGTTTAGTTTAGTGCAGTGCAGTGCAGTGCTCTCTCTGCCCTGTCTTAGAAACCACACTCTTTCCTATGGAGGCAATGTAATCTGAGGAGCTGTCCAGTCAGCACTTAGCTTTGGCTCAAATTGATGCAGAAGACACTGCCAGTGCCAAAGTGCCTTTTGACTTTACTTCATGTGATCTGTGTGTTTGTGACCGCTTAGGCTTTCTCTGAGGAGAATCTATGAATTGCTTTGTTGACCAGCCTCTGCTGTGTTTGTTCTCGTGTTAGTTAGTAGTAGCAGCCTGGCACTTACTTTAAGATTAATCATTAATAAAAACCTTTTGTTTTTGCTCGTCATTGTGACTCACTGTCTCCTTTTCAAGACACTTTTGTTACTTCTCCACATATCCTGGGCTTAAGGGAACATAACTCTTGGCCCACCTCATGGTCAACATGAAAGCATGGCAATTCAGAGATTCCAGACCCTGGAACAGATGAGAAAAAGACTTGTTTATGGTCCAGGTCAAATATGTTTGAAATGCTTCAAAAATACATTTCCACACCTGCAATTTCAAGGTGATATACAGTGTTATTAAAAAGTTGTGATTATTGAATTCTCAGTCTAGATAGGGGCTATCCAAGACACTTCATTTCAAGGTTGTGCAGACTTTTGTTGGTGAAATCACACCGTTGGGCTGAAACAACCCTCAGTGTTGCAAATTTCATGATACTTCCCATGTCCTCTGTTTTCATCTATCGCCTTCTGAGCCTTGTTCAAACACTGCATGTTGATAGATTTAAAAAAGAGAAATTTAGAAGCATCAGAATGAATGTCCTGCGATCACTAAGATCTGTAAAAGTTCAACGTGTTCAAAGAGGGGGGTTAAAAAAATTGCAATCGAAGCAGTTAAAAAGAATGCACTCCCTCGTGTTCAAGAAATCTGTTAAATCTGTTACATTATGATATATGATGAAAAACCTTTTCCAAATCAGCTCTATAGGAGTTTACTTTTATGTAATATTGTTATTGTAACTGTCCCTGAGACGGTTAAAATAAAGTTGTTTATTTCATATGTTTCTGTGATAGAGAGATGCTTAATAATTACAAGATAAGTTGATAAAAGTGTAAAATTGATTAAAAAACATGTCTAAAATATGTGACAAAATATGGGTTTGTAAAGTGCTGTAAAGTTTGTATGAGGTAGAGTTTGTAATGGTCACATGACCAGAGTTTGGTTGAGAGCGCAACCATGGCATGGTGAAGCTAGCATGGATACAGAGCTACAGATGCATCTACAGTCGCAACGTTAATGTCATTCTGCATGTGGTCCAAGAGGCGCACACGGTATGGTTTCATGTATAATGTTTGTATAATTTTGCATACGTGTTCTACACTTGTAATGAGAGGACATTTTTGTGATATACATTATTGTGCATTTTTTCTGTTCTGCTTGCACAAGACTGTTTATGGACAATGATATGAGAGACTGATAAGCTCAAACAGTTATGTTGTAAACTTTGTGTTTCTTCAGTTTTCACGGTGTCTGAAGACAATAAGAGTGAGAGAGAGAGAGAGAAATAAATTTCCGAAGACATCAGTATGATGCGTGGCCATTCTTTGTTGGACCCCTGTAGTTACAGTTATAAAACCCCTGACTTCTTCAAATTATCCAAAATTTTTGTTTTTATTGTTTGCTTTTCTTTTTAAAGACTAATTTATGGTGCAAAAATAGGTCTGTCCAAGCAGAACAATTGCTGAACATCTGGCTGTATTGTAGAGGAGCTATTACAGTTTCCAGATTTGTTGGGACATGTTGTTCCTAATGACAGTCAGTAGGGGGAGACAGAGACAGCTTTTTTTCTTACCCACAAATAAAGCATGCGCCACATATCTATTTAAATTTGACAGTTTATAGTAGGGGTCACAGTGGCACAGTATCAGCAGTAAAGAAGATATATTTAATCAAGTTATTTTGTTGGTTTTCACATCCACAGAAACTCAAAATAATAATAATGATAATAATGCTCAGATTATGACTTCATGTAGACTTCCTGTAATTACTGATCCTTATTCCAGTGTTATGAACAGAGATGGGCGCGTTACTGTAATCTGATTACTTTTTTCAAGTAACGAGTAATGTAAGGGATTACTATTCCAAACGTAATAGTAATCCCGTAGGAACGCTGCGTTACTGCGTTACTAAAACCGTGATTTCTTGCGAGAATGTCTCATTACAGTGACATAAGCGAGTGCGACGTTTGTGACAACAGCTGTCTGCAGATCAACAATGGATAATATATCGAGTGCGGGAGAGAGTATGAGCGTGCAGCGTTTAAAGCGTGGAAGTACTGACCTTACTTTGAGTTTGATTCCATAAAAAGTGACAAAAACATTAGTGTCCACTGTTCACTGCGTGGGAAGAAAACTTCTTTTTAAACCCCTAAACTTCCAAGCAAGCACCGAGTGCGACGTAATGTGAAATTCACAGAGAAACTCGCGGATTCTTCCACTGACCGCTGCCGCACACCTGCACCAGGGTAAACCTCCGCCTAACCCACTCCTGCTTTACAGGTGAAAATAGAGCAACAGGACCGCTAGTCTTTGATTTTATTTATTTTCTGCTGTGTTTTACTTGCATCTATTTGAAAGAGTGAGTGTAAACACAAAAACATATTTTATTTTATGTGCTGGAATGTGCAGAAAATAGGTTTAAATGTTAAACAAATTTCTTCCAGTCAGAGAATGTTGCATATAATTTAATTTTTGCTTGATGCATAAAGTTAAAAGATTAAAACTAATAAAACAAGTTTTAAAAAGAGACTTTTCCATTTGATTACATTTTGTATGATGAATTATGCAGAAAAAGTAGAATTGGGCTGAAAGATCTATTGCTTTATCACCTATTCAGGTTGTAAATCGTGTTTTTAAAAAGTAACTAAGTAATTAATTACTTTTGAAAATAAGTAATCAGTAAAGTAACGGGATTACTTTTGGGGGGAAGTAATCAGTAATTAGTTACTGATTACTTTTTTCAAGTAACTTGACCAACACTGGTTATGAACATATGTCAGCACTAAGTTTGGGTCCATATCTTCTGCCTAATTTACCGCCTCCTTCTCTCGATTCCCTGTCTACGTGCTCATGTGCAGCCTTGTTTATTGCTTCTCAGGATCTGCTTTCATGTCACCCGTCTAATCCTCTAACTCCCCTGTTTCCTGTTAACAAGGTAAGGTTAAGAATGAAGAGCTCAGGGCAGCTGAGGTACAGTTTGAACAGTTCATCTGACACTGATGGATTAATGTTCCTAAAAGTAATGTAGTTATACAAACCGACCACCTCAACAGAACGCAAAGCAAAGGTGCTTCCCCTTCAATAATCGCACTGTTCACGTTCACAGTCCCAGGATCCATCACTTGTGCTGCTATCTGCCCCCTTATAGACACTCCTAAATACCATGATGCCTTTTTTGAAGAGAACTCAAAAATAAAAATAAAACATATTATGATGAGGTTAAAAAAAGCATATAGTTCAGGTGAAAGAGAGGAAAGAAAGGCGAGAGCATACAGAAGTGGAAAAGAGAGAAGAAAAGAGAGAGAGTATAGAGAGGGGGGGAAACTCCTGGAACGAGAAGACAGACGTTAATGACATGCAGTGGTTGCAGCACTGAAGGACAAGATTGAGGAAGGGACCAGAGAAACCTATAGAGTCCCACAGTGTTTGTCACATTACACATTGATTGTCATGGTCCGGGTGAGTTTTTCCACAGAGTTGCCGTTTCCACTCCTGGGCTGAGTCGCTTTGATTTGTTTGTTTGTTTTTTACAATAATGGAGCTATAATAAATACCATCATGTTCATTAATGTGGTTATCCTGTCCAGAACAGAGGGGGCCTTTTAGAGATGGCGATGGATAAGAAGATAAACCTGGTTTATTTGGTTTCATTTGAAGTGGAACCAAATTCCACTGTTGTTTTAAAAACAGTACTTGAAAGTAAATGCATTTTTCTTTATTCCTTTATTACTACTTGTATATAGCACTTGTGTTCCCTTTTTATATACTTTGTGGTTGTTTGGTAGATTTTAGGTATTTTTTCTCTAAGCAAAATTAATAAAACATACTAATATGTATTTATTTAAAAGTTTCAAATGATCAATGCATTTGGTTTATTATCATCATGTGAGAGAAGACACAAAGGATTTCAGACACAGATGCAAACACATCGGGCACTCTGGGACACTTCTGACACCACAGTGCCTGGCATGCACGGCATGTACTATTTAATGTCAGCACTGCAATCAGCGCTTCAGTGAGTCATCTGCTTGCACATGCAGGAACACAAGAATCATGAGGCAGCCTTGACATGAGGTTTGGCAGGTTGCCGGAAACAGTAAACACCTCACCTGCCGTGGAGAGCAGAGAGATGATCACAAGAACGGGTTTACAATCAGCGACATGCTTTTTCTTTTAACCCGACCTGTTCACATTGAGGCATCTGTAATGATGAACGGTTTATGAGGAAGTGATGTGGGGCATGAGCACAGCTGAGCCTGATACGATGAACCAAGGAACCTCCACTCGGGCAACTCCCCGTCGCAGTATTTGGGTCACACTTAGTCACATTAAATCTGGTTTTCAGGATTAAAACTTGAACTTGAACTAGTTTTGCATGTGTGCTGACACGTACAGTGATATGGATGTTGCATAGCAATTGTAAAATTATTTTAAAAAGTGAAAACAAAAAGAATCTATCCTCTTTTCAAGTTTAAGAAGAGAGGTTGCGTTAGTATTGTAAGTAACAGAATTTTAAGTATAATATTTTATATTATACTATTATACATACTAATATTATACTAATAAGCTTGGCAATTATAATAATTTAAAACAGTTAAGATTCATATCTAAAACTACTTGTAACTGAATTTATTATTATTTTTTACTTGTATTGCTGTAAAAACTTATGTGAAACTGTAAAACGGAGATAAAGCATCATATCTAAAAGCTAAAGTTGTTTTTTTTAGATTGGTACTTAGAATTTGTGTGTGCCTGCATGTGTGTGTGTTTGCATAGCTTTGCTCCCACATACATCCTCCATCAGTACATCAGCACTTTCACTGGGAAATGTGGAGAGATCACTGGAGGCGATGTAGAGAGAATAGGGTGGGGTTTACTCGGTAAAAGGGCCGTCCTAGAGACGGCGAAGAATCCTTCTATACTTTAAAAGGAAAACATACATACACAGCTCTGATTACAAACCCCCTGCCTCCCCTTCTTTTCTATTGGTAACTTTTATCTCTCATGTCACCACCAATGATGATTCCTTCATCTCTGTCTTGCACCAAAGGTATATAAGCGCTGCATTAAGTTGTCACATAGTCCAGTCAACGAATACTCTTCATCCTCAGTGAGACCAGCCACAGCAGGTCGAGACCCACAGCTAGCTCAGTTACTCAAACCGCAAGCTGGTATCAAGATGCCTGCCACCAACAGAATCATTTCGGAGACCAGGAAGCCAGAAAAAGGTGATTTTTTAATATATTTTATCTAAAAAGATATAACTTTTTTTCCTTTTCAAACCAAGCCTTTTAAATGACAGCATTTAAATACTACAGTGATATGCTTTAAATGTACTTGCTGATGTGAACCAAACTGCAGTTTTAGCAGTGAGGTGTTCTTCATCCTCACAGGCAGATCCTGAGAGAACGGTTGACCAGAGTTTGTCTGTATAAAAATGTGTAAAAAAATCAATAATAATTTACAATACTTTCACATTTCTTTGCTTGTTGTTGATGGGTTTATAATGGTATTATTCCCTGGGAGCAATGGTTTAAAAACAAAAAGCATCATCTGCCTGCAGATGTAACCCATGGAAATGCATTTATTTATTATACTGTAAGTTAAAAGAACAGCTTTGAAAATGGTCGTATGCTTTCAGCCTCCACTGAACAGATACTATCTTTACAAATAGTGTCTTTACAGATCTTAACGCATCTTATAACTTGTCTGTACTTATCTTAACTAATGCAAAAAAAAAAGTCAAAGGGTGAACAGAAACACAGTAAATGAATCACTACCATAATTTAGAAAAAGCCAAAAAGAATACATCTACTGTTTTTGTCTAATATGTTTGTGTCAGATATATTGCAGTAGATATATTAAACCATTTAGATATGAATCAAATATTCACTATAATAAAAACAAATATAAATTAAAAAATTGTGGATATTTGCGATGAGAACATTTATATGAAGCAGTTAAATGTTTGTAGATTAATATTCTGAGATGATGCGTGTTGATATAAATACATCCCATTACTTGTGTTTTTGAAGGTTCATATCTTAATGCAGTGAAGATTAAGTGTACTTACCAAAACACTGAGACTGCATCCTTATGCGTGACAGCAAAGTATCACTTTCATATCTGGCTTAAGTGTAAAGCCTGTTATGCAACAATTAATCAGTTAGAAATTAAGAGGGAAGTGATTTTGCTAAAGACAGCCTTCAGCGTTATTAATTTTAGGGATGCCCATGTTGCATGTGTTGCAATTCATTATCTTCGCATTAACTCTGACTTTAATTCACCTAGGTGTGATTTGACACTTGGATGACTTTCCTACAATCTCGTAGCAATAAGCTAGCTTAGGATCTAGATCCCCAACTTATCTGATTTGCACAGACAGATCATGTCACTCTTCTCATCTCATAATCTGCTCTGAGCTTCACGCTGCGCTCTAGTGTGACTGAAGCCAACCCCAACAGCATCTGAGGTGTCTTGGTCATTCCAACTGCCTGGCACGAATCAACCACTGACTCCAGAAAGCATGCAATCTCTGATGTGATGATCTGACAAAGGCAGATGCTTTTCTAAGTATACCCAGTTTTCCTGTGGTTCATTTCATCACCGCTTGAGATGCACCTGTCGCCTACCCCTGCATAATATTTATACTAGTTAAGAATACTGATGTTAATAAAGGTTTCTTTGTTTTCAGGAAAAAAAGGCAAAGTGGTAAAAACGCCCACAGGTAAGACTTGAATCTTACCACAGGTTGGATTATCTTTTTTATTTTCTTATTTAAATCATGCCATCTGTAAAGGCTGATCCGCCTTGTTCAGTATCTCCTGACATTTATTGTTATTTTACTCAGCAGAGAAGATCCCAATGTATGAGCCAAATATCCCTGAACCCAAATGGAGAGCTGATCTTATCAAATGTAAGTTTGTTTGTTTAGGTTTTTTTTTTTTTTTTTACAATTCTTTCCAAGCACCCTTTGTTAAATTATTGTTTATTAGTTTTTTATCCATTTATTTATTTTTTGCTTTGTCAGATTGGATTAATTTGTCTCTGGACGACAAAACAGCCAATAAAATGCTGTGGATCACAGAAGGTGGTGCCAAAGTGGCCAGAATGACTGATAACATCACTTGTCCTGTCTTGGACAGACCAGAGCGATATGAGTACGCTCCACAGGTACAGTATGAGGATGCATTTAGCCTGAAATGGCATATATTATAAATGTATTTTCTGCTCATTTTAAATGTTTACAATGGTGTAAAGTTAGATGTGCTTGGAAAGAGTATGTACCCCAAGTTTATTTCAAACCTGAACCTACTGGTGTTGTATTTCCAAAAGGAGAAAGCAATGCTGCTTGAAATTCTCTTACGTTACGCTATAGGATTAGCTCAGTGTGTATTATAGTGACATTATCACTTCTGTGCATAAGGTTCTTTGCAAAGAGGGAATCCTGGGAAGCCGAGGCTACTGGGAAGTGGAGTATTCAGGATGGGTTGTGATTGGAGTCGCATACGAAGGAGCTGGAAGGAGGAACAAGGATGGGCCCTGTGGCCTGGGAGAAAACGAGGAGTCCTGGGGTCTCGGCTGGAGTGGTTCCAGCTATCATGCCTGGCACAAAGGTCACAGTACACAGATTGTGGAGATTCCCAGGTGCTCCACAATAGGTGTATATCTTGACCAGCCTGCTGGTGTCCTTAATTTTTATGCTGTGGAGGATGTGATTGAGGGAGGAGAACGCAATGGGAAAAAGGAGGTTAAACTTTTGAGGCAGTTTAAGAGCTCCTTTAAGGAGAAAATGATGCCATGTTTCTGGGTAGGAACAAGCTCTGACTGTGTAATCAAAAAGAAGGAGGAATAAAGGAGTGGAAGCATAGAGGAACTTATGATCATATCTAAAATTGGAGCTGAACTCTTGTTGGGTGAGGAGTGAAGTAGCTGTTATCCTATTGCAATAAAGCTGCAATAAGGCTGTTTTAAACACAAAATATCCTCACATAATAGGGTCATCCACATCATCAGAACTTATATTTTACCAAAACACTACAGTATCTCTGAGGAAAACATAGGGAATTAAAAAAAATAATAATAATCAAGGGAGCAAAGTGCAATTAGAAGATATTTAGAAAGGATTCATCTTCTGAATTCTGTCCACACTGTTGGATTTTTCTGAAAACACAGGACCACTCGAGGTTTATATTAATATATATGTGTGTATTTGTATTTCTCCATTGTTATTGTTTGCTAAGAATGTATATTTAGTTAGGCATAAGTGTATGTAAAATGTTGAATATGAAAAAATGTTAATCAAAAATAAAGTATGGAAAAAGGAGACTTTGTTTTATTTTTTTGCTAATGCGAATGTTGCTATAGTACGAAGACAGCAAAAATATGCACACAAAATAAGTAGGGACAAAATAAAGTTTTAAGCAGTACATAAGTACACTGACAAGGTGCATGTTTGACTCAGTGTAAAATTACACCAAGTACCAAATCTAATTTTGATTCCCCAGAGTGCTGCTACGGAAATTACATAAAGCTGGTGTCTAACTGTGTAGTAGGTGTAAAATTTCAGTTGGCATAAATGAAAAATAAATAAATAAAAACCAGAAGGGATATTGCAACAGAATTAAAATGATGAATCTAAATATTTGAATTAAAGCTTATTTCCTTACCTGGCAGAAAGACTTTCTCTTTATTCCTATTATCTAATATAATCGGAATAATTTAAATTAATTAAACATGCAGCATATTCAGATTTGGATACATTTTGGATTACATACAATTTATCTTTTTGAGATTTGTTTTTGGTTCTATACTGTATTGTAATGTTAATTAAGTACTTTACTATAAAAGTTAATGCAAAATCACTGAAAATGAAATTGATTGCACATTTTCTGTCTGTGGTCAATGTCTGAAGCTTTTTAAGTAGCTAAAATAAAGTTGCATGTACAGTGTAAACTCCTCCAGTGTTGCTCAGTAAAGAAGACTGACTACAAACTGCTTCCCTGGAGTTTAAAGGCGCTCACTTTGACATCTGAGATGCTCCAGCTTGAACATTAGTTTCTGTCTTTGACAGCTTGACCTCACCTCCTACTGCTTTCAAAACTAAAGCATCAGCTTAATAGGAACTAAAAGTGGCACTCATTGAACTGTTATCCTGCCCACAGGGCACCCACAGACGTCAGTGGTATATCAACTAAATATGTTGCAATTTTTTAATGTATGTGTAATACTCATAGTTCTGTTATACTATTACTCTTCAGTCTACATCACATATGTTAAAAAAAAATCTAAATTTGAATTTCATTTTATTCAAAGATGATATAAAAATGCTCAAGTCTGAATAACTGTGGGTTCATTAAAATGATTTCTTTGATATTATTAAAAATATTTTCATTTTTATGTTTCACCAGATTATGAGATTATTGACTAAATATTATTACCAGAAAAAAATTAAATGCTAAAGGCAGTTGTACTTTGGATATGAGCATTTCTTAAAATGGGGTATTAATTAATCAGATATTAGCTTTTTGTATTGTTGGGGTCAGGGGCGTAATTTCCAGGGGGGTTAGGGGGGTTATGACCCCCTCAATAATCAGACCCAACTAATATAACCCCCCCAATAAAATTTTGAATTATCTTGCATAAATAGGCTGTTGATTTTCTTTACTCATTTCAGGTATTACCAGCAAAATAGTTGCATGTTTAATGTTTGGGAATTTACCCAGATTTATTAATTTATTTAGACAGTGATACTGACCCCCCCAGTGTTCAGCACAAAGTTACACTGATGGTTGGGGTCCTTGGAAGACCCCAGTTGGATGTTAGACATATTGATATAGATTTAACAAGTGCCGAGAAAAGCCCCAGTGAGCAATGCATTCAAGTCATACTGGTATTTGACACACTTAAACTGTTGTCATTGCTTCTGCATACTGTACATACAATGACAGTCATGTCAGCGTTGAGACAGCAGAGGACATACAGACATTACCCTTCCAGAAGCAGGTCAGTAGAAATCTCTCTTTTCAAAGGGGGTCAAAATAAAGTAATGTGTAATCAAATCAATGCTTTCTGTACTTTATGTGTTTACTTAATGTTCTTTACACTTATTCTTAATTAGTAATACTCAAAAACTGCACCTCTAGCTTTAGGCAGTTAAACACCAACCAAATTGAGCTTAGCTTAGTTTATTTAGTCTATTTCAGTGTGATTCTTGTGATGAGTATATATAAGAATTTACAGCCGGTACAGTTAAACCGATATGACAGGTACAAACATCCATCATTGACCAAAGAAAATGAAACTGGAGACCGTGATCCAAGAGTAATCACACCCACGGTGTCACCTCACTACGTGTTTTGGATGTGTATATGTGATCATATGATAGGTATGAGAGTTGGAAGAGAGAGTTGAAGAGTGGAAACTCTCTGCTGGTGTCATGAGCAAGGTGATATATGCTATACAGCAAATGGCACATATAGTGATACATATAGCATGGCATAAGGAGGATGGAGGGTGGGGGTGCAATTCCTGCTGTTGTGGTAACATGCTTTGCAAACAATACAGACAGAAGTTAAAACTTAAATTATCCCTTTAAATATTTTTGAATTGAATGTTAGAATGTTTTATGAATGTATCTTCCCGTAGGAGCGTGATATGGTGAGAGTTGAATTTTCTCCAGTGTCCTGTTTTCAAACACTTTCCGAGCTTTTTGTGTGCAGCAGATAGAACCAGTTACTGACCAGTACTAAGTTCTATTTCTTCCATTGTGCTTCAACAATATTATTCCCTCATGATTCCACACCACCCGGTCGACAGCACAAGCTACTCAAGCATTATTGGGATGACGTTATATTGGTTCCAAAAGATTTATTGTCATGTATCTACTAGCCCACATTCACACTATCTGCAGTCTAACATGGACTGATACGGTCACCAGTTTCATGTTGTTCTTTCTCTCCATATTATGTATACATCACACTTTACACTGTTGTGTCATGCTCTGCAGCTGGACAAATGTTTCACATATATACTGTTCTGGTTACAAGTAGCAATTGTGGCTTTTCTTTTCCAATTGTGGCTGTACTACTCTCTATTTACTATTAAAACATACAATAATAAAGTATTTTAACATAAAGTTACTTAATGTATTTTTTAAACATATTTTTTATATATTTATCATATATGCCCATAATGAAAAGTGCCCTCAGCAGAAACAGCGATTGACAAAATTATTAAACAGCACCACCTGCTGGATTGCTCTTGTCAGTATACAACAACAAACAACCCATTCTACACGTAGTAAACCACGTGCACACAAAAAATGATTTCTCTTTCTTGGATCTTTCGTTTTTGTATGTAACATATGAGACATAATAAAAAATGTTATAGTGGTATATTGTGTTTTTTCTTCTTTAGAAAATGAATCATGAATCTTGTTTAAGTGAATATGGGAAAAAATATTTTCCATATTATCACATGTTACATAGTGTAGATCACGAATTTTAACTATTTTACCTATTAGTTCACAACACAATACTTACAATGAATAACAAATTATTATCTAGAAAAATTGTTTCCATAGTAGGAAGTAATTCAAAATTAACTTAAACCTTATTGTAGATATTGTAGATAATCTATGTGTATTATGCGAGATTTACATTATTAGGAAAAGTCCAATCAATTCAAAATTAAATAACTTATTAATTAACAATAAATTAAATAAATAATTAAAACAGTATAAGTTCAATCAGTCAACGGGCATCAAACAAGGTCACTTTCAAAGGAAAATACCAATAACGAATCTTTGACCAGAGAAATCTTCCTGTGATTTAATCATCTGATGGATGCAGCTGAATAAAATGCTGTTGGTGTGATTTATGTTTGACCTTTGACCATACCTTTCAAGCTAATCTGGACAGCCATTTTTCCTGCCTAAAAGAAACTACATTTCCCACAATCCTATGAGAGGGCCCCACAGGTTGTTCAGCATGTAACAGGACACTATTAGTAGCCATGCAGCTGTCTGTCACTGCGGGCGACTGCTCACTATGTTAAAAGGGAGTGGTCAATAATTACTGGCTAGCTGATTTGTCCCATGTGAGAACGGGATATCCTGAGCATCCCAGGTCAAGACCTTCCTGGATAAAAGCAAACGGCCTGGACACGTGAGCTGCTAATTATAAGACAGCATGATTATTATTGAGTGTTGAGAAATAGCTTGAGTGTTTGTGTCTAGGTTGCAGGATTCTGAAAAGCTCATTTCACAGGAGATACTCTTAGATTAAAGTACTGCCAACCAGGCTTCAGGGCGCTCCCGCTTCCACTTGACTTTTCTCTTGTCTCCCGTGTTCTTATCATACCGCTTAAAATGCTTTTGATATCTTACTCCTGTGCTACAATAACACCAGCTCTCCTGAGGCATGTGTACACTGCTGATTATCAGCATTCACTTTCCCTTTGAGTGCCTTTCTTCCTGTTAAGCTTTTGTAAGTATATAATAGGCGTAGCTTTAATTACTCTCAATCCGTTCACCTTAAAGCGCTGTACTTTATTTCTTTTTTTTTCTTTTTTACAGCTGTGTTAACGGAGCATCATTAGTTTTCTTCTGTACTCTCTACAATCAGCTCTACAAGACGCTGACTTGGCGTAGCAGAAAAAATATATAAGAAAGGACCATCTGGGAAAATTATTTTTGCCTAATTGTGGGAGCCTTTCAAGTCTAGACAGACTAATTATAAAATAATTGGTTATCTTATATTTTAATGCAGCTTCTAGAGGTTTTACGGCTGTTCTTAAGGCTTCTTTTTCTTTTAATAATTTAAACTTTAATAGATTTAAAGTGCTTAAACAATCCGTCAACCAAATGTCAAATTGCTTTCCTAACTCAAAACTTTACTTTGTCTTGAACATAGCATGGTTTTGGAAGTAAACCAGAGCCTTAAAGCCTTTGTCTCATTGTGCCCCTCATTCTCTGAATATTTTGGCTTTTATTGGGGGTGATGACTCAAGACTGGCATCCAAATCTCTGATTGTCGTAAAGCTACACCGAGAATTTAAATAATGCAAGGGGCAAAACAGACGCACGAGAAAACAGCTGTTTTTTGTTTTTTTTTATGTGTGTGTGAATTCTTGAGTCACAAACCCACACTCAGCAAAAGACAGAGAGGCTGTCAAGGGCAGGGCAAGAGGGAGGGACAGTGAAGAAGAAGAGGGGGAGGAAGAAAGAAGGGGCTCACAGAGAGTGCACTGTTAGTGGACAGAAAAACAGACTGAGTGCTAACAGCCAGCGTAGGTAGAGCACCAAGCGAGCGCTGCTGCTACAAGTCAGACCAGAGTGAAACAGTCGACAACAGAGAGGGAGATTCACACGTCCACGGAGAGCAGCGGAGTGTAGCAGAAGAGCGTTGTGACTGTTTGGGCAACAGGAGCTCGTGGTAGCCAAGAAGAAGGCTGCCAAGCCTGAAGAGATGCTGTGAGGAACAGTGCCAAGTGATGGAGCTTGAAGCAGCCAGCAGGCAGGCGCGATTAGTCAGGTATATATAGCAATATGGCTTCTTTATTAACATTTATGTCTCATGTAGTTCTAGATGGTTGCACAGTTAAACACCACACTTTATTAATCATTTATCTTTATTTAATCTTTGGTCAATAATGTGACAAATTGTGAGCAAAAGTTGCTTAAGGTTAACAATACTGTGAAGCAGCTTTGTGGCTGATATTTATTATCTGTGGCTGAAACACTCAGTGGCCCCCTGAGGGACTTCTTTAAACCTATGCTAAACTCTGGTAACTTAAGTTTTACTCTTATAAGCATCAACTTTATGGCTTCAACACCTTAAAATGTGCAGCAACCAGCAATCTCGTGTCCTCAGAAATGACAGCCCAGTTAAGAGTCGAGAGACTGACCTACGTCACTGCTTTGCTTATCAAGGTCAAACGTATTTTGATAGCTTTTGTTGGCTTTTAAAAGTATGAGAATGCGGGAGACATGCAAATGTTTTTGTTGATAGAGAGAGGGAGAGGATTATTTTCCGGGGCAATGTATTCAACATGGTCTGTGTCCAACTTCACATGATGCTTCAGAGTCCTCGGGCATCACAAAGCGCACTCTGTGTCGTGCACAGACCCACCGTTTGTCCTCCCCACCATCCCTCTTTAGCATTTTAAGTCTTCTCCTCTCTGAGCTGGTGACCCTCACTGATTAAAAAGGAGATTTTCCAAATATTTCACAACACCCACTGAACCCCCAGTGGCTATGAAGTTGTTGGTCTCTAACAAAGACGTGACTGAGTTCTCTCATTTACTCCGTGCCGCGCTTGTCGGGGAATGCGGTTGATACTGGCAGAGCTTGTGGATACGAAACCATATCAAACATCTGGTTCATCCGCAACTGTTTGTGGTAACTCAACGTGAGATGTTCCTCGTGATTTATTTTTTCATCTTCAAGTTCATCTGTATTAGTGTTTCACAAGGGTCACAAATGAGCCAAGTAGGCCGTAAAAATACATCTTTGATAAGGAAGCTTGAGCAGGTGTAACTCGAAATTTCAGTTGTTTTTCCGTTGGAGTTATTTTGCTGTCAAATATTTATAGACGAATGTAAATGCAAATGCCTTACATAATATGCACACACAAAAGAAATGTAAGGAATATTTTCTTGTAGTACATGAAGAAATATATAAAAATATACTGCACACTAATAGTAAAAGAAACAGTAATAAGAAAGTAGTTTAACATAAATTACTAGATGGACAGATTGTTGTACATTGTCACATATAAACATGCAAAAATTTAATTTTTCCCTTTTATATTTAATTTTTTATACTACTATAGCATTATCATTATTATTATTATTATTATTATTATTATTATTATTATCATACACAGTAAACAACTTTTACTTTCCCACCACCACGCTCCTTTATTTGGGTTTTCTATTCTCAGCGATCCACACTGCAGTTATGCAGTTTGGACCAGATAGTGTCTCATACCAGCCCCGTCCCTGCTGCCAGATTGGTTTTCACACAGTCCCAGCCCCTCCCTGCCACCACAGCGACGCAGCTGTCACCTGTCAGTTTGCATGGTGGGGATGCGCACCGGCCTGTTATGGCTCAGAATAGAATTGTGGGAGAGTTTTTCTGGAAGTATGGGGCAACCACACCAAGTCCTTGAGAGAATGAACAGTTGAGCAGGGAAAAATCTCAACTATATAGGAATGTTGCATATGTTACGTCGGAGCTTACGGGCCTGCTGGTCAGTGGAGTGACTGACTGCTTCTACAGAGGGGGACACTGATTCAGATTGTACTGGTAAGCGGTTGCATCTTAGCCAAACCAGCTTCAAGTAGCTCATTTGAATATGTGGGCAGAGTCGTATTACAGCCATGTATCTTGGTATTCAGGGGGTCTATGTGGCACTTTATGCGGTTTTATTACTGTGTGTGACTATTTCCTTCTAACTGTTGTTACCATCTTTTTATTGTGGTCTGAACACATTTATTTGTCACCCTACAGAATGGATGACCACGACAGAGTAAGCCAAGCGTCCAGCGTGGCCACAATATCCTATTTTCCCATGGTAAAGGTTTGTTTTCAAATTACAAGGCTCCCATCTTTGTATGCATGGATGACCTAGTGTGATGCTGTTAATGCATAAGCACATATGTGCACACAAATGTATTTTTTCCCTGTTTTGGTAACAGGAAAGTGATGGAAAGGTGCAGACATTTGGGAAGAGGTGTCAGTCTGCCAAGAGAGACCCCAACTGCCCTGTGGTCATCAGAGGATGGCTCAACAAAAAAGTACTTTTGCATCATTTGCTTTCATGATCTACTTAAAAAGATTAACAACTTCACTGTTGCATGCAGAAGAGTGTGTGACTGAGTTTACTGAAGAGCAGAGCCTAATTGATCTTCCTCCCACAGGATAGCTCTGGTTTGAAGCTTTGGAAAAGACGATGGTTCGTCCTCTCTAACTACTGTCTGTTTTACTATAAAGGTAAAAAATCGGCACTTTGTCTGGAGGAGAAATTCTATCATGTGTGGTGATGCATCCCTTCTTTTGTTCATGTCTCATCCATCCTCTTCTCAGACAGCAGAGAAGAATCTGTTCTGGGGAGCATCCCACTGCCAAGCTACAAAATCCTGTTCTGCACGCCGAGGGAATGCAAGAACAGAAAGTTCACCTTTAAGGTATTATTGTTAAACCAAGTCATTGTAAGGATGTAAGATATTCTCCAATCATGCGTATGTGCTGTCACATATTTAAGTCTATATAGATTAGGAAAATATGAATTTTTAATAATGAAAAAACAATTTGTGAATAATGTGTGAAACTAGGTAGTGCATCAGGGGATGCGCTCTTATTTCTTCAGCGCAGACACTCAGGAGGACATGTTGGGTTGGGTTCGAGCCCTCAGTCAGTCTGCTGCAATGGAGCCAGACAGCTCCATGAACAGGTACAGTTCTATTCAAAAGAGTCATGAGGTTTTACATGCGGTCGTTTTACAACGTTTTGCCTCATAAGCTTTTTTCTGATGCTTTCAGGCGCTGCTCAAGTTATCACGACTTTACGCAGATAGGTGGCAGCAGTGAATCAGTGGACCTCCCTAAATCTCCCTCTGATGATGAGGGTCTATCCCAGAAACACAGGCACGTCAGCAGGACTCTGAGTGAACCGAGTAAGCTCAGTGGTGGAAGGATGGGGAGATCGCACTCAGAGCAGAGGGAGAGGCGGAGCATGCATCAAAGAAACAGCAGGTTGTCAAGCCGTCCGTGTGTGTGTGTGAATGGCATATCCAAGCAGTTTTCTTAAAGGCTGAAACAATAACTGAAAAAGCTGCTGTGTGCTTTGTATTCACAAACAGAACACCGAGCCCTGATTTAAGCAGAAGAAGAGCTTGTGGTCCGAACAAGGAGGAGGATTATTTCCCGGGTCAAAACGCACCGTCACAAACAGATGTTATGGCAACAGGTTCTTTGACCTCCAGAGGTCAGCTGGGATCAAGACCACACACACCGGTGGGAAGGGTTGACATACGACCCCATGATGACCTGGTCATGCTGCCACATACTCTTTACTACGCACCTGCCTCACCGAATCTGGAGTTCAAATCCAACCCCAGCACTCCAGGCTCAGAAAGGTGGCAAAGTCTAAACAAGGTTGGAACTTGATATTTAAGTGTTTCATGAGAGTCAATCTGTATAAAACCTAATGCCTAAAGTCATCTTGTCTCAAAGAAATGGCCTCCAATACAGGGGGATTGGCAAGAAAGTATCCAAGTTGTATCACACATTTTATCTAACTTGACTAATGCAGTGGATTAAAAAGCATCATCTTGAATGGAATGGCCGTTTTGTGTTAACAGCTCATGTTTCTCAACCCTTTCTCTTTCCCTGTCTTTAGCCTCCCCCTGTATATGGTTCTGTTCATCATAGCAGCGGGCGAAGACCTTTGGGGAAGGTAAGTAATTAAAAAAGTCTTTGTTGTTATTAGAAATGTCAAATTTCATTGAGTAAAATCTTCCAAAACAGATCATTGAAGTCACCAATAACAGTTTTTACTCTCTCTGCACAGTAGCACAGTGTTTGATATTGTGTTCTCTTTTCGCATACATGCTGTCTCCTTCCTCAGAGTTACTCCACAGGGGCACATGCAGACTTACTGCCCCCCTTTACCCCCCTCATCGAGAGCCTCACATTCTCCACACCCCCCCACAACACCACCACCACCATCATCACCATCACCGCAGCCATTTATCTGTTTGTGTGCTACCGCCAGCTATGGTACAGCCCAGCCTGCTGAACTGTGCTGTGTTATTACAGCATTTTGTGTGGTACAACATGCTCAGTGATGCTGTGGTGTCACGTGTCCTACCCCTTTATTTTAAAAAAAAGAAAAGAAAGAAAACATGCTCTAACACTGTAGACGTTTAATAAATGTATTAACACAGTTGTCCTGTGTATGTCATTGACTTGTTATATGTCTGTCACTGTCTTTTATTGTCAGTAAGTCTGTTTTTTTGTTACTAATAAACTGTGTGTTTGTTATTATAATTGTGTTTTTCTGTTTTATTATATATTTATACCGTGTTTTGTCTGCCAAGATTATGCTACATGTACTATAATGCAGGTGCGCATTGGCTGTCAAAATAAAAGACGCGCACCAGATAAGAAGTTGCAACGCGCGTTTGCGTACATAAGATTTTCTGGAGGAGGACAGACATTTGTTTAGAACTCTTAAAGATGTCGAAGAAGCAAGCTCCTTTAAGCAATTACTTTGGTGTTCCTCCACCTACAAAGAAATGTCAGAAGGAGTCCGAACCGCAGAAGAAGCGCATATTCTCGGAAAAGTGGTTGCAGGAGGTGAGCTGGCTTCAAACAAATGATGAACGCACAGAGATGTGGTGCAGAATATGCCGTGAAAATCCCACTCTAGCGGACAAAAACAGTGCCTTTTATATGTACGCAAACACGCGTTGCAACTTCTTATCTGGTGCGCGTCTTTTATTTTGACAGCCAATGTGCACCTGCATTATAGTACATGTAGCATAATCTTGGCAGACAAAACACGGTATAAATGTACCTGCGGAACACTTATGTGGACCCTTGCTATAATGACTATTACATGAAGTTGTTGTTTGATCAGTGATATAAAAATGCATGTGTTTTAAGCATTTTCAACATTTCTATCTCTCAGATTCATGGCAATTCATGCTATTAGCAGATGGCTGCAGTGTGCTAAAGCTTGTGCAGTGTTCTGCAGTGTTAAAACAGCTGAGTTTTAACATTCAGACAGTAACATTTAAGCATTAATCTACACATATACCCTTAATATGATTTAACATTAGCAAGAGTTTTATATAAATTTAAAGAAAATGTTAACATATATATTTAGGTATCTAATGACACATTGAAGGTTTGTGAAGAGGAAGGAGAAATATTTTAAAATCGTTGTTTAAAACAAAATACTGTGAAACAGGATGACTATGATGATTTTCAGGCCCCAAAACCTGACCCGAGGGAAATGCCACCACTCCGGCCTCTTGAAAGTGATGCAGACGTGAGTGTTCATAATATCAGCATGTGGGTCTTAACAGTCACCAGACCACAGCAAACTGAAATATTTTTTTTTTGTAGTCATGAGTTTGATTTTCTCTCCTCAGGCTGTGTTAACGAGGTTGTGTGGGTGTGACAAACTGCTGCAGTCTCTGTCTGTAGAACTGGCCCAGCTACAAATGGATAAGGTGGGAAATTCTAAAGATTTAATTCTATTTAGACAATACATGACCCAAGTATTTAATCTAAAGTCTCACACACACACACATATAGAAATAAATTTATTACAAAAAGGTCGAGTAGTTGTTTGTTGTAAAAATGATTCTTGGCAATAAATCTTACACCATTTATTTCCCCCTAAATGGTGCCACATTTGTAAGGAAAATGTATTCACACCCATAATTAACTTACCAAATCTGCTCTGCCAGTGCCAAACAGCTGTTTCTGCTATTGACTCTTGATTGGTGTCATTTATTGGATTAGATGATTGAAGCCTGAAAAAAAGAACTGGCAAGTTAACATTTTATTCATTTAACAAATAAGGCCTCAGTAGTATGTCGAAGAACCACACACAGCAACAACAGCCTGATACGTCCTCCTCATGCTGGTCACCAGCTTTGTCACACACTGCTGTGGGATGGCATCCCATTCTTCAACAGCATTTGTCGCAAGTCAGTGGTGTGGTGTGGTTGTGCTGATCACTCTGGCACGAGCAGCACGCTCAAGCTGATACCACAAGTATTCAGTGGGGTTGAGGTCAGGACTGCAGGCAGGCCATTCCATCCTACCCACTCCCAAATTCTGGAGGTTGTCTCTGATAAACCCCACTCTGTGGGGACGAGCATTGTCTTCTTGGAGAATCGAGTTTGATCCAGGACTGTGGAGATATGTGACTGCCACTGGTTGCAGAACCTCATCTTGATATTTCTCTGAATTTAGATTGCCTCCAATGATGACATGCCTTGGTTTTCCAGTTGCCTCCACCAAAAGCCATTACCCTATCAGTGCAGCAATAAGCATAGCGTTGTCCACATCTTCTCCACACTTTGATCCTTCAATCCATCTGCCATTGGCAATGTAATGAGGAAATGGTCTTCTTGTGGTCTTGGGCTTGTCTCTGGCATCCACTGTTATATGGAACTTGGCCTTCTATTTGGAGACGGTACTGGAATTCACTCCAAATAATGCTGCAGCTTGGTTTTGCAGAACACTTGCTTGAAATTGCCCTATGGCACAGGCTCTATCCATGCTTGGAGCAGACACTGACTGCTGTAGCTGGGTCCCTGCTCACAGGTGCAACCCACCTACTCAACCTACAAATGGATTTTCCTTGTAAATGTGGCACCATTTAAGGGGAAATAAACACGCTCTCCAAAGGAATAAGATGTATTGGCAAGAAGCACTATCACAACAAACTAATAATCAACCAAACACCTATTTCCTTAGAAATAGGTGTTTAGAAAGAAAATGTATTTAAAAAAATATAGCTTCACTCTCAGTACATTTATTTATTAGGTCACTGTGGCTTTTTAATGAACAATTATTACAGAAAACAGTTGTAAGAAAAGTTACTGAACTTACTGAGTAATTAAAACATTTTGTGCAATTAAGCCACGAAAAGCACAACTGTGTTTGTGTCACTACTTCAGTCAGATTTTGTTTATGTTTATTTAGAACTTTTTACATATATAAAGTTCTTTTCCTCACATCTGCACGTGTTTCAGGACAATGTCCAGTGTGCTTTGGAAGTTTCCAGACTGCAGCTAGAAGAGTGGAAGAGCCATGGACCCCAGGCCCACGAGGAAGCGCTGACCGAGAAGGCTTTGTTACAAGAGGAGCTGGTGACAGTCCGGGCCAGAATGTGTGACGTATCACTGGTGTGTAAAAAACAAAAAACAAAAACACTCATATTAGATTACAATAATATTTCTTCATTGATGCTGAATCATCCACTATGGGTTATTGAACTAAACCTCTGATATTTTCTTTATATTCAGGAAATGGAGCGGGTTTGGTGCCAGTATGAGAGGATGGAGAGTGAACTGTCTGTTGTCCGTTCACAACTTCAGCACATCTGTAACTTTGGAATGCCACAAGTAATTTTAAACAACAAACCAAATACTTTTACCTAATAAGACCCATGGCCTCACAAACAAGCTTTGTTAAAGTGTGCACAACATCTATTGAAAAGTTTGCCTCATCTTTGATGATCCTCATTCACAAGTGGGGCTCAAAATGTGAAACTCTCTTATATTTTGATGTTCTATGTGGATAATGTCCATGCTCTACCCAATCAGGAGCAATCTCAGGCTCAGAGAGAGCTGTGGATGATGGAGGACATACTCGATGGGCTAAAATCCAATCGGAGTCACTTCCGCTACCTGCTGGGGATACAGAGACATCACTGTGAGCATCAGCTAGACATCCTATTGTAATGTTCAGACTCTTACTGCACAACTTTGCTTTCAGCCATTTATAACAGTCGATCTTTGCCTGAATCTTTGCATTTATGAACAATAACAGTGCATTAAATGTGACATTTAAATGAAAAAAAGGTTATCAACAACCCCACCTCATTACACTGTCTGAGCTACAGACACCCCTGAACTCATGTACACAATAATACAAATGATTGAAATACCATGTTTTAAAGCAAGTCACGTGATGTAGTTATTCAGCGCAGATCATCGCCACACTGTTTAATTATAATAATAATTGCTCCTGGCTGCCACTTGGGGCCACCAGTGTATACAGCAGTTTCCTGGTGTAACCTTGATACTGCACATGGAACCTGACAATAAGCTGACAATGAGCAGAGTCAACACTGTGACCTTTTCTGTCTCTCCCTCAGTGTTTCAGTCCACAGCTCCGCATCCTGGATCCCCTGGCTCTCCCACAGAGTGTCTTCCAGTGGTATGACACTTGTTCATTGTTCATTTGTCAGTGGCCCCTGACATTTGTGCTCTGCTTATGAACAAGCAGGGAATTGTTGTCCATTCAAGTCATTTTGCTGGCTTGCTGGCTACTTGATATTTTTTGGCTTTACAGCATTTGATTTTAGTTATTGATACCTCTAGTATTCATCGTATGAGACTAGTTGTTAGAGAGGAAAACCACAACAGCAAGATTTGCACAGAGCAGCATTCATTTATATGTCTATGTCTGGCATAGATAAATTGGCTTTTCCATAATGGTTCCACAGTGTTCATCACATTCCTGTGATCCCTGCAGGACGTGGAAGAGGAGCCGCCAGTCCGCCCACCGTTACCCCAGGAGCTACAAGAAAGCCAGAGCAGGAACATGAGCCATGGATGGGCAGAATCACCATATGAGGTGGGCAATTTTTAAATCCGCCAGAAAAGACATTCAGATTTGGTAATATTTTCATGGATGTTTCTGATATTTCTATGCTTATGTTTCAGGCAATCTACAGCCACACTGTTGATCCTGTACACAGACGAGGAAACAGCCAGCCTGACCTCCTTAATGTGAAAGCACATAGAGATCCATCCGGTTGGCACAAATATGCTCACTACAGAAATAGGCTGATATTAATACACCGTGCTGTATATTAATCTTTTCTGTCATATCTATTATTAATAGCTTTAGTAGGTGTTCTATGCATAATGCTAAATTATCCCACAGTGGCTTTCTACACTTACATTTCTTTCTACCCATCCTTTTTCACTTTCCTCTATTTTCATCTCATTTTTAGACTCTCAGTCTGGTTCAAAGTGGATCCCACCAGACACAACCAACCAATCAACCAAGGTTTGATTCTTCATAATTTCCTGTGTGTTGGCATGCGGTGTGATCCAAAATGCTCCAAATATAGAAGCAGTCAAAGCTGATATTTTCTCATTGCAATCACAGCCAAATTCCAATTCTTTGATTCTCTCATCCTCCTTGCAATTAGGGCATGTTGCAGTACCTGTTTTAGACGAGAGGGGGAGGTAGAGGCTCATGTCTCAATGCAGTAGCTCAGCTCAACAGTATCCACCCAACCCCCCCCTTTCTCACCTGCACAAATGCATATATATAACAGTATGTATAGACAAGCATAGCGAGCAAATAGCCATCATAGTTTCACAAACACAAACTGTTCTGCACAAACAGATGCAAACATAAAGCCATTTTAATCATCTTTATAATGGCTGACAGGGTTTCTGGCTTTATGGATCTTTGAGCTGCAGTGATCATAAATGACTCATATTCTAAACAGCCCATGTTTTTTTATAGAAGCTGAAGATGAAGATGAGTGAAGAAGAGCAGATTGAGAGAATGAAAAGAAATCAGGAGAGGGTGACTAATAGGAAAAAACCTCCTGTCCCGGCTCCAGGTGCCCAGACCCAGGGTCAAAGTTCAGAGCCAAAAGCAGAGGTTTGCCAAGTAATTAATGAATGAATGACTATATTGTGTTGTATATATATTTATTTATCGTACTTGGTATTCTCTCAGGCCCCTTTTCCCTTAAGGGTGACGCGGGTGGTTACAGCTGTACTACCGTCTTCGCTCGTGGCCAGACGTGTTTCTGTCGAGGATCCTCCTGCTGAGCTTGATACTCCACTGGCTGAGCAGATCCCATCTGAGAAACAGCCAAATCTGGCTGAGCAGGGTAAAAAACTGTTAAGCAAACCACCCAGGAGGCCCTTGTTGGAGAATCCTGATCAAAACTGGTCCTCAGCAGAGATGGACCAGGATCAGCCCATTAAGAAGACATACAAAAATCAGCATCAAGGAGCATCCAGGACCTCCACGAAGGAGTTACGTTCAGAAGTGAGCAGAACTGAGGGTTTAGAGACGTCAAGCAATCAAATTCGAGATGACGCCGGTTTAGAAAATGGAAGCGCAAGCTCAAATATAAGGGTAAGAAGAAGACAACATTAAGATTCATATGATTAATAAACTAAAAGGATACGATACGATAAATCCAACACACTTTATTTCATATCAGATTGCAGATTAATTTAACTCAGTCTGAATGAGCTCTAATGTGCTGTTGACAGTAGATTTATCTCCTCTGTCGGGATGGATGACAGTTGCATATAAACCATTTTTCCTTTTGTTCCTTTTTAAATATGCTTTATTTTTTGCCTTTTATTTTACTTTCTTGAACTTAAAATGTAAACATTTTTTTTTAAAGTTTAATGCAGATATAAAGCTTGTGTAAACAAACAGCTGGGATTTAAATGAAGCAATGCATGGTGCATCAGTTGTGTTCTTCATCTCTTCACATTGTTTGCTATTTATCAATACTGCATAGAAAATTATAAATGGCGCTCTTATAATTATTCTGTTAGTTAAAGTTATTGTGATATGTGCATTTTAATATAAATCTATCTGAACAGAAAGTGGAGCAGTCTACTGCCCTTCTGACCTCAAACATGGACTATGACCTCTGTCTGACCCCTGAACAGCGAGAGGCCAAGCTCCGGCGAGTGGAACGAATACGAGAGAGAGTCATAAGAAGGTGTGGGGGGGTTGTTTTCTTTTTTACACAGTGTAAATGTGCTTTATATTGATGAAAGTCTCAGCACATTGGCTGTTGTCTGTCTATCAGTGCAGTCAGAGAGAGTGCCACCACGCACAGTCAGCTCTCGGTTATGGGAAAGGAGAAGGAAGTTCACCATGATGCAGCGAGAAAACAAAGATTAAAAGCAGGTACTTACTAATTTAGCAATACAGTACTGATTTATATAGATTTACTAACATTATATAGTAGTTGAGTTAATAATTAACTTGTCACTTAGGACTCTTGGCGTTATTAACTGTTAAAGATCACTGAATGTTTATAAAAGACAGACATGGACTAGGAGTCTGAAATTGTCTGGAAGCATTATTTTTTATAGCCAGCAGGGGGCAACGCTTATGGTTGCAAAAATAGATCCTTTTGAACTCAATTTCACTCAATTTATGTATTCAATCAGCATTTTCCTAATAAGTTTATGTTTTTGATTGCCAGTTTTACGGCAGTTTTAAACAAAAGATTTTAATTTTGTAAATTGTTGTCACATTCAGAGGAAAGAAAGAAAAAACAGTAGTAAAGCAGGAAACAGTTTAGCCCTTGGCTACCCTTGTTGCTATCATATAAGACCGTGGACAATCGGATATCCCCATGTTGGTCTTGTTCCTACATCATAACAATGTTGGTCCAGGATCAGCATCAGCTGAACAATCTCGTTGTCTAAGCAGTCTGTTCACATTAGCCAGGAAGTTAGCTAAAAACTATCACTAGCAACCAACACAAGTAAGCTAAAGTTGCTTAACAGCAAGCCCAACTTGATTCTATGTCTGTTATATTGCATAAATTTAATTAAGAAAACACTTGTAATGTCTACTATTTATTGCATAAGAGAGTTTTACATAAACAAAGCCATTTTTTTCTTATTCCAGAGCTATGATATCACAACAGTGTGATTGCTTAGTTGCAATGTTGGTCCTGGGCCAACATTATAATGATGATACAGTAGCTGAACTTACAGCTTTTAACAGTAGTCCACTAGCCAGTGGGTGGCACCATGGTGGCTACGTCAAACTTTTATGATGGTTTCTATATTAGTAGAAGTGCTAACTGCTAACTGTTGCACCTGACTGATTAAATCATCTGTGTTTTCAGGCCATGATTGCCATGATGGCCGTGGAAGCTGTGGGGATAACTTAAGAAGTTCTGCAGAGCTTCAGCTTTCAAGTGCAATATCTGAGGATAAAGAGAAAGAACACCAGGAACTTAATAATCAGGCCAAGTTAGAGAACAGAACACAGCACAGTGGGAGACCAGGGGTTGCCAAAAGTAAGATCAAACGTCCAGCTTCACCCTATCATATATCATCCATGACTGTTTATCCGAAAGATGGAGGGAAGGGATTCATAGGTCTCAAAGATGATGAACAGAAAAAGATTGAAGAGAATCCTGATGGTGATGATAATGAAAGTGATTCTAAGGCCTCTGATCTGAGAGCCAAATGGTTCCTTTCCACAAACCAGTGGAAAGGATTCATACCTCTACAGATCCCTGCCACAGAAACACTGTGTAATGAGGAGGCAGCAGACAACCAGGCAGCTTCATCTGATGACATTACTGATTCAAATGAAATGTTATCAGCAGTGAGTGAGAGCTTAGAGAAGATGAAAGAGAACCATTCACTCTTCTATAAGATTGCATGTGACATCAGTATTTCAGATTCAGACATAACAAAGAACGATGGGAATTCATGTGCTCAAACATCATCTGGGCCAGAAGAGAAAGAACCACTGTTGATCACCGAGTCTGTGCCAGCCGACGCTGCCAGTAATGTTGGCCCTTCATCTGAACAGGAGAATAAGGATGTCACTCAGCCTATGTCATCAAATGGTAATGAAAGTAGCGAGACAGCTGATTCCAAACCTCGAGATTCAACAGTGGAACTTCAGGAAAAAGCAACAAAAGATGCTTCTGTTTTTGAAAAGAGCGCTGCAAATGAATGTGAGGACAACTCAAGGTCAGAAAGCCAGCTGAAAGTTAAAGAAACTACTGGCAGAGTTTGCATTGGGGACACTGATCCCATCCAGACACTGGATGGAAGTGCAAGTCAGACAAGAGAGGAACGTAGCGGAACGAAAGAGTCAGGGGACAGGAAGGATGGGCGAGTGAGATCGGAAGAACTGAAAAAGTCTGCTAGTTTATGTGAGGAGAAAAATGAGAATGTCCCAGAACAAGGCAACAAAAGCGCTGCTGCTCTATCCAGCTCTGTGCGTGAAGCCGGACGTGTGATTCGGAGTGCTTCTTTCGGAAAGGCGAGAGTAACAGTATTAAGGACAAGTTTATAAAAGAAAGCACAGAGACGGCTTAAGGAGTTTAAGTGAACAAACTCGGGAAGGACAAGAACACAGTTTAGAGTGACTGCAGTGAAAAATGTTAGAAGAATTCGACTGAAGGAGTCTGGACCTAATTTTAAATTACAAATTGTATAATGGGAACATATAGTATCAGAAACACCTTTAATATTTGGTAAGTTTAAACATTTCCACTATCCACTGTTGAACATTTATGCAAATGCAATGGAAAGTCTTAATATTTCATCATAACAAAAACTATGTACTGTATGGAAATAAAGTATTGTTCTTGCAGTGGAAAGAAACCAAATACCTTCTCTATAGCCGCTGTCGATACACGCTCTGTGTTTGAGGCTAACATGATCATTCCTCTCAAAATATGCATTCAACATAGCGCAGGAGTCATGGCTAATGGCTGCTCGTGATTGGTAACCCTTTTATTGTCCCTGCTGCAAAATGTGTTGTTGTTTTTTGTATCTCAAATATCCTGATTAATAAAAATGCTGTGTGCCACGTCAAGACCCAGACTCGAGCTTTGTATGTGCCAGAATCACATTTATGTTTTGCTCTCATTTCAGCCCTTTTTTCCCACCCACTGAAGGTCCCTGCGGTGCTTAGGTGCTTTTCTCTGAGGAGACCTGATGCAGAATTACACGGGGCTGCTGAAAAAGCCTTTGTCACTTTAAATCCTTGCCATGTCTCAGTCGATGACATCATTGTCTGAGAACACATTACATCACCCCTTCCCAGGCTCTCTCTCTTAAAGACAGCACCACCTTATGTTTACTGAGCCACACACATATACACACACATGCAGACATACACTGAGAGAGAGACCCACTGATCTGTTTACAAATGTGATATCAATATCAGCATGCATACTAATAACAGTGAGTGCACACACTATGTATGGGCTGGTGAATTCATTTGGTGTAAATGGTAAATTAGGAACAGTAATCATAAATATAGTTAGTTTCTAACAGGGCTATTCACTTTAAATGTATTCCTGCAGTCATTAAATATCATTGGCATGCATTCCAGACACCATTACAGGCTGTTAAATGCAGTCCTGAATATATTTAAAGTAGGAACGAGTGAGTTCTGATATAGGCTACAGTATTTATTGCGTGTTTGCAGCATAAAGTGAAAAAGGTGGTGCTCACTATAGAAATAATTGTGACTTTTAGAGGCTTCTTCCATACAAATCACAGCATATGCAGACATATTTAACAGTTAGCAACACATAGTTTTGAGATATATGTTGAACACTCATGTGACTTTTTCTAATGGGCTGAAGTTGGATCATCCCACAGCTTGCTTTTGCAGAATCATATATATATATATATATATATATGATTGCCATCTATTTAACTGGTGACGCTGTGGCCAGACTGCAGCCCAGAAACACAGGCAGAATTCGCTAGTGTCAAGAAAAATGTCAGCTGGTTAGTTTGCTCTTCTCTGATATACATACACACTGTATAATTAATCAGGTGTGTGGCCGGCCCGCGAGTGCGCGTGAGTGCGTGGCGCGCGCGTAAATCAGAGAGATGCGGAGAATGCTGAGAGAATGTTTCTTTAAGACCCATTACCTTCCAATCCGACAGAAGGGGGGGTCTGTGGTAAGGTGGCGTATCGTCTCTCTCCGCGTCCCCTTCCTCGCCGCTTAGCTACATGTGGGCAGGGAGAGACGGGAGAGAGGAAATAATAATAATAATAATAATAACACATACACTAAGCTTTATTTCGGCTCTGGATGAGGGGCACGCACGCCGAGGCGGGATCCGCGGGGGATGGATCTAAGGAATATTTAACATCAAACATGGACACTACAGGCTCCCCCCTGATGACTGTGGTAAGGATGGAACTTCACACCGCCCCATCGCAACCCAATTTCAACTGAGAGGGATAACAGTGTTCGTCGAAAGACGCAGAAGAGGAGAGGGGAGAAAAAGGCATGCATGCACTAATGTATCGGTGGATGCAGTGCGCGCGTGCAAGCGGGTGATAACAAGTAGGATGCCTTGCATTGTGTTGTCACGGATGGAGAAGGGGTGCTTTACATGTGTTTGTGTGTGAGTGTGCGTTTGTTTGCGTGTGTGTGTGTGTGCTAGATGGGGGTGGGGGGCATGGTTGTATTTGCTAAAAGCACGGGCAGTTATTAGATAGACTATGCAACGCGGTATGTCGGTGTCGGGCATTGACAGGTGTGTTGGCAGCACACGCCAAGATTTATTTAGGGCGCGCTTGCTCGCTCCCGTTTGCATACAGTTAGGTGAGGCGATAGCTACTTGCGAGGGAGAGAGAGCGAGATGGGGTCCTCATAAGATCATAAGATGCCACTGTATATTGGCCTGCTATGTTTTGCTTGTAATTAATCATGGCTGCAACTAAGCTCTTTGCCGTTGGGAGCTTTGTAGTCAAACCACCCAGCTCCTCTCACTGCCTTATGGCCTTATAACTCCATAATGTTTGAGAAAAAAATTGGTCTGAAAATGCTGAAAATGTGCATTGAGTATTTATTTATTTATTTGGTAGGGGGGCATAGTCCACAGTCTTAGTCGACCAGGATCTCTGTGAAGCAGGCATGGATTTATCTTCCTTCTAATCTGCTTTGATGGCCATTTTAACAGCCGAAGTGACAGATCTGAGGTTTCTGCAATACACAACTGCCCTTTTTTACTATGAGAATGTAGATGTGCGCGTGTGCGTTCGTGCGCCCATCATCAGATGGTCTTTCCTCCATACATTCAGAAATGGAGGTGCAGGCTTGCTACAGCTTGGTCGACCTGTCAGTTTCCCCCTTTAGCCTGGTGTGCAGTGTGAATGCCACTGCAAATGAAAGCATGCTGGTTCGGATCCCGGTGTTTCCATTTCTCCACCCAAGCTGCCGACAATCATTTATCGATTCCAGTGATGCGTCTCTTGCCCAGGGGTACCGTTAAAAGGGGAAGAGGGGGGTAGGCGTCCATTATTAGTGGCTATGCTCTGTTTTTAATGGAAATGCCAAGAATTCACTGGGCATGCATGCATTCTTTGGCCGTGAATGTGATTTAACATTTAAGAGGATGTAAAACCGGCTGCAGAGCCCCTCATTCTTCAGTTTCTCATTGTTGGCGGCTGTGGGAGCCTGCAAACCCCTCTCCCCGCCCCAGTGTCTGGTGGAGGAGAGCTGTTTTTGCAGCTCTATCGCTCCCTCTCTCTCTTCCTCCCTCCCTCCCACAAACACACACTCAGAACACACAGTTTTTCTTTGCCCTTTTTTTCTTTTTGTGGAGACAGGGAATATTTCGTAACACGATACCCCGCCTAATTAGGGGCCTTGTCCTAACTGGTCATCTAGTAATCAAATACTGTAAAGCCAGTCTGTCCAAGCCAGAGAATTCAGTGTGACTGTTTATCACTTGTGATGATGATGGTGTGGGCAATCACATCCTCGCAAGTACATTCGTTTCAGTGTGGTAAGACTTCAGTGGAGACTTCAGTAGTGACACTGTGTCTGAGCTCACCCTTTACACCAATGAAGCTGATACATTTTAGGGAAATGTTACCACCAGCTCATTGTTTTCTATCTGCTTTTCATATTTCTACAACAATAAGAAGAAAAGAGAAAAGGTCTAAGTAATGCTTCTATGCTACTAAAGTTTGTGGCATGATAACTATTCTACAGCAGTCTCTCTTGTTTTCTCTCTTCTGCACATGCTCATAAAGACACAGATCCTGAAGCCCAGTGACCTCACAGTTGACGCTTCAGTCAAAACTGCAGGCTGCACAGTTATGTTATGCCTGCACTGAATCGAGACTCCAGCTTTTGTTGCCGTTTTTCCACAACAGACTCATCATATGACACTGTAGGAATTCAGAGACGTGTTAATGTGACCTGTGCATTGACTAGTATGGCTGAAGTATTTACTTTAGCCCTTTCTGAACTAATGCAAAGGTGCTTGTTAGGATGGGTTATCCCAGCCAGCGTGGATGAAAGTTTTTCTTATAATTCAGTCCTTAGCGGTGGCCTTTCTGTGCGCCTCAGTGTATGTTTTGGGTAGTTTGGAACACAGAGTAACTGCCAGAAGCTGTTGTTTATGTTACATTGCTGGTTTACAAGAACCACTCGGGAAAAAGTCTGAGCAAACATTTGAGGGTCTTGGTGCAATTTCATGAACAGCATATTTTCACTAAGGTATGTAATGGACCTGATTCATACACCCAAGCCAGAGGCAGCATCTCCAAAGGGTTTTCAGTTCATATAGTGCATTTTGACAAATATATTTGGTCCTTTTGATTGTAAAAAAGATGAATGCCTTCATGTAATGAAGAATTCTGAACAATGTAAAACCGCCAAAGAGAACGGTGCATTATTAAATTTCACAACAACAATGATATCAACGATTTTTTTAAAACACCTAATCCAAGGAAATAAGTATAAACATTAATGGCTTTATTTACAGACATACTTTATCTCTGATCCATACTGATCCTCATCATCAGCTGTCTTAGTGCTAAGGATAGGCTGTAAATAACAGCCACCGTTGTGTCATGCCCCAAATAAGCCCTTAATAATTAAGACCTAATGCATTTTTTTCTCCTCATACTGTTCAGTCAGACAACTCATGTTTGAAGTGACTGATTTTAGAACCCGACTGATTTATTGGATATATCGGCCAGTATATAACCTTTTGCTGATGTATCATTATCTGCATTTATAACGGCTGATAAATCAAAATTTAAAAAGTAAAGAGGAGAAACACTCTTCAGCCATATTATAGGTGTTGATGGCACATAGTTTTTCCAGCTCAGAGCACTCTACAACTTCCTTATTGGCAACACATGTTTGGAACCACAGAAAAACCAGCTGATCCAAGCAGGATCAAGCAGCGGGTGAACTAGTAATCCATGAGTTGTTGTAGCATTAAAACAGACTGATAAATAACTAATAATGACACATAAAAATGCTAAGTTTATGGTTTTTGCGACTGAAAGAAAAAAAAGACCGCCATACAAATTCGATTTTTAAGTAATCAGGTATTGGTCCTAATTTTAAAAATATATCGTTCAGGGTATAATTTATTTATTAAAGCAGGAGAGCCCAGTTTGGCATCTTGGCTATGAACTCATTCCTTTGCATAAATATGATGCACATAGAAATGGGAGTGATAAGTAAATCTCTCTCCCTGTAGTCTATAGGTGGATGCTGAGGTGGTGGAGGGGGTGAACCAGCAGTCACCCATGCAGGGCAGCAAAGGTACTGATGTGTCAGAGAGAGAGAGAGAGATGGCAAGTTTTGTAGCTTAAATAGATTCTGGTGTATGATGGTGAAAGTGAGCAGCATTAGTTACCACGAAAAGGGGAACTAGTTGGAAATTAAATGTATTTTTACAGCAAGGTTTAAGGATGTAAGGATTTAAGGATTATGCTGTAAAGGTTTGAATTTTAACATGTGGTTGTGAATGATTGGTGTTAGCATCATTTTATAAACCCAGAGGCTATTATTGGTGCTGTGCAGATATTCAGTGACATTTTTTATATCAGAGAATTTCACACCTAGAGAAGTTCTCCCACTATGAAGCAGTTTTTCACCTTATTATTTCCTGTGTCTGCGTTGAAAGGCCGTACCTAAAATCTCACCCTTTCTTAATATGGAACCCATACTGCGATCATAATATGGTTTATTTTCGTGTATGTGGCCATCAGACTGCAGCTATTAATCTGTCAAAGAAGTTCAAAGCTGTTCCTGAATCAGATTTTTATTTTGAACTGTATTTTAAGGATATGCAGGCTATGCCAGGTCAGTCTTGCGTCTTAATTATCCACCAGTGGAGCAGGAAAGGAAGTAAGCTGTTTTTTAGTGGGACGCACAGCAATATTGCCAAGTGCTCTAGCCAGCTCACCAGCATGAGAAGCTAATTCAGAGCTGTAACAGACCTTAAATTACCAACCAACAGCTACCCCATTTGTGGTTCCTGGATGCCCATATAACAATGATAAGCACTGATTTTACAGGAAAATCTGGACTATGCTTTACTACCTTTAAGATTGATGTATATAAGTATATTAAGTGCACAATATGGCATCTGAGCATATTTAAGATGTCCTTCTTAACATACTGTAATACGTCCACAAGGCTTTTACTGTGAACTCTGAAACGTTTTGAATACAAATAGTTCCAGTAATTTTCAGTCCCGTTGCCACAGGTGAATTAAATTAAGCATTTGACATGTAATCTGCCTTTACAAAATTGGGTTGTCAATCAAGAATGGGTTGTTTAAAGAGCTCAGTGAATTAGCAAGTCAGCCACAAAATGACAGTCAACATAAAATTAGAGAGCGGGGTCGGTGAGTTTTGAGGTGCAAAAGTCATCAGCATGCGGTTGAATCAGTAACAGCAGAGTTTAAAGCCATAAACATCAGCAAAAAAAACCTGTTTGCTTGGAGCTTCACAGTGTTGGTTTCCATGGCTAAGTAGCTCCTGTAGGTGTAAGTGGACCAGTAATTTTGTTCACATAGTGTTTAAAGCTATATGAGTACTTATCCAGTATTAGGATTATATGGAGATCCTCTGAAAACTCCAAATTTAAGTAACATTGCACAATTATTAAAATGTACAATTACATAAACTAAAAATGTTTTAGGAGCTGAATTTTTTTAACACCAGTCTTTTTTCACCAGCTGATTCACACTGTGGATGAACACCAGCTGATTCATTTATCAGCAAGTATATACTTTTATTTTTGATTTTTTAAATTCAAATTTAGGGCTGTCCTAAATACATAGTGGGGGTATTTAATGCTAAACACCAAAGGTTTTTATAGATTGATAGATTTTTATCAATCCCCCATTTTAATTTATTATGCTGTCCCCTTTATCACAGAAGAGACCACTAACTGAGAGTTATTATCACTGGTGCTGAGCCCTGTGGCCTAAATATGGTTGAATTACAAAAAAGATGATTTTTGCTTAACTCTGAAATTCTTCATTGCACTTCTTGGCTTCTTTTTCAGTTTCACTGACATAAAGAACTATGCGTAGTTCACCAAATGAGTCCAAACCACTTGAAAGTATAAAGGGTAGTGGGAGCCCTTAAGTACTCCAGATAAGACAGTGAAGAATATTTGTGGAAAGCAGACACGAGACAAAATAATAATGCTGATTGCTTGGATCTGTACCATTTTGGCCCACTGTTTGCAGGATCAGACACAGGCCTCATTTGGTAATTTAAAAAAAGGGTAATTTAAGATATGCAGCGGATTAAAAGAAAACCAGTGCAGTGAGTTCACTTCTTTATACTTAATTGCCTTGTTTCAGAAAAGCCTTACATTCTTGGTCCATCCAGGTCATGAAAACAAAAGGCAGCTGAACCAAAAGAAATGCAGTTGCTTTGCTCTCAAAAAAAGCTTTTAAATGAAAAAAAATTAAAATTAAACTAACCCCCATATGACCCCCTAACCCTAACCCAAAATCTCAAGATTAGCTTAATGCTTTAACTTCACTA
The DNA here is from genome assembly GCF_001858045.2 of Oreochromis niloticus. Lineage (NCBI taxonomy): Eukaryota > Metazoa > Chordata > Actinopteri > Cichliformes > Cichlidae > Oreochromis > Oreochromis niloticus. The sequence goes on along the minus strand of NC_031973.2, from coordinate 18,215,334 downwards.
ACACTGTATTGTCACACATATTTAAGTGTTTTGCCCATTTCTTTTGTTGTGGCCAAGATCAGATTCCAGTATGAACTGGCCCAAAGGTCAAAGGTTAGGGTTAGACTGAGATCACACTGCGAAAGAATCACGTGAATGAAAGTGGCCCAAATCAAAAAAGAAATATTAGATACAGTTATGAGTTGTGCTCATATCACAAAAAGCAAACACCCTTGTTTACTTTTGTAGCTAAAGTTAGAAAAGTAGGCTGATGCCACTCTCTTATCTGTCCATAAAAATATAACGCTAGTGCGTCATAATGCAGCATTTTAGCATAAAAGCTAACACTGTTCCATCTGAAGGTAGAAACCCACCTATCCACACCTCAACTTGATTCACTGTGGTAGATTTTGGAAACGTTGAATCAAGCCAGAGGCAACTATTTCAGTCTTTGGGGCAGATTTACTAAATGGGACAAAACAGTGTGCTAGCACATTCCCCAAATAGGGCTCATAGGTGTGTCGAGTTTTTCAGTTGATGTGAAAAAAGGTGTGCAGTTTTCTAAACACAGACACAGTCAGTTAATTTCAATGTCAAGCACAAAAAATAAGATGCTTTTGTTGGGGGGGGGGAGTATTAGCACAATTAACAGTAAATTGAGTTTTGCAGATGTTAGCAAATCAGTTATGAGCTTGATTTAAATATTTTCCTCCCTATATTTTTGAGTCTTCAGAAAGGAACTCAGAGAAATACATATCCAACTCTCTGAGTTTCCACCCTGCTATCTTTGCAAATACTGCAGGGTGTTTTTGTTCCCAAAGTATTGAATTATTGTTTTAATTACCTTTTAAAGTCAGATTCTATGTTTTGTGGACTATAACTGAGTTGAACAGCATTAGTTTAAATTCTCGCTCATCAAGACATTTCTCATGGTCCATGAATCAGTGTGAGTTGTATACAGATTCTGTTCATTTCATTGGAGTTGCCATTGCATTATTACATATTAGGTCAACCTGTTTGTCATTTTGTCAGAAATGCTAATTGCAAATCAGCAGTTGGCATCATTGTCACAGTTCCTCAGATTTTCATTAGTCTTGTCGTTGCAAACTACCAGCTCATGCTTGCACAGTACTTTCACAGTTGTTGTATTCACAGTGGAATTTATTGTGGGAGATCTAATACAATGTGTGCTTTGTTTTTCAGCTCTTACCAACGGCGCTTTGAGGAGCCCTGCCTTGTGGACACAATTTAGGTGCATTGGCCCTCCTTTGTCCCTTCCTTTCCCAGTACCCCTTCCCTTCTTCACCCTCAGCCAATCCTACAGCCACCCACAGAACGGCTTTCCTGCAGTCCCTCTTATATAACAGGGGAACACATAAGCCTTCTAATCATTTGCCATGCAGGTTGGGACTGAGTAATGCAAGTCTAGTGAGCAAAGACATACAGAAGTAAGTGCAGGAGAAAACAATTTAAAAAGGCAATAAACACAGGAAGATGTAGGAGTAGACATAAACCAAAAGAATAATATTTTTGGAAAACAAAAAAAATGTAAAGATTTATATTTTGTACATCAAACTTTTGGCTGAAGCTTAACAAAACCCAAGGCACGACAACAGGCATTTTGCACGTACAATCCCCCATTTAGTTCTCTTTTATTACTTGACACACACGCCACGGTCTCATGATGATGTGCGAGGTGATGCCCACCATATCCGAAGATGGGCGAAGTGGCACAGGTGGAGGCCCCACCTCACCCGCCAGCGCGGGAATCGGAGGCCCGGGAGGAGCCATGGGTGGAGGAGGATTCAGTGGCAGGGAGCCCAGAGGTGGAGGAGATGAAGGAGGCAGCACAGGGAACCTGGAGTCTCTAATGGTCAACATGCTGACAGAAAGGGAAAGGCTGCTGGAGAACCTGAGGGAGACGCAGGAGAGCCTGGGTACAGCTCAGCTCCGCCTCCGTGAGCTTGGCCATGAAAAGGAATCCCTTCAGAGGCAGCTATCAATTGCTCTGCCACAGGTAAATCTGTACACGTTTATATTTACACTGTGCTTGTGTATATGGGTGTGTTTTCCTGATGCAAGTGTTTTATGGAACATTTCTGCCTGTAAGGTAACTTTGCTTATTCTCTGCGTTATCAGAGCTGAGTTACATATGAGTCTGCGTTTATGAGTGTGTCATCACGAGGCGAGCTCATGAGACAGTAAGCCTTTGCAGTGATGGCTCGTGGAGAGAGAGACTCAGCTCCAGCTAGAACAGGACATTAGACACTTCCCCCACTGCATGCTTAGAGTCTTCTTCACTAATTCTGTTTCTAGTAAATGCTGTGGGTTGACGCTCGTCTGGCTGTCAAGTCCAAGTTGCATCTGCAAATTTCCCCTCGTTGTGTAATCAGGTTTTATTATGTTTGTTAATCATATCGTTAGTGGGTAATTAATGAGAATGGAAGATAATATGTGCTAGGGCCTTATCTGAACTTCAATAAAAATGTAATTTTATTGGAATTCTCTGAGCTTGCCTGATAAAATTGCTTATTGATATTAACTGGAATTTAAAAGTTTTATCCTACCATTATTTAAAAAAAAAAATCTCTCATTTCTCCTCATCTAAAGCTAGATAGATAATATATTGTTTACATGTTTGAAATAAATTACCAATACCAATTAATAATAATATTTTTTTTTAATTCAGTCAGATTCCTTTTTAGGTTTTTTTTTGATAAAGTCCATTTCTGACTTGACTGTTGTAATGGCTTTCTTCCAAACATTTAGGGTTACTGATGTTAAGTTAATCCACTGAGTTACTCACGGTTCAGTTTGGTGTCCAAAAGTAGTCCAGAGTGAGTAGGAAGTCAAAGAGTGTGTGTGGATAACAAAAAGATGCCGCAGCAACCCAAACTGAAGAACGAGATTAATGTATGTATACCAACAGCATATACTCACCACGCAGTTTAACACAATACTTATTTATAGCAGGCAGTTTTACGTGTCTCTTTAGTATTAGGCTCTAACACTCGTCTAGAACATCATACAATCTACATATCTCTCCAACTATTTTGATAGCTTATTATAGATTGCTTATTTTGAACAACAATACCGCATATTTTCCCCTTAAATTTCCATAATAAACCTAGTTTAATATCATATACATCTTCCTACATGTAAACTATATGGATGTTGGAATGTGTGTCTTTGTTTTCTCTGCATTTCAGTTTTTCCATAAATTAATTTACTGATTATAATAATAAGCAGTTATGGCCTTGAACACCTCGGTTAAGTATTAATGTAGGAGCCACATTGTTGGATCGAATTCGAATGTGCATGTGTTTATGTGAGTGCAGCATGAATTACAAGACGATGTGTAATTTCTCTGCGACATAGGGCCACGTGCACTGTAGACCAGGAATTCAAATTTATTCAAACAAATGGAGGCCGTAGTCTGTAAAGATAGAGTGAGATGAAATAGAAACGACAAGGGGACAAGGAGAGCCGACTGCGAAGCTGACCCCTATCCAAACAAGAAACAATCCCATAAGGCCAAGAGCCAATAAACACGCTGTGTCACCATCTGTATAGATTTCTCTTTGGCTCTTTCTCTTTCCCCCCTTGAAAACACAAACCAGTTTCATATGCCTACCTTTAAGTTTTTTTGAATTCTAAAGCAGGTAATCCTAACCCTAAACATCTGCACACTGTCACTCTTAACAGCAGCTTCTAAGGCCTTAGATGCGTTTTATGGAAATAAAAAAATCTTTTACTGTGGATTCTTTGAGTTTTCCTCACTGTGCAGAAATCGTGTAGTACTAGCTCTCCTTTTCGGGCTCACTTTCAGCACCATGAAGGAGTTGCGAGCGCATTCCCAGTGGTGCTGTAAATGACATATCGATGCTGTGTTTTGGGGGGTCTCTCCTGTGCATTCCAGAGCCGAGCCATTGTGTAACAGCGTGATGTAATCCATGCATGAATGCGAGTTCACAGAGGAGGATGAGCACGATGAGAGCGGTGGTGGAAAGTGTGTCATTGATTTACATGATTATTATGTAGGTTTACATCATGTTTGTCCTCCTACATTGCTGGTCTCAGGTGTTTCACAGAGTGTGTAACTGTCAGCCTTTGGTTCTGTATATTTTTAGCACTATGTGTGCATTTGCTGCGTGTGTGCATGCTCGTGTCTCGCCTAGATCAAAACTCGCTGCAGCTGAACTGGCTGTGCCGAGACCACTTAATCTATTAAAGCCATACGTTTGTGTAGTTTGTTTTCTTGCCTCTGAACGCAGCTTGTGTGTTCCACAGGAGTTTGCTGTGTTGACTAAAGAGCTGAACGTTTGCCGGGAGCAGCTTCTAGAGAGGGAGGAGGAGATCGCTGAGCTGAAGGCAGAAAGAAACAACACACGTGTAAGATGTTTAGCAGCCATTTTGCTTATTAGCACTGTAACAGGCTCTGTGTTATCTTCCTCACCCATTGTGGTTGTGTGGGTGTCACACTGTTTCATTTGCTTCTGTTTGTTTTTCCTTCTCTTGATCTTCTTTTTATTCCTAATCCACGCTGTCTTTTCTTTCATGGCCCCTTTTCATTGTCCATATCTGCTTTCCTTATGTCTTTTTTTGCTGTGCTGAACGTTTCTCGTCACTCTTAAAATCCTCACTGCTCTGTGTCGCCTCTGAGCCTACTCTCTTTTTTCATGATCCCGGCCTGTAATCTCCGCTCCTGTCTCTAATTCCTGCTCATTTTGTATGAGCTTTTTCCTTCAAACTGCCTTTCTTACCTCTCTCTCTCTCCATCCTTCTCCCAATTAACCCACTCAATTGTTCAGTTGTTGCTGGAACACCTGGAGTGTCTTGTGTCTCGCCATGAGCGCAGTTTGAGGATGACGGTGGTGAAGAGACAAGCCCAGTCCCCTGCAGGGGTCTCCAGTGAGGTGGAAGTCCTCAAGGCCCTCAAATCCCTGTTTGAGCACCACAAGGCCCTGGATGAAAAGGTGTGTTTGAAAGGCTGAGAGCAAGAGATTTCACTCGCTCAGACCGAAAATTGAGCCAAAAGAATATTAAACTCAAAGTCATAAGTCATCAGAAACATGCTTGAGGTAAAAAGGGAGGTGAAGGGACAGAATCGGCAGGTGGCAATACAGGGCACTAACAGCACTGAGATGTCAGAGGGAGAGATGGGAGACTTTCCAGATTAAATAGACCACCAAAATGTGAGTGTGTGTTTGGTATATAATATGAGGACAGAGAGGCAGGATATACATATATATACAACTTGGCTGCTCGAAGTAGCATTCAGACTGCAGGTTTAGCTCACATGTTTCCGTATAAACTCAAATATTATTGCTTTATGACAACGAAAATTTACTTTGACATTGTTTGCTATGATGATCATATAAAGGTCCCACTTATAATGAACTGCTTTTCTCCCAAGTTAGCACTACAGCATCGTTCAGTGTGATAGACGTGAATAAATCAAGTCCTGTCAGCCTTAGCGATTGTCTCATGAGGATTGCTCACACCCAGTGCTGAGTTGGGTTCAATTAAAATGCAGTGTGATGTGCAGAAATTCCCAGTGTAGCTTCCGTGGTGAGCTTCATCTCTGATGCGTGTGTTTTGACCTCTCACAAACTCTTATTTACTTATTCGGTAGTGATAAAAATGTAATCACAATCTTGATATTAATTCATGCCATTTCGTATTGCTTCACCCCGCAGGTTCGAGAAAGGCTCCGTGTGGCCCTTGAGAGGGTGTCCATGCTAGAAGATCAACTCGCAGCGTCTTCTCAAGAGGTAAAGTCTAACGTGAGGGGATTGTGATTTGACTTTAACGACCGGCTCAGTGTGAAAGGAACATTAATTTGGATCGTCTGTTTATCTCTCTCTTTTCAGGTAATCTCTTTAAGAGACCAAATTAAAAGACGTCAGCAAGGGGTGGACGGCGGGAAAGATGTAAGGGAGGGTTTTATGCATGTTGGTTCCAGTTGTTTTTGTGTATGTGTTAGCGTCCAGACAGTCAGTAGAAAGTAGATATTGGGTAACATGGTGTGTCAGTGTGATTTTTAACTCACCTACAGTTTCATTTGCGTTCTTCTGCAAAAACAACGCATTCTAACTTTTTTTTCTTCATCACTCTCATTTCCTGCTTTATTCCCACCATTCCAGCGACTGCCCAATGGTCCTTCCTCTGGACTGGAGGATGGGGAGCTTGACAGACAGAGAGAAGGGGAGATAGAGCGGCAGAGAGCTGAACTCTCCCAGCTGAGGGAGAGGCTGGCCCTCATGTGCCGGCAGGTGAGTGTTTGTGATCCTCTGTGTCGAACTTTGTGAGGATGGCTTTTAGAGTTTGCGTTGGGTTTCATGTCAGAACTGAAATACGCCCACAAATTCTCTGTCAAAATCCATTATAAAATATAAAAGCTTTTAGCAAAGGCCTAATTAAAACATCTACTATTGTCCACACGTTCACAACATGCCTGACCCATCCCAACGGCCTCAAGGAAAGCAGGTGAAACTGTTTGAATTCCCAGCTACATTTCTGTCTCCCCTTTGTTTGTAAGTTTGGTTTATTATATAACCAACCGTGGCTATCGTAATAAATCAGTGCCAGCTCCTCACTAGCAATTCCAACAACGCAGCATATCCCAAGAAGGAGGATAACTAATCACAGTACTTCTCCTGGTCCCCCTCTTCCCTCTTGTGGCCGGTTACACTACTGCAGCTGCTGTAAGACACCATATTCATCCTGTATAGTAGGCTATATGACGACATTTGATTTTAATAGCTGTACGTAGCACAAAATCTTACATAAGAGATGAGAAATGTTTAGAGTAAAATGAGTAATGCTTTGCTCTAACCTTCAAAACATCTTAAAACCTTTTGCGTGTTCCATGCGTCACTCTCTTAAGTCACCGCGTTACACCTCCAGAGTCCCGTGTGGACCCAACTGGCATTTGTAATCAGTCACTGTCTTGTCTGTTTACACTTAGTGCCGTGGCGGTTAATATTGGCTCACGTAGGTTCAATCTGTGTCATCTCTGGTCCCTTTGTGTTGTCACGTTAGGTTGGGGAAATAGAGGAACAGCTTGCCGCCGCCAGGAGGGAGGTGACGAAGTCAGAGGAGGCCAATCAGAAGCTCCAAAGGGAAGTGAAAGAGGTTTGTTGGGCCAGTCTGTCCCTTCATGGCCAAGACCCTGAGATCTCACAGCACCCAGGGTTCCAAAGTACAACACAATGGGCATATGCATGAATATTTATTATTCCAAAGGGGGATGAGAGTAAAATTAACCAATATCAAAGAAATGCTGGGCTGAAATGAATGCCATAATAAATATTAATACACTCCTGCAGTCTAAAAATAGAATGCTCTGTGCACGTATTCAAAGAAGCGTAGTAGAAATCTCTTACCTGGCCAGTAGTTTTCAACGTGATAAGCACTCATGTGTTTTGTTTATTGCAAGTTTTATATTTATATCATTTTGTTTCACGAAATATTACCAGGCCCTTTGCCAAAGAGAGGACATGGAGGAGAGGATTACAACGCTAGAACGAAGGTATTCTTTTTTTCTTTTCTTTTTTTTGTTCGCTCCATCTATTTGTAGCTTGAATGAAGCTCAAGACCAGAAGACCAGAATTTCATGCATAAACTATAATGCACATAGCAGAAGGACCATATGTTTCACCTGTTGGCAGGCAATGTGTTGCAAATGCATCGTGACGCCTCTTTATAGCATCTAAGATAGTTTTACATAATGATATTTGCATTATAGTCTCACTAATGATTCAGTGGACATTTGGAGAGAAACAGTAATTAGTTTGGATGTATTAACCCCTAGATTTGATGTACAGGTATCCTCTTCAGTATTTTGGCTTATATTAAAAGGTTTTTTTTTAAGTGGTATGTTTACTTTTATTAAATTGTGTGAAAATGCCCATTTGTTTAGAATTAATACTCCATTAAACTAAGGTTTCTGTTTCAGATTAGTGCTGTTTCGGCACCAGCTCATTTGAAACAGTCACAAACATTGATATATGTCACGTTATTGTATTTAGGACTCCTGCAGCATTCCTCTTTGATGGCGGCTTTGTGTTGCAGGTACCTCAGCGCCCAGAGGGAGGCGACTTCTCTCCATGATATCAAAGACAAGCTGGAAAATGAGCTGGCGAGCAAGGAGTCCCTGCACAGACAGGTAAAGTTTGGCTCAAACAAGCCAGTACCCAGTTGTGTTGGCAACAAAAGTCACGAACGTTTCTGTGTCTGATCAATGCTTTCTTGACTGTCCAGAGCGAAGAAAAGAACAGGCAGCTACAGGAGCGTCTGGATGAGGCGAAACAGAAGCTCCAGCAGACCCTGCAGAGGGCAGAGACATTACCTGAGATCGAGGCCCAGCTTGCACAAAGAGTGGCTGCTCTCAACAAGGTCGGTAATCAATGTCAACCACTAACTCTTTTGAATAGAATATGCCAGCTTTTATTCGAATCTCATTTCAAATATTTTAATCAGCATCTGCAAATATCTTTCTGTTCTCACTCAAAAGGCTGAAGAACGTCACGGAAACTTTGAGGAGCGACTACGACAAATGGAAGCTCAACTTGAGGAGAAGAACCAAGAGCTGCAGAGGGTGACATTAATCACATTTTCCTGCTGAGACACAGTCTGACGTGAATTCTCAATTCTGAATAAAGTTTAAATTTTATCTCTGCTTTTATTCCTCCTCTCCTTCGTGTCTTCATTCCAGGCCAGGCAGAGGGAGAAGATGAATGACGAACACAACAAACGCCTCTCAGACACGGTGGACAAGCTTCTGTCAGAGTCCAATGAGAGACTTCAGCTGCATCTCAAAGAAAGAATGGCAGCACTAGAAGAGAAGGTAGAGAAAGAAGTGTATTGTGTTACCGTATAAGCTACTGTACCACGTAAAAAATGCAGAAGTATATGTATATTTTTTTGTTTTCTTTGCTTCTAGAATGCTCTTTCTGAGGAACTGGCCAATATGAAGAAAATCCAAGATGATCTTCTTGCTAATAAGGTATTCACTTGTAATCTTTGTATTTAAACAGTTACAGATTAGAGGTGAGACACCCCATGATACGATGTTATCACAATACTTCACTCACGATATGATATTATTGCGCTTTTTTACAGTTTGCAGTAACTAATGCTGCGATGTGTAACCTTTGTTCCTTAAAGTTAAATAAGTTATCTCACTTAAGTTATTATTATGCCAAAAGAGACTGTGAGCCATAACCAACACTATCACTAAAATCTGCCATAGAAGAATAATTGAGGTCAAGTTGGCGATTACATGTAGTCTGTTTCTGATAATGCAGATAAATCATCAAAGTTAAGTGTTGGGTGTTTTTTCATTTGAGACTATTTAATTGAAGCTCTTTTTAATTGTTTCCAGAGTATTCTGATTTATTTAATTTCTTTAATAAAATATTAATATTTGGTGTACTGATACAATATTGCCATGCAAAATTTCACGATACAATGCTGTATCAATTTTTTTCCCCTACAGCTATTACAGATGTTTAAACCTTTGGTGTAATGTTAACAGTGTTTTCTCCTCTTTATTTTAGGAGCAGCTGATTGCTGAGCTGGAGCGAGTCCAACTGGAGCTGGATCAGCTGAGAGGAAGGCCAGGCTCTTCCTATTCCAGGTTAGCCGACATGAACCCTCACGGCAAAGTATTTATGCACTGTGCCCTACATTTATGAATACCCAAAGTCTCCCAAAGAACACAGCGCGTATGCTGAGTACACCATTTGTTTACACTCCTCTGCTTTGTAAAGTTGTTCACATTGTACCTGGAGGCTGTTGGGCTGTCTGATAAATACACAAACAAATGCTTTATTCATAATTTTATAGCTTTTAGTTTTAAATTCCTTGTTTATTTATGGGGGAATCTTTGTGTGTGACAGTGCTGTGCGTTTGCACACTCACCCATGAAATGTTTTCAAGTGCTGCTGCGTAACATTTGAATTCTGGATCTCATCCTAGGGCGGGCAGCGTGAGCTCACTTCCCTCCACCCTTTTTCGAAGATCTCTTCCAGGGAGTGCCTCGGAGCTGCGGTACCCTCAGGGTGGAGGCTCACTCCCAGCCGGCTATGGCAGCTCATCTAGTGGGGTCGTGGTCAGGCGTCACCGTGGCCGTTGGGGTCCTCCTAGAGATGATAGTAACAAGGTGTCGATCTCAGGCTGAGATAATGATGATGTGCATATATGCACAGTTATATACAGCCATCACAGGCATAATTGTCATGGTAACTTTGTGGTCTGAACAATTTCTTTAAAATGTTCTTTTTCCAGGTTGGAATGATTTTACAAAGAAACAAAAACTGGGTGCAAAAGTTTGAATTTTGGGGGGATTTTCTCTAATCCATGCAGGGTTAAAAGTGTATATATACCATCACTAATATTTCATATCCCAGAAGCCTAGTGGGTCATTTCTAAACATTTTCAAAGTTGCAAGATCATCAGTTAAAACAATTTTATGTAAGATTAAGTTATTTGGATTTGTCACCACTTTGTCAAGATCTGGAAGAAGACCCAAACTGTTACCTTCAGTTGAAAGGAAATTGGTTAAGATGCTCAGGAACGATGCAGGAGTCACCAAGTCCTGCTATGAACTACCTCAAAACCAACATCACTTCCATAGTAAAGTGTGTTTTTCATCATTATGGACAAGATACAGACTTAAAAAGAGACCCCTGCTCTAAAATCAGCACATTCAATTTCAATTGAAATTTGCAGCTGCCCACATGGACAAGCCAAATGTCTTCTGGAGAAAGATTTTGTGGCCAGACAGGATAAAGATTGAGCTATTCGGCAGTGACAAGAGCTATGGTTGGAGGCTTTTGAACATCACAACACTATACCATCCATCAAGCATGGTAGTGGTAGCGTGGTGTGGCTGCTTTGCTGCCGGTTGTGTTGCTTCTTTGCATAAATTGAATGGAATAATGAAAAAGGGGAAATCTAAATTAATTTGACCAATTCTGCCAAGAAGAGCAGTCACATATTCAGTCAGAAATATGCCAAAGGAACTAAAAGTGTCTGATCAAGGTGCAATTTGCTAAGAGACATTTAAGCAAATATCAGCAGGGAATGTGTATAGTTTTCATCCCATGTGGATTAGAAAAAAATCCTAAATCAGTTCAAAGTTGTGCACCCAATTCTTGGTTCTTAAATACGTATGCCGCACGATCATTCCACACTGGGACATGAACGATTCAAACAAATCATTCAAAGCACCAAATTACCAAGATCTAAATGCTTATGATAAGCCTTTGTAGACATTTGACCACCACTGCATATACTGTGATATGGTGGTATTTTCTGAATGACACCATTATCTCTATCCGTTCTATCATTTTTCTCATTTTCCAGTATGGAGAGTGGGACAGCAGCACTATGCTGGGTCCTGGGTTTGAGGGCGGCATGGAGGGAGGCTGCTCTGATGATGAAGACGATCGGGAGACTATGTTCGGGTCAGAGCTGCTCTCTCCCAGCGGGCAGACAGATGTACAGACTTTGGCCATCATGCTACAGGAGCAACTGGAGGCCATTAACAAAGAGATTAAGTAGGTTTTATGTGCAACAGTGTGTAGATCAGAGTGTTGTGAGATCCTAGGATTGTTTAGCCTACCTTCAAAATTCTTCACTCTTCTCCTTTAAGGCTGATTCAGGAAGAAAAAGAGAGCACAGAGCTGAGGGCAGAAGAGATTGAGAGTCGGGTCAGCAGCGTAGCCCTCGATGCCTCACCTCTTCCACCTTCTTCACTGGGTGGACGTGACAGTGTCGGGAGGGGCTACATGACTCCCTCCATCACCTCGTCCACGTTGGCGTCACCCTCGCCACCCAGTTCTGGACATTCCACCCCCCGCCTGCCCCATTCACCTGCTAGGGAGAGCGATAAGCAGGTGCTGTCTCACTGCTGTTTTACACCAACAAATTAGTAAAGTTACACTGAATTTCACCATGTAAACCTTTTAAACTTTTTCCACCTTGCAGAACAACAAAGACGGTGAAGAATGCAGAGCACTCGCCCTGATTGACTCCACCCCTCCGCCTGTTCCTCGAGCCCTACGGTTGGACCGAATGACACACACTCACCCGGGGGCAGGCCTTGATGATCACCGAGAATTTCGCAGGTACTCAGAATAATATTAACATGCAGTATATTTGGCTCTGAATTTAGCCCCCACTCAGTTTTCCGTCCCTCTGTTCCTCCAGTCTCTCTGCTGACGGTGCCACCACAGCTAGCCAGGATTCCCTTCACAAAGCCAGCAAAAAGAAAAGCATCAAATCCTCTATTGGTCGTCTCTTTGGCAAAAAGGAAAAAGGACGGATTGGTGCACCTGGACGTGAATCTGCCTCACTGGGTGTGTGAACAGCCTGGACGCTAGTCATTCAAAATGCCGTCTCTCATGTCCAAGTCATACATTTATCTGTTTGCAGTGAGAGAATCATCAACAGCGAAGGCGATACAGGAAGTAATTATTATTTTTAACCTATGATCTTTACAGCCTCCACACCCTCTGATGACCTGGGTTCAGCTGATCCATTAGGTCTGGCTAAACTTGGAACTGGAACAGTGGAAAAAGATCGCCGCAGCAAAAAGAAGTGAGATCAGTCATCTTTCCACACGCTTCTCATGTTGTAGCGACATCTTTGATCCTCCTGCGATATAGTAGTACATTTCGTAGTTTAGTATTAATTTAAACAGAAAAATGTACGCCTATGCGGTGCCGCAAGGCTGAAAAGTTTTTAACTTCTCATGTTGATTTTCTATTTATAAAAGAAGACAGTGGTAAGGTGAGATATGAAGAAATTAATCTTCTATTTTCCACTCTCCTTGCCAGGCATGACTTATTAGAGGAGGCATGTCGTCAGGGTCTGCCTTTCGCCTCATGGGATGGCCCGACTGTTGTTACGTGGCTTGAGGTACGCTTCTGAGCCTCCGGACATAAAACCATCAGACTGATTCGGACCAGTTTATGATGTCAGGCCTGCAATGGTTTTTTTTTTCTCATTTTCGGAATATATATTGTATGAATGATGGTAGACGATAATATTACTTAAAGCCAAAGCTTTAAATAATGATGTCAGTCAATGCACAGGCAATGCTTAGAAAACAAACCTTCTGTTTGTGAAGGGCAACCAATCAGAAAGAAGGCAGCTTAAAAGGAAGGTAGCTGGGGAGAGAAGCTAAAACTGCTTGTTTCAGAAAGAGGATCTCTTGTCAGGTTGCATCTAAGCCTTGGATCAGATAGAAAAACACTACTGAACTGTGAATCATGCAAACCTGCAAAGTATGAGAATAAAAATATGCAGCTACAAATGAACATAGAAGGTCCCTTTGCAGTTCCAAGCACTTACAATTATCTGTAGAGTGTAACTGATCAGCATCTCAGCAAAGATAAAGCTGAGGGGTTTGGGTATTTTTGTATTTTTGGTATTTCAAGTTAGGATTAGGCGCAAGGTTTTTGTCACCAAGTCATACTTTATTTGAAGAATGGTTACTGCTCGTTGTGCACTACTTCTGCTTTCTGTTGTCCCAGCTGTGGGTCGGGATGCCAGCATGGTATGTGGCAGCATGTCGCGCCAACGTGAAGAGCGGCGCCATCATGGCCAACCTGTCGGACACAGAGATCCAGAGGGAGATCGGCATCAGCAACCCTCTACACAGACTCAAACTTCGCCTGGCCATTCAGGAAATGGTCTCCCTCACCAGTCCGTCTGCACCCGCAAGCACTCGCTCTGTAAGCCTGCGTACAAATCCCAGTTAAAAAACACAGCACGGGGGGTAGACACAAACTAATAATTTGTGTGTTGCCATTACAGTCAACAAGTAACATTTGGATGACGCACGCTGAGATGGAGTCTCTCACTGCTGCCACCAAACCAGTAAGATTATATTTCATGTGAAATAAAGAGAAGCCGTTCTTATATTGCACTGATTTATTTTACACATTTTGTTATGTCGTGAGCCAAATGAGCAAAACTGTCCCGTTAATAAGGTTTCTTCTTTTTTTTTTTTGTCTCTTAATTAGGCATGTTTGGCTACACCTTTCCCTTGCTGTTCCCTAAAAATCAGTTTTGATGTAGTGTTTTCCATCTAATTCTCACTCACTAACAAAGCTTTTCCTCCTTTTGCCTTCCCTCTCCTCCTCTGTTCCGACACTGATTCATTACAAACACAAACACTCTCGCTGGTGACCTTTCCCTCTCTTTGCAAATATCTGCTCCTTTCCTCTGTACGCTCGGCCTGAACCGTAAGGAGCAGAAGGAGTTCAGCTGGGATCAGGTGAGCTGCTGAGAATCCACAGGCCATCACATGATTTGCAATTTATTTTTAAATAAAGGCTTACCAGAAAACCAGGAGACGCATCCTTAAAGGGAAGAAGAGCTAAAACAAAGTCTTTAAATATGCATCTGTGTGTCTAACAAGACATGCTTACATAAATCCAGGTTTGAAGGTTGTAGACTGGCAGTTATTTTGCCTTTTTTTCAACTCTCTCTTTAAATAATCAGAAAGTGAAGGAAAACAAAAAGCAGCAGAAATACTTTCATAGGTCTAGAGTTAACACATAACTAATTATTTGAGACATTAGTTACACTTTAGCGGCGCATTTTTAGAAAGTGAGACCAAATTGTTTTTGCCATTTTAGGCTGCAAGTCTAATGTTTCCTGTTCCCAGTAATACCGAATGTGTGTCAGAGAGATGTTTAGCATGACTGCTGAGTGGCCAGCAGTGTATATACACGAGTGTGGTGTATATAGAGCCCACGGGAAGGAGAAACAGATGGAGAAAGCCCTGCATGGCGGGGGATTTTGTTTTTATTACACTTTCAGGTTTCCCTTTTTACTACTATTTTCTCGGCACTTTATCTGCCCTGTTCCAAAGAATTAAGAAGTCACTAGATATTTTTAATGCAAACACATTATAATTTTTCCTGTTTCATTATTTAGCTCAAGTGAAACACACAAATTTGCTTTATATTCAGAATATAGCCACTGATGTTACCTTTAGGATTTTTTTTTTTTTTCATGTTTATTATGCATCTTGTTTACTCTCATGTCTATAAACCTTGTTCTCCAGATCCTGGCCTATGGAGACATGAACCATGAGTGGGTGGGAAATGAATGGCTGCCCAGCCTGGGTCTACCCCAGTACCGCTCTTACTTCATGGAATCGCTGGTTGATGCTCGCATGCTCGATCACCTCACCAAGAAAGAATTGAGGGGCCAGCTGAAGATGGTGGACAGTTTCCACAGGTGAAAGAATATACACCCATGTTATTGGATTAATTTTATTCCACATGTTTTGCATATTTCCACCCACTGCATGTCTTAGGTCTCTGTCCTTACCACTTATAGGGTGAGCCTTCACTATGGCATCATGTGCTTGAAGCGCTTGAACTATGATAGAAAGGAGCTGGAGAGGAGGAGGGATGAGAGCCAACATCAGAACCAAGGTGAGGCCTGTGGATAATGCCCCAAACTTGATTTCACAGCATTAGTTTACTCACGCTGGTGTATCCACTGACATCTTTGAATTTGTGTTTCCCCAGATGTGATGGTGTGGTCCAATGAGCGAGTGATGTGCTGGGTGCAGTCTATCGGTCTAAAAGAATTTGCTGACAACCTGTTAGAAAGTGGGGTCCATGGGGCTCTGCTGGCACTGGATGACACCTTTGACTATACTGACCTGGCCCTCCTTCTTCAGATACCAAATCAGAACACACAGGTAGACTGTCTCACGTGCTCCACAACAGCCGGCGATGTCAGATGCTCTTCTGTTATCCTAATCTGCAGGTGTAAAATTACCCAAAACATCTTTTCGTCTGTCTCTTGCAGGCAAGGCAGCTCCTAGAGAAAGAGTACAATAATCTCATCTCCATGGGAACAGAGAGGAGGCCCGATGAGGTACAACAACATAGACTTCAGAAATTTATTTATTTTTTGCCCTTTGTTTAAAGCGCTATGAAAGATACATTTCTTTCAGGGTTAAAAATAAAGACCAAAAACATGGCTTTTCCTTGTAAAGAAAGGCTTTACTGCTAGTGAACTGCTGGCAAGCCACGGTGGTTCAGCTGTGTTTACACGGGTGCTAATTGCTTAGTTACAGCTTTTAGGGCTAAAAACTGTGCAACTGTGGAATATTGTCACAACAAATACTGCTTTGTCAAATACTGCTTTGTTAAACCCCACTAATGCATAATGAATAAGGCCCAGTGAATGCTGTTGTTTTGAATCACTAGCATTATTTCCTTGTCTCCACAGGACGGCACAAAAACATTCACACGGTCACCGTCATGGAGGAAGATGTTTAGGGAGAAAGACCTCCGTGGCGTGACCTCCGATTCCTCAGAAACATTACCTGCCAACTTCCGTGCCTCTGCCATCTCGACCCCATCTGTCACCCTGAGAAAAGTCCAGAGTGAAGGTGAGGACTTGAGCATGATAACAACAATCCTGTCAGGATCAGGGATTACACAGCAGTCTTTTCCTGTTTAAAAAAAAAAAAAAGGAACAGCTCACCCCAAAATCAAGTTTCTATATTTTATTTCTCTGGCCTTTGCTGCTATTTATCATTCTGAAGTATTTGGGTGTGAGTTGCTGGGATGTGGAGATATTAAGTGCAGAACTATGATGGAACTGGGTGCTCAAAGCACCAAAAAAAACATGCACCAGTGTCTCTGTCCAGAAATCATGACCTGATTACTCAGAGGAATCTACAAACCTTGCTGTGAGCAGATTCCTGTAGGAACTATTTTCTCTTTCACCGAACCACACCTGCCAGCTACATCACTCAGCAGAACCAAGCCTCTGTCTACCCATGATGAAAGGCTCATGCTTGTGACAGGACTTAAACATTAATGGCATCTGCCTTTAGATGACCTGTAATGTTATCTATCTGCATGCTTCCTTTGTTTGGCAAATAGAGACAGTAGAAAGAAAATAGTTCCTGCATAAATTTGCTAACAACAAGGTTTTGTTTGTGATTTAAACAAAGAGATATTTTGCTCCACATGCACCATCTGGATAGATTATATTTATATTTAAATACAGTGCTGTGCAAAAGCCTTGAGTCACCTCTATTTCTTTATATTTTCCTTCAAAGAGCCAGACTTTTATTTTTTTTTCTAAAGTGAACTTTTGAAGCTTTTCTTTGGACGTTGGCTGCTTTGTCATTTTCAGGTCAGCTCTTGTACCGGACCCTTTTCAGAGAAGTGATTTTTGTTTGTTTAAGTCAGTAAGATTGGTCTATGAGTCATTCAAGAATAAAAAGATGCACCTAAGGGATGAAGTCTATACATACCAAACATAACTGAAACATGTCCAAACGTATATGGAAATGCAACATAAAAGGCAAGGGCTCTGGAGCCAATCCATGACTGATATGTTCCTTTGTGTGTTTTTCCACCCAGATATGCTTTTACTTGACTGTGTGTTTGGGATCACTGATATACTGAAAAATAAAGCCAATCAAAAGAGCTCCAACACCATTGGCTGAAATGCCTCCACCATGTTTTACATGAAATATCTAGTATTTCTTTAGAAAACAGTTTCTTGCTCTTTTTCTTCATAACCAATGAAACTGAAGCTGTCTGTACACACTGATATGGTTTGTACCAAAATTTTCAAGTTTGGATTCATCACTCCAAAAGTGTCACATATCTCATATCTCTGTTTTACTTCCTTAAGAATGGCTTCTTCACGGCTCTTAAGGAAGAAAAACAGCAGTGGACCTATTTCCCATTTTCTTTGCAAGGTTTAAAGCAATGAGTGGTGATGCAAGACTTTTATATTAAAAACGCATTATGCAGAAATATAAACAAAAACTTACAAATGCTCCTACATCCTTTATTTACACTCCAGTGATAATAACAATTTAGCAGTTTCATTGGTTATGAAGAAAAAGAACAAGAAACTGTTTTTTAAAGAAATACTGGATATTTCTGTTAATTTCATGAGAAGTTTAACATGATTTGCTTTACAGTAAATATGAAACTATAGCCAGTAGTTGGTTTTTCCTGAAGAACAGGAAGCTTTATTAGCTTAACGGAGCAAAATCAGTGTTTCCCTAGGATTCTGTTGTTCCCTTGGATGTTGTGTTTCTAAATAGTTTATATTTTCAATACAGGATTTAAAGCTTAGCAGTGCTGTTTTTTTTTTTTTATAACATCAGTAATGTTTTTCTTTACTGACTTGTATCTGTTTGTCTTGTATATTTAACAAGAACTAATCACCTTTTTTTCCCCTGTCAGCAAACTCTGGTCCAAGAGCAGAGTCGGGGTCTGTGAGAACATATTCCTGCTAAAAAAAAAGGAAAATAAATAAATAAATAAGCACACCAGGTGAGAAAAGCACTCTGATTGATCATAGCTAAAAATAGCTTGAGTGGATACCAAATCAGTCACGTCTGTACGGTGCCATTTTGACTCCTTAAATGTCTTTTCTTATATTTTCGTAGAACCCCGCCTCCAACTCAACCCAAGGAAAAAACACATTTTAGAAGAAAAAAAAAACTGAGGAACAAAAAACAAAAAAACGAAACAAAAAGGACACTAGAAGATGACCAACAACCTTCGAGCCACATGTCTCGAAAAATCAAAGACACTGAGTGAATGATTTCTGAAAAGATGTTAAAAAATGGAGTGAATGTCTGTTTTACCATCAGTCTCTCTCTCTCTCTCTAGCTCTCTCTGTCTCTCTCTCTCTCGATCCATAGTTGTGGCATGATGCTGTTTGATTCTGTAGAAAGTGGCCTGTAGAAAGTGACCAATGCCTATCGTGAATTCATCTTCTGTTTTTTTTTTTTTTGGTTTTTTGAGTGTAAGACGGCAATATTGACACAATGAATTTATAGTTTTTAAACTGGAAAATGCATTCCTGTTCCTATCAAGAGAACAAAAGTCCAACATGCATCCTTTAAGTTGGTCTGACTGTGATTTAGATTGATTATAGAACATACTCAACAACGCCAAGTAACATCACAATACAGTATGGTGTGGCGAGGGGGGAGGTTTAAGGCCAGAATGTAGGAGTACACAAGGAGGACGATATGTATGTTCTTAAGCCATAACGGAGGTGAGATGCACAAATGTGAATAGGACAGACAATGAGACAATTAGCAAAGTGCTTTATGACAAAATCCTGTTTAAACTGGGGGAAAATGACTTGAGTTACGGAGCATTTGTGTTAATATGCATGCCAAATTCAACCATTTTAGAGTGAACGTCATGATATCGATCATCAAATGATGTGAAAGCAGGACTTTGTAAAATGTGTGTATTTTATTTTTATCATTTTTTTATGATAACTGCTATTGTATGTATGTATGTATGTATGTATGTACAGTATGTATGTGTGCGTATTAAACTGTACGTTCATTTCATACTTAGTTTTAAGACTGACTGTAATTTCATTTTAGGTTGACAAAGGAAATATGTTTTAAATTATGGACATTTAAGATATGCTACTTGTATGTGTACATTTTGGACAACAAATTGTGTTATGATTTCAATTCATATTATTGGAGAGTAGTGATGATAATTGATTATAATATGATAACAATAATGATAATGATTGTAAAAGCTGTAATTAAAAAAAACAAACATACCTGTATGAATGTTATTGAAGGAGTTATTTCAGAGTTTCACCTTCACAGAAGATCACATGCGGGTGAGTCAATAGTTATGAAGCTCTTAGTAAGAAATATGTTTATCAGACTAAAATATATATTTACATTTATATTTAACACACATTTTCAATTTGTGGAACTTTAAATTAGATAAAACGATGATTGGAAAATTCTAGAAAAGTTACAAAAATTTCTTAATGTAAGTTCATCAGTGGGGAGGTTTCATAGTGATATCAGTCACCTAAAAGTTTTAATGGTAAATGATGTTTTCCAGTAAAAATGTTAACGTTAATATGTGTCTCACAAAATTTTCATTTTTCCCCTTTTCATTGTTTCATTAAGGAACATTTTTATACCTAAATAAATGAGAGAAACTGACTTTTTATGGCTATCCATAACATTTTCTGATATATGGTAGAACAACAGTCATCCAAAATTTCCTTTGTAAAGACCTGTACGTGAAAGGAAATAGAAATTTTGAATCTTACTTTATATTAAATAATATTTAGGAATTAATGACAATGTCTGTTCTGTTTAAGCAAATTAGTGTACTGTATGTACTGTAGATGGATAATACCTTATAAAATTGAGTTTGTAAAGCAAAAAAATAGATGCTTTATGTGAGTAATCAAATCGGGAAGTTGCATGGTAGCACTTTTTTTTAACATTTATCTTCCTGTTGTGCTTGCCTGCAATTTGGTCCATAACAGAGTGATCTATAATAAGACATGTTGGTGATATGTAAACAGCCTGGTTTTTAATATTATATTAGAGCAAAGAGATTACCGTAGTCACACTATAATTGCAGCCTATGTTACAGGGTAAATTTAGCACCACATGACTGGAAATGAGCCAAAACAGATGGCGGATTATTGTGGAAGTTATAAATAGTGCAGGTCTGTGTATCACAAACAGTGGACAAATACAGATTGTGTTTTTTAAAGGTGAGAGCACAGAGGCAGAACATATTTTTCCAATCATTTGACTTCCATAACTCAATCTTTCAGGTTATGGGAATAAAACCATCCAACATAGTTTAAATGAGTCCATTTGGATATTTCAGGATACCATAAAAATTGTGAGACAAAAAATAATGATTTTAATTTATGTAATTAACTGGGGAAGTTTTAGTTTGATATCTATTCCTTGAAATACTCACCCTCATCACCTGTAAATATATTGACACATTCATAAAGATCCTTAATATGTGGGGGGAGGGGAAAACGTGCTTAAATTAAGACCGTGATGGGTTTTTCTTACAAGTACTTCTCGCACACACACTGATGGGACTTACACCCCAATTTGCTGGAAGCTTAAAAGGTAAACAGGAAAACCCAGCATAAACATTAAGAAATATTTTTAAGTGTTTATGACTATGTTCTGTGTGTATTTGTACCATTTGATTGGGAAACAGCATGAAGAGTTTTCCATATAAAACAGAGACATTTATTTAACTATATCTATTACTTATTTTATAAAAGTTAGAGATGGATCAGTAGTAAAGGCATTACAAATCAGAGCTTTTAAGAAAGCATCATCAATTATTTCTTTGGCCTTAAGGGTAGTGTTTGCAGATGCTCCACATTCTTAACTGAGCGATTCAGTATGACAATGCAGTAAAATAAGTGATGGTGCAGTTTGAAGACGTTTCACCATGATGCACCTTTTCCTAACTGGAGAGTTTCCGATCTGACGTGAGGCCTCTCTTGTGACTGCACAGCTGCATTCCTGTAAACACTCCGGCTGCTTATAAATGTGCTTCACCCACTCGTCCCGCCATTCTCTTTCAAACACACGCATATCAAAATAAGATAAACACCATAAAACTCAAAACACACTTGGTCACTTCCCACTCCCAATTCATTGCTATTATTCATTCGGGAGATGACGCAGACACCTTGTGTCACATTTTCTTGCAGTTTTTAAATGTATAATTGGAGGGATGAATGGAAAAGCAAACAGCACACTTGTCCACACGTGACGAAGCAAAATTAGTGTTGTGCTCCGGTCAGTTTTTACTACAATATTTCAAAGACTGTGAAAAGGAAAGAATTGCTACAATGTATTGTTGTGTAATCAAACTATTTTGAAATATACTCAGTATATATGATGCTCCATCTAATCAAGAAGTCATGAATTTTCATGAATTGCAAATTCCAAGCAATACTAAAAATTCCTCACATAAGGAGTTTCTGTAAGGTGTAGGGCTTCAATTAATATGAATAGAAACAGTTGTTTAAATACTAATTCATATCAAAATGTGTCCCGTGCAAAAAAAGGCTCTGAAATTTAGGTGTTGGTAAATATTAGTGATTAAGTTGAGTTAAGTGATGAAATGACTGGTTAAGAACATAACATAATTATGTATACATGTTGCACACGTGCATGATGGCTCGGAAAATACTTAGTCCACTTGAACTTGTGGGAGTCCAAAAAAAACACAACTTTACAACAACTCTTACTGTAAGTGATCTGAGAAGTCCATACACAGTATGAGAGCAAAGGTTTTCCCCTCAGCATTCAATCACACTAATTATGTAGAAATGTCTGACTCATGCGGTCATGAAGTAGGACCTCCTTCTCAAAGCTCCTTTATAAGGGCCAAAACTTGCTCCTGGAGTCACTAGTGCACAGTGCTATATTTCTTATTTAATATTTATTTATTTTTTTTAATCTTTGCAAATCTATTTATTTTTATTTATCCCTTATTTATTCATCTCTTTATCTTAAAGCTTCGTCAATCTTTTTTTGCCCAAATGCCTTTGTTTTTTCACCTGTCTTCTCTTCTCTTAATCATTCCACTTCCTGTCTCTATGTCGTTTTACCTCCCTGACTCCAACCCGCTTTTATCCTTTAATAATCAAGTCAGAGAAGTGCATCTTTACACAGGTATTTAAACATTTTTTCATTGCAGCAATTTACAGAATAATTGAATGCATGCGCAAAAATACAGACAAGGCGATGTCGCTCTTATAAAACTCAAATGTTTCTGATTACTTTCCTTCATTGTTTCTTTTTGCAGATAACCACAGGCGTGGGATGTATTTGCAGATGAACATGGATGGGAGAGTCACAGGAAGTGATGCTCAGACACCTTACAGTTAGTATTAGCAGGATAAGCTTGCAACAGATTGCATATTTGGCACTGACTTCCGTCCACAAAAGACAGTGGATAATTTGAGGCCTAGGCAGAAATCTAATTTTTATTATCACTATTTCTGTATTTTCAGGTTTGATGCAGCTGAAATCAGTTAAACCAGGCCATGTAATCATTAAAGGACCATCATCATCTCTTTTTCTCTGTGTGGACAGCGAAGGCAATCTGAGAGGGCAGGTAAGCTATAACACTAAAAACTGAATCATCCTTTTTTGCATCACTTTCTCTCAAATCTGAACAATATTTTAACACTATTTTCAGAGTCACTACTCAGAAACCAGCTGCACCTTCAGAGAAATGCTGCTGGCTGACGGATACACCCGTTTCATTTCCTCACAATATGGATTTCCCATGTCACTGGCATCAAGACATTCCCCAGATCGACACGCGCTTCCCTTTACGCGGTTCCTACCACTGAGGAATAACTTGAAAACGGATAGCGTATCAGAGCAGCTGCCAAACAATCAGAGACTCTTCAACGTGGACTCTGATGACCTTCTTGGAATGGGTCTAAATTCTATGGGCAGTCCTCAGTTTTCTATGGACAAATAAAAGGATGAACTGCACAGACTTCTCACAGATTGGCACCTTTATATCTCTTTAGGCTCAGCCTGTAAACTTGATTTAGTTTTGAAATGAGTAGCTTTCTGTTATTTGTTCTCAACATGTTTTTGTGGAGGCAATACTAATGTAAGTTATTTATTTATTACTATGTATTGTGCATTTCAAATGGTTATTTATTAATTTTTTTAATTTCAATAACTGTAACTGTACTTTAAAATCATGTTTGTAACAATCTGTTGATTTTGACATGTGAGGTCTCTGAAGTTTCCCTAACCCAGATCTGCTGGGGAAGCCTAAGAGGTTTCTGTTTGTACAACTCAAGTGTGTTTATCTTATTGGGGAGAAATTCTGAATTAAAACAAACATGATATAAATATTGCTGTTCGTTGTCAAATTTGTCATGAAAAGATTGAGCAACTTTATTAAATGGTTCAACAAACCAGAATGTACTTAAAAAACCAAGCATATATTTACCAAGTACACAGACCGGGAAAGTAGAAGTGGAAGACAAGAGTATTGAAGTGAGAGCATGAGCACCCTCTGCTGGTACAAAATCAAACGAGAGGTAGACCAAGTGTGTAGGTGAATAGTTTTTTCAATGACTGTAGAAAATATGGAGGATGCGACAGCTCCTCAAAAATGAAGCCAAAACGTCTCTATCGTCTGTTTTCTACAATCATTGTTTTTTTTGTGCCTAATGAAATTTTGCCCCGTCTTTGGCCAAACCAGCAACAGATTTTCTCAGTTTATATCCCCCAAAAGTTTTATGTGAGTTTATCAATTTATATTGTGATTTATTTGATCTTTTTTTGTAAAGTTTAATTGTTCAAATTTTAAATCAGTTCATTTTTTTCATTGTGATCTATAAACAGGCATTGTAAATGCACACTTTCTTTGTTCATTACTTCAGGCCTGATTGCAGGTGACCGTAACAATGATTACATTCCCTATAAAGATCAAAATAAGTGATCACAAGATTTGTATTTCATGCTATTTTACATTATTATAAAGTAAACAGAGAGTTTGCTTGTGGCGTTGTTTGAAACTCAAAAAGCCATCTACTGCCATCCAAGCATTGCATCACTGACTAATCTATTCCAGCAGACAGGGATTCATTGTTAAAGACAATAAAAAAAGGTTTATTTTAATCTACTTGCCCTTTACTGACTGTTAAACTAACATCAATAACACAAAGTAAAACACATTATTACAGCAGTTTACACAAGTGAGGTAACATAAGCACACATACCTTCCATGGATCATCACTGTGATGTGTTGGAAAGTCTTATGTGTTCCTGTGAATCTGACAGCAATGTTGTTGAAGGTACTGCTTATAACAGCTTAGTCGCTGTTGGAAAGGTCAGGCATGGACATACAATAGTGAAAACAGAGCCGCAGTAGACTAAGCTATCAAGGATTGTTATATTTCATTTTCATAAATAACACTGCTGTAATAGACCTTTCCTTAACTGTTAAGTACTGACTAAAAAACAACACAAGGAAACCACAAAAACACCAAAACAAAATGGGAAACGTAAGAAAATTATTAAAATATAATCTTTATCAAAAACACTGAATGCATTAATCAAGCAGATAAATACAGAACGTTTGCCATGGCAGTCAAATCAATTATTTAACACTGGCATTTCAGGTAATATATAAGCCAGAACTAAAAAAAAAATCAAATATGCAAACATTATACTTATAGAACAATACTGAGAATGTGAAAGGTGTCGTATGAGAGATCTTAGTCTGTCTTCATTGACAGCTCAGCTGGTATTTGGTTGAGTTCTGAAAAGACGTGACATTCATATCGTCTATGATCTATCTGCTTTCATTTCAAACTTTCCGGCACAAGAACTAAGACATTATAGTTTCAAGACACAAGACATTCAGGAAGTCATCTCAAACACAAGCTGACAGCATTAATAAATAAAAGCTTGTATTTCATTAATATCACAACCCTGAGAATGTAAAACATTTGTTTTTTAAACCAGTATTATGCAAAAATTGCTTTTCAGTGACATTTGACTGGTTAGTGTTCCAGCAAATAACAAAGGCAATATTAGGTTGTTAGGAGGTATATGAGCATTAAATTGAAATTGCACAAACTAGCATTTGTTGGTTCACTTGTCAGGACTTCAGAACCTTTAAATATATTTTAACTTAATTGTGAATCATGAACTTTTTTTGGTTTGATGGTTTTGTCAGAGGGTACAAAACTTCCTCCTTAAACTTGAGTAACCAGTGGTTCCCTCAGATACATATTTCCTCCCCTGTACTCTATACTCTGTCCTGTACACAATCCACCAAGCAAAGTCCCATTTAGAGGGCTGCAAATACCTTCACTGGCATAATAATCTCCCTCTGGATCCTGGCCATCTTCCTCAAAATCCTCTCGTTCGGCCTCCTCATCCTCCCATAGGCTAGTTTCGACATGAGTGTACTCACTTCGGTCCTCGCATTCAGTCTCTCGATGGTAAAAGTAGCTGAAGTTGGACACAATGACAGGAACAGGCAACGAAATGGTAAGAACACCAGCAATGGCGCACATAGAGCCCACCATCTTGCCCCACACTGTTGCTGGGTACATGTCACCATAGCCTACTGTAGTCATAGTGACAACTGCCCACCAGAAGCCATGTGGTATACTGACAAAGTCTGTTTTGTTGTGGTCAGCTTCAGCAAAGTAGACAGCACTGGAGAAGAGGATGACGCCAATAAACAGGAAGAAGATAAGAAGACCCAGCTCACGCATGCTTGCCCGCAGTGTCTGACCAAGAATCTGGAGGCCCTTGGAGTGACGAGACAGCTTGAAGATCCTGAAGACCCTCACCAGCCTGATGACCCTGATGATGGCCAAGGACGTGGCTGGAGAGGCATCATTGTCTTTGACCAGTTCTGTTCCCAGAGTGACAAAATAAGGCAGAATAGCACTGAAATCAATGATGTTCATGACATCCTTGAAGAAGTGCATTTTGCTGGGGGAGCAAGTGAATCGCATGATGAGTTCAAAGGAGAACCAGCATATGCACATTGTCTCCACCAGAAAGAACGGGTCGTGGAAAAAACTTGATGCAGCAGGCATGTTCTCAGACATGTTCTTTGCCTGGGAGTGATGCTCCTGAGTGAATGACACAGGGCAGACAGGAAAAATGTAAAACATACTTGTGAAGTTAGAAGTAAAAACAAAAGATAATTTAAAAAAAAATCAAAAACCAGCTAAGTAACAAAAACATTGTTACTTAAAATTAACATGATTTGTCTTGATTGTTTGATCAAGTGTGCAAAAACTAAAAGTGCAAAAGTTACACACACAAAAGGTGAAGTCCCACAGGATTTGTTGTAAATCAAACCTACATCTATTTTCTAACCACCAGTTAAATACATTTGTATGTCTCTCAGCTGAAAATGCGTAGAAAACCCATGCAGGGGTGGGGAATACATTCAAACTCTACACAGAGATGTCCCGGCTAACCAGAACCTTCTTGCTCCAAGGAAACAGTGCTAACTACAAACTAGTATGCAAAACCATAGCAGAAAATCTGGTTGGTAGCCATCCACAGAACAGTGAATTGATTTTAATATTATATGGATTAAAATTAATATAAAAAAAAAAAAACTTTAAGTGTGCTGGCAAGATTTGTTACTTTGATAGCACCGGGTTACCTGTTGTGATCAGTCTTTTTGCTAAGCTAAGCTAAGCTCAGTGGGTCGCTACAGCTATATATTTAATGTATATATATATATATATATATATATGAACGTGGTATGCATTATATAATCTAAGTCTTTCTAAAACATATTAAGTAAACATATGTTCTTTTAAATGCAAAGCTGTTACTGTATATTGTGCTAGTATTTTACTTTAAAAAAATACTGCTGAGCTAGGTAGTGTTTGATACATTAAACTACAGTATGTCGCCCACCATGCTATTGGTTCTCACATTTGGCAGCATTGCAAGTGTTTGGCATCTGCGCCTTCCCATTCAGCTATCTCTTCTAGTCCACCTGTCATTCCATCATGTGTGTCACTTATTATTATAACATTGCATATTCAAGCATTGGCTGGTGGCTATTTAAAACATCTTACACTAAACATTCAGTTAAAACTATGAAATCGGATTGCGTGGATTAAAATAGATGTGTTTAGTATGCTGTAATGGGTTGTGTGGAATATATAAAGCTCAGGGTCGTTTAAATAAACTTAGTGTATTCCTTATGACTTTCAGTAGCAGGTCAGTGACAGTGTTTATTACTAAAGGTGGACATCTATGTGTTGATTTGCTCCAAGGGCTCTCCTAAGACTATATTTAACCCAGTGAGATCTCTGAAGAGAAACATGAGTGTCTACTTGCACCACTCCTCATCCATCTCCACCTTCATCGCTATTCCCATCGCCCTGGCTGCCGAGGCCGTGTAACATTGCCAGTGCAGTTCAGTGAGTGTACCGCTGACTCGAACAGGAGGAGGTTACAGTAGTTTCCTGGCAGCTACCTTGTGCAAAGGAAGTCTGCCACAGCACAGCAGTCCTGGAGGAATGTGTTAACATGACCCAAAACTATGCAGCTCATCCTGTGAGACCTTTTGGTCTCTGGTTCTAAGCCACCTGGAAGGCCTTGGCTCACCTTTGCCTATATGTATGGTCACTTGTGACCTTTAATTAACACACCTAACTGTCTTCTCGGGTCTGAATATGCTTCCTATTATTTGTATTCCAATACCCACCCATTACTCCCTGTACCCTTTAACACTTCCTGAATCCGAGCGTATCAAATTTAACAGCCGACTAAAATAATCACCATAAGCTCTCGCTCTCTCTGGTCTGCTTCCAGACATATTGGCCAATAGTATCCTATGTCAGTATTTTTCCTCTTAGCACACTGTAGTACTCTTCAAGTGTGTGTTTACCTAAACAACAGCTTACCAAAGTATTGTGTTTCCTTTGACCCAAACTATCACATATATTTCATTCAAGACTTTACAACAAGATTTGGGGTTTCTCTTTTAGTGCCTTGATACCACCATTTATTCTTATAATGTTATCTTCTAACTTTCAGGTAATCCTGCAAAAACCATCCATCTTTCACACCTTTCCTTCCCAAACATGAACTTGAATTAAATTTCCAACCTCTCTGTCATGTCTGAGGTCAGGCAGTGTCTCCAGGCAGAAGATGAGGATGGACACCACGATTACCATCACACTGATGATGGCGATGATGCGTGCACCCGATGAGGACTCTGGGTGCTCAAACAGCATCCACAGTTTTCTCTGGAGTCTGTTGGACGGCAAAGGCCTCTCCTCTTCTTTTGGAAAACCTTCGTCCTCCTTGAAGCGGTTCATGATGTCCTCTCCGAGCTCATAGAATATCAGCTCATCCATGAAAATATCCAGGGGTATGTTTGCAGGCCTCCGAAGCCTCCCCCCTGACTGGTAAAAATACAGAATGGCATCAAAGCAGGCTCGATTGCGGTCCAGGAAGAGCTCGTTTCGAAGTGGGTCAAAGTAGCGTGACCTTCGTCTGGGGTCGCCGAGCAGGGAGTCAGGGAATTGGGCTAAGGTGCGAAGCTGAGTTTCATAACGCATCCCTGATACATTGATGGCCAGTCTTTCACTCAGTGCCCATCCATTCCTCCACAGAGATCCTGAGCGACGCTTTTCTTTCTTCTTCTCTTTCTCGTTTCCCCTGATCTCCTTCTCTCCTTTTTCCTCACTGTCGAGCTGGTCCTTCAGATGCTTGTCCTTCTCCCCATCGCTCTCTCTCCCTCTGCCTTCTCCTTCACTGGACTGTGGATCCCTGCTTTCCATCCCTGTTTTTATCCTAACCGAGGGAATGCTGCAAACCACCCTCTTGAGATTTTGAACACCTGGACTTAAAAGAAAACCTGTTTAAAACCAGAGTGATAATTACATCAGCGAAATAGGTTTTCAGTTGATAAGCATTAGCAGCAAAGGACTAAAGAGGGGAAATTGATATTTCATGACAGATTTCATTGCATTAAAAGTTAATTCATGGTTTTGTTTTTAGATGAACTGAAGGCAAAACAACAAACAATGTTAGTACCCGGTTAATGAAAATAATTTACTCACTAAGAAAAACAGCTGTTGGCAGAGGCTAATGACGGGGTGAAAAATCACATTGTCTGTCTCCTTCGGCTCATCAGGTTGTATCTCTTCCTCTCTATCATCATGTCTGCCTGTCACAAACACGAAGCCCTTGTTTGGCTATCTAACTTGTCACACAGAGGTTTAACTCTGATCAACTTTACACAAACTCTACTTCCAGTTATTTGCTCCGGGAACATCCAGGATCTCGCCCTGTCCCTCACTGCCTCACGTTGTCTGCCTTCAAATTTTGGGGGGGAATGCTGTCCTGTTGAAATTTGATCTGTGCTGGACCCCTCCACCCCCTTCGTGTCCCTTCCCTCCATTTTAGCTAGGGGGCATGTCAACCTTCAACCTCCCTATCAAATGTCACCTCTGCATGGTATTGCCCCCTCTAACAAGCATGGGCGTATGAATGACAGAAGACCCTCGCTGTTTTTCATTAAGTCAAAATGACTGGATTTGAATATGCGTAGATTAAAAACCAAAACTGTGGAGTTTGAGCGTCATAGAACGAACATACAGAAAACATATTTTCAAGGCTTTCTAATTAATTCCATTTTCTAGCGTCTTCAGTAGGCTCCTCCAATTACACTCACTTAAACCAAGGCTGCAGCCAGAGATTGGGGTGAACTGAAATATGCTGCAACAAAATTTCATGTTAAATTACAATAAACTACTTGGATCTGTTTGCCAGCATGAAGCTGTTATTTTACAGTACAACTACCGTAATCAACAACAACAGTGTTTTAGTTACTAAGTTGCTGTAAATATATTTTACTTTTTACATCACAGTCATTTAAATACATTTTTGTAGTATACAAAAAGCACAATCACTTGAATTTCTTACAAAGCCATATTAAAAATTAGCTTTTGACATTTCTTCATTTATTCAAGTTGGCAAACACAAGTGAAATCATCATCCATTATTATTTTATTTTATACATCTTGTGCTTTTCTTATTTTAATGTGCAAAAATGTCTGCAGTGACACAAACCTATTGGGTAAACTGGCTCACGTTTTTCTATTTGTGGAGCGGCACAATAATAAATTATTTACCAGTGTAGGTTTTATTTTGCTATATCACATATTCCCCCTCATTTCACAAATAATGATACTTTGAGTTCAAAGGAAATTGGACCCTTGTCTGCCTCCATCACCTCTAAATCAGGATCAGCCCCCACCAGACTCTCAATCTGTTGCTGACGATTGCTGTGTGCCACACAACAGGCTTCGTGGGGGAAAAAAGAGCTACCGCCTACACCTCGGATCTGCTAGTTCATGCAGTTGGGTGGAAATCATTCAAGTGTCTGTGACAACTTACAGGGGTATGCGCTACAAACAGACAATACGAGAAGAATATTACTAACTTTGTGGATTTTTATTTTTTTGGACTGTCATGACTGTAGAGAGATAATCTACTAGAAACAATCAGATTCAAGCAATCGTTACATTTAATGACAGGGCTGTTTTCTGAGGTGTCATTTGTTACCCATAAACAAAAAAGAAATAATATAAAACTATATTAAAATAGATAAATGTGCCCTAGAAGAAGAATACCAAGCTGTAATTGTTTTCAGTAATGTGTCACATATTGTAAAGGACCACAGATTATTTCTAACTGCACACACAATACTTGTGATATTAACCTCTCTCTACCAAAGTGGACTACTACTATGTTTTACCACCAGAGGGAGGTGATGTTTAGGCACAAAGGAGAAAAACTGAAAAAGGCCTCTGCAGACATTTCTAATAGCTGTTGGCAAAAAAACAAACTGCCATCCGGGCTGATATAATACACTGTCATTTGATCACAGTCTGCTTACTAAGAATCTGATGACCATTTGTTTTACAAACCAATACACTCAAGCATATACAGATACAAATACTTCAACGCTTTGTGAATATAAAGTGTCAATAAAATGCAAGAGGGAATTCAGCTAGATTTTTTGTTTTGGGTTAAAATTGTGGAAATCAATCGTTTTGTGGTGTTCTTGGTGTTGCAATGTTCATCATAACCTGACTGCTCCTGGTTCTATATAGTGCCGTATAACTCTGCTGTTCGTGCAGCTATGCAGCACAGTCATTACATCTTGTGACTCCCGTGGGATGGCTACACATAACCACTACAATTTCACAACACAGTTTGAAACCGACAGTTGGTAACCATGAGTAGAAAGAACAGACAATTCATTAGACCACATTTTTATTTCTTAGCATGTGGCCCCTGCACCAGCTTTGCTGCCTTCATTTTCCAAGCAGCAGTAGTGCAAATGTTATGCAGTAATCTTGTTCCACTAAGCAAGTTTTCTTTTAAGAGGTTCAACAAGCTTTGGTTTCTATAGCTACTTTCTCCCGGTAACAAATTTCTCTCAAAATGAGGCTGCTTTGAGTTAAAAGTGATAGAAATGAGTACTGAACCTAGACAGCATATAAGACAGACGTAGCTTCCGGGTTGGAAAAATTAAGGTACAGCAGAAGTGTCTTAAATCTGCTTTCTGTCTACAGGCTACTAGATAGGTGACTGTGACTGCAAAAAAGACTTACAGTCCCATAGTAGTGTATTTTTTAAAATATTGTTTTAATTTTGTTTTGTAAATCTTGGTCATATGTTGTTTTTCTTTAATGGAGAATTGTCTGTGGTATGAATCCACACACTGAATATTTCGTGTCAGACATATCCCTCACTAGTAGTTTTTTTCTCTTTAGCAAGCAAGATGGCAACGGAAGAAACACTCATCTCAAGGCTTCAAAAAACACGACCTCAGAAACCAGCGGGTACCATCATGGTAACTACATCCATCTTTTATGCTGTCCCTGATGTTGACACAGACAATGGCTAGCTATTTGCTACTTGACATCAGCTAAATTGAGTTGCTTCTTTCCGAAGCATTTTAGTGAAATAAAACAGTGTGTCATATTGTTAACTATAGTAAAAGCCCCTTCAAAGAACTTTAGTAAGTGAAAATTTAGTATCTGTTGCTTAGTTTGCCCAAATTAATGGGTGTTTGCCTCTATTCAATGCACACATACCAGTATATGGATGTAGGTTGCTAACAAAGCCAACTAGCATTAGCTGATAACTTAGCACAGTGGCTCTTCGTTCAAATATGGTCACTTTGAGGTAAAAAAAACAACAACAGGCATGTGACTAAAATGCTTCAAAATGACGCTTCACAACCAGGTTTCTAAATATCTGTTTTTTTTCTTCCAAACAGTCAATATTACAGGTAGTAAGTAATACACTTTATTGCCAAAAATATTCGCTCTTTTGCCTTCACACATATAACTTGAGTGATAATTCCAAAGCATTTAATATGATGTTGGCCCACCCTTTGAAGATATAACAGCTTTAACTCTTCTAGGAAGGCTTGCCACAAGGTTTAGGAGTGTGTTTATGGGAGTTTTTGACGATTCTCTCAGAAGTGCATTTTTTAGGTCAGATGCGAAGACCTTGTTCACAGTCTCCACTCTGATTTATCCCAAAGGTGTTCTATTGGGTTGATCAGGACTCTGTGCAAGCCAGTCAAGTTCTTCCACACCAAACTCACTCGTCCATGTCTTTATAGACATTCCTGTTCCTGTCCTTTGGAACAGGAAGGGGTATGTTGGTATCCAGTGTCAGGAATATTATAAGTTACAGTTATCTGATATCAAGCTGGGAAGATAGGACTTAGATTACATCCTCAATCTCAAATATCATGACACAATTACTGCTGACCTCAAATTTATCGATTGCCATTATGTGACTGTTTCTCAAAGTAACAGTCACTGACTTAAACGGAAACTTCTTGTAAATGCTGGCACTGATATACACCATGTCCTTCCAGTCACAAATTTAATGTCAGTCTTTAGTTTCTTGGACGGCTTTGGATTTCACTGTGTTCTCACTTCATATCAAATTATATCAATCACTTTATTGTGGTATCCTGTTCCCGACAGGCTGATAAACAGTGTTAACTGTGACAGTCGGTGCAAAATGTCACTCTATCAGTCATATTCAGCCGGTGTTCACAAACGCCCACATTTGATCAGAAATCTTAAACAGACACACAACTCGTGTTACTTTTTCATTTATTTTAAGTTAATTTCAATGATTTTAAGCAATTTTAATGTCTCTGAAAAAGCATCTCATGACTTTTAGTTTGTTATTCATTCAAGCTGCTATGAAGATTGAGATTCACATTAGATCGCATTGACATTCATACATTATAAGTCTCAATAGTAGAAATATGTTCAATTATGACACTTTATTGATATGTTTCTATTTTTTCTTCAAAATATAAAAAGATAGATCATGAACATTCCATTGAAATATACTTTATACAGTTCTTGATGAGTTGTTCTTTGTTTTACAACATTTCAAAAATAAAATCCGGCATAAGTCACAACCAGATAATCCAGTGACCACCTCTTCGCCCCATTCACTCTCCTACTTAGACCGCAGTACAATGGACTAGTACTTAAGTCTGTTTTAGACAGTTTGATAGCTTCTAAAATGAATATGTCTTCATCTTTGGATGCATAATGATACTATGTACTGTTAGTTCAACGTATATTGGGTATGACTTTGTTTTAATCATTATATTTCTAATTAAAATAAGATATATGATATATGTTAGAAAAATGTAGTTAGTATGATAACATTGATAACAACTCTGTTATTATTAATTTGTAAAATAAAATATTTTTCAATTAGTGTGATTGCTAAGTCACTCTATGGAAAACCATAAAGCCACTACACATTGCAATCATCTAAACTGATGACAGAATATCTGTGTCTCAGGGAGCATACAGTAAGTGTCTATCAGTGGCATTCGTGGTGCAGATTGCATACCGTGTCCTCAATTTAAAAAAGAAAAACAGAAAAACATATTAAACATAAACGAGCATATAAAGAAAATGGTTACCATTGAGTATGTGTCATCCAAGGACCACATGACACTTTCCCAACACCTGCAGATGACATGTCCACATACATAATAGTCATTGTCACAACAGTTGCACCTCCTTACCATGTAAAGCAAATTTGTTCTTTTGGTTACGGTGAGTGTTTCTACATGAAATTTATAACATTTTTAACAGATTGTAAAAATAAAACAGACTTAGCACTCTCAACATTGTAGCTCATTCTCTTCAAACGTGTCTAAATCAAATGGCAGTATTATGCATTGGAAAAGGAAAGACATCTTTTTCAGCCTGGCATTGGCAGAGCAGCCACAACGTAGAGAATGAAGGAAATAAAGACTGTAACCATGAAAAAGAAAAAGAGGAAAAGACACTACTTGGCCATAAAAACAAAAACAGCTGGGTGAAGCACAAGGTTTTTGCAAGTGTGCGCACCATTGGAGGAAGTTTACCTCTGAAATATTCATAAACATCTTTGTGACCATCAAAGCCATAGTAGCTTAATGCCTTCCAAAATGGGAACTGAAATTGTGAGTTTTAAAAAGATACGGGACCAAAAAAGAAATCCCATGGACCATTTAATGCAAATAGACAAAAGTTCTAGACCCTGTAAAACCAGTGTAGACTCGACAGAATTTTTGAAAGACTTCTACAGTCTACATCACACCACTGAGTCTCATATTCTGGTGAGCCTCCAACTGCAATGTACTAGGAATGGACAAAGAACCGTGCAGCTGCCTGAGCTAAGCCCTGGACCAGCAGGGCCTGAAACTCACTTGGAATACCAAGACAAGGATGAGGGGCTTAGAGAGCACTCAACAGTGACATTATTTTTTACTTATTACATCATTATCAATCTCCCCTTGGTGGACACTGGTATTTCTCACCCTTTCGTTCCCACTTTCTGACATCATTTTGGAAGCTCTGGGTCTTTTTGATTGGTACTCACATGACTGTGCTGTTTGCTGTAATAAGCTGCCAACTAGCCAGCTGGATGACGATAACCATGGTAAGTGACGAATGCAAAGACCTGACCATCTAAAAAAACGAAGACGAGCTACCTCTACACACTCATGCTGACACTGTGAGTGTGAGTAGTTTTCAGTTGCCTCTTGGAGGAAGACGTTTCTGCTCTACAACACGGCACAGTGTTTATAGTTATCAGGACTGGATTCATGACAAACAATGATAGGAGGCTAAGGGAATATGTCAAGACTCTGTTCCCCCCCTTGAGAGATTATCAAGTCATAATGCATGCGTTTTTACACATCACTGTGAGGTGTTCACATTATCGTTGTCTATATACTAGGATTTTTTTTTATCTTAGAAAGAAAATAGCAAAACACCTACATCCAAGCACATCATTGACACACCTGAGTCCTTAAAACCACACAAATTTTGGAATGGCAGTTGGTTCCATGCAAACCTGATATCTCCGACTATTTGCCAATATAGTATCTTTCGTACTGTTATTGGTCTTTATTGGATAACCTACACATCTACTCCCATGTTTCTATGAATGGAACAGAATTGCCTATCCTAGCAAAATCCTGCCATGGGACATCCAAGGCCTTTATAAATCTCTAACACTGAGATTTTAAAGATACTCCAAGGACTCAAGGTTCTCCATTTGACCTGCTACAATCTTGTGACAACTACTGTATTATTGCCAAAGAAAAAAGCAAACTATGAGTAGTATTCAAGCTGTCAAAGTTGTGGTATGGAGTGCTGCTGTTTTAGAACTGCTGCTGCTCTTGCTGCTGCTGCTACGTAAGTTGTGCAAATGAATCAAGGAGGAAAACATGGACCTAACAAAAAAAACGAAGAACATCCCAGGAAAGAAAGCCTTTGCGCAGGTGCTATAGGCAAAGTCTTGAATGACCACTGTTGACTTAGAAGAGTTAAAAAATATACTGCTCAGTGCATTAGAAAATAAAACAGTGACAGAAAAGGTCAAAAACACTGGAATGACGAATGTAGGGCAGTAGTAGCAGAGAGATTTCATCAAACAAAACATAGTTCAGGGTGTACTTTGCAAACATACATGTTTCAATATTCACATTTTTTTAACTTTTCAAAACAAAATATAGCTCTTCTCTTTCATTATAATCTTTTTTAAAACATTAATTGCATATAACATTTTTTTAATTAATTTTATATATATTTTTTTGTATCTCTAGCACCCTTGTCTTCAACTAAGGGCTTGCAGAAAAGACAGTCATGCAAAGTAGTCATGCTGGTAAACAAAGTTACAAAAATGCATTATCTTTTTTCTCCATTTGTTTATCTCATCGTCCATCCTCCATCATCCCTATGTCTTTGTAGGTGCAGTCTGTCATTGCTCATTGTCTTTCAGAAAACATTTTCTCAGTGCTTGTGGGGTAAACAGCTTTGCACACCCCTTATAACAGATTATTTGCTCTCCGTATTTTTATAGGACTTTGACTCCATTTCTTGATGCCAAATACTCAAATCACATTTGCATCTGACTCTTTTTTTTCTGTCATTCTGGACTTTTTTTCTGCTCAGAAATCTCCTCCAAAGTAATGGAGAGCTGTGGATTTGTTTATCAAAATATAGATTTGTTCTCTTTGTACACTTCCGCATTTGCTCTACTCTTGGTCCACGTCTTCTGGTTTAACTCTTCGCGTAAGGGTCCCCGAAATGGGCCATCTTTATCTTGACACCGACTTGCCCGTGAAGTCGTTCACATCAAGGGCAAGGGAGAGATGGGGCAGTGTGAGTCCAGGGAGTCCTGTGCCTTGACTGGCAGTGACGGCCTTTGTGTTGAGGGGAAATATTTATCTGATTGGTCCCTTTCAAAATAACATTGAAATTACAACCACTGGAGAGTGAATTAAAAACAGTTCTTGTAGTGGTATGGTCTTATTTGTCATTCAGGAAGGCTGCTATCCCTTGATCGATGAGGACTTCACCTCTCTTTACTCCCCATGGCTGAATGCTGAGTCAGTCAGACATGGGAAAAATATTCTATATGTGCAAATCAGGATAGGGATAGTGGCAGTTAAATAGGTAAGTTCTATTAGGGCAATGAATTGTAGGGCAAGTATAAAA
The DNA here is from genome assembly GCF_001858045.2 of Oreochromis niloticus. NCBI lineage: Eukaryota > Metazoa > Chordata > Actinopteri > Cichliformes > Cichlidae > Oreochromis > Oreochromis niloticus. The sequence goes on along the minus strand of NC_031973.2, from coordinate 18,177,909 downwards.
CTCACCCTTAATGGAATATTTCCTCAATCTACAATACATTAAAGAAGGTCATTCAGCAAGTGCATGCTACAGGACCTTTGGGCAAGCCCATGTCAGTACATGAGAGATAAAGACAAGTCTTTTCTCACTATTTTGTTGCAGTGACTGCTTCAGGTGAGTATAAATGTACAGTAAATGCCATATGTGACATGTTTGAGCAGATGCTACATGTGCTTTGTTTACATGTGCTTCACACTTGGTATAGTTTGTAGTGTTTTTTTATATCAGTGCTGTGAGGAGGGCAGTGTTTCAGTCAGATAAAAGTTAATGGAAGACATAGATTCAGTGGCAAACATACTATACACGTGCTAAGCTTGAACAAGGGACCATATGGGTGTAATATATATATGTATACATATATACATATCAATATATATATATATATATACACATAGGGTCCCCCAAATGGGCCATATATATGTATATATGTTTATGAATATATATATAAAATATATATATGTGAATGCCAGGTGTTTTAATGAGTAAGACCAATCCTTTGTCTCTCGTGTACTCGTTTTTTGTTTTTTTAACTGGAAAAGGAACCCAAGAGGAAAATGACATCTAAAAGATCCCGTGAATGCATAAATTCCTCTCTCTGTGAACGGTTGATGAGTTAAGTCAAGTTATTTCCCAGCCAACAAATGCTACAATATGTTAGCAGAGATGCTACATTGTTCATTCAGTCCCGTTGAAGACGTGTTTTTTTTGTTTGTTTGTTTGTTTTGTTTTTTCAGAAACTCAAAGTTGCTCAGTTGTTCAGTACTGTAGACAGCACTGAGTTGGTCTTCATACAAGATGGCGAGTATTAGTGTCAGAGAGATGTCATCTGGAATGTGAACTAAGGAGTCCTTTTTTCTCCCAAAGTGTGTAAGTGCAATGCTCAGTCAGTTTGCCAAAGGAAAGGAAAAGAAAAGGTCAGTCAGACAGCTGTCAAAAGTGTGGTCGGAGTTCCGAGAGGCTGCTTTGGTAACAATGTGAGGAGCAGACCATATGATTTTTTAATTCATGATTAACCTCTGGTCTCTCTTGTCACCCCAAAGATCTCCTTTTAACTGTCCATCCGTGTCACACCTGTCGTTATGTGGCTCCCGCCGCAAATTTGTGTTTACCGGTTATGGACTCTTCCTTAGAGAGAGGGGGAATGCTAGAAACTTAACACTGTAAAGAAAAGAACGGAAAGCCATTAATATCAGGTCCACAAAGTTTGTGAAATAGCATGCACAGTAAAACGTTATAAACAGAATGATTAATTTATAAAAGTGCTTAACTGATATAAACCAGTCATTGTTTTTCTTGTTCTCATATTCTGAATGTCAATAATAGGGACTTTTGTAATCCAGGTTATTAATTCTATTAATATTATGTAGAAGAGGAAAATAATCAAGGATTGCTATTACCTGTAAACTGCAGGTTAACAGTGTCAGAATGAGGTTCACACATTTAAACTGTAATGACATCTACAACAAGCTACAAAAAAAAACAGTCTGTCTCATAGATGTGTACAGACAGTAACTTTGCATATAACTTAAGTTCTGCAACTCTGCACATAAAAACATGAGTGTGGAGGTTGCTATTTTTAGAACATTCCTGTGAAGTCCCATTCTGACAAATTGCATTCTGCATTTGTGATGTTAGCCGGATCTCCTCCGTTGTGTCAAAGGAACAGGGACAATGTCGCAAGGAGCCAAATATGGCGAACAGGATGGGTGGTGAGCGAAGACTGTGTCATTGCGGCACGCACCACAGTTCTCTAGCAGTCACTGAATATATTACTCTGGGGTTTATGGTGAAATCACAGATGCAGAGTGCAAGTACAAAGTGGACGTATAGGAAGCAAACTAAAATGACAGCATTGCTGGGTGTGGTCCAGAGCTGCACAAGGAGATAAAATCAGTGAGATTTAAGGTGGGATAGATTTTGCTTATTATGGGCAGAGTTGCTGTACTTTTTTGTAATCACGCATTTATAATTTATACTCAAGTATCGGTGACGATAAAAATGACAGCTGACATTATTTAAAAAAAAAACAACAGACTGGATGAAACTTGCTGCCAGCCAAGTGACCAACTTTGCAAAGTTGCTCTTCAACTTTCAGTGAACATAGCAGTCATTGTTACATGAGTGAGTTATGCACAGAACATTTCAAAGTGAGCAGGATTAGGGAGACTCTAATCAGTTCGTCACTAGTCTGTAAGTGTGTGTGTGCAAACATTTTCATTTGAATGACATGTATACTTCACGGAAAAAGACATTTTGACACATGGACACATAGAAACAAACATACTGAATGCCATTGTTTGATGTTTTCACATCCACAAAAGAATTATCGGACTTCAGATTGTGAGACTGTGGCATTACTCCCAGACACAGTTCCAGGGGTTTAACACCTACCCTTAAGCTACACTTGAAAACACAGGTACTAATTCCAGAAAATGCTTGCCAACAACACCGCACTATAAAGTTCATTCATTTAACAATTCTCCCAAATTTTGTGATGCCATTAAACATCTTTCAAGAGATAAAACACTTCTGTTGTGGTCACACCAGAAAACATTAATGTACAATACAATTATCCATTGCTGAAGCTGTATAAGCTCTTCCTGTGTGTCCTTCATCTCTTCATTGTACTTGCTTCTTCTATCAGCATCCAGTAGAAAGGTGCAGACAAAAAAACAAACAAACCCCAAAAAACACAGCACAGTTCATAACTAGCAAAAGTCACTTTTGCAGTAAATGTAGCTTACAAGCTTAAAATTACTGCTCAGTACATCTTAATTTAACCGAGACATGAAGTGAAGTCACTGAATTCTGTTAATATCAATAAAGTATTTTTTTTAGATGTATTAAATGCAGACATATAACCATTACTGTATATGAGTTCCTATGTATGAATATAAATACATTAGCCACTATTGGACAGTGAACAATATTATTTGTCTGGTCATAAATTATACTTTAATATCTTTTTCCTCAATTTACTCCAGTTATGTTTGCAGACATCTTCCACAGCCTTAGACTCATACTTTGTGTACTGCCCAAAAATACACAAAAACACAAACTACACAGTGCACAAAGTTGAAGGAGAATGAGATTCGTTGTTATTGCTTTGTTTTCTTTTTTTCATTTTGATAGATATCGCAATAATATTGTTATTGTGAAAATCTGACATTGTGACAGCCTCATTTAGGATCTGATGTTTTGGGGACAAAATATGCAGTTCTGACTGTGTCTTCGTCTTATTCACTCATTTCCACACAACATAGCTACAAAGCTATAAATGTGGTATAAGTAAAATAAAACTACAAGAAATATCTTTAACATTACACAAATAACAAATACAGGTGTCTTTGACATTATTCCTATGTTCTTATATTGCTCCAGCACTTTATAAATGTAAATATTACTGCCTGATTTGTTTAAAGGGTGGTGTAAGCATTATTTTAATCTGTACATTAGTTATAAATCTGATCCTTAGGGCAAATTCAAGAAACAGTTTGGCTATTTTTTCCCCTGTTGTGGATTGACATCATTTGTTTTATTCTGCTATGTCCAAGACTTTGAGATTTTATTCACTCATCATCCACTTAATGGCCACTACAAGTTAGTCTAATTATCTTGTTATGCACAATAGTGACACACACAGGCTTTTAACTGAATTCACAGTTTCACTTCCACCCTTCTCAGAGCTAAAGTTCAGCTTCATTCTCTTCCTTTCTAGAAGAGTTTTACAGTACAGTTCAGCATATTTTCCCACAAAGCTGCACATTTATCAAATGTTTTTTTTATACATTAGTCGTGATCACTGAAATATTCATACTCATTGTACGTTTATATCGAATAACATAAAGCACATGTACTCAAATCAGTTCTTATCAAAGCAAATACCAAACTTACACTCTGAACCTTCTTTCAAGCCATCATTACAGGTCACTGGATAATTACATAGATTAAAAAAAAACTAATCATGTGATAACAGTAAAGCAAAAGATAATAAAAAAAATATGCAAACATACCTCAAAAGTAATTATTTATAACTGGAAACCAAGTTTGTGCATGGGACTTTTAGGATTTTTAGGGAAAGCCAAACATCACTTTACATGCATATGAGATCAGAATCAGTGGTTATGGAATTTATTGCCCTAAACCTCATATTGTATACATACATAGGTTGTGGCTTTAATGTATATGTAGATACAGATATGTACATATTTAATAATAACCAGTGACCTATTAAGCATTACATCAAAGGTCTAGCTAGTTAAATCTAACTTTAAGTTAAGCCTACTGGGGCCTCATAGAGGCACTTACAGCATACTGCCTGTTTCGTTGGGTGCTTCGGAGGATTCTACGTTATTTGCATTTGCCACAACTACTCGTTTCTCTTTTTACTCAACATATAGTCAGTCGATTCAGAGGCAATACAAAATGAATATAAACAAATACAGTACTCTTATAGTGTTAATGTTAGGATAAGGTTGTGTGAGGTGTGGTACTCCCCTCATTCGCTGTTAATCAGTTAAAGCATTCGAGCAAAACAATCCCCTGCAGACACTGTAAATGATGGATGGACATGTTCTTTTACTGTAACACAAAATTTACATTGTACACAAAGTTGCATAACATCTGAAGTCAAAGCATCTGCAAACTATAACATCCAAAATGGGGATGTTATAGATTGCGTAGACATTCTATGATAATACAGTACAGTAAGTGAGCACAAAAAAGGTTTAATGAGCACTGAGAAGCGATGCGAGCAAACCTTATACTCCAAAAGATTTGCTCGTGTGGACTAAGAACATCTGTGAGCATGTGATCTAGACCAATCAGTGATTCATTTCATTCACAAAAGACTTCTCTGCAGGATAAATTAATTGAAAAACCTATCCCAGAGTTTTCCTATCTTAACTGTACAAGTTCAGTTTGACATTTTACATCAAGGATCTATCAAAAATGCTTTCATTCACAGGAGAACTAAATCTCGGCATGCGGTTTCAGATATTTTCAGACAACACTAAAATGTTGTAATTTTCGGACATCATAATCATGAAGTGAATCAACCTACAACTACTTAGGGTCTGAAAATATATGTGATGGCCTTCAAAACCAGCAACAGATGAAGCCAGGCAAGCATTACTTCTTACAGTGCCTGAATGTCAAAATCTATCCTAAGACAGACACTAAAACATCATTCGACAACAGATTCAAGCAAAACATTCAAGTGATGTCACAGCTTTCATGTAAACACTGCATATCTAGGTTCACAAATATATGGGGTCTGGAAGCATGTGGATAGTAAGACTTCAAAACAAGTATGGAAATACTTTCCTTCTACAATCGTCTGTAAAAACTAGTTCTGAAGCATTTTGGTTTTTTTATTTTTTTCTCTCTCTTCAGTCTTTGTTCCTGTTGGTTAAGAATCTTATGAACAATTTACAACATTGTATTCTTTTAATAGTTATTTTAGACAACCAGTGGCATTAAAATGTCATTTCTTGCCATGAAATACACAGTATTCATGAAAAAAATACAAAATCATTAAAAAACTAAAGCGATTTAAAATGACAGCCCGGACATCAAAAAGTCTATATACTGGCTTGAAATAAAACAAGAAAAATGGCTCGTGTCATCTGAATAACTTTTGTACATTTACAGCTGGTACAGCTAAATCAAAGATAATGAGGAGATTGCCTGCTAAGTCTGTGCGTGTTTTAGATTAAAAATATATCTGTGTATTTACATATGTATGTGCACAGCATGTTTTCCAGCATTAAAGTAATGTTGCATGTTTATTGCATTCGTGAATGTCTCACTATTTTTAAATCTTTTTTTTTTTGCTTTTGATTGAGATTGCTGAAGGTAAAAATTATAGCGACAGCTCACCTAAACATGATTGTTTATTTGAAATTATTAAATAAAATGTCAAAAAAAACCTTCAAAGCATAAATGGTGAGGAAGAAATTACTTAGATTTAGAAAAAAGGAAGAGGCAAGTTTGATTAGGTGGTCCAATGTTTTCATTGTATACTTGTTTTGTAATATTATCCGTTTCTGATGCCGACACACAAGCTTCAAGAGTGAGTAAATTAACAATGATTGTTAGTAAAGTGCTTGCATTTGATTTAACTGTATAGTTAATTAAGTCCATATCTGACATTGTACATTTGTTCTAATTTTCTTGTTTATAAATACTTTGCATTTAAATTTCTATAAAACGTTTTAGACCTACAAGTGCATATTTCATTTATATCACTGTCCTGATTATTCTTCAAAGGCCGACTCAGTCATTTGCTACCATAAAACAGAAGATTTTGCTCCTTTGCCAAAGGCCATTTCAGAATAACCAGTTAGCATGTGTTGAGCCAAGCAGTCCCACTTACACAAGCAAAGTTAATAATCAATTATATATAGATATTTGAATGGTAAAATTTCTCACATATCGCCTTTTACTATAATATGTTATCAAAAAGCTTAAAAAAAGACCTTGTGAATGTCTGCCTTACTGGTATAAGGATTTGGCTGACATGTGGGTAAATTGAAGTTTTAGATTTTGCTGTTACGTGGCGATTATGTGACAGTGCATTTGAAGAAATATTACAAAGCAATGCAAAATGATCCAGTGGATCATTTGAAATGATCTTCTACAGGGAAGTAAATGCGGAAAGCAAAAAAATCTGATTTTTTAAAATCTTATGTTAATCATAAGCATAAGCTTCTTAATGCAATTTTTTCAAATCATTTAAAGTGTCTAATGAAACAATACTTTTCTTTGTGACTATGTATATTAGACATCTAGAATAACAACAATATCAAGTGGATCAAGTGAATGTGCAAGCATCTAACAAAGGATTAGACAACAAGACAATGATCCTATGTATTGGCTCCTAACAGCAATATAATATAAGAAACTATTATTTTCAAGAGACATGTTCAGACTCAGAATTAGATAGCTCTTTTGGTACAATAAAACACATATTACTTTCATTTGTTTCTGATTTTGTTGACATCTCCTAACTTTGCTGTGTAAACTATCAGCATAAAGTGCCCAATGACATCACAATAAGATGCAAAATGAATTTAGTGTTAATTGAGACTTACACAGGATATGTTTTTTTTCCCCATTGTGGATTGCTTACGCTGCGCTGTGTTCACTCGCTATATATTTACAGAAAATAAAAATCTGTTCAGTAAAATTTAATCTACAAATTATTTTTTCTTTGTCTTTGGCTAAATAAACTAAATTACACAATATGGACAAAAGTACTAAGCCACTTACATATAACACTTACTGGAGCTGCTTGACTATGACTATGACTTGACCATTTTTGTGCTGATGTTAATACCAGAGGAGCTTTGGAGGTTATTGACCTTTATGTGTGACCCTGCTTTGTGACCATACGCAATACCACATTACAACAAAACAACTTACAGTTGATTATGGACTATCTTGGAGGGAAGACCTTTCACTGACTCACTTATTGCAAAGGTGGCACCCTATTACAGTATAACAGTTACATGTTTTAGAAGTGGAAAAAAGTCTCTTGAATGAGAGGTGAAATGTCTTAAAAATTGCTTAAAAAATATGAAGGATTTCATCCAGCTGTGGTAATGGGACACCTGAAACACCTGAATTCAAAGATTAAGAGATGTGGCTCAGTAATTTTATTCATATCATGTATCTTGTTCCGTGATTATTTCACTGTAAGAGTGTTAGGAGTCTAAGTTAGTTTGGTCCAGAATGCGCAAAAATGATCATCTGAAAATGTAACTGAGCACATTTCTATAATACCTTCTTAATGCATGGCACTATTTTATTCACTAAGCAGCCCCAATCAGTTTTACATTACTTGTAATTATTTAAATAACCACGTATCTTTAAAGCTAAATTTTGCATTTAACTCCACCTAACATGCTTCATAAACCATTGGATTCACAAGACAAGATCTCATTCTTTCTACATTCGAGCTCATTGTATGTTATTGCTATTGTATTTGCATGGCGTACAATGCAAATGGAGGCTTCAACGTAATTGGTCCATGGCTAATCTGCTGCATCTCTTATCAGCCAATCATTAACACAATTTCTGCTACAAAATGGAGGGGATGGGGGAACGACAGCGCCGCAGAGGTCCTGGAGCCTCATAGGTCTCAAAAGGCGGGCTAGTAATAGGAGCGAGTCGCAGTGCAGACCCAGTCATTCCCGATATGTTATTAAGACTGCGAGATTTTTCATAGCCGGTTGCTTTAAGACAATAAATACAATAATAAATCAGTTTAATAAATTGTTTGTATTTTTTTATGTCATGTACGAATAAATGGAAAGAAAATCAGTGAAATGTTTACAGATAATATGACAAATTCCCATATGCAGATGGTTTTTTATGAAGGTTTCATAATTTTGAAACATGAACATGAGGTTGAAGATGTTAAAAGAAGGAATTAAAAAAAAGAACCACAAAAGTGAAGAGAAAAGAAAATGAAGGATAATAAATGAAAATCATAAAGACGTATAAAGGACAGACAGACAGAGACAAGACAAACAAGACAAGACAAGAAAATGCAAGTTATGATATGCCTTTTTTTCCTCAAAAAACATAAACGCAAAAGATTTGTAGATATTAAAAAATTTAACACCAATAAACAGGCCATTGCATAAATTACCCAACACCTTGTGAACGGTAACGTCCGATGTTCAGGTAATTTGGACAACTATTTGGCCAAAACCGCACAGTTTAACACAAACACACAACAGCAAATACTCTGATATCACTGATACATTGTAGTTGACCACATGAAGTTTATGTGGAATCATGAATTGCCTTGCATTATTCTTTGTTAGCAGCCCATTTTGTATTTACTTGGTATGAACTTCAAATGGCCAAAACAAAAATGTCCTCTCAGCCACATTTAAATCACTTTGTACCCTCGGTGATCACATCCTGTTGTGAGTGACTATTGAGTCACTTTTTATTTTGATCACAGTGGGAAATGTCACATTACAAAGAAGTTCATTTAAAACTTTTTCCAGCTACAAAAGTACCTTTAAATTATAATGCATGACACTTTGCATTTACCTTAACATATAGCCAATTCATCTAAGAATGAGCACACTGGCCTATGTTTCCTTTCCCACTGTATTTTTGGTCCGAAACACTTCATGCATATATTGAGCCCTCCTTGTAGGAAGCAGCCACAAACAAGGTTGTGTTGTGCTCACAGTGTTGTTGCATCAGCTGTAGTGAAAGGCCCCATTGTTAGATAGCAGCTATCTGCTCTAACAATGACTGACTGACTTATAATGGGTGGAGTTTTATACATTTACTAGCAATGTGCTCATGTTAGCTGAAATCAATGTAATGCGCTAACACTGTGATGCCGGAGCAGAATTTGTGGTTTCTGTACACTTAAGTTATGTATGTAAATTTTTGTCAAACTCCATCCACCATAAGGCCGCAGTCAGACAACAAATAACACTCACTGATCTAGCGTGACACCCTTTGAGTCTTCCTGTTGCAATGGAAAAATATGACAATATTCAGGGTCAAAGTGGCCAATTCTACCACTCTAGATAACCAACCTTAAATAAAAGTATTTCTTTTTTTTTACTCAAACACTTTAGTCAGATGGCAGCTCAGTGACATACTGATGATGCATATTTGGCGTAACATCCCACAAACACTTCTGAAAAGCTGCCTGGCAAATCTGGTGCTGCTTCATTCTCAAGTTAAGTTAGAGGAATGTTTTTCTCATACCACGCAAATGCATCAAGACAAACTGTCAGTTTTCATCAAGTGGCAGCCATGTATAGAAAGACTGCTGACTGAGTACAACACGGGAGGAGAAAAAACAAACAAACCTGTTTTGTTGTTGGAACTGAACAACGCTTGATAGTGTACTTTTAGAGTGAGAGTTGAAGATCAAAACTCAAACATCTCTGCTTATTTATTCTTAATATTGTTTAACAGTTAAAATAGTCAAATTGAAATAATCTGAAGGTGCCTTTCCTATAGCTAACAAACAAAGATCTTTATATGACATAATGTATGCTTGAAATCCAACATGATTTTAAGTTTAATGTTCAGACTCACACGTAAGAAAAGATGATTTCTTTTCTTTATAAAGGGAAATAGAATAGTCATAATCGTGAAGACTTAGAAAAATTGTAAAGGCTCAATATTAGGCAACTTCTAATTTGCAGTAATTTGGATTAATGCTCTGCAGATCTGAAGATCTGAGGTATGATTTATGGGGGTTCACAAAAAAGAATCTTTTATAAGAACTTTTAACAAAAGACGAGGGTTTGATTTAAGTCACAAATTCCTTCCAGTATTTTCTATATATTGTTAAAGATCACTGTGCAGGATGCTAAGTGTTCCACTCTGCTCACGTAATAGTTATGTTTCATATACACTCACTCACTTTATTAGGTACACATTTTCAACCATTAATTAGGGCAAGTTTCTAGCTAGCCAATCACATGTCAGCAAATCAGTGCTTTTAGGCTTGTAGGATTTTGTTGTTGGTCCCAGTGACTTAGCACCAAGCCGGTCTGATTTCAGAAACTGCTGATACTGGGATTTTCCTGCACAGACACCTCTAGAGTTTACAGAGAACGGTCCAAAAGAGCAAAAATATCTATTGAGCTGCATGTCTCTGGGTGCCTTGTTGATGCCAGAGGACAATGATCAGACTGCTTCAAGATGACAGGAAGGGAACAGCATCCAATAAACACTTGCGACAACTGAGGTATGCAGAAGAGCATCTCTGAAAGCAGATGGACTACAGTGGCAGAAGGATAAAATGGGTGCCATTCCCGTCAGCTAAGAACGGGAAACCGAGGCTATGATTACCACAGGCTCACTAAAATTGGACAACAGGAGATTGGAAAAACATTGTCTGACCTGAGTCTCGATTAAATTCGGATGATAGGGTCACAATTTGGTGTAAACTGCATGAACCCATGAATGGTTCAAGTGCTGGTTGTGTAATAGTGCTGGTGATATTTAGTTGTCCATCCCTTTATGAACATGGTCAGAAGTGTACCAATTTTCTGATGGCTGCTTCCAGCAGGATAACGCACAATGTCACAAATCTCAAATAATCTCAGTGGTTTCTTCAGCATCACAATGAGCACCTTTGGGATGTTGTAGAAAAGGAGATTTTCACCATGGATGTGCAAGAGAAATATCCAGCAACTGCTGATCATAAAATCATCATCATCATCAAACTCGACCAGCAAGGGGTCTAACCCGGTTTTAGCAAGATGTACCTAATAAAGTGGCCCGTGAGTGTATATTGAAATAAAGTTGGTAATGGTGGTCTTCTTAATTTCTGGCTTTAATATGATCTCTTTGACATTTAATAAACTGATTTCTTCAATCAAGCTTTTTAATGTGATTCGTAACACTTGCCGAATGACATATCAGTAAAAATGGAAATTGAGAGACAGAAAAGCAGTTCCCATTTGCTGATTATATGAAAGGTGAAAGTGATAGAGAGTGATGAGATCAGTCGGTAACATGGTTGTGATGGTTGTTTAGCATTAGTTTGCTTTTGTCACATACAGACTTTGTTTAAAAAAATCCAAGAAGAAGAAATATTGTGAAATGAAAATAAAAAAAGTTAATCATGTCTCGGCCACTGCAGTCTCTCACAGTCTGCTCTCCTCCTCTCTGGGCTATCTGCTGCATTTACAACAACAATCATCTGTGGTTTTGTGCTCTGGGATTCTCTATCAAGGGAAACGGTGAGTCTGGCTGTCACTGTATTCAGTGATGACATAATTCCTGCCCAAAGTCACACTTAATTTACACTATAGAGGGAGTATGTACCTACCTAGAGTCAGACTTTAGTTACACTTGCACTGCAGTGGCGGCCTGGGGATGGGATGGAGAATGAGTGTTAATCACACAAGGAGAAGACTATGTCGAGGGAAGACACAGAGGAACAGAGACAGCACTGCAAATATTGTTGCCAGACTGTTTACCAAGCACATAATCATGTGAAATTAAGACTGACTCAAAAAATAGCCTTAAAAAACACACTGTGAAGGCAATAACCTGTTTTCTATCACTGTTTATAGCTTCAATGACTGTTTGATTCTTTTCTAAGAATGGCCACTTACACACTGGATCATTCTTACATGGTATAAATTGCCTGTTAAAGATCGTATGATCTCCTGTTACCAATAATGAAATGTATTGATTTGGTCATGACCATTACTGAAGCCACAATATGTGCATACACTACATACAGCTCCTACTATATCTTCTAGAGAAGATATAACATCCAGCTGTATCCTACATACTCTAGTTTGTAGCATGTAGGTCAGACCTATGCAGTTCATGTCAAACCCAATTAATATTTTATGTCCCTGCTTCTTGTACATATACGTGAATATACGCTGTGCATATATGTGTATCGGTAAAAATCTGGCTCAGAGAGAATATTTGCAGAGCATGATAGGGGAAACACAGTAAGACACACACAGTGGTATTGTTACAAATATCAGATCATGCATGGCAATGTAGAGCGAGTTTTACATACTGTGTCAACCGTAAAGAGAACACATGAGAGGACTGACAAGTGTTACCACATAAAACACACTTTCACACGGGTTATGGGAAAAGGCTTTGAGGAGTTACTTTTAGAGTTAGCGTGTCGCTCTGGTAATGACCGCGAGCACAGACAGAAACAACAGACAGGTCTGTGGTGGCTTGAAAAATATTTCTGCCAACAGTTAACTTTAATCCGTGTCAAAATTAACAATATTAAACAATGGGGTAAAAAAAGAGCAGATGAAATGTCAATGAAGAGCATTTCTTTCCTGTAAACCTCAGCATCGTATCTGTTTAAAGTCTCTAAATAAATTATATACTTATCCTTCCATGAAAATGCAGCAGATTTACTGCACATAGTACGGATTTGCTAATAAGTATTAAAAAATCTAACACCAATTACCCAACACCTTGTGAACGGTAACGTCCGATGTTCAGGTAATTTGGACAACTATTTGGCCAAAACCGAACAGTTTAACACAAACACACAACAGCAAATACTCTGATATCACTGATACATTGTAGTTGACCACATGAAGTTTATGTGGAATCATGAATTGCCTTGCATTATGCTTTGTCAGCAGCCCATTTTGTATTTACTTGGTATGAACTTCAAATGGCCAAAACAAAAATGTCCTCTCAGCCACATTTAAATCACTTTGTACCCTCGGTGATCACATCCTGTTGTGAGTGACTATTGAGTCACTTTCTATTTTGATCACAGTGGGAAATGTCACATTACAAAGAAGTTCATTTAAAACTCTTTCCAGCTACAAAAGTACCTTTAAATTATAATGCATGACACTTTGCATTTAGCTTAACATATAGCCAATTCATCTAAGAATGAGCACACTGGCCTATGTTTCCTTTCCCACTGTATTTTTGGTTCAAAACACTTCATGTAGATATTGAGCCCTCCTTGTAGGAAGCAGCCACAAACAAGGTTGTGTTGTGCTCACAGTGTTGTTGCATCAGCTGTAGTGAAAGGCCCCATTGTTAGATAGCAGCTATCTGCTCTAACAATGACTGACTGACTTATAGTGGGTGGAGTTTTATACATTTACTAGCAATGTGCTCATGTTAGCTGAAATGAATGTAATGCTCTACAGATTTACTGCACATAGTACGGATTTGCTAATAAGTAGTGAACGTTTTGGCCAAATATGCTCTTGAGAATGCCTTTAACCAGCGAGATTTGCACCACTTTTCTGTTAATTCGTTCCGCTGTTTTGTTGGCAGTTTTGTTTGTCACTCCGATTCAGAAAAGACGAATCGCAGGTGATGGTGAAACTCAAAGGGGATCACAGGAAGAACACGAGGGAAGTCACAAAACACAAAACAACAAAAACAACTTGTACAAAACACAATATCAAGAGAAAAACAAACCAAAACAAAATATAGAATACAGCAAAATATAATTAAAATTAACATAAATCAACTCAATCCATACACATACACCTCGAAACAATAAAGCATTCAAATAAATACTTTTTTTTTTTTTACAAAACTGCTGGATATCACATCACAGTAATACTTAATAAAAGATGCACACAACATGTTAGAAACACAGAACAGAACAAAAAAAACTCATATACATATACAGAGGAAAGAGTGTGGAGAAGAAGAGAGACAAAGAAGAGAGAGACAGAAGCCAATATAAACTCCTTGAAGAAGGTCTGGAGGAGTGATTTGGAGTGAGCAATCAGAGGGGGGTGATTGACCGTTTGACCTTAGTGAGCCATGCATACAGCACTGGGTGCGTAGGAAGTCAAATGGCCAACAATCCAACAAAAGAATCTGAGAAGCTAAGAAAATAAGTTGGCAAAAACACCTTATGCATATATCTACAAAATAAATCACAAATAAAGCACACAAGAATGATTTTTAGTCAGCGTGAAATCCCTCTTTAAAAACAAGTGGAGAGCAGGGACCATCATAACTGTCATAAACCCAGTGCTTTTTGTTCATTTTCTTGATTTTTCAAAACTTCGGATTCACAATTTTAACAGATTAGTCATGTAAGTTTGAATGCTCCTATATAGCTATCTTTTTCCCCTCAATAGGAAAGAGGTTGACATCACCTTGGCCAGGTCATTTGTCTAACACGGGGCTTATAGACATGGAATCTTGTTATCAGATACTAGAGAATCAGGTGTCAGAGAAATAAAGAAATTTATTTGGTATTTACTGTAAGCACTTAGTACAGTCTCTTCCCCCAGTGCACAAGGCTCAACATTAAAATACACACTAAAACAATAAAGACTTTTATACATCGCTTACCTACAAATTACAAGCCCTAAGCAGCATCCTAATAACCCCAGCACTTGTTTTGCTCAATGGACTCCTGATTTGTTTTAAAGAGGGATCTTTGTAGCACCTAGATTTTATATTACATATAGAAAACCATTAAAAACTGCAGCGATGTCAGCAACCTCTAACTGAAAGGCTCGGACAGCTCGAGGCTCGCTTACCTTAGACAACATGAAGCCGCTTTTTCGGTCAACTCTGTCATAGCATTTGTCTTTCTGTCTGGTCGGTAAGTGTTTCAGTCACCAAGTGCAGCTTATGTTCCTTCTGATTTCTCCACAGTACTCATACAAAAGGTCCTAATCTTTGGACTACACTAGGCACTGAAAGCACAGTTATACGGTCAGGGGATAGTATTTCAGATCCATTACACGCTTATTTTGTAAATTAGCACTCTGTTATTATAACTAATTTATAGGTCGATTTTTTATTTGTTTGTTTTTTGATCAACCCATTCTTTAAAATGTTTGCTAGTGTTAAGCGTGCCATGTTTCACAAAGTGATATCCCCTGACACAGATGGCTCCAGTGACCCCAGTTACCTTGGGCCTTGGAAAGGTGATGTCCAGCACTGCAATCACAATGTGTTAAAGTATCAGTGCAGACCAGCTGATTAGAGATGGTGCATATGTACTTGTAATTTTGCAAATCCTTGTGGCCACATCACGGCATAGCAGGGACAAATGCCACTGTTAGTGCGTACAACCAGTGTGCGAGTATATGTACATATTATATATACAGGTGTAAATAGAAAGGTGTTGTTTATAGTCAAACATTTTTTTATAAATTGCAGTGTGCACTTCTGTTTGCCAAGGTGGAGGTCCGTGGGGTAGGGAGTAAAACACAATAGGAAGGGAAAAAACTAAATTAAGCCACACACGACAAACACAAACACAACACTCAGACGGCATTGAGAGGACAGAGACACAGTGTATAACATGTAAGAATGAAAAAAGCGCACATACACACGCGTGATATGACACAACCTGAAGAGAGAGACAACAACAACACAGAGGCACATCAGACAACAACATGACCCGCTGTTCCCATTGGTTCTTCTTCAGTGTCTTGCTTTATTAGTTATTGACACAGGACACAACAACGGGGTTATTTTTCATTTGAGCTTCTGGGTGTTATTTGCACATGTGCATACCCGCATGGATGCGCTCTTGCACTCTCATGACTGTATGCAGGTTTTAAGCTCTCACACAGACACACAAGTAATTACTGAGTGTATATCACAGAGAAATTTTCACATTTTCTCTCCAGATATTTTCTTTTTTTTACATCTTGTACAGTGTTCATTGAGATTGTCATTCACAAAGTTATAATAATAAGTACAACATTGGGCTGAGGTTAGGACTCATTGGATGAAATACCTCAGAAATCACAAGGTGAGCCCCGAAATACCCTTTGCAACTCAAACCTTAACATTCACATTGAAGTGCTACCTAACCTGAGCTCAATTGTTTGCATCTGAATGCTTAAAACCGGTAGCACACTTTCCACACGTTCAGGCACAGATCAGTCTTCTTACAGGTGACACAAAGGACAAACTCCATTGAACATTTAGACACAACACTGTGAAAACATTTGGTGTATCTGCATATCTTTTGAGGTCATGCGTAGCATGTGCAGCTGCATCTGTGTTAAAGTGGGCACTACACTGCTGTTTGTGCAATTACAAAACATCCTACCTCTAGGACAGCCAGATTAAAAATTTCTGGATGTTTCCAGGATACAAGCTCCTTTATTAAAAAATTTTTTTGTTCTTTTTTAGTGTTACCTCTGGTCTATGGTTTGATCCAGGAAGATGTGGAGTTTGCATTGAGGTCCTGCTGTAACAGAGACCCCTCCATCTTATACCAATCCTCAGTCAGAGGGGAGTCTGGGCTGGGTGCCAGGGCTGCTGCCTCTAGTTTGTTGTCAACAGGGGGGTGTCGAAAGTTTGGAGGGAGTTTGGGGGAGTGTTTCAGTGCAGGTTGGTGGCAGTGGTGGTAGTTGGATTGCAGTAGTAAATGAGGTGTTGGGTTTTCATGAGCATGAAGATAATGGACATGGGGCAACGAAAAGGGAAGGCGTTATGGTGGAGCACATAGGAAAAGAAGGGGTGAAATGAGGGTGTGGGTTTCAAATGGGAAAGAGGGGGGATGGGAGGGTCGATGTGGGGCAAGTTTGGGAGGGTAAGTGGTCAAGGGGTTGCGGGAGAAGTAAATAAGAAGGACAACACAAGGCAGGAGAGAGAGAAAGAGAGAAACAGACAGGGAGAAACAGAAGTGACGAGAAGTAAATTAATGCATGGTCAACTGTCTGAGTCCAGAAGACAGAGAAAGACAGAGATCGTTTTTGAGCATGAATGACTGTGACATTATGGGACACAGAACAAAGTTCACAGACACCGTGGAAAGATGGAAGACATGAATGGCTGAGGCAGTGTGAAGAGAAAGGAAAAGGAGAGAGGTAGAGGGACAGAGATTCTTGTCTGACAGAAGAAATAAAATGTGATACCAAGCGGTGATGGAAACACAGACAACATGAATGTGAAGAGATGGAAACAAACAGAGCAGAGCAGAAGAACTTGGTGTGTATGCATGTGTGGTAAATGTACGACTGTAGATGTGTGGATGTTTTGTTGCTAGCTGTGACTGAAGTCTCCTAACTCAGTTTATAGTGTGCTGTCCCATCCAGCGCATCTTTCCTGCATGTTTGAATGTGACATTCAAAACATATAGTGGCCTATATGTAGTTTATCTACATTGGCTGCCTCTGCACTTATATAATATATAATGTATGTTTACATCATACTGTGCCAGACATCTTGCTGTGTGGATCTGTTTACATAAGATGTGCATGTTTTGCATATCCGTCTCCTGGTGTGAAACATACCTTTCCGCACATTCCCATCTGTGGCACGGAATTCCCTGGTATTAAGAAGGAAGCAGGCTCTGTCCTGCTGGTAGCGTTCCCGAGTGGGGCCTCGCCCAATAGGACTCCTCTCATCCGGGCTCAGCACCTGGTCGATGGTGGGGCAGTCCTCATTAGCCAAGGCGGCTGAGGCTGCGTCACCATTCTGCTTAGAATCTAGTTGAGGCAAAGGAAAGTGAAAAAATAATTTCATAACTAATGCCTCTTTTCCACCTACTCGGCTGTTATTGACTCGACTTGACTCTGCTCTACTCGGTCACAACTGGGGTGAGGTCGTTATAGCAAGGCGACCTGAAAGTCCTGTGACGTCATTTGTATGTGACTAAGACACAAAACAACAATGAATGTCATCGAGGCGATGGTTTAAGCACGGTGTCGGTTTGTTTGTAACCATTTCTCTTGTTCAAAAATGCTCTGTTTGATTTTTGTGAAGGAGTCACTTTCATGACCCAGCCTGAGCCATTACTACCTGGCCAATCAGTGGCATGCAGGCTGTCGACATCACATTTTAAGCTTGACGAAGCTCGCTTGGAACCCTGGCTAACAAAGTACTTGGTACCAGGTAATACCACGTAATGGAAAACCCTAAAAACCGAGTAGAGTCCAATCAAAAGAGAGGCTTTAATGTTGGCAGACGGCTTTTCTTCCCTAAACCTGGTTCTGCCAGAGGTTTCTTCTTGTTAAAAAAAGGTTTTTCCTTCCCACTGTCACCAAGCGCTTGCTTGTAAGGGGTCATCTGATTCTTGGGGTCAAATAAAGCATGTTCTGGTCAACCCTTCTGTTTGTAAGGGGGAAGCTAACCAGAAGAAAATGTCTTGTTCTCTACAGTGAATGAGCTGAGGGCTGCACCAAGATTAATATGAATGATATGGAACTATGAGTCATGCAAAGATATGTTAGTAGACACGCTTTGCATATAAAAATGTGTGTTATTTAAAATGAAATAAAACAGTAAATAAGGAATATATATTTTGAGTAGGTATGATTATTCATAAACCATGAAATCAGAGGACGGCCCCATAAAACTTGTACTTGATTGTACTTTCCAAGTCTGGAGTCTGCTATCAAAAGTTTGACTGATACAACTTGCTAATAAAAACAAGGAAAAAAAGAAAAAAAAGAAGAACCTCTAGACACAGCCCACAAATACCTGGAAAAAAGCCAAGCAGACAAGATGTAGTAAAAGCACTGAAGAAACCAATGTTTTCTGACTCACTAATGATCAGGCCACTGGAGTAATGCATTTAAGGTGCATTATTGTGGTATATGACTGACGCCTGATGCTGCAGCATGTAAAAAGCGCACCAAGAGCCAAATTACCTCGCCTCCTGATTTCACTGCTAATGCCAGAGAGATAATATGTAGGCTGACTTTCCTCAATTCGGGAAGTCAGCTCAAAATTGAGATGCATTAAGCTGTTTTAAAAGATAATTGAGGTCATTTTCCTTCCATAATGTTTGTTTTTCCCTGGCAGATGGAGGCCTTAAGGCAACTGTGAACCTACCAGTTGATCATAAATTACATATGAGTTGTGATGGGCCAGCAATTTCTCCAGGGTGGCTCAAGAATCAGCTATGCATCTCTTCTTGATGGTACTTCCAGTTCTTTCTCCTGACACTTTGGTACTCTTAATTCTCAGTTAAAAGTCTAAAATCCTTTTGTACACCTAAAACTACCATGAGCATTGACTACAAACAAGTTCGTTTTAGATTGGTTATCTTGATTTTAAAGTGGTAAACTACATAGTGAAACTTTAATTTTACTCTTGAACATACAGATTTATTCATTCCTATCTTTTCAACAGTAAAAAAAGATCACATATTTTCTCATGATAAAGATAAGCAGCATTAAAAAACAGCAACAAACACTCACCTCTGTTGATCTCTATAATTTCTTCTTGGGCAAGAGGACAGTCACCTGCTATTCCTCCAGACCCCATCACTCCTCCCAAGACATTTCCCAAGATTCTTTGCGGTGATGCAGTAGCCATCGCCAAGGCATCTGGCTTGCAGTAGTTGGGGGACCCTGGTTGTGGCGCTCGGGGGATATGTTTGTTCTTCTTTTTGGGAAGCTTTTGTTTGGCCATAGCCAGAGAGTAGTACATGCCGAAGTTGTTGACAATGACAGGTACAGGCATAGCAATGGTTAGCACACCAGCCAAGGCACACAGCGCACCCACCAGCATCCCTGACCATGTCTCCGGGTACATATCTCCATAACCCAGCGTGGTCATGGTCACAACAGCCCACCAAAATCCAATGGGAATGTTCTTGAAGTTGGTATGGGCACTGGCTGTTGGGTCATCTGGGTCTGCGCCAATTCGTTCAGCATAGTAGATCATAGTGGCAAAGATGAGGACACCAAGAGCTAAGAAGATGATGAGCAGGAGGAATTCATTGGTACTGGCACGCAGGGTGTGGCCAAGGACACGGAGACCTACGAAGTGGCGAGTCAGCTTGAAGATTCGGAGGATACGAACAAATCGGACAACACGCAGGAACCCCAGGACATCCTTGGCAGCTTTGGAGGACAGCCCACTCAGACCAACCTCCAGATAGAAGGGCAGGATGGCAACAAAATCGATGATGTTGAGGGTGCTTTTGAAGAATTCAAACTTGTCTGGGCAGAAGGTGACTCGAAGCAGGACCTCAATGGTGAACCAAATGACACACACACCTTCCACATATGTCAACCAGCTGTCAGTCACCACCTCATAAACTATCTCCTCACGCGTCATGTTGCCCACTGTGACGTTCTCTGTCTTGTTGAGGATGGTGTTGAAGGCCTCGTGCGTCTCCATGCAGAACGTGGATATGGAGATGAGGATGAAGAATAGGGAGATAAAAGCCACATACTGAAAAGAATGAAGAAAGGGGTAAATAGAAAGAGTTAAAGTAGGAAGAGAAATCAGAGAAAGAGCAAAAGAAAAAAGTCAAATTATGAAAATCCAGCAAGGCAAAGGACATCAGAGAAAATGTCAGCATTTTAACAGTAGAAAACCTCAAGCCAACTGCAAAAGTAAATGCATTAATTATTCATTCAATTTAATTACATTACATTAAATTAAACAACCAGTGAATGTATAACACTTAAATAGTATACTATCGGTTAATACTCAACTCAATATTTAAAAAATGTCTTAATATGTTAATGTGTATCCTACATATTCCAACTGATTACCACATCACACAGAAAACAAAAAGTATGCAGATAGCTATAAAAAATATTTCAGAAGCATGTAGTCCACAAATAGAACTTCTAATCGGAAGGGATAAAATAAATAACTGAAAATATGTCTGCCATATTACAGTCATGTGGAGAAGGAAGTTTTCACAGGACTTTAGTCAGCTCTATGCAAAGAAACTAAGTACACCTTACTTAGTAAGTAGCAGCTAGTGCTGATAATCAAATTGACCCAAATAACTGATCATCAGCAAGTGTGAGCACCTCTATAAAACCAGAGGTTTTGGCAGTTTCCCGGTCCAGAGCATTCAAGTGTGTGTTAACACAATGTCACCATCTTCCTAATTGTGGACATCCCAGCAAATTCCCCCCAAAATCCAACTGTGCATGTTAAAATTTAAAGTTCATGAAGGTGCAATGAAAAAAAGACTAACAGGTATGGCTTATTTGAAAGGGTTGATAAGAGAAACACTCTCTAAAAAGAACATGGCAACATGATTTAGATTTGCAAAGTTGCATCTAAATAAACTACAGACAGACAAGACCAAAGAAAGTTTGGTTAAATGTACAGCACCATGTTTGCAGAAAACCAAAGATATCACCAAAAACACTTCATGCCAACTGTTTTGCAGCCACAGGACCTGGGCAGCCTGCAGAAAAAAATTAATTCAAGTTTTTCCTGCTAAAGGTCGCTCTGCAAATTAGCCAAAACAATCATTGGGTGTATTTAGTTAGTTTTTCACAGTACTGTTTGGAATCCCATTGTTATGAAGATTTCATTAACCTCACTGCTCATTTAAATAACATGCAGATGCTTTAAGGTAACATTACCCTTCACTCAATCATATCATTTAGCCTACTTGTGCGTTTTTTTTTTAAATTGGACATTTTGACGAGTCTTTTCAATACTTAATACTTGGTATTCATATTCTTAATGCTATGGTTGCATTTGGCCTATTAAAACTAACAACTCACACTAACTCCGATGCTTTTTTTTCTTGAATTATTATGTTGTTATTGTGAACCTCTTGTGAGAAATGTATTCATTATCTTTCCACAACCTGGATCCTTTCTATATACTACAATATTATGCCTCCCATGGGTTGGCTTGTTCACTTCAGAAATCTCTGCAGCTTTCCTTGACAGAAAGAAAAACAAGCTAATTTAAACCATCACACTGTCCCGCTTCAGACATCTCTGTTTTCCAGTTTGCTTATAGCTCATCTGCGTGATCTGCAGTTTACTATATGAAGCCAATCTTTTCCCTTCACTGTAACTTGTTCAGTTGTCAGTGAATCAATGACAGTAGTGTGATGACACCAGTGTGCTGCGCAGTCTTTCCCCATTGTGGTCCATTCCTAAGCCCTGCAGTGTATTTATAGATGCAGTATACTTTGTGCGTTACCAAATAAATAATAAAACACAACCATGGCCCGAGGAGCAAAAGAGAAAGGTAATTCATACTTGAGTGGAGTCCATATATATAAGAACCCTGAGTGCCCTCAGCATATTGTGAGTGCCAGCCTGTATTTTTGGCATTATGCACTTATGTAATATCAAGAGCAAAATGTTTATAAGAAGAGGCTTTATAACTGGGCAAAAAGAGCAACCAGTGCCACTTATGTTTCTTGAAAGGTCTCCTTCCCCCCCCCACCATCCCTTTTCTTTGGGTTGGAAATTGGATGAGAGCCTACACATATTTTCTCTAAGTGCCTTCATGACAGAAACAGACTGGGCAGAAGGTTTAATACTGTGAGCGGTTGTATTTATTGAGGAGATTAGCCAACGAGCATTTAGCCAAAGACGTGACCTTCCAGGAAAATCAGTAAGTTGGTGTCCATTCTGTAATTTTTTTTTTTATTGTTTCAACCATTCGTTGGTTGTAATGTTGGTTTATGTTGTTTAATGTTGGCTCAATAAATGTAATTGCATTTTTTTTTTACAGGCTACCTCTTTGCAGCCCAAATAGTTTGGTAATGTATATCATTAGGTTTGCTCCTGTTTTTCTCTTTTGCTTTACTCTGTCATTCTTGCAGCATCTACCGTCCTTTCTGGTCTGTTTTCCCTCCCGCTCTCCTTCTCCTCTACCATCTATGCTCTTTCTTTCTTCCCCTCTCTTTTCCATCTCTACTCTCTACCTCTTTTTTTCCTCTGCTATGTTTCTCACTAGTTGGTGTCTGACCTACTTTCTCAGATTGCTGCAGTACTCTCCTCCTCTGTATCATGAAAGCACACACATACACACACACTGAGGTTCTCAAACAGCCTCTACACTCCCCCATCCTCCCCCACCCCCCAACCCCCAGTATCAACCCCCACCCTCCCATCCCAGTGAAGCGGGATAGTACCAGTGGGACCAGCACAGGATGTTCCCTTATTGGCCGAGCACCAGAAAGTCTTCACAAGTACAAATCACAACAACGAAGAGAGTTTCGCCCTGAAGTGTTGGGCTCTTTTTTTGTTTGTTTTTGTTTCTACTGTTCTTTTTATTCTTTACGACATCAGACATTACTGATGCAAGGATTATAATAATAGTTAATAACTGAGTAGATGATGAGCATGGGCAACTGTAGAAAGCATGAGGATGCAGAGACTGGAAAAAAAGTGTGAGATCTTGTCTTCAAAGTGAGCTTTTTCATGTTGTCCTTTGCACATGTACGAGCTAACACATACACAAGAGACTGCTAAAAGAAACTTGTGGCAAAACCGTAATAATACTGTATCGTTTATGTAGGTTACACAGGTGGAGACACAGGAGGGGGTGGACAAGTGGGAGGGAGACCAGACGATGCGGATCCATGCGTGGAGAAGCACAAAGGAAAAAGTTGAAGCAGTCCAGAAGCAAGGACAGAGAGTAATACGAGCGAGGTGAGAGGGATGGATGAATGCCAAAACGGTTAACATAACTCAGACATGTGACCAAGGCAAGATTTGCTCATTGTTCTGATGATGTTAACGTGATGTGACTGTGTGATGAAAAGACGACTTTTGCAATGACAAGCAAGAGGACAAAAAGTATGACGGAAATGATGGTGAGAGGAAGAGCGAGGAGCCAAAGAAAAGGAAGCAAACCTAACAAGAGACTGAAGGCTAATAATAAATGACAGGCCTTAGCAACTTCTGTCAAACGGAGGGACAGATGGAGCTCTGTGTCTTTTTCCAACATGTTATTCCATACAAATGATTTCAAAGCTGCTAGGAACTTATGCATAAAGCTAGTTTATATTACTGAATCTCACACAAAGCTGGTTTGGGGGATGTCTGAATGTCAAATATGTCCATCTAATCGTTCTAGCGCAAAAGTGGTAGAATCTACACTACCAGCCACTTCATTAGGTACACATGTTCAACCTCTTGTTAATGTAAATATCCAATGAGCCAATCAAATGGCAGTAAATCAATGCATTTTTTAACCTCCTGAAGTTCAAATCAAGCATCAGAATGGGAAAGAAAGAAGATTTAAGTGACTTTGAACATGGTAAGGTTGTTGGTGCCAGAGAGGCTGTCTGAGCATTTCAGAAACTGTTGATCTACTGAGATTTACTTGCACAACCATCTCTAAGGTTTAAAGAGAATGATCTGAAAAAGAGAAAACATCCAGTGAGCAGCAATTCTCAAAAATGCCTTGTTGATGCCAGAGGTCAGAGGAGAATGATAGGAAGACAACAGTAACTCAAACAACCACTTGTTACAATCAAGGTGTGCAGAAGATTACAGCTGGGCTACAGCTGTAAGCTAAGAACAGGAAACTGAGACTATAATTTGAAGGTGCTTACCAAAACTGGTAAGCAGAAGAAACATTTCCTCTGGTCAGATGAGTCTTGAGGTCTGTGACATCGTTCGCGTGGTAGAGTCAGAATGTGGTGCAAACAGCATGAAAGCTGGATCCATCCTGCCTTGTATCAACGGTTCAGGCCAGTAGGCTGGTGTGGTTTTGTGGCAGATATTTTCTTAGCACACTTTGAGATGCTAAGCACCAGCTGAACATTGTTTAGATGCCACAGCCTGCCTGAGTATTGTTGCTGACCATCTCCATGCCTTTATGGAGATGATCAAAAGTGTACAATGTTCTGATTGCAGCTTCCAGCAAGAAATTGTGGCATGATGCAAACTGGTTTCTTGAACATGATAGTCACCAGATCTCAATCAGTAGAGCATGTAGATCCTCATTATGGAAATGCAGTCAACAAAACTGCAGCAACTTTGTGATGGTGTCGTATCAATATGTATCAAAACCTGTGAGGAATGTTTTCAGCACCTTGTTGAATCTATGCCGTGAAGAATTAAGGCAGTTATGGAGGAAAGAGAGGGTCCAACGAAACAAAGTGTACCTAATAAAGTGTCCAGTGGGTATTTCAATCTCTTTTCACTTTTGAATTTAGTCTTCATGTTGTTGTTTTTTTCATTAACGTACCTCATATCCCTATATATAATATAATTATGTGGGCTCAGACACAGTTGATGCATACACCTTAAGCTGTTAAACATCATTTTAAAAAAGGCCAATTTTTATCTTCTCACATATTAGCACCAAAATATGAAAGTTAAACAACTCTGTTTGAGCCGATCTGACAGTGAGCTCAGCTCACGAATTTAATACAGTGAAAATAATATTTCTGCTAAACCAAATGTAGCTGAGCGCACTGTTCATGAGCTTGATTTGTTACAGAATTTTGTCTTAAACAGAGCAGATCTGTTTAGATTATTCAGACACACACATCTAAAAGCTGATTTGATTCCAGCTGCAAGAATCACTTCTGTTCACACTAAATAACATTTCTTTTAACCAAAAAAACTAAAATACCTCCAGTTAATTCAACATAAAGGGAAAACAAAACAAAAGTGTTAATCATTTATTTTCATCAATCAACAAAATGCAGTGAATGAACAAAAGACAAATCTAAATCAAATCAATATTTGGCGTGACCACCCTTTGCCTTCAAAACAGCATCAATTCTTCGAGCTACACTTGCACGCAGTTTTTGAAGGAACTCAGCTGGTAGGTTGTTCCAAACATCTTGGAAAACTAACCACAGATCTTCTGTGGATGTAGGCTTCCTCACATCCTTCTGTCTCTTCATGTAATCCCAGACACACTCGATGATATTGAGATCAGAGCTCTGTGGGGGCCCTACCATCACTTCCAGTACTTCTTGTTCTTCTTTACGCTGAAGATAGTTCATAATGACTTTCGCTGTATGTTTGGGGTCATTGTCCTGCTGCAGAATACATTCAGGGCCAATAAACAATCATTTATAATTCTGAAAGCATTCTTTTGTTTACAGCATTTTTCACACCTGCCTAAAACCTTTGCACAGTATAGACAACTGTACCTGTAATGCTGGCACATCAACCCTTCAGCTGTTATTTTCAACTCATAAATGACTAAATTAATACAAGGGGGAATTTAAACTGATATTTTGGGTGTTATAGTTTAATCTGGAACAGTTTTAAAACAATTCTTGATGTAATAAAATTCAGAGGCGCTGTATATTTTTGATTCACTGTGCCAAAACCTTTAACACCTGCTGAGCTGGCACATAGTCTGACTGCTCCTAATGAGACGCATTGGCTGACTTACAGAAAAACAGAGTAAGTTGAGTGAGGATATTGATTTTTAAAGTTATTTGTTTAACTTAACTGCACATTACGCCATTCATCATGCATTATATGTATATATATATATATATATATACATATATATATATATATATACATATATATATTCTGCAACCACCTAGAGTTGCTTGTGTTGCTCATACAATCTCTGGTGTACCCGTACACTAATATTTTAAGCTGTTACACCATTATGGCCCCAAACAACTGCCTTTTTTATGTTTTTATCTTCTGTGTTAACTGCATTGAGTTCTATATAATGATAGATAAATATCATAAATATAAAAGTGTCAAATATAAATTTATAAGTGAAATTGCCATTAAGATGGACTACAAGCATGTGCATGCTCTAAATGTCTGAGTGAGTCTTCGTGCCATGTTCTGGCTGTTTTGTGCTATAAAGATGATTTCATTACAAAAATAATAATGACTCAATTAAGCATCATATGAGTCACGAGTCACAGTTCTTGGGTAAAATGACTGTTTTTCACTCTTTGACTTAACAAACAACAATATTTACTGACTCTTCCATGTTCCTTTCCTTATTAGCAAATTTCTTTGCTTCATATTAAATTAAACTTTTTGAGTTTGATGTTTTTCCTAGTAGGAAATCTTATACACAGAGGAAAGCACTCTGTACTGAGAAAGCTTGACCTAACAATGACAGATAAACGTATTCAGCAAAAACAAAATGCAAAGACACACGCGGGTTTGGGTTTCATTACCCTGGCAGCTTGAACCAAAAGTACTGCAATTAATTTGACTGAGATGAGCTAAAAGCCACAATCAATTATTGCTCCTGATAAAACAAAGGTCCATTCATGTTGTCAGTGAGTAAATCGAGCCGTATTTACAGCAGCAGAGTACAGTAGATTGCACAGTAGATGCGAACATCAAATCAATACTACTCAATCAACATGGCAAGCAGGAGTTTTCTGGCTGTGGGGGGGACAGAGAAGCACTCAAACTGCTTGAACATTAATAAAATCTGCTTAAATCTATTCATCAAATCAGCCTGCAGCAAACAGCTGCAGAGCCTGTGCGTGCATTCGATGCATATACATCTGTTGGTGTAAGTTCCTGGCACCGAACTTGTGCGTGTGTGGACATGACTCACAATGTGAAAGAGACAAACAGCCTATGGGCACAGGAGGTGTGTGCGCACACTTGCTGATCACAGATAGCAAGTGGTAGCTGCATGAGCACTGCATTGAAGTGATGGAGAGGGATGAGCAGGGAGAGAGAGAGAGAGAGAGAGGTGGAAGAAGATGATAAAAGGAGGAGTAGCAATCTGTCACTTCACACTTATTTATCTCCTTGGGCGCTTTGTTCTTTCCCGCCATCCCTTTTTTGTTGTTGTTGTTGTTGTCCTCACAGCAACGTGAAGGTGTGCACTCTGGACGATGCTCTCGATGCGTAGCACTTACAGGCACAGGTGCAATGTGGTCAATTCCCTACATTAAAGCCAACAATGACCTTCAAGGTCCAATCGAGCCCACCACACCGCCCCACCATCTTCCTCCTCACTCTCTAGACACCGAAATTAGATTTTGAAAGATCATCAACATAAATTTAAAAGAGCGGGAGTCAAAGATGGAGAGAGGAGCAAATGAAAAAAAAAGAGCCTTTTGAAAAAGAGAGAGAGAAACTGCGAAAGGAAGTTGATCACGGCGAGCGCTGATTGTGTTTTCGATGGATGAATGAAGAAGGGAGAGCGAAGGAATGGAGGTGGAGGAGAAGGAAAGGAAAGGGCAGAGGAGAGAAGACAATGAGGGGCAGCGGAGAGTGAGATTGCAATAAAGAGACAGGGAGCGAGAAAGGAGGAGGTGCTGGGAGAGCACGAATGTAAGCGATATAACCGAGGAGAGATTGTCGGAGCTGATATTAGCCCTACAGGCATTTTTGCATGCACGGCGGTGCGCTGTGCTCTTCCTTAACGGGACCCTAGTGGCGCTGTGTTTACTGCGGCACCATCCAGAAGAGCTTTATCATTACAGTATTACCACAGCCCTGCCTGGCTCTGTGTCACCATGACAACCACTGCGTTAGCCTCTGCTTTCAGGCACCAAGGACAAGACCAAGACCAAGTTTGACCAAGCCAAATACTGCTCCTACAGCTGGCGTAGAGGGCTGAATGTATACAGGAGCAAGAGCCAAATTGTGATCATTTGGTCCAGACGCTGATTGTCCAATCAAAGGCTTTAGTTTATCAAGTTAAGGGCGCGTGACCTTGACAGTGATACATAAAGGCAGGTAAAGGATTTCGCTTCTCGTTAACAAGGCTTTTGTTTGATTAGTGTTAGTATGACAATCAGGGAGCGGTGGAACGTGGAGTCTTTCCCAGCAGGGCAAAGCAAATGGAGGGGGGGGCGCCGCTGCAGAGTCAGCACTGATAAGGAGACACTGAAGGATGATCTGAAATCTGCACATGAATGAGGCATGAAAAATGAACATTTGAACGATGTGAAATACAGAACCCTCTCCTGAAGGGCAACCTGAGCAGCGGCTCAGACCGGGATCGGGTGATTAATCTATTATCTTAGGTGAACGGCCGCGGCCATCACTCAGAGACTTCCAAAGTAGCCACTTAGCGTGCAGGGCGAGTATAACCTTGGGTGGGTTACGGGAATAGCCTTCACTTGTGCCATCATCATCATCATTGCTGCAGAGCAATACTGAAATTGATGGTTTTGTTTGTTTTAGCCCAAGATCATCAAAAAGAAAAAAGAGAAGAAAAAAAGAGCGAAACACCAAAACTAAAATGTCAGAAAAGAGAGAGTGCTGAAGTCCGAATCAGAGAAGAGAAGAGAAAACATGCCTTCATCTTTTTTCGAAACTGTATGTTTTCTTTTTGTTGAACTATAAATGACTGTTTACTTTATGCAGCTCATGAAATATGTCCATGTGAACCACGATTACATAATTTTGAATCCAGTCCATTGACATACAGCTAATGCCACCGTGACGTTCCAACATTGCAGTTTAACAGCTACACTTTAGAAATGATAATCAAAGCAACTGTCATGTCTTTGCCAAGTCTTGAGCTGCCCCTCTTGTCTTTATGTTTTGCTACGCAAATGTGAAAATATGTGCAAACATAGATGGACATACTTTATATAAGGCAACAATGAAGCTTGTTCAATTCTAACGAGCAAGTGTTGGGATGGGTTTCTTTCACCCTCAGTCCGAGGCAGACAAACTGATTGATGAACTCAGAGTGAACTGCCAGCACCTTCACATATGGTACGCTGCTCACTGTTATTATAATATGTGAGCATACGTGACAACAGCAAGTATAAATGTACACAGCATGGGAGAGAGGAGACCCACACTTGAATAAACATCTCAAACCACAGTGGAGTTATCTTTTTCATTGTCTCCTTCAACTCAACTATCATCATTATAGCTAGAATATCAATATTTGGTATGAACAATTTTGTTGCTCATCACAGCCTGGTCTTACCTGGGCAGCTTTCTTGTCACTTCTTTAAGCAGTCGTCCTACTGGTTGAAATGCTAAACCGTGACAAAGCTTCTACAGACCACTGTGAGCATTCACGGTTGCACCTCTCTGCTGACCTCGTCCATACATAGTGGCAACGATTTCAATATTTGGCAACAAAAATTTCAAATTTGGATTCATCACCTCTATTGAGTAAGATCTGTTGTCAATGATATTTAGGTCCAGTTCTTGTGTAATGCTGCATTCTTTTGTCCTCGTTTCCCTTCCTTAAGAATGCCTTCTGGACAGCCACCCTTCCACTGAGA
Source organism: Oreochromis niloticus (assembly GCF_001858045.2). Classification (NCBI taxonomy): domain Eukaryota; kingdom Metazoa; phylum Chordata; class Actinopteri; order Cichliformes; family Cichlidae; genus Oreochromis; species Oreochromis niloticus. The sequence continues at coordinate 18,147,521 of NC_031973.2, read as the reverse complement.
CCATTGTTGGCAGGTCTTCAGTCAAAAGCAGATGAATCCACCAAAGGTCCTGTGTCTTTTTTGGTGGATTTTTTTCTATTGTTTAGGGACATGACTTTCAGTCAACTTTTCAAGTTTTCATCTAATAGCATCTAACAAGTGTTCTCTTTGCTATTTTTCATAGATTCAAGTAAAAGGGTACAAATTATGGAGTTCTGCAACAGGCTGCTGGTAAAAGAGAGCCTAAAGATCTCGATTTTTTATTTGCTGAGTTGTCTCTTATATCTACCTCACACTGGTTCATCTCTTGAATTTAGAGACTATATTACACTTGAAAGATTCATAGGTCAGAAAAATATTCCTCTGAAAATGGTCAGGTAGAAGCACTGAACTGAAAATGAGTGAAAAAGCAGCCAATGTCTCAAGAGAAACACTAAAAATCTTCAGAAAACCTGGTGAACTATCGCTCAAGACGACACAGCACTGTAAGAAGTGACAACCAGCAGCCAGACAGCTTAGACTCATCCCAGTCAGGAAACAGTCCAGCACAAACCTAATTACACATTTTATTTAAAAAATACAAATAAACTACCTGAAGTCAACACTGATGATTAAAAAAAGTTAACAGGACAGATTTAACAGAGATGGTGCTGTCTAAAGTTATCCTTATGAAGACAAGCCCAGTGGCATGTTTGAGATTTTAGAGAGAAAAAAGCCGCCATCTGATAGGGAAAGGGGGTACGCTGGATTTATAGCACAAGACAAAATCAGACCAGTGTTGCATAACTGGATGCTGTTCAGCAACAGTTCCATCACAATTATCTTTGTTGACAATTGATGGAAGCCAAAACTGTAAATGAAAGTCAAGTTCCATTAATTGTCAAGCTTTTTTTTCTCAAGATAAACAACACGGGTGGGGGAAAGTGGCACAGAGAGGAGGACATGCAGTTAAAGCCCCTACTAAGGGGTCACCCACCACCCAACACGGGACACTGCGGAATTTGAAGGGCAGGAGAGGTGAGGCATGAAAATGATGGGCCTGGTAAATGTGGCACGTGCACCAGGACAGCTACATATGTTGAATTATCAAACGCGCGAAACACGTGGCCAAATCCCACGCTCGCACGGATGCTTATCAGGCTTATCAAACCCCGTGAATCCAGGAGGACATGAAAGAGCAGTAACGTTGTTGGCTGGACCCAGGATGTGAGATATAATTAGCTTCTGCTCTGGTTAATCCTCACGTATGTTTTATTTTCTGAGAGCCGGAAACGCTGACTTTCAAGGGTCAGTGCTCTTGGAATTGATTCAGGTAAAAATTCAATCACAACGCGCACTTCTGTTTCAAGAGATTCCCTGAATGAGTCAACTCCTTGACATGATACAGTCAAATCGGTAAGCTGTTGCACACACATACACACACTCTCCAGCTCTCTAGTCGACACGTCACAGTGTCGTACATGCTCTGCAGCATTCACGTCTCCTCCATTTCATTCCCACTGCAATCCTGTTAAGCTGGAAAAAAAAGAAAAGGAAATAGAAAGGCGCAGCGTGGAGATAAACTGAGTGCATGTATGTTTCTTCTTGTCTGCTTCGTATTTGGTTCGGACTCTTTTGCCATATATTTCCGTTTCTTCTAGCGACGCAGCTCCAATCTCTCTCAGTCGATCTTTTTTTCTTGGTTCCTCACCCTGCAGTCTCCATCCGTGCTCTCCTATCCTGCTTGTACTGTCTGAGCCTCTAAAGCGGGTCTATTTTTCTAAACCTCCTTTGTCCTTGCTTCCTGTCCTCTCCCTTGTCTGCCTCATTACTTTGTCCATATTCCACCTCTCATAAAAAAGAAGAAGCATCATGGAATCTGAGCAAATGACAAACTGCTCATAGAGCACAACAACAACAACAAAAGAAGCTAGGAAACTTCTCTGAAAATGTCCTGATCTAAACAAATGTTTGCACACATTTCCATCCAACTCTACTCCAAAATCAGGCTTTTACACGCTCATATAGATCCTCTTTATATCTAAAATGGTCATATACACACACTCCACCTCGCCTCTGCTGCCACTTGGACACTTGGATCGCAACTAAGCAGATGGTCACACAGGAATTGTCCCAGTGACGCCGTCTAATGTCATTTTCCAAGGGAATGAGCAGGGATCCAGTGTGACTGTCTAAGTGCCACGTAAGTGTGGCGAACCAAGCCAAGACACAAACCTCTTACTGTAAAAGTATACGCCTTAATAACCACACGCTGAATATCAGCACAAAAGGTATTTGATAATAAACTGTTCCTTTAGGTAATTTTATAATAATTACAATTAAATAATCATAATTACATTAAATTCCAAAACTGAACTGGTTGGGAATATTTTGTAAGTTATCCTAACCTGAATCTTGAATCTCTCTGGGTTGAACCCCAATGGCTGCCGACTTCTAGGCACATTTTGCAGGCTCTACTCTCACAGAGAGAACACAAAATAAAATTTGCCCCTCAAGACTGCAGAAGATGTGGCAGGTTCTCCTTTGCATCCAGAGTTATTGTATATATTTCTTGAGGGTATTAAAGTATATAATGATAAAACACAGTTGTTAAAATTAATATTTGAATGCTACTATCTTCTCAAATGTAAGAATTTGCTGTATTTCTCCGATTTTTATCATTCAGTTTGAGTAGTCAGCCAAGATAAGCTTTTTCAGGGAGTTACACTGTATTGGCTTAATCTAATTCTTAATAAAAATATTGATAAATTCCACCCTTGTGTCATTATGGGAAGCCTTTTTTTTGTTTAATTTAATAGCAAACTAACATTCAGTTTGTTTAACGCTTTATCCACACGTGAGTGAGAGTGATCCGCAGGATGACGTGCGGAGGCATGAAGTGATTTAACAGTGTGCTCTAAGTGCGCACACTCAGCTGAACGGTTTATGGGCAGCTACCCTTACAGTGTACAGGCCAATGTGTACATGTGAGCGTGCTCAGAATGATGTATGTCCGGCCAGGTGTTTGAGGGAGTCAAATGGAACATGCGTGCCATAATAGAAATGGATAGCGTGTTTCTCTACCACACTAAGACTTTCTCCAGATACTGCTGGATATCGTTTATGAATTATTGACTGCCTTTATGCTGTGAAAGGACTTTTGATTCAGCATGCAATTAAAACATTTTTTTTCCTGCCAGTATGTGCACACGGTGTACTCCTTTGTTTACTCATACATGTGAATGCGGCAGTTTGTGTGATCATTACAGTACAGAGCACATTGCTCCCTTGCACGATTTGACAAGACTTGCCCCATTTAGTGAATTCAGACTCCTACCACTGTAATCGGCTCTGGCACCGTGCGAGCTCTCCTCCACGCCACTGTTCTGAATGTTTCCAATCCCAGAGAGCGCGAGAGCAAAATTGCCACTATGTTCAACTAATTGTGTGTGCAGTCTTGAAGAGTGCTGATTCAGCACTTAACCAAGATGACTAAATGGATCAAGGCCGAGGTGAAGGAGGGAGATGGCTAAGACGGGCATAAAGAGCGGGAACGTATTAGAAGTGCTTAATGCTTCTGCCTGAAATATGATGCCGTGTCTGTAGTTTGACATTTTGGCAAATACCCTTATTTGTTTTCGCTGCCAAGAGCGGAGAGATTGATACCGCTTTCATGTGTGTTGGATAAATATGTTCCTACAGCCTGCAGCAGCAGCAGCCATAACCTTAACTTAGAGACAGCTAACCTCTCTCGGTCCCAGACGTAACGAAATGAGCATGCCAAAACATGCGAAAGTCACCAATATTGTCCCATTTGTGTAAGCTGTACAAGGCCAAGTGTATAAGAAGCAATTCACAGTTTTTCAGAGGGTTATGTGTCGGTCTAGTTCCTGGCTCGGAGCAGTTGCCAGGCAACCAGCAGAGCCTTCAGATAGTCACTGGTCCTGGCTAAGACATAGCTAACATAACGGCTGTAAGATTTAAAAATCAGTGTTTTTACACTTCAATTTTTCTGCAGGTTACACAGAATGTGTTATTAAGTGACATTCAGAATTTGCTAGTATTTATTACTCAGACCCGGCCTAACTGTTTCCATCTGTTTTCAGCCTTGATGCAAAGCTAAGCTAACCAGCTGCTGGCTGCAGCACCGCATTAACTGTACAGGCATGAGGGGGGTATCAGATGTCTTATCTAACACTCAGCAAGACAGGGGCTAAGCATATTTCCCAAAATCTTGACCTACTCACTTAACCTCTTCCTCCCTGGAGGTCTGTGTGTTGGGTCTGGGCCACGTCTGTTTTAAAAAGGCAACAAATGCTTTTTTTGCTTTTTAAAGGCTTGGGGTTTTTTGTACCGCCAAATTTTATAGAGTTAGAAGTCATGATTTCTAGAATAAGTTCAATAATGCTGGATTTGGGCTTGCTGATAAAAAGTTGCTACTTATTCTCTTATATAAAGTTTTGATTAAACTGAAGGAAAATTCATAATGCTCAATAAAGTTGGTTTGTTTCTGTTTAAATTTCACTTTTATGACTGGTAATAATAAGCATGTCCTTGCCTAGAGCATGGATGTCAAACATATGGTCTGTGGGCCAGAACCTGCCTGTCAAATGCACATCTTTATATACATTGAAAACTCTAGAAAGTTAGGGAATGTATTGGGACACAGGAATGCAGGAAAAATGCAGGAATGTATTGTGTTGCATTTCCTGTGTTACAAGTTGCAAAAATAGCTAATGTCACAAGAGGCAGGTGTCCCAAACTGTTTTGTTCTTCTAATGGATCAGTAATTCTGGAGTAAAAATAGAATGGGAACCTCCTCGCAAGCAGAAATTATTTTTATTTATTTATCTTTTTTTTGTTTTTTTGCATTCAGGAACAGATTGCCCGTAGCTGCAGTGACCAACTGTTCGCCCACATGGTTAGGGTGTTGCATGCTCAACCTCTAGGTGACCACTTTCAAAATCAAGGTGATCACACAGGTCGCCTGGTGGACTGGACTCTGAATGTAAACATACTGGAGGTGTTTTATATAAGTTATCATTAGCAGTTTTACTGGCCCACTTGAGATCAAATCTAGCCATGAACTAAAATGAATTTGACACTCATGGCCTCGTGGGAAAAAGGTTAAACTGATACTATTTATTCAGTTTAGTCAACTCTTTTTTTTTTTTCTTTAACACTTCAGATTTAAGCGTAGGCATTCAGATGGCTTACTTACAGCTGCAATGTATGCGGTCCTATATATATGACTACAAAGGTCACATCAGGCTCTTTTTGGCCCTCTCAGGTGTTTTCTGCTTATTCAAAGGTCGTGCTTCTGTCCTTGTTATGAAACATCAAGCATTTATCCAGTTATGTATCGCCAACAGTGACAGCTCAAGTTACAAGCCAACGGAGGGGACAGGGACTTCCGTCGATGCAAACACAACACGAGAAGGCCTGCGGTACAAAACCTTGTCAGTGAAAATTGAAACAGAACAAAATATATATTTACCAAGTGCAAGCACAGGAAAGGCAGGTTAAATAAATGCCACGCCTCTACTTGATCTGCAAAAACAGTTTATCTTAATGAACTCGGTAACGCACTTAAAAGTTTGGAGCTTTAGGTATTTTGAGAATTGTGGGGTTTTTTTGCTTATTTGCTGAATGGTCATATAACCACAGAGTCTTATCCTCTCACCAGTAATAGAAGAATAGATTTGCCATCAAGAATGAAATTAGGGCCTCCTTTCCCTTTCTTTGCTATTTTCAGATGCAGCCCACAGAGAGGGGATCCAGAATGGAAGTGGGAAAATAGGCCTTTTTAGCAGGATTGCATTTGAATGGAAATAATTGGGAAGCACTCCCACTGCTGAAGGTAGAATCTGAACTCTGGATCTGAAAAAGCTGTACATTAAATAAAAATGCAATGATTTGAGAAGTATTTAAACATGTTATCTAAATGGACACAAAATAAATAAGACACAGTGTTTCTCTAGTATTCTGAGAAAAAAATGGTTTAATGAAAATAAATGCTCATGTAAACTTTGATGGTGCAAGAACTCTTAAAAAGTTGGGAGAGGGGGATGTTTATCACTGTGTTACATCACTTCTTCTTTTAACAACACTCTGCAAGCACTTGGGAACAGAGGAGACCCACTGCTCCAGTTTTGAAAGAGTTTTGAAATAATTTTCCCATTGTTGCTTAATAAAGGATTTCAGCTGCAGGCTGGGCCCGCCACCGACACAGGATTTTGAAGACCGATACCGATATGCGGTGATTTAGAAATCCAGTACATGGGCCGATATTTTTTTTTCTTCAGCACCAGAAACATAAACAGATTTCCCTAATATCTGCTATGTTTAGTTATTTATGAGTTCTTACTAAGATGATATGACAATGCGGTTTAAAAAATAATCATTTTATTGTCACTAAAAGTCGTTGGCTACTTATTTATGCTCTGCTTGGATCAGCTGGTTGTTCCGATTGTGGCTGTTATTTGCCATATTTGCAGACAATTGACAGTCACCTTCACCACAGTTTCCATTGAGATCCTACCAGAATTGGGAGTTTCTGTATTTGGAGCTGTGTAGCTCTGGGGCAAACAGAACTGGTGCAAAAAATCTCACAAGACTATGCTAAATTAGAAGTGACCCAGTATATTGTATAAATCCTCTGTCAGTTAAAATCAAAAGAGGACGGCATGTTTTATTGAAAATTAATGTAATACTTTATCAAAGACCTTTTTACTACTGCTGTCTATGAGCCAAATTAGACAACTAAAACACTTTTTTTTTTTTGTCTTTGCATACGTAGCCTGTTGGTGACCGAGTCTTAACTCAGATGTATTGTCTCCAACATAAACTTGGGATCTGCTTTAGGTTACATAAATGCCAATCAGTTCATCCTTTCTGTCTATTTTCTGTCCAGTCCTGTCATTTTCTACCCGGAGACAACCTGTTCTCAGGCTGTGGCATAGCGGCAGGTCAAATTTGTGTTTATGACAGCATTGTGCGCTCCAGCACTGAACACGGTGAAAAAGAACTGCAAACAATGAACCACAAGACGTGACCTTCAGGGAGAGGTAGGCTCTGGACAATCCCTCCCTCCTTTCCAAAAAAAGACTCAAATACAGGCACACAAAGTCAGATTTGGTGGGGCCAAAGGGGCGTCTTGTACATGCTGAGCGGCAAATGGTGCTTTGTCAGAAGACTGCTGACAACAACAACTGGGCCCATTTGGTTTGAAACTGGAAGTAACTGAAATACAGCAAAACCAGTGGGACAGTGGGGCTTTATGACAGGACCATAACAGGTAATCCATCAGTTAATAGCAGGTTGAAAATAGATTATTTTAAACACAGCAAAATATTTGAAACAGTACAAAAGATAATTAGTTCAACATTCTTATAGAGTTCTATGTTTAAGTGGTGTTATTGATCTGGGTGTCACATTCATTCAGATTAACTCCCCTAATCCAGGCTTTAACATCAGTCCCGTGTTTTTTAAGTGTCTATTTAATTTGTTATTACACCATACATTTTTTTAAGGTAAGTAATAATTATGAATCAGCCGTTATTGTCTTCATCGTCAACATGTATTCAACCTGTCGAGTGACAACTAATAACACTGACAAAACATTACCATGTATTATCAAATTATATCTTATTCTTTTAGGATCGCTGCTGTTCAAACAGACTTGAGTTTAAAACACTAAGTTGAGGAAAACATCAACAACAAAGGGAATAAACAGACCAAGATCAAAAATCTGTCTTAGCTCCGCTGGAAAATCTATGTCACCCAGGCCTGGATCAATAATGAAATCAGATGCAAATTGTATTGTATAACACCTCATCAAAGAGAAACATATACGTCCATAAAAATTGTCAATGGGTTAACCGTTTGTGTTCAGCGGCGCAGAATGAGCCCGAGCTTACGCGGAGTTTAAGAGCCGATTGAGAAAGAGGGAATTGCGTTAAAAACAGGCAACGAGAGAGGATGATCAATAAAATATCAATCAATAGGCAGGCAAGAGGGTCGGGGTAGGAAAATTGGATGGCTCGAGCCTTCACAGATAATCGAAGACGCTAAGACAAGGGTCCCCACCCCCATCGTGCAACGTCTTTCTTTCTGTGATTGTCACCCCCTCCTTGTTTGTCTCAGTACCCCTCTTTCACCTCTCTTTCTTCAGTGGCCCCCCTCCTGCCAGTCAGTACCCCTCTCAGGCTCCCCTTCAGTCCCTCTTCCCTCGATGTCTCTCCACTATCTCACTTCTTCTCCATTTCTCTCTCACTCCCACCCCCTCCACCTCTTTTCTCTTTCTCCAGTGCACCCCCTCCTTCCTCCCGCGTCTACTGCAGCAGAAAAGCCAGCACCGAGAAAACCAGCATGTGTGTGTTTGTACATGAGTGTGTGTGTGTGATACTACGGTAAATCCACGAGCTAGCCTCACACGATCGCCTGCAATGAAGGTGAAATTAAGAAAAAGCCCCCGCGTGCGTGTCGAACGCTCCGATCAAAACATTGATTGCTGGCGCGTTACATCACAGCCATGCAAACAAACCCCCTTTAAATCATTAGAGTAATGTCTCTCCTCCTGTCTCTCTTTATTTCCTCTCATCTCCCACTTCTTCCTTCTGTCTCTCTCTCATCTGCCTCGTTGTATTTCCACATCAGCATCTCATTTTCTTTTCTTTTTTCCCCATTTCTCAGCCTTTCTTCATCTCCGTCTCTTCACATGTAATTCGGATCCCTCAGGATTAAAAAGGTTCTGCCACACCGAACAGGACACTTTTAGAAAGAGCAAGGCTGGAATAGAAAAAGGAATGATCTGGGTCACATCGCTGTTTGACGTATGGCACTGGCATATTAGACCTACACAGCAAACTGGGGCTACGTTCGCCCACAAATACAGCCAATGTTTTGCAGGCACTGAAACGAATCCAACTAATCGCACCTTAACACCCATGTAGTATCGCCAACACCACTAACTGCGGCCATTATGCTGAATGAATGTTTTTGTATGATTCATGTGGTCTTTGCCTGTAGATGTAGTGTTTAACTGTACATTGCATAATACAGAGCATAACACACAGCACTCGAGCAGCTAGACAGGAGCTACAGCAGCTTGCATCCGAGGTATGGCAACAGCGAAAATGACACCTCCTTTTGCTAGGGCCAAATTTTCATGTAAATCCAAACTACGTCTCCTTCCTGTATACATAACTGCTCGGGTGAGTTGTTTCTATGGGATGGAGTGGAGGTAGACGGGGTTGGAGTAGTGAGAAATCAATCTGAGAGTGATTCTTAGAGAAGCACTTCCTGCCTGATCCCAAGTCCAGAGAGGCAGATCAGGTGGCCTAAACCCAGACTATGTGTCAGTCACCATCCACCACTTTTCTCTTCCTCTGGAGGGAACTGAAGTCAGGTATGCAGATCTATACCTGGCGCCAGAAGAGGTGCAAATGTATGTGTAAGTTTTGAAAACAGGGGGAGTGAAGGTATGGTCTCATCTGTGGATAACTGTAGATGTAGTATGTATTGCTGAGTGTGCAGTGATTTATGATTACATTTTTCCCCACTCAGCTATTTTCAACATGATGGTATGAATGCCTGGCCACTGCAGGTGTCTGCCGACTGTCTGGTTTAGAATGTGGACCTACAGTATTCATACATTCCACAGCACCAGTGGTTTCTTGCCTTCACACCTTCAAAACTGAAAATATCACTAGCAGCAAAGGCAGGGAGCAAGATGAGGATGATCAGAATATAACTCTCGATACACAAAGCAGCTGTGATCAAACAGCTGGATTTGCCTTTAAGTGAGAGGGGGGAGACCAGAAGCCAAATGTAACTGTTTTCACAAACCCACAGATCAAAACACAGTCAGGGGTACTTGTTACTCTTACACCTGTGTGATCAAATACCATTAAACAGCTGATTTTAGCAAGTAAATCACTAACTATTTAACTATTTACACGAAAACAATAAAGGCTATCCCAGCTCAGGAGTAAGTTATGCGTAACAGGAACAAGGACCGCGCGTAAAAGGCATGTAGCTTTCAACTGGGACAAGAAAAAAAAATCAGCAGAGTGAAGCACTACCAAGGGCAAATGTGTGAAAAGACATGCAATACAACACTGACGTTTCGACGTCGTACAGGCTTCCTTTCGGCGTCGTGCCAGAAAAAATACGACCAACATGAAAAACGGCACAGCGACGTGCATCACAAACGGACAAGTATCACCTAATGAAGGCGTTTGGATGCAGGAGGCGCAGCGGATGCTGCGTTTGGAGGCAGATATGTATTAAACCTGCTGGAGCAGGAGAATGTGACGATGGAAATCATGATAGCGAGACAAATGTGGAAATGTGATTGACAGTCTTCACTGTTACTTCGTCTAATACCCATTTACCAACACAGCTGACATATAGTTTTCCATTTTTTTCCTGCGCTATCAGCATTAATTATTCAATGGCAGTAAGTGTATATAAACCAACATTTAACACGAGCTATACTGTTGGAAATAACACACCACCAGTCATGATTCTTCACGTAATTACGAGGGCTTGATTTTTCTGCTTTTACGGGTAATGTTACCTGGATGACTAAAAAAAAGGTTTTTAAAAACTTATCATGACTCAGGCAGTGCTCTGAGATGTCATTAGTCAGAATATGCAACAGTAGCCTATGCAGAAATAAGTTGGTCCCTCTGAAAGAGACGTGGGTAACTCACCCGGGCATATTTGGAGGAATAGGGGTCTTCAAAGAGCGCCCATATTCTGGGTTGCCAGGTTTTCCACCAGCCCGCTTTCCTCGCGTCCTCTTGCATGCACAGTCTTTTCAAGTCCCCATCCGCACCACCCAGCGCCGGGTCGTCGTCTGGCGCGTCCGGTTCTGGAGTCTCGAAGCTGTCCAGCGCCTCCTCCGCATCCCGATGCTGCCGGTAATTCATCCAGCAACAAGCCTCCACGTCCGTCTCATCGATGCCCCAGAAGGCCAGCTCCTCTTCGAACAGGGGACCGCACACATCGTTGGGACAGTGCAACTTCCCGGTGCGGTAATAGTTGAGGATGAAGGAAAACACCGACGGGTGGCGGTCGAAGAAGAACTCGTCTAATTTGGGGTCGTAGTCGAAGTTGCTGAACGCGTCCGGCTCGGTGAGCCACGACAAGCGGGTACCGGGCAACGTTTTTAGGGTGCTCCGGTAGGTCTCATGCCGCACCCCCCCGCAGTTTATCACGATTTTCTCGCTTTCCGACGGACAAGTCATGTCTGCGCTGTAACATGCTTTGTTGGACGACTTGTTCCCACCCTTGCGCCCTTTAAAAGAGGATACACACACCGAACTGAGCATAGAGGACCGGGGGGAGGGAGAGGATGAGAGAAACCGAAGGGAGGAGGAGGGAGGAGTCTGAGGAGTCTGCGGGAGAGAAAAAAGGGCAGAAAATTTCAGCAGAAGGGAGAAATAGATGTGGATTATCAACATTGCAATACACATTAAGAATCACACGCTAATGCAAGCTGTATGTGCAATCATTCACTTGATAATCAGCCGGTGGAAGGGAGGAAGACGACCTTGTGCAGGTGCAGAGGGAACAAGGAGAGCAGGGATGGAATTGATGGGTAGCAAAGTTGTTTTGTTTTTTTTAAGCACAGCATACCGGAGCACACAAACATGCCAGAGCAATAAACAGGTGGCTTAGAGCACATTCATGAGTCAGCAACCATATGGGCTGACTGTTGACACCAGAGTGATGAGAAGATCCCAGTCTGGAGTTACTGTGCTATGTAGCTTTAGGGTCTCTATACTGATCTGGTTGATGTTCAAGTCAGTGTTCTAACTGAGACACTCAACTCAGCTTCACCCCTCCTGCACAAATGCAGAAATCCTGCTCCTTTACCAAAGAGTCATGTGTGAACAGAGAGGAGAACTGGGGATCTTTCTTATTTTCCCCCCACCTTTCCTCACGAATGCTGCTCTGACACGGTGATGTGTGTGCGTGTGTGAGTGTGTGTGTTAATTGCCTCCCGAGAGTGCGGTGTCCGTACTAATGTTAGATCTCCTCAATCAGCCTATGCGTGTGCTACACACACTGCTGCAGCCCCCTCCGACCGCACTGAGATCCATGCAACGCACGGTTATGCCGATGCTCTCCCTGCTGTTCTCTCTCCCATGTACTCTGTGTGTGTGTGTGGTGGCATGCAGGGATAGATAAGAGGAGGGGAGTGAAGTAAAGGTGAGAGGAAAAGGACATAAATACGATTTTTCTTTCTTTCTTTTTTTTAAATCCACCAAAGAGTCGAAAAGGACAGAACAATCAGGAGAACGAGGCTCAGGCAATGACCTTAAGATGGGGGACAAAGCAGGGAGAAAGGGTGATTTTTTGAGAGAGGGATGGAAAAAAGAGACAAAGTGAATGCAGCACTCTCACTGGGGGCATCTACAGCGAGCAGCTACTGTAATATTGTCTCTTCTCTAGTAATGGAAGAAGGGGGTAGAAGAGAGTGTGTAAGGGGGCAGGAGGAGGAGGAGGAATTGCAAAGGAGAGTGCTCTATAAAAGTGAATGAATTCTGCTGCAGTAAAAAGCCAGAGTTATTTGCTCGCTCTCTCCCTCTCTTTCTACTCCAGGTGAGGTCGGATTGTTCACCCACGGGCTGCTCCGCCATCCAGAGGGGCTCGCGATGTTTCAGCAAAGCCACGTGATGGCAGCCGCAAAGGCCGTACCTGCACCACATCCATGTTGTGAACCTTTTTTTTATAGTCAAGGAAATGCACCACTCTCCTCCTCCCCCTCCTTTCCTGCAAGCTCTTAGTAGCCCTCCCTCCCCCCCACCCTCTCCCTAGTTTGACTCTCTCCCTCACTTTGTCTTCCTCACTTGCGCTCACATTCCGCATAAAGGAATCACATTTCATTGGAGGAAGGGAATCGAGGCTTCACTTCTTCTTCTCGAGTGTACCTATCCGTCTCTGTCTTTCTCTCCAGTTCTTTCTACTACCCCCCTTCCCTGTTTTCATTTACTCACTGCAGTCCTACAGTCTAATTCTCTCTTCTCTTCCATTTCTCTCATCTTTGACTTCGCTCACCTCTCCTCTCTTTTTCTCCTTTCCCAAAGTAAGCTTCCTTTCCTTCCTGTCCATCCTTTCCTTCTCTTTCCCCCTCTTACTTTTTGCTATCTTTCATGCGGGATGCCACTTACTACGTCTCTTTTGCTTTGCTAGAGTTTAATCCTGATTTTTGCACTTCTTGTCTGAAGGAGCAACTTTTTGGTTGTCCATGGAAAAGTTTCCTCTGTCCTGGCAACACTCAGGTAAGCTCCAGCAAGATCAAGGCTACTGCATGGATTAAGCACTAACTGTGCAAAGGAGACAAAAACTTAAAATAATACATCCTAAGTTCACAGCTCAGAAAACAAATCAAAGTGTTAGATGCCTTAAGTTTTTACTATTTTTATATTTGTCAGTCTTACTTCTTTGCAGTTTTGTTTTTATGCTGTTTTTTGGTTTGTTTTTGGGTGCAGGAGCATTCAAACTGCTTACTTGACAGAAAAGAAAGAAAAAAAACTGTGAATTTGTTAGTTGCACTGCATTATCGTGCCAAAGTACTTTTAGTTTGACGCTTTAAATAGAGCCTGAAGAAATTTCTGCAACAAACAGAATGTTTGGAGTGATGAGGTCAGAGAGGGAGAGTGTAAAAAGATCTTAATCCACAGTCAGCTTTGTCCAGTGGGGCTTCCCAGCAGAGAACGCTTGTGTTGTGGGATGGATTATATTTCAGCACCACGGACAGCGGCACTCTCTCACTCTCTCTGCTCGGGAACTTTGAAGAAGCAGCTTCTGTGAACTCCCTGTGAAACTTCCATCCTTTAAATAACTTTTTGCGTTGTTGCCATTTTAACTTTGACACATTGCGCCCTGACGTGTTCTTCACAGGCAGTCATGGGATATAGTTGAACTTCTGAATATTTTATACATGGACAGCCGCAAGCCTGTCGCTGCAGTTAAATGCCTTTTTGTTCCCTCACACTTAAACATGGTGGGACTATTGATTCTCATTAACCATTCTTTCATGTACCAGAACATGTAGGTTAAGTGGGAAAGCGCTCAGCTGGGTTCTCTCTCACACTTTTTTGGGGAGTCGTTAAAGCCTTTAAGTTTGAACTTGAGTGAATGTTGCCGTCATTGTGACAAGATTGCCTGTAAAGAGTTTAGAGGTGAGGTGAGTGCTTTGCATTTCAGTTCAGCTTAATACAGGGGAGGTAAGCACTTCTCTTTAAGAGTCAGCATCAGCACCTTCAGCACTGACAGCAGCACAAAAACACACGGAAAGGGGGGCTAAAAGTGGGGAAGTAAGGCTACAGAAGGTGCAAAATGAAGAAAGTCAAAAAGCAGCGGTTATTAAAAAAAAGAATGGTGGAGAGAAAGAAGAAAGAAAGGTTCAAGAAAGAGGATAAAAACTGAAGGAGAAGCAAGTAGGAGGAGGAGGAGGAGGAGAGTGCTGAGGGAGCAAAGTGAAGGAACAATCCCCTCGCCTCCTCTCTCCTCCCCTCTAGCATCACTACTTTCTTTCTCCTGCAGCTTTTCCTGCCTTGGCCACCATGTCCTGCGCCACCCTGCTACTACTGCCTCACCACTGCACACATACACAGGGGAAAGAAAACGAGAAGGAGAGGGGAATGAGGGAGGGAGTGAGGGGAGGGGTACACTCACACACACACACATATGCTCACCTGGCTACAATGAAAAGGCTGAGAAAAAGAAACCACACACACATTTTGGAGCCGAAAAGCGACTTGATTTTTCTAAACCTTTTAGGGCAGGAGATCACTTCTGCAGATAGATATGGAGAACGGGTGTCAGAGAGGAGGAGCGCACGCGCAACGCTCGTGCACAAAGACTGCACTGACGCTAATATATATTAGCAGAAACACTGCAGCAAGAGGGGGAGGGAGTACGAGATTATGGGATGCATTGACTGTGAGGTACCAGCAGCAGGAACGGGGTGGGGGTGGGGGTGGGGGGTATGCTAGAGAGAGAGAGAGAAAGAGAGAGTGAGGAGGAGGAAAGAGAGGAATTTGGAGGAGTGCTGACTATGCGGAACAGAATGAGCAGTTGGCAGAAAAAGCAAAAAAAAAAAAAAAAAAAAGAACCATTACCAATCGCAGAGAGGGAGATGGGAAGAGATGAGAGACACTTAGATGTGCTGGAGAAGGAGAAGAGGGAAAAAAGTAGGGGTAGGGAAGGTATAGGACAAAGTGGAGAGTGGTGGGGCATTGAAAGAGAGGAGCCAAAAACAGGTGGGGGAGGAGAAGGAGAAGCACAGAGAGGAAGACCTTGCAGTGGTTCAGGATAGCACCTGAATGTACGTGAAGGCATGTGTGTAGAAGGAGAGGGAGGGAGATGTCCTGCAGTACCAGGAAAACGCATGAAAACAGCAGAGTGATTAAAAGAGGGCGAGCAAAGGAAGGAAAACCAGTGTATGGATGTAAAACAGACACACAGCTGAGCTGAATGGCAAATGTGCCGCTCGGGTTGGGGGAAAGGAAGGCTTTGCAGGCAAGTGTGTAATGTATGTTTATGTATGCGCGTGTGTGTGTGCGAGGGAGAGAGGAGAGACAGCGCAAATTACGTATGTGTTTCTGGTGTGCAGCCATTTTTTTCCCCACCAGCTACCTCATCAAAGGATGTAACCACAAGGCTTCACGCTGTTCCATCCATATCGCCTCCCTCCCTCCCTTCCTCGTCCCCCCTCGCTCTCTCCCCTCTCGCGCACTCCCCAGTGCTGAGGAGACCCCAGCAGGAGAAACCGAAGCACTGCAGCATGGTAAAAAAGCACTGCGGTCACCTCCCCTTTTAGTGCGGTGTCACACCACGCTCTGTCCTCCCCCCACCTCCCCCTTTTCCACTGTCACTGCACCTCATGCTCTGACTCTCTTCCTGCCAGGAGAACAGAAGATGTGTGTGGGTGTTTGTGTCTGGATAGTGGCACGGGGTTGGGTAGAGTATGAATAGATATGAATAGCAGGAATTACATGAATGGATGCAAAGGAAACAACAACAAAAAAAAAGAAAAGAAAAAAGGGTGTGTATGCAAAGAAAACGGGGCTCTGAGCAGCTCTCAGACAGCTTAATCTAATGAAAAATATGATGTAAGCGGGCACTACACATCAAAAATAATAATAACAATGACAAAGCTCACTAGTGGCCAATTCCCAGAACATGAATTAAAGAGCCAATCAATTAAGGAGGCATAAAGGAAATGGCCAATCAACCGGAGGCATCTCCTCCACTCAGCAACACCAGTGTGTAGATCTCCTGGGGCTGACCAATCCACAAATACCGCAGCACCAGCACCCCCGAGGGGGGTCTTGAGCCTTGTGCATATTGGTCAATCACCCCAGCCAGAAGCATGCAGCAGCAGCTGCTCCCTTTCTTTTCAGGAAAGGAAACGTATCCCTGGTAACGTTTGTTTTAATGACGGGGGGGGGTGATTAATACATAAAGTCATTTTCAGGAATAGACTGGCTGCAATGAAGCCTGTAATAGAGCTCCGCAGCTCAGTCAGTGTCCATGACTAAAATCTTTTCTGCCCACAGGACGATGAGGGTTGACTTTTTTTTTTTTCTTTTGGTTAGATCTGGGTGATACAGCATGTAGGGTGAAGGAGGAGTGATGGAGGAGGAGGTGCTTCAAGGAGAGGTCGAAACAATCCTGAAACAGCACTGAGCACAGGGGGGGAAAAGGCACAGGATAGTGTGTCATGTCGGGAATGAACTCTATTTTTGGACATGGATAAATCTGAGCGAACATCCTTCAGTATTCAAACTTTCTTGGAGCATTTGCATCAGAAGCAGATAGCTTCATCCCCCAAACCTCCCGTCTCTCTCTTAGGTAATTTAAACCTGTCTCCTCCTAATTAATGACACTGCCCTTCCTGCATGATTAGGACCATTATGATCCAGCAGTGCAGCGATGTGGTACATGAGGCCAGACAGACAAATGGGACGAGGGAAGAGGTATTACTGGACTAATTTCTGACCTGTGAACTATCCAGCGATTAGACATAAAAGCAGGGCAAGGTTAAGTCACAGATGGGAGTCTAAGCAGGTGGGGAGTAGGGCGAGAAGTTTTAAAGCAGAGCTATAAAAACAAGATGGCACGAGAAGAGATGACATGAAAGGTGATCTTGAGGTGAACCTCAAGGTCAAGTAGTGGAAAGAAAGAGGGCGTAAAAGACCGGCTAGGCTCAATCAGGTGGTAAATCAGATGAAAGACGGGAGGAAAGTTCTCATAACGGAAGACGGGAAGCGAGAGAAACCATCAGATTCTCAGAGAAGAGACAGGGTCAGAGGCAGGGACACACACTAAACCCAGGACACGACAGATCAGTAATTCAATCACTGCCTCAAAATAGATTATCCCCCCCCCATTGCTTAAACAGCAGCGCCCTCCTTTTCAAGCCCCGTCACTACTCTGCCAATCGCATCAACCGACAGCGTGCCACCGTCTCTGGAGTTTTTCCCCTTTTTTTTTCCTTTTTTTGTGCTAAAATCGAAGGGGGTGTTTTCTGGGTTACCCTTAATCTAAAAATAGCACCAGCTGTAGATTTATAATGCAGGATGTTGGGGGCAGAAAAAGAGAGTGCAAATGGAGGAAAAGAGGTAGAATTCCCATTAGGAGGAGAGCACGTTGGAGCCAGTTGGCAGGAAAAGGAATGCATGTGCTGGATAAGTGACGGCAGAAGAGGCATTATGAAACCAGAGACTTTGTGTGTAATGCAGTGGAACGTGGCAGAAGCAGATTGTCAGAGTATAGGTGAAGTGGTGGCGTGGTGGGTTGTAGGGGGAAGAAGAAGAAGAAGACCATGTCTAGACATTTAACTGCCCCGCTAGACTTCCTGGATGAGACGCTATAACCTTCCAGCAGTTCCACTCCAGTAACCCCCCTCCACCCACCCACCCTTCATATCGTCCTCACAGCATCTTCTCCTCTGTGTGTTTGTGTGTCAGCCCTCTCACCCTACTCCTATAGTGCCTTTATCAAACCTCCATTTCAGGCCTTGACACTTACCCAGTGCTGCCACGATGCACAAGCAAACACACAAACACGCACACACTGAAAGCACATGCAGGTAGGACAACTGCATGCCTGTAAATGCGCAAAAGCAGCACACACATGGAGTTATTTACTCATGCAGACAGACACAAAATGATGCAGAGAGGAATGCACACACACACACACATAGATGCACACACACACATTCCTCTCAGAAGCGTGAAACTGCTCTGATCTAGTGGTGTAGATGGGGAAACACCCACCATTTGTGCAATGAAGGATGTTAGGAATTATAAAATGGAACAATTCTGAGGCGTCATATCAGTGGGTAACACTAAATCAGACTGAATTTCTCTTATAGCAGCCAGAAGGAAAAAATAATAATTAAAAGAACAGAACATATCCTGATTTCTCCACGTACTGGTTTTAAAACACAGGATACAGAAATATTTTGCAGATATTGTGGGAAAGACACGATACTTGTTGAATGCAGGTTAGAGGCTGTATTTTCGCCTTTTTTTAAATCCAGGCCAATAAAAACCCTCTTGATATTAGGCGGATAAAACGCAGAATATAAAACCACCATAAAAATACAGACATATACACAGACACGGTTAATACTCACTTGCTTTTGGTTCTGGTTCGATTCGAGTGCGCGCAGAAACACGCACATCAAGCTTTAAAAAGATCAATCAAAATGTAGTTTTCTTTGTTAGATCGCTCTTTCTTACGATTTCACAGAGTATCCAGTTTCTCGCAGGCATTCAGCTGATCTGTTTTTGGGGTTTGTTTGTTTTTTTCTGTTTTTTGTGGAGGGTTTTTTCCTCCACACGATTATAATAAATCAGAAATAGGATTGCGCGCGACTGTTGCTGGAAATCTTGTTTTGATAGCGTTATTGCCGAATGTTACTTAGAGCTTATGGTCATGCTGATGATGGCACGGGATGAGTCTTTCGGATGAAATGAAGCAGAAGTCCCCCTGAAAAACAAAAATCTGTCTTTTGGCTATTTCCCCTCGATTTCAGAGCCCCTCTCCCACCTTTGTTATTGCCAAAAACAAAAATAATTGCCAGCCTTTGTTACAGTGTCTCTACGCTTCCAGGCGCAGGGTGTAGCTACCATTCAGCTCTTCCTCTGTCTCCCCCATCCAAATGTTTCAGTGGAGATGCAGCCTGTAGACACCTCGCTCTCTTTGCCTTTCCCTCTCTTGTGCCTCTCTCTGTTCCTTTGGAGGAGCGTCACCTTCTGCACTATTTTTTTCCTCAGACGATACATGTGGGCGGATTAGAGAAGAAGACAGAGGGGTGGGAGGACCCCGGTGAATACAGAGGCTAATTTCTCATATGGCTGCTGAACTTTATAAATACATATGCTGAGGAGAGAGAGAGAGAAAAAATACACGCTGGGCTATAAAAAGAATAAATGCGCTGATTTATTGTCATCTGTTTAACTGCCTCTTTTTCTCTCCCCCCCCTTTTCCCCCCTCCTCTTCCCCACTTTAGCCTGGAGCCCACACATGCTCACTCTGCTGGACGGACGCACAAACACCATTTTGTCTACAGGTTCGCAGCCTTGACTCTGCCTTGGCTGACATCAGCAGTCATGTGGTACAAGCTGGTGGATTATGTGACAAAGTATGTCTGAAAACAGTAAAAATATAGAAAAATTGGCTTTTTTTCATCTATGCTATCATACATTAAAAGGAAAAATCTGAAAATCTTGAAATAAGTGAAGCTGCATGAAGAATATTCCCTACATGTATGCCTGTAATATTCTATAAAGTGTAACAGGATTAACAACAAAGTGAATCTTGGGGGAAAAAACTCTGCTTTCTACCTGCTGCTTTTACAAGAAGACTAATGGTGTGTGGAGACGACTTCTAGCAAAAGTACAAAGATCAGCAGGATATGTTGATGGTGCACTTATTGGCAGGAAACTGTCAATGAGTGCTGCATCATCTCATGAAACTTACAAGAAAGAAAAAGTCCTTTGACCACAAAATATTCCTGTAAGAGCAAAGTGCAGGCAGAAAACCAGTGAGCTAAGGAGACAAAGTAAGGTGGGAGATGTTTAAGGATATTTACTGATTTTTTTATGGAATCAAAACTGAAAACTGTAACATTTGAACTCTAATGTGATAGTTCATCCCATGCATCCCATACAGTCTGTGCAAGGAAAAGGGAGTTTATGCCGAAAGCAGGGCATGAAAATATAAATACAGTCTGCTATTCTGAACAGGAAGCCTGAGTCTTTCTTTCCTTTTTCTTTCTCCACTTATTTAAAAAACGATTAACGCAGGAGCCATTTGTGTCTTGCAAAGCTGCTTTTAAGTCCTTTTTCAAGTAATTTTTCAAATTAAGTCACCTTTTGTGAAGCTTCCAGATCTAAGCACAAAATCTAGAAGCTGCTTTTTCCTCCCTCAGGGAACACGCCTTCATTTACACCTCCGAGAGCCCTGCGGCATTGTCTCAGATCAGTCAAACGTATGATTTATAGAGGTGTCAAGCTCCTCTACACCACAGTTTTTTATTTTAAAACCATCTATAGCACTTAGTGTATTGGCAGTACTATGAGTCTTTGGCCAAGACAGCAGCAGCTTTATTGGGCTTTACCGGACAAAGGCCAACATTTGCATGTTCTCATGTAATGAAGCTGGTGTTTAGCACGAAATATCTACCAAATTCATAATTTTAGCATTTAGCCTGAGGATTGGTATTCCATCTGCAGTCATTTCAGTTTGGTGGCACAGCTCTGCTGTGGGACTTCCCCACCCTTGCATAACTATGCATGGACAGTCTGAGGCAGGGAGAGAAGCGACAGGAGGGGCGTTTCCAGGATTTTTTTTTTTAAAAATGGGGTGGCAAAGGGAGGATCCAACAAGAAATCAGAGAATTCTATGAGAAATAAACAATAAACTAAATGTGTTTAATTGTACTGAGTGGTAGAAGTACATAAGAACTGTAAACAGAGATCCTTTGTTTACAGTTTGCAAAGGAAAGCAGTCAGAGTACAGTAGGAACACAAAGGACCACTGTTAGGTACACTCGGGAGAGCCTATCTTTTAGACCCGATGAATTTATATAGCTATAATTAAAACAGTAGCTTTCACATGCCACATTATTTAGCCTTAGATAAGTATAAATTCACAGTGAAACACTGAGGAGGATAAAACTGCTCATGAAACTAAAGAAAAGTCTTAAGTGATTAAAGTCAGTATCAAAGAGTTATACACACTATATCTAATGCCTGGATATAGTGTTAGACCATATGTAGGTATTAAATAAAAGCTTGACAAGTCATATAATTCACAAGACATTTTACTGCAAATTCTGAAAAATCTGTGCTAATGAAAAGGCCACAAATGGCAGATTTTGAACTGAGTACAGGGCAATCAATTGTCTGAAATAATCCAGTCTGGAACAAAATGGTGGAACAATCAACCATCAGACTCTTCTTCTTCTTCTTTTGGCTGCTCTCTTTAGGGTTCGCCACAGTGGATCACCAGCCTCCATCTTCCACTATTCTGTCCTAGCATCCTCCTCTGTCACATCAACCCTCTGCATGTCCTTCACCGCATTCCCAAACCTCCCCTTCCTCTTTTCCTCCTGCTTGGCAGCTCCATCTTCAACATCCTTCTTCAACTACATCCACCGTCCCTTCTCCGCACGTATCCAAACCATCTCAACCTTGCTCCTCTAACTTTGTCTCCAACATGCTCAACCCAAGCTGTCCCTCTGATGTACTCATTTCTAATTTTGTCCATTCTGGTCACTCCCAGAGAAAATCTTAACATCTTCAACCACTGCCACCTCCAGCTTGGCCTGCTGTCTTTTTGTCAGTGCCATACATCACAGCAGGTCTCACTACCATCTTATAAACCTCGACTTTTACTCTTGCTGCTCCCCTTTTGTCACAAATCACCCCTGACACTCGCCTCCACCAGCTCCACTCTGCCCACACTCTCTTCTTCACGTCTCTTTTGGATAGTGGACCATTTGTAGTCCTTGCACCTTCACTGCTACATCTGTCTACACATATTCAGTTTTGCTTCTACTGATTTTCATTCCTGTTCTCTCCATTGCATACTTCCAGCTCTCCAGACTCTCAGTATAGATTACAACATCATCTGTACAGTCCACTAAGTGTCTTGCCTGACCTCATCTCTCAGCCTTTCAGTCAACCCTCATGTAATCCCACCCCCACCTTGAACCAATATGCCACATCTGCCACACACCTCACCACTGTGTGGCTGGCCCCATAAATGTAACCAACCAAAATACTAGCATGGCCCAAAGTCAAAGAGCTGCTAAGCTAAAACCTAATGTACCAACTATGTCCAATAACACAAAGACTATCAATCACTGCTCATCAAGGCACCATTTTCTGCTTTCAGTTCAAAGTGAAGTCTCTCTCTGTGGCCAGAACAGACGAGCAGGAAGTCAGCCACAGAAAGTAGCTGACACTGTTTCTTCATCAACCTGCATAAATACTGAATGCTCAACTTTGTCCATACTAAGAGTGAGCATTAGTCATCACAGACACTCGCAGTCAATCTCTGGGCGGCAGCATACCGCAGCTCATGCATAAGGAAGCAGGTAGCAGACCTGAGCATACATCGTGTGGACGAGACAAGATTTCCTGCATTGAGAAAGAAGCTGTGAAAATGCCCTCAATCTCATAGGTTCAACACAGTTTCTAGTAATCTATTTAGGAGTTATTGTTCCTACTGCAAAGGTGGATGTTGAGCAGTTAAAAAATGAAAGAGGGCAGGACTAAACAGCCTATACATGTATATACCGGTGTTTGCACATATGCATATAAAAGAAAAAAAGATTACTGGTCTTCAGAATACGATGAAGATGACAAACCGGCAGTTGAATAATCTTTATTAACGTCGTCTCCCACTAACTGAAAAAGTGTCCACTCACTCAGGGCTTCCCATATTCAGAATGAAAAACAAAACCTCCCGAAGCGATCTCAAGGCGTTTGATGCATTTTATGTTTGGTGGAAGGTGTACGAGGATATACAATTGGTTCTGATAAGGGAACAAGACAAAACACACAAATCAAACACTGCAGAGCTGCTGTTTGTATGCTGTGTGGGACCAAGCACCAGATGTCAACAACAGCCGCAGCAAAGTGCAGTAATTGGGAAGACTATAAGAAGCCTTTTAAAGAGTTATTAACTATTGGCGTGTGAGCAACAGCAGTAATGCCTCCAGTCTCATAATGTGATTTATGAAATGAGTCAAAGCAGTCTTATTATCATGGTGTTTCCTACACTGCTGTTAATATCGCCTCGAGCTGACTTGTTTCTATTGTTTATTGGGCAGTGTGTAATTATCTGGTTCATTCAAGATTTTTCTAAGGGAAAAAAAGAACTATTGTACTACTGTAGCTTTAAACAGTGTAAACTCGGACACATGCAATACATATGATTAGAGGTGGTTTGCTTTTCTGGACATAAATCTTTACCTTTCTTTATAATAATGTTTTGTACTCATTTACAGAAATATGAGAAGTTGCACAGAGGTGAAAAGTGCATTTGGGGATCAGTGTTTGTAATAATTACTGTTGCATTTCTTCAACTTAAAATAAAGAAAAAGTATCTTGGTGTGGCTGTCTTTATTTCCTGTGTGCTTGTGTTAATTTGTTTAGACTGGTGGCACTTTTGGATGTATCATTTATGCAAACTCTTCCATTGAAAAGGTGGAAAACCTGTAATCACATCACTGAATAGACAGTCCTCGCTTCTGTTAGCTATTATCTTGTCCTCAGAAGTTAATAGAAGCGATGTAACAGCCACCCCAGGAGAGAAATATTGATTAAGAGATAGGATAGTGCTAAACTTTATCAACACACCTTCAGCAGTTACATTAAATCCAATGCAACTTCACGCCTCCCATAAAACCTGACTAAAAGCGTACAGAGAGCGCTGCTTATCATTTTTAAGGCTTTAGTATTTAGATAGTTGAAGCCCGGCCATCCAGTAATGGATTTCTTCCCTTAAATTCAGCTGTTTGCTGTAGTATATACCGACATGTGACCACCGGGCAAAGCATGGTTACATAGTTTGAACTGTTAACATATGGAAACTGCTGCTTTATTACATTGCAACCAAAAAATATTTACATGCAGAAAACAAAAGTCATGCTACCATCTTGTGTCAACATATTAGGGCACACCAGCATCTGCTGTGCTACCTGAAGCCTTCGCACTACCTGTCAGAAACCCACAGAGAACCTAATTTAGAGCCCGGAGGCTGCAGACCGAGGGCGCGTGCTTCATTTCAATAAAGTACAGCACAGAGTGCATCGGCTCCCGGGCTGCAAATCACGCTGACACACTGCTGGCAGGCAGGGGATTTCTTACTTTATCACCATGACATAGTAAAAAAAAAAAAAAAAATCAAAATAAGGCCGGGATGGGATTACATAAGGAAATACAGGATTTGAGTAATAAATGATTTAAGATGCACATTTGGTTGCACTCACAGTAAACAGTAACGTTTGTCCTCTTTAATGGCTTTTCTGATGTTTGTCAGAGAAATGGGAAATGAACTCTCCGTAATCATGAACCAAATGTGAGGCAGCAACTCATGTCTTGACATTAACTTGCATTAAATGCAGTTTAATAAGTTTTTTATAAAAAAAAGAGTTTGCATTGCTCTGAACCTCCTGTGGTTGTATTAGACTGTGAGGACAAAGAAATATGCATAGCAGAGTTAAACGAATTACATCTTTTGTTTTATTTATACTTTAAAAACAGACATTTTTACAAACTGTATATAAAGACTCTGTTCTAATCCCTGCATGAGTCAGTCTGGCACACTGAGGAACAAAACTTCTTGATTTGCAACTCGATAAAGTCTTTCACAACCTGCAACGATCTCCCCGAGCGACTTAGGCTGATGAAACCGGTCACTATCTGCGAAAGCATTTAACACGCTTTTTGTTGCGCCAGATCTCACAAAAGCTCAGCAAGTCACGCTTTTATACAATCACAGGTTCAACATCCCTCACATTAAAATAAACAAAAATACATAGTTGTTTTTTCTTCTTAAAAGAATCCTCTGATCACTTCAGTCAGCTCTGCTCTCATCGGGAGATCATCTGTCCTCTTGCTTGCTCGTTTTGACTTTATAATCCTCAGTGGTTCTTGTCTTTGGGAAGCTTGGCCTTTCTCTCACTCCTCTTATCCAAGAATTTGTTTTTCCTGCTCGCTTTAATCTCTGCCTCCCACTGCTTTTTCACCATTGTGTACAGCCTCATGGTGGCCTGTGCGTCTTGGACCTGGAGAAAGCAACAGGCAAAGATCAGCCCAAGTGTTACTAACATTGTTGGGCAATAACACACTGGTGTTTATACAAGTTGTTTTTACATGCTGGAGTAGTGCCGAGTCAGTGATTTTAGTCCACTGTTGGATGATGACATCATGAGATCAACAATAAAGTTTTCTAGATATACAATAAATGTTAATGTCATGAAAACAAAGTGACACGATGCTTTTGTAAGATGCTACAAGTGCTAAAATGATGCAAATTGACCATTTGGGTATGTGGTTGCTAGGCAACAAGATTATATCATACTATCTTCAGGCCTTCAGGGGTCAAAGATGTACCCGTGTGTATACCTGGGCTGTTCGATATAACGATATATATCGGCTGACGATATGAAAACGTCTATCGTTTGTTTCATGGTGTCGCAAAATAAACTGTTTACGGCAATATTTTGTCATCGCTTTTATGTAGTATTAATTTGTTAAAGTTCTCTCTTTCTCTTACATTTAATATAACCACACTGCAGACGGACAAGCGACTGCTTTTATGCGTTGTCGTTAGCGACAACGACGGTAAAACCATAGCGTGGCTCCGCCGTCTGCTTGTTTATTTTCCACATAAACCTTTCACAATAAAGCTGAAGATCCTGTTGAGATTTTTCAAAATTAACTGAATCACGTGAAAGAGTATGCAGAGAGTTTATGGATGAGAAGCAAAAAAAGAGCCATTAGGTGCTAAACAATAAACCTTAGGCTCAACTTATGTCTAAAAATGTATAGTTTCATGCATCGGTCAAAACACTTGACCTCAGGTACAGGACGCCCAGCTGAAAACACTTCATGCAAATCGAGTCGCCCAAGATTCACAGAATTTACAGAAAATGTAACATTTTTGTGATATATATCGCTGTCGGGACAATAACTGTCTTATATCGGGATATGAGATTTTGGTCATATCGCACAGCCCTACACGTGTGCCAGTTTTCGGTCACTCAACCCTGATAATTTAAAAGGCTTTTCGAATGACTTACAGATGAATGTTCGCCCTCTTGGACATTCACATCGAGGATTTTTCTACAAAGGAGCTTGAGCGAGGGTCGACCGCTCTAAAACAAAAAGAAAAACGCCTTATTATCAGTTATAATTCATTCACACATTCACTGCGTAAACTGTTGAGACATTGGTGACTGCATCATACCTTTGCGATCGTCTTGAAGGGTTTATATTTCTGAGTATCTCTGATTTTCTTTTTTGGATGATCCAAGAGCAGAATCTGAAACAGGAGATAGTTTGTGGCTGCTCATAATCAGGCTAAGAAAAATATTACATTTGTTCTATTTCCGATATCACATCCATGCTACCTTTAGATCATTGTGTATGGCGTGTCCAACCACTAGTCTCCCTTCCAGGATGTTAGCAACCTCCCTCTGTACAATCTGTACATCCGCTCCTGCAGAGAGACAAACGTGGTTTAAAAAACATCAGAAACACAACATAAGAAACAAAGAGACTTTCAGTTGTTCTTTGCAACTCATTTCATTTCTCTCACCATCTTTGATGTCCTCTGGCCGGATGCCGCTGACAGCTGTCCTGTAGTCTGTTACCTTCTCTGTGGGCTTCACATATTTGTCATAGATGCACTTCCCAAACTGGTTCACAATTGACACACGTGCCAAGATGCTGTCCTCTCCATCAGGACCAACTCCCACCATCTCACAGTCAATGGCCACCGCTTTAGTGAGGCTTAAGGTGAACGACAAAGTGACAAGAAAGGAGAGACATGACAATCATCATCTTCTGTCTCAACGTAAACACCTCAATGTAAAGGCCCCAGTACACCAAACGCAAAGGTCGCTTTGCTCGCTCCAGCAAGACTATCTCACAGTCAGTCGTATTTATACCCGCCATGAAGGCGCAGGAAGCTGCTGCAGTATTCTCCTGAATGACAGGTGTCAGCAATCAGACAATATCGCCACATAAGTGCTGACACAGGAGGAGAAGTTGTCAAAATCGGAAGCCGAGACTTTGTCGAGGTTTTTTTTCCACAGTTTTTTCCACAAACTCAAGTTTTCACACTGTTCCTACATCTCCTTCTCTGTATATCTGCATGTCTCTGAGTTTTTGTGGCGGAATATCCTTAAAATGATTGTAAAAACTGATACAATCGTACACTCTCGTCTTTAACCCTTGCTCAACGCTTCAGGTTACAAAATTGAGAGGCGCATGACCGGCAGACACAGCATAATAGGGTCATACCTTTTGTGACCTAGCTCAGAATGCATCCATCCATTCATCCATCAGGGGTCACAGGTTTTTCCACAGCATTTATCTGTATTATCAATGATTTTCCACAGCAATGTAGTGAGCTCTGAAGCTGTATTGACAGGCTACGTCACCGCAGTGAAGGATTTAATTGTATAAATTCCATTCAACAATTTATCCATCTCCATAACCCGCAGAAAACAGTCAGCAACCATGTTTACTTCATGCTCTGTCCAGACAATTCACTAAAACATGCAATGGCAAAAGTATTTATCACAGACTATATGTAATACTTGACTCCTTGAAGGAAAGCTCCATGAAGCTCTCCACTGAGGGGGAAAAAAACAGTCTCCATCTCCTCAGGAGTGTAGCTCAACTTCATACAGAAGGAGTCCCTAAAATAATTGGATGTCTGATCTTTGACAGCAGATCCAGAGAACTGTAGAAGGTGGGGGGGGGATTGATCATTTACTTTGAGCTTCTTATGCATGAGGCACATAATGTTGTTTAAACAGGCCGAGTCAGTTGAGCGGTTTCAGAGATATTAAAGTCTATATGTTGGGAAAAACACATTTTGTGTGACATTTCCCAAGTATGACATCATGTGCCAAATCCACATTGTTAATATTACATCCACAGTTACTCACAGCCAGCTAATAACACCACGGCAGCAACATTCCTGTGAAATACTTGTATTGAGAGAAGTAATGACATTAGGGACTTGATATTTTTTATAATCGCTGTTAAGGCGTGCATCTTTCCCCGGGAATATTTTCACGCACTTTTCTAAAATGGCATCAAAGCTGCCCGCTGTATTCTGAGTGTGGTTCTCACTGTACACTGAATGCACAGCGACTTACCCTTCAAAAGCATTCTCCTTAACCAGGCTCTTCTCCGTGTCCTTAGCCGAGGCACCATCCGTACCCTTGGCCTTGCCCTGCTTCTTCCTCATGATCTCGGCTGCTTCTGCTCCCATTGTCGCCTCAATGTCATCCGGGTCCACGTCATCAAACCAAAGGTCCTCTCTGCAACAGCAGAGAATGAGATGGGATTATCAGACAAAAATATTCTTGCTGAATAAATGAGTCAACTTCAGTGCTAATATATACATACTCTGTGGGCTTTGTCTCCTCGGATTCAAGCTTCTTCTTCTTAGCTGCCTGTAGGCTGTTTGGCTTCCCGCTATCCCGCTCTCTTTTTGGAGCAGTAGCATGTTTAGTCTTCGAGACATCCAACACCTTTGAGTTGACCCCAGTCTTACCGGAGACAAAACTCTTAGGCACAGTTTTGTGATCCGCTTTTTTCTCAGTGTCTCTCTGGCTTGGTCCAGCATTGTTCTTAGAAATTATTTTAGAAGTATTTTCTTGGACCTTCTTTGGCAAGAAGCCGTTCTGATGTTTCGGTGCCACTGGCTGCTTCTTCTCTGACTGACTGGCCTTCAACACCTGAAGGGAGGAAAATAAGGGAGAAAAACCTGTGGGTAGTATTAAACACAGGCACACAAAAACCAAATTGTGTGACAGGACATGCATGGATATCAAACTACTGCACTCACTGACCTCTTGAAGTGCTTTCCAGTTGGCAGAGAACTGCTGGGAGTCTTTTGGAGGAGCAGTTTGTGGAGCTGTAGGCTTTTCTTGCTCCTTGTTTGCAGGAGCTGAGTAAAACCACTGCCTCTCGTTCTTTTTTAATATGCCGTTTTTCTTATTAGGTTTCCGCTTACGTGCTTTAGCGGGAAACTGTTTTTTCTGTTTCTCCACCTTAGACATTATGATCACCTATCTCATGTATCCTCACCTCCTTATATTTTTCGTGGTGAGGTGTGTAAAGCCACGCTGGCTTGTCAGATGTCCGTTACTTGAGTTGCCAAACAACTTCAGACAGTAAGAAATGTCTCCCCCAGACTAAGCTCACCTTTCGGCCAGCACACGAGCATTACTGAAGCACGTCCCTGAACTGTACATAAAATCGCTTACTCGTAAAACTTAACTCTCTCCGAAGCCATGCCGTTGAGTGTTTTTCCACGATGTGCAACAGTGAAATATGTCCGTCACAAACATGACGTCGTGCTGTAGCTCAAGTGCGTCACGTCAGTAAGATGTGAAAAAAAAATCTCCGACCGTGCTTTTGCTTTACAATTATATAAATGTGAAATTTTATATGATAAACGTAAAAAAGTCATGTTTTGACGCTTGTTTTGTGAGCGATTCAATGGCGGAACTAATGTTTTAGAAAAAGTTTCGCATCGTTCTGAGGAAAAGTGACGGACCGTTGCGGAAGGCTTCATAGCACTAATGTAAAAAAGGCACAGTGGGTTTTGATAGACGTGTTAAACCCATTTTGTATTGCTTTTGATAATCATCAGGCATATAATTAACGTGGTAATTAATGTTAAAAATCTGAGTAAAGTTAGGGTTTAAAGGAGCAAAGAAAAAACGTATTTCCAGGTATGTAACTTCTCTTTGGGGCCTGAATGTTTTATTGCTGTCTCGTTGCTCTCCCACACCTTTCTGTCTGTGTTTTGGTTGTAGATCATGGTGGAAAACTCTCCATCTCCTCTGCCTGAGAGGGCCATTTATGGGTTTGTTCTCTTCCTCGGATCACAGTTTGGCTTCTGTAAGTGAATCAATCCAAAACACAAACAGGAGTTCAAGCAGTGCATGTCTGTAATACTCACTGCGTCTCTCCACAGTTCTGTATTGCTTATGGGCTTTCGTGCCAGAGGAGTGGCTTCATTCAATAGGGCTCACTTACTGGCCTCAAAAGTAAGTAGAACTGCTCTGAGATAAATGGATCACTGGGGAAGCACCTGCACAGTTTCACGACAGTGTCAAATGTGTGTTCTGTTTAGATACTGGGCTCTTGCGATGCCAATCTACTTGCTGGTCGCAATAACAGTCTGTTTCATACTGTTATTCGGTGTGAACATGCGCAACACGGCACCGCTGGACTCTGTGGACAACATCACAGGTGAGGACGTCAACAAAATGTTTTGTTGATGTCAGAGATTGTTGTGTGGGGGAAATCCCAGCAGATTACCAGCTTCTGAAATATTCGGACCAGCCCGTCTGCCACCAACAGCCATGCCACATTTTCAGAATTTCCTGATTGTTAAATGTCTTTTTTCTGTCACAGATGTGTATGCACAAGGCCAGAGCACCGAGTCCTGCCGTAACGGTGGAATACCCCGATTGAAGGATGTGTCCATTAGTGAAGTCAACAAAATGTTCTATTTATCACCCAGTATGTAACAAGCACAGTCTGATACTGCTGTGGACAGAGAAGAAGTAAAGCTGCAGGGGTTTTATTTTGGTGTTACTGTTTGTCTTTTTTTATGAAATGTTTTGTGCCTTATTTATAAGAAGATATATTCTGTTGACTTTTTTATTGTTTAAGCATCTTTATAATGGTTAAATGTGAATTCTGTATCCGAACACACTGGTCACAATAAGATGTATATTGAATGAAAACAACAGTAAATGGCTGTGCTGTCTATGTTAAAATACAGAATGTTTATATTTATTATTCTGTGCAATAAACATGTCATAAATAATCATATTTTTATGTTAATTCTTTTATTTTTAAGTCCACTGCTAGAAGAAAGGAACATCTTATTTTGTTCTAATACTTTAATGCCTGTCAGAAATGTCGGTCTAGAATAAAAGTGGCTCCAGATAATTATTTATGCCCATCCAAATCTTACTAAAGCTGCAAATGAACATCTGCACTTGATTATCCCAGAGAATAAGAGGTAGTTTTTAGCATTTTATCCCACACTACATTTTTGGTTTTTGGTCACCAGCCACTTTATTAGGTACACCTGTTTAACTGCTTGTTAACACAAATATCTAATATCTGAAACTCAGTGCATTTAGTTATGTAGACATGGTCAAGACGGTGTGTAATTTTAGTGACTTTCAACGTTATGGTTGTTGATGACATATGGGCTGGTCTGTGTATTTCAGAAACCGCTGATCTGCTGGGATTTTTCCACACAACTGGTTTACACATTGTGAACTGCAGTCTTTTTCAAATGTTTTTTATTGCTGTCCACTAGGTGGCGATAACGGATCGCTTTAGCTTAAACGTTAAACAAAGACGAGGCAACCAGGAGATTTGTTGTTGCGCTTTAATCAGCCTGCATAACCGGAATAAGATTACGAAACTGGGCGAGTGTCCGCATAATCCTGCAATATATAACAACACAGATGTCGAAACAGGGACACAAGTGAACAGCAGAGGGCAGCAGCACGCCGCCCAGCGTCCAGTCTGCCAAGCCAAAGGAGAAGAAGACGTTGTTTGGGAACGATTTCGGGCACGCCGTGGGGGATCTTTGCTTGTTTAAATACATCGGAGTAAAAACTAATGGCTTTCGCCGTGCCTGTCTGGCTTGCGGTCCAGGAGGAGCTCCTGGCACAAAACGAGGCAGACTACGGAGCTTCGAGCTGCTTTGACACTTTCGACGATGAAGCTCTTTTTCAGTTGTTCCACCTGAGCAGACCCTGCATCCTGTTTATCGCAGACGCCGTCCGCATCCGCATGAAGGACGCCGCCCCCAAGAAATCCCAGCTGCCCGTGGACGAGATGGTCATGGTGGCGCTCAATTATTACGCACATGGGGTCTCCACCACTGCTGTGCTGCAGAAAGCCGGACTGAGGCAGACGGAGTGCCCCACGACTGTGGTTGGTACAATCTCGGGAGTCATAGCAGGGATGTCCGATGTATTCATCTCTTTCCCGCTAACCCTGGACGCCAGAACTAACGTCGCATTAAAGATAGAGAAATTCTGCGGAATCCCAAACGTGCTGGGCGTCCTGGCTCCTGCGCACTTCAAGATCAGAGCATCTCCATATGAAAAAGACGCCTTCAGGTCTTTTATCAATGCCCTGGGTTACACATCGGTTGTAAGCCAGATCATATGCGACTGCGACGGCAACATACTGAGTGTTGAAAAGTGCTGTGTTGGTGGCACGTTTGAGCAAGAGATGTGGGACTCCTCCTTTAAAGGAAGGGAAATGCAAGAGGACCTGCACAGCCCGTTTTGGTTGATTGGTAAGAGCAGTGATGACCTCTTGTGCAAATGTTTATTTAGAAATGTAAACTGGAGTGACAGCACAGTGAGGTATCAAGTCAAGCATAAAAACCTACAAAACTATCATCCGTTTGCGTCTGATGACGACTGGTTGCCTAGCAATAAGAAGCCGCCCAGGAAGACCCCACCCCATCATCTAAACTATCTGAAATTCTGCACTTCCCCTACATGGGTCACCCAGCAATAACCCTTCCAGAAAGGTGTAAAGATCCCTTGATTAAGTAGAGGTGTATGAGGGGATGCAAAGATACAGATATAAGTTAAGGCAATGAATGCAAAACAGTTATTCCCAAAAAGAACGGATCTGCTCTTTAGTGTTTCTATTCCCAGAAAAAGGCAAAATTGACAGTTGTCAAAAGTATTAACTTCTTGGCAAACAGTTGATTTCTCTGGAATATTTCATTCTTTTTACATAAAACACAAATAAAATAGTGTTTTAACTTCTTACACATAAACTTACTGGACATGTTATTAATGCATTATTACGTTATTATTCATGGCCTAGATTCAACAGGGTGATGGAAAATTTCGTCACAGATTTTGGTCAATGTTTCTTGATTCATATCAGATTGCTGCAGATTTGTCAGCTGCACATCCATAATGGGAATCTCCCTGATCACCACATCCCATTCTTCTGTCGTCCAGTTTCGATGAGCCAGTGCAAACTGTGACCTCAGTTTCCTGTTTTTAGCTGACAGCTGTTGCACCCATTGTGGTCTTCTGCTGTAGTAGCCCATTGGCTTCAGGTGTTGTCACAGATGACCTTCTGCATACCTCAATTGTGGTTACTTTTGCCTTCCTATCAGATCAAAGGAGTCTGGCCATTTTTCTCTGACCTCTAACATTATAAGCTGTTTTCTGCCAGGGAACTGCTGCTCACTGGATATTTTCTTTTTCCTACCATTATATGTAACTCCAGCGCTTGTGTGAGGAAATCCCAGCAGACAGTTGTGAAATACTTAGACCAGCCCATCTAGCATTAACATCTCACATTCAAAGTTCTTTCTTCCTCACTGTGATTCTCACTTTGAGTTGTGGAGGCCATTTCAGTACAGGAAACTCATTTTCATGCTCAAGAAACCCGTTTTACATGAATTGAGCTTTGTGACATGGCGACTATCTTGTCTAAAGGAGTCAGTAGAAGATTGGTACACTGTGGTCATAAAGGGATGGACATAGTCAGCATCAATACTCAGATAGGCTCTGGCATTTAGATGATTCTCAGTTTGTAATCAGGGATCAAAGTATTCCAAGAATGGCTATTGCCTAATTTTAGTGAGCCCATGCAAACTGAAGCCTCAGTTTCTTGTTCTTAGAATGAGCTCTCACTAGAGTGGCACCTGTGTGGTCTTCTGCTGCTATAGCCATTCTGCTTCAGGGGTCCACATTGTTCAGAGATGCTATCCTGCTCTGATATTCACTGCATTCTCTTATGTTTCATTTAAAGGTGGGAAAGGCTACCACTTAAGCAAGCACGTCTTGACTCCTGTATCACTGCCCGCGAACAACAACGAGATCCGCTTCAACGAGGCCCATGCAAAGATCCTCGATGTCATGCAGACGACACTGGATTCCATGAAAAGGCGTTTCAGGTGTCTGATGCAACTTGGTTTTGCACAAGAAGGCTCACTTAACAAACAGTCTAACATTATCAAAGCATGCAGTGTGCTGCACAACATTGCTAAAAAGTTCTCTGTCCCTCCCCCACCTGACGCTGGTAAAGCTGAGCCGCTATATCCTGGCAAGCAGCAGTCAGTGCCAGTAGAGATCAAACAGGAGGCCCTCAAAGCCAGACAGGAAGTTATTAATAGTAAATTCTCTACTGTGTCCAGCAGTCAGGACCCCTCAGGTAGCAACGTCACAGAAGAAGATGCATAAATGGTTGTTTCTGGTCTATGAAAGAGGATCAATGACACACTGAAACCAAAACTCAGCTTTTATATTTCTGTGAATGTGAAATATTATATTTCTTTTGTTTTGTACTTATTTTTAATAAATTCATTTTTGAAACATTTTCAATTCATCAGTGCTATTTTCTCACATAAAAACAATGACAACAAAAATAATAATATTACATATTTAGAAGAGATGCAAACTAAATAAGATCTGAAGTGTGCAATGCATATACAGAAATAGTTAAGATATAATAGTTTGTATTATTAAGTTTAAAACCAACATATTGCTTATAGACAAATAGTTTTTCATTAAGTGCATAAAAGATTGAGTGCAGGGTTGACACTACGCATTTCCGTTTTGCCGACGGAGCTCTTGGAGGGCAGTGGCATTGACGTATATCATATCTGCGTTCTCGTACGTGTTCTCATAAATGTTCTCTTCATTTGTGTTTTTTGGTTGCAGACTGTCCATGATGCACTGGTGCAGAAAAACGTACTGAGACTGAAAAGGAAATACCAGAAGTTGTTGGTCATTTGAAATGCAGAACTTCTGCCAGGGGAGATTATGATAGTTTCTTGCAGGCAACATTGCCAAACAGTTTCACAATAAAGCATTTCATTTTTTTTTTAATCAGAAACAAAAAGGTCCAATAAGGCTTTGTTTTATGAAAACAAATTTTCAGCTCACATACTTAAAAATATGTAGACATAGACCCTTAGAGATTGTTTTGCTGTCTAAATTACTAAGTAACAAGTGCAATTAACAAACTGGGCATTAAATATATTTTAAGCAGGCATCTGTTGATAATACCTACAAAGTCTGCCTTGTTCTGAAAAGTTGAACAATAGAAAAAATCCTTTTCAAACTCATATTTTAGGATGAAAGGATCAAAAATGAGGACCCCAATTAAAAAAACAAAAACAAAACTGCATATCTTATGATGACTAAAATGCTGTCTGTGTGTTGTTTCACCAGCTGTAACTATAAAGACATACATGGTTAGCTAATTAAGGAAGTGGTGGCTCAATCAGAAGCAGTTTAATACAGTTACCTCCGTCTGCACCATGTATGGTCGGTTCAGTCTCATCTTGTGTACGAAGGCATTGATGCCGACTGCTTGTTCTTTCTCCAGCTGCTGAAGCAGCACATCCAGGGAAATGATAGTGCCAGTTCTCCCGACTCCAGCACTAAGAGAGACACAAGCATCATAATAAGATAGCAAAAGGTTTTTAAGGTCACATAGAAAACTCTCATCACTGTGTCTGTGCCAAAGTTATTATAGTTAACAAAAACTAAACTAGAACATACAACTAGATGTGAAAACTGTTAAAATGAAGAATTGGACTTTTGAAAAAAGCGAAAAACTATCATGTGCAATACTGTTCCTCCCTATTGAGGAAATGTCTTTAATTGTAATCTTTGCCCTTTTGGTCAAAGTTGTCATCATAGTGAGGCTTTAGTGCATGTGTTTGCAATTTGTAATGTAATATCTGCTCAAAACTTTTAAAAATATACCCCTGACAAATACCCTAAATGTTATAATCATAAAAAACCCACAGAAACTAACGAAAGCTAAACTAAAACGGAACATTTCCAAAGAGTAAAAACCAAAGTGAAACTAGTAAATGCAAAATGAAACTCAAGTGAGCTGAAAACAAGACATCATGACAGAAAGAAAAACGGATTAGAAAACCTGAAGGACACTGTTCTGACACACACTTTTAATCACAGACAGGAGTGTTTGGGAATGTGGGAAGATTCCAACCCTTCACC
The DNA here is from genome assembly GCF_001858045.2 of Oreochromis niloticus. Lineage (NCBI taxonomy): Eukaryota > Metazoa > Chordata > Actinopteri > Cichliformes > Cichlidae > Oreochromis > Oreochromis niloticus. The sequence goes on along the minus strand of NC_031973.2, from coordinate 18,111,220 downwards.
TGCTCCTAATACGCTGCCTCGAAACATCACATTATACTTTTACAGTATCAGTCACACACTGTACGTGCTGTGTTTTTGTCACATATAGTAGAGTTTTTATGTGAGTATGTAGTAATTTTTACTTGATTAGTAATTGATAATGTTGTGGTTAATTGTATGCCTCCTCTGCAGATCCCAGAACAGTTCTGACTATAACAGTAACACAGCATGGCAATGGCAGCTTGTACATCCTGATAGGCACCATAAGGTATATAATGAACAGTATATACAGGTTTTAGAGCACCACTTTCAGATGAATCTCCCAGAGGTCCTTCAAGTGGCCTACTTTAGTTTAGCTACTGGTCAAGTACAGTATTAGAGTGTGTGACTTTAGCTGGGTGGATATTGTATAAAAGCAACCCTGCACCCATGTAAAAGGAAACACTTATTTCGTACCTGCAGTGAACCACAGTTGGTGCTTTGCCCCCTTCTCTCTCTATGTGCTGTCTCACCAGTCCTCTGAACTGGATCAGGACCTCTGTGCACTCTGGGACTCCATGATCAGGCCAGGCAGTAAAGTGGAAATGTTTAACTGTCCGTTCTTCTGAGGTTTTTCTCTGTGAAGAGAAAATATCCATATACAGTCACTTTAGGTCTATGTCTTGACATACAGCATAATATTTTAATTATCAACCATTATTCTTTTAAAACCAACATTAACAGCTAAAGCCATTAATGTTTTCTATGAATATATTTTCTAGACTTAGTACCATCTACACACACACTCAGAAGAAATAAGTAAGTTTTTATACATCTTTCAGGTTGAATTCTCTCAGCGTCCAGTTGGTCTCCTGTTGCTCAGATCTCATGGTGACCAACAGCTCTCCATAAAGGCATGGCTTACTGTCTGCAGGCCAGTATTGTTCACACTTGGTCTAGAAAAATGAACAAAAATCAACAAAATACATGTACAAAATGTATATTAATCATAGATCTTGATCTGTTCTTTGTGAAGTAACCAGTATTTTTCCTCGTGACAAAAACTTCCTTGAAAGACTAGCAATAAAACATTTTAAGATCTTCCTGAAGACTTACCCGCCCTCCTTCAATGCAGTTGGTTACCATAATGATCCTCTTAACTCTTTGTTCCCAAATCATTCTCCAGAAATCATTAACAGTAGAGGGCAGAGGGCCCTGAGTGGCAATGTACTCTCTGTTACTGCTGTAGCCCTGAAAAGCAGTGGACAAAGTTAATATGTAGACTAATTTAGCTTGTATATCTTCTGCTCATTGCAGAAATGAAAAAAGAAAGTTCATGAAATCACACAAAGGTGCTTGTTTATATGCTCTCTGTATGGTGTAGTTATAAAGAGATCTTTACTGAACTTTATCTTAATGTAACACTTACTGGCATGTAATTGGCATTGATATAGTCTGAAATTCCATCAGGATCTGATGTAGTTAGCTTCACACGACACCAGTCATCTAATATGAGAAAATAGGTGATTTAACTCCAGTGCACCTCCAGTAGACCTGACATAGACTGCTAGAATAAGCTCACAGCAGCATGGTTCAACAGTCAGAGGAGAGACTCACATGGCAAGACGTTACTGAAACGATTCTTTGCTTTGTTTTCAGGTAGAATAGCAGTCTTTCGTGTCTGGTCTGTTCCAACAGGAGCGAGGCACTGCATGAACATAGCAGATAACAAAGCATGAAACTGAGATATTGGCCATCATAAAACGAATAAAACGATAAGATATAAAACAGTAAAGACACAAAAACAGGTCTGACACAAAAACAGGAACACAGAGAAGCAGAAGAGGAAAAAAAATCTTGATCTTTTTATGCACCTCATATTCCTCACTGAAGCCTCTGTTCTCATCCAAACTCAGCTGATGGAAGTGGTCCGGAAACTTTGCAGCAGGAATAGATCTAAAAATAAATAAATAAATAAAACATAACAAAAGTAGAATTAATCTTACCTTTGTTTTGACCTAATGAAATAATAAAAAATTATATGACAGTACTTGACATTAATGATTCCCTGTCAAATGTATTAATTAATTTTTTTGCCATAATGAATGTTTTTCTTCATTGTGGGTAATTGTCATTGTAAAGAAACACTTACTTGCTCTGTGTGTTTGGTACTTTGGATCCACCAATGAATGAAGACTTCTTTCTGCTGCGGGGTCGAATTTAAGACATTAAATTTGATAAATGTCTTGATTTAATTTACTTTATTCTTGTCAGTGAAGTGAGACCCACCTAATAATATCTGGTCTTTTGAGGAAAATGAAGACAACCAGAGCGACCAGGAGACCAAAAAGAAGCACACCAAATACGGACCCTGCAATAACTCCTAAAGGGAGTAAAAGCATAATTAACAACGAAGTTTAAAAGTTTAGAGGTTTATTTTTACACTTCAGTGAAATGAAACAATTTGTAATCAAGTCAAAGTTGAAAATACCGTATATTGTTATGAAGCAGTAACATGGTAATGCAGTTACTTTTACTCACCCCTTGGATCAGTCTGACAGTAAAAAACATGCGGTTCAGAACTCCTCCTCAGCCCAGACAGTGAAGTTACAGACACCTTATATTTTTTGGCAGGTTGGAATCCTTTGATTATGATTTTAGTTTCAGGACTAGCTACTGTGTGAGTCTTTCCAGTCACATTCACCTCCGCATTAGTCCACTCGCCCTCTGGGTCTGTCCATTTAATAAGAACAGAGTATCCAGTTGCCCAGTACTCACAGTGAGCATTTAGATTAGGAGGAACTGAGTAAAACAAGAAAAAGGTTTTACAATCACAACTAAAGCAGAAAATATACAATAAATATAATTAAACTTTTATACCGTAAAAGAGAGTCTATGAAAAGTGCATCATTTTAAAATTTATCCTCAAATAGAAAGATTATTTGCTTTACTTTAAATTCAAAGCAGTACCCTACAGTTTAAAAAGTTTATCATAATTTTTGGAATTTTCATATAAAAACTAAAAATAAAGACCTCAACATTGACACATTAGATATTGAAGAATTACTCATTTTCTGCTTTAAGCTTTTTAATTTCTTGAGCTAATTTATCAGAATGAATTGGTCAGTTAATAATAAAATGATAGTTAAAGCTCATATATTAATACTGAATCATATTATATAACTGTGTTAACTGGTAGTATGAAGATTGTATATAAAATTAATTTTCTGCAATAAACATTTTTAAGAATAAAAACTTGAATGCAAGGGCAAAAACTAAAAATTAAAAACTAAATTAAATCAATTCAAGATCATCTTTTTGTAACCAATATGACTGAATACTTAAAGATCTTAAAAACTAATTTACAGATTAAAAATAAACTAGTCTTTCAAATGGTTTCTGTTGTAAATGCAGACATGTTTTGTTCTAAGACAGATTTGTACTCACGAATTGTTAATTTGTGTTCACACTGCAGGAAAACTCTGGAAGACTTTTCATAGACAAGAGAGATATTATAGGTGGCACCAGGGTAAAGTCCAGTAAACGACACATTTTCACTGACATGAACGTTAGATCCATTATGGGCGGTTGCGTTCGAAAACAAGCCTTCAATCTTTGCTTTGATTGATGAGTTGGTAACTTTCCAGTCTGCACTGGCACAGTCTATGGCTGAAATGGATGAGAAAATAGTTATACACAAAAACCTGATTCTTTTTCTTCTTCTTTTTTTTTACACAACTCATTGAAAAGAGGCAAGAAAAAATTATAATGTGCTTTTTTTTTTTTACCTGTTACCGTGAAATTCGTACAAGGAGTGCTCCTGAGTCCAGCGAACACTGTGGTTAAGTTGAAATCATACTCTGTTCCAGGCTGAAGAGATGTCACTACTTTTTTGATTGTATCTGAGGAGCTGTCTGACACACTATCTGACACATGACCATTGATTTGAAGCTGGTATTGCCAGGCTTTATTCATGTTCTCCCACTCTAGAGTTATGTTGTTAGTAAATCGTTCAGTCACACTGACCCAAGGCACCACTGGTGGGACTGAAAAAACAAAAACAAAACTCAGAAGTGGAATTTGTTCAGCTTTTTCTTTTGGAATGAAATAGCTCCATGTTACAGTGTAACATACAGGAGTATAGTGCTAGCTCAGTTATCACAAACTTTTAAGTCTGAGTAGGTGTGTGAGCTAAATGGCTCAGCATCAATGTGTTTCCAATCAGGTGATCAGATCAGTCAAAATTAATTAACTAAATAATAACAATATATACTAATAATATAATAATTATATAGTTATCATATAAAATATAATAATTAAGCTGCTAAGAGCGCATCATTCATATTTGCTGCTCTATCACAGCCACAAGCCTATCATCAGAGTTAGATGCACACTTCCTTCTGCACTGAGATATAGTTGGTGGCTAGTGTCAGGGCTTCGCTGTGTGAAGGTGAGGAAGAGCAGACCCAAACGCTGGACTCACGGGTTAGTGTGGAAAGAAGACGGTGTTTACTGTACAGAATGGATGAACAGAACATGAGGCTGACTGATGACTGGCTGACTGATTGAAAGACTGACTGAACTGGAACACACATAGACGGGATAAACAACGTTAATGACAAGACGCTGGGCCGAGAGAAACTGAGGGTTTAAATACAGGCTGGATGATGAGTGATTAGAGACCGGTGAGTGAACAGCTGAACTTAATCTAAGTAAAGACACATGGAAGTAACTGGAACACAATACACAGGCAATGAGAATGAGTGGGAAATAAACTGAACATGACAAAACCGAAAACACTGGGTCAACGACCCAGGAACCCTGACAGGTATAGCCTGGATGGATAAATAGCATTGCAGGCCATAAGGAAAACATGGGCATTTCACTTGGACTTACATTGCCCATTTAAATATACTGTATCACAAGGAAAACAAACAGTTTTAAAAAAACACTTGATTACATTACATACCTGTCGGTGCACTAAAGTTGTATCCAGAGCTGTTGACGTTCTCAAACACAGTAAAAAGGGTAAAATTGTAGTTTGTCCCAGCAGTCAGAGAAGAGACCACACATGTAACTGATGTACCTGATGTCGTGCATCCGCCCATGTCATTCTTGTCAATAACAACACTAACACGTTCATATTCTAGGATGTATGTTAGTAGGTCGTTAACTTTGTCCCACATCAGAGTTATACTGCTCTCATTTTGTGTCACAGTCACATTGTGGACATTTTTTGGAGCTGAAAGAAGACAAAGAATGATTTCAGAAGAATACAAAACAGACAATTGAAAAAAATAATTACTTAAAATTCTTAGTGATTACATACCTGTCGGTGCACTAAAGTTGTATCCAGAGCTGTTGACCTTCTCAAACACAGTAAAAAGGGTAAAATTGTAGTTTGTCCCAGCAGTCAGAGAAGAGACCACACATGTAACTGATGTACCTGATGTCGTGCATCCGCCCATGTCATTCTTGTCAATAACAACACTAACACGTTCATATTCTAGGATGTATGTTAGTAGGTCGTTAACTTTGTCCCACATCAGAGTTATACTGCTCTCATTTTGTGTCACAGTCACATTGTGGACATTTTTTGGAGCTGAAAGAAGACAAAGAATGATTTCAGAAGAATACAAAACAGACAATTGAAAAAAATAATTACTTAAAAATTCTTAGTGATTACATACCTGTCGGTGCACTAAAGTTGTATCCAGAGCTGTTGACCTTCTCAAACACAGTAAAAAGGGTAAAATTGTAGTTTGTCCCAGCAGTCAGAGAAGAGACCACACATGTAACTGATGTACCTGATGTCGTGCATCCGCCCATGTCATTCTTGTCAATAACAACACTAACACGTTCATATTCTAGGATGTATGTTAGTAGGTCGTTAACTTTGTCCCACATCAGAGTTATACTGCTCTCATTTTGTGTCACAGTCACATTGTGGACATTTTTTGGAGCTGAAAGAAGACAAAGAATGATTTCAGAAGAATACAAAACAGACAATTGAAAAAAATAATTACTTAAAAATTCTTAGTGATTACATACCTGTCGGTGCACTAAAGTTGTATCCAGAGCTGTTGACGTTCTCAAACACAGTAAAGAGGGTAAAATGGTAGTTTGTCCCAGCTTCCAGAGAAGAGACCACACATGTAACTGATGTACCTGATGTCGTGTATCCGCCCATGTCATTCTTGCCAATAACAATATTACCGCTGTCATATTCTAGGATGTATGTTAGTATGTTGTTAACTTTCTCCCACGTCAGAGTTATACTGCTCTCATTTTGCGTCACAGTCACAGTCTGGACATTTTTTGGAGCTGAAAGAAGACAAAGAATGATTTCATAAGAATACAAAATCTGAGACATATTTAAAAAATACAGTGGGTCAGAAGCATAAAAAGATGTTACTTTTTGTAAATTCCATTCAAGACAGTCATAGTGAGAAAGCAACACACATATGTTAATAAATAAATGAAGCTCAGGTCTGATTCAAATGCAGTTGCTGTGCATTATAAGGAGCTAAAGATGAAATAAAGACAATTTTACAAAGTCTGATTCACACATGACATCCTTAAGGAACCATTTTGGTTTCCTAAGCTTTTAGTATAAGTGTGAAAATTACATTTAAGTTTTTAATGTCCCCTGTCTAATGTTGTAAATGTACATCAGACAAAAAAAAAAAACACCTCACCAAGTCCATCTCAAGGACTATGACTGTTTTAGATGTTTTTAATCTGTTAACCTTCACCAGGTTAGCAGTAAGCAGTCTAGCATTATAGGTAGGGGTAGTATTTGACATATTCAGTGTTACAGGGTTTATGTTATGAGCCTGTATATAAGCATGTTCCAAAGAACTGTAACTGTAAAAACTATTGCAAACATTTACTTCCAAATCATATAACATCCCTACATAAATAGATATTTTCTACAGAGACAGAATTTTCATTCAGTTCATACATTAAATTATCTCACTCCAAAATATTAAACATTACCCATCTGTGGTTAAAAAAACTAAATACAGGAGTTTGTGCGAGGATTTCCACAACTAAAACATCCAGTAACAAACAAATCTTCACAGCAGTAAATGAGTATCCAGTGCTGCTGACTCCCTCAAACACAGTGATGAGAGTGAAGCTGTACTTTGTCATAGCAGTCAGAGGAGACGCCTCATATTTAATGGGCCCCTCTTGAGAAACACTGATATTTTTTTCCATGTCAGTGCCATTAAGGTACTGTAGGATGTATTCTGGGATGTTTTTAACCTTTTCCCACTCCAGTGTTATACTCACCTCTTTTGATGCACCACAGTCACATTATTAACACTTTGTGGAGCTAAAGATAACAGAGGAAAGTGTCTTTGACCAAAAAAAACCTACCAGTGACTGCAGTGCAGTTTACTCCACTGCTTGTGACATCTCCAAACTGTAACAATCTTCCCAACAAAATCTTGCATTCTGTGTATGTTTTAATTAGACTGAACATTTTGTTCAGTGCTCACCAACCTGTCACAGCACTGAATCTGTATCCACTGCTGTTGAGTCCATCAGACGTGGTGAAGAGAGTGAATGTGTAGTTTGTCCCAGCAGTCAGAGAAGTGACCACATGTACTATGGGTTCTTCTTCAGTTTTATTAATGTCTTTTGTTATATTACCATATTGCAGGATGTATGTTGAGGTGTTGTCAACCTTGTTCCAGGTCAGAGTTATACTGTTCTCGGTTTGTGTGGTCACATTCACTCTGTTGACATTATTTGGAGCTGGAAAAGAAAAGAGGACACACAGTGGATTTAGTTTAAAAAAAAAGTTTTAAAAAGAACAAGAACTGAAGCACTTTCAGTCCTTTGTACCACTGTGCCTTTTGTTACATCGTCAGGAGCTGTGATGAGTTGAGAGTGGCGTTCACCTTTTACCACAATAAAAACCGAGAATGACATTCACTTTAATTTCACCGATCACCAACAAAAGTCAAAGGATAGTGTTTCATTCTTACGGGCTTTTGTTGTTGTAGATATAATTGTTTGTTCTGTTGAAGTCAGCGGAGTGGGACTTGTTTGAGCCTGTGAAGTGGAACGTTGTATTTTTTGAGCCAGTGAAGTAAATTTTTGTGTTGTTTGAGTTAGTGGAGAGGTTTTTTGTGTTGTAGGATCCAGTGGAGTGGGTTTTTGTGTTGTAGGATCCAGTGGAGTGGGTTTTTGTGTTGTAGGATCCAGTGGAGTGGGTTTTTGTGTTGTAGGATCCAGTGGAGTGGGTTTTTGTGTTGTAGGATCCAGTGGAGTGGGTTTTTGTGTTGTAGGATCCAGTGGAGTGGGTTTTTGTGTTGTAGCTGTCAGCAGATTGGTTCTTAGTCTTGTGGTTGTTTCTGTTTTGGCTGTACTTTGCTGTCCTCCTGTTACTGTCGTCACTGTTGCTGTGATTGTTGTAGTGGAGTCAGTTGTACCCTAAAAGCACAAAAACAGTGAAAACTACAGAATCTAAAATCTGTAAAAGAAAAAAAAACTGCCATTGAATATCCAGTTAACATGAGGCTTGGCAATCTGACAGAGCGATGTTTGTTGCTTTTAATTTTACAACTACATTATATCATGAAAATTATGTGAACAGAAGCATGACTGGCTGGTTAAAGGAGTAATACTTAGAGATGTTGGTGAGCATTCTGCTTTATAAGAACAACCCCCCCCCAAAAAAATTATGTGCACGAAAAAAAAATAAGATAGTGTCAAGTTATTTTAGCATTTTATGTGTCAGCTCCTACCAACCATAGTAACATCTATAACATAAAAATGTATTAATTAAATATTTGCTTTCACTAAAAATGCAAATCATATTTATTATTATATTGTATATTATAGCTACAGTTACTTAATCACTGTTCTATAGAATATCTAACACATTTCTCCTCGGACATACTGTTTAGAATTCCAAATCTGATCTGATTAAATCATTAAGACTGTACCGTGTAAGTGTTTAAGACATAGTTGAATTTTCTTCCTTCATGCTCTTTTTGTTCTCAGAGGAAACGGTAATAAATTGGTGTTGCAAAGAAGGAATAAATTCGTGTTTCAAAATCTGGAAAAGTCCAGAATTTTCATGCTGTTTAACAAGATTTTGTTGTTCCTGTATTTCTGTACAAACCAGCATTTCACAAAACATAACTATAGTGTTTAAAATACATAATGAAGCATGTCATGTATTTAGGCTTCACTGTGGTTTTGACTGCACTGTTTCCTTTTGTCGAGGGTAACCTACACTGAGCTTCACTATCTGATCACCATCAAAGTGGAAGGTAAAAAAAAACTTACCCAAAGTAGACTCAGGAAGACACAGAGCAACAAGTGGTCTGAGATAAGAGATAAAAGCTTCATCGTCTTCAGGACTCCTAACTGGCACACATTCTTTGAACTTGCTCAATTCCTTTGTTTTCCCAAGATAACCTTGTAGCTGCTATTTTCAGCACCTCTGCTGGTATGTTGACAAAAACCACACTTAAGCTTGGCAAAGAATTTCTCCAACCCTGCACTATGATAACTTTAATTCAAAGTTGTTGACTTTTAATTCTTAGCTACATCCTCCTCTCGTAACCTCTGGTCCCTTTTCATATTGGCAAGTGACTAAGTAAATAGCTGCTTCTCCTTTCTGGCCTTGTACAGCTACAGAGACCTTTGCCCCGCCTGTTACTTCCTTATTAACGGTCATGCTGTGCTGCTTGTCAAAGGTACGTCAATCAAGAACATTTGCCTCTCTTACATGTTTATTGGAGGTAATTGCTGCATATCAGCTGCTATTTATCTGTTCATGCTTGTGGCCGCTTGTGTGCCTTTATTATGGGCAAATAAGAGATGAGAAGTTTTTATTTATGATCACAGGTAAAGTTGTAAACTGCTACTTTGAATAAATAATATTTATGTTGTGTTTTACTTTAAGAATTTCCAGGTTTTTTAAGATTTTAAGTAAAATCAGTGTTTAGGTTCCTCCGCTGATTGCTTTCACAGCAGAGTGGATCTCCTTTTTGTGTCTTAGCACTGTCTCAGAAAGTTGTGGTATTTATAGTTTCCTTGTGGTTGATCTCAATAAGGAACTGCGAACAGAAACTTACCCTCGTACTGTTAACTGCGCACAAAGTCACAACAGTCTTTATGGTGTCATATTTTGAGTAGCGCTCAATAAAAGTGCTGATATGTCAAAGAAAATTGTTGTCTACTGTGGAAACATGATGGGGAAGTTAGGATTCATAAATGATAATAGTTTTCCTCATCTGTTAATATGGAGTCATTTCAATTTTTGAGCTTCCGTGTTATACTGATGATAAAGATAGCTCTTTTTAAACAAGTGCATGCATTGACTATTCATAGAAAAATAACATTATTTTATGATGTAGGGAGCTGTCAGCACAATCATTTGCATGTTATTAAGACTTGTGAAAGCCTTAAAAACAAATGCACTTGTGCTTAGCATGGTGCTCGAGTTTCATGATGCTTTTGCAAACCACATTCTGCAGCTTTCCTTTTATATAGGTGGTGGCAGTGCTCTTCTACCACAATTAGAGCAGCCTCTTCTGTTACAATAGTTTGAATGGTAATAAATGTGTCACCTGCATATGCTATCGTGACAAGCCTCACTGAATCTACTTCTCAAATCTTTCAGCCCTAACCGCATACAATAGATGCAACCTTTTACCTCTCTGTGTGAACTCTTATGTGCCGCCCTTTGTTTCGCTGCAGGAGCATAAAGTTTTCATGATGATGGTGAAGACTACCATCAAACACATCAGTGAAAATCTCTAATCTCCCTCAGTGTAGGGATCAAAGCTGCACTGGAACAGCTTCACAGAAAGTACTAGAACTCTGCTCATCTTCCTTGTTCAAATCACATCCTAAAAGAGAATCGGGAAATATTTTCAAACCACATCCCTTGTTCCAGTAACTGGAAGAGATAGTTGCCATGGTAAAGTAATAAATAGCACATATTATGGCTCCTACAACCACAAACACTTTTATCAGAACTCTACCCTTAACTGTACTAGGGGTGAAAAAGCAATGCATGTTTAATGTTGTGAAATATGTTTACTATCTTTAATTGTTTTAGCCGGTGATCATATTGGTAATTGATTTACAGAAAACAAATATACTCACTTGTACAGTTTAGAATTGGTTCAGTTTAGAGCACTCTCACGCCATTGTTCTCAACACAAAAAACAGTGTGTACACAACACTTTCCACAGTGCCACCACTAACTCAAGTTGTCCAACACAAAATTGCTAGCTGCTGGAATGTGCGTCCGATCTGTTGCTGCAGCCTTGGATGTCCACGAGAGCACCACCTCTAATGCAACTATTCTTAGTGGAAATCTAACTAGACAGAGGTACTGAGATTAGTACTCCAACCTGTACTTTTGCCATTCTTAAGCAGCCACCCTGCTTGTGGCTGTTTCAGCATGGCGCTGCGAGAGTAGCACAGATCTTTAAGGATCAGTAGTAAAGCCAGACAGAACCACATTTAGTCGTGATATGTTTCTTACTTGTACAGTCCACACCTCATATTAAACATCTTGTATATATGTGTATATCATAGTGCAGGTGTAAAAAAAAAATCTATTTAAAGGCGAAACCTGTTTTTTTCCAAAGCTAAGCTCTAAGATAGTTGTGCTTTAGGCCAAGAGTGCTAAGAACTCATGTAATCACAATATAATGTAGTAGTAATGGGCCAGAACATGAAGATGGTGAATGTCACAGCTGGTCTAATCCTATCACAAGGTAGTTTCTAGTGTAGTGCCTATAATCAAATACCCCACTAGGGTTTGTAATCTGATGTATTTGATTTTATTTTGATCGATCACTTTATAGTTATAAATATTATAAATCTGTGAGAGCTTATGTATTATTGAATTAAATGCATCAGTAACAGCACAGTTAGAAATATTGAGTTATTTTTACTACAAGTGATTGGAACAAAGCTTGTGTTACATTTAGTTATTTAAACACAACATTTTAGGTCAAGTTAAACAGATGAATATTACATGCAAGAGTTTTGTTCACCTGTGGGACATCCTCTAAATAACTTATGGGCATTACCTTTACTGGTAACTTTACTGGATCGAGAAAAAACTAAAATCAATGTTGAAAAATCTGAAAAGTTGGCCTCATCTTTCATAAATAACCATTTGGGTTTTATGCAAATGTATAAAAATGTTTTCAAGTATTCAGACAAGAGTTAGTTGTCAGTGGTTTGTTGATCCTGGAGTATAAGTTAAACAAGCTGCAAAACTAACAGTTGCCCTTTTTTCCTTATCCTTTTCCCCCCCAAACTTGTACAGTTTCTCTTTACAGACTTTACTTCATGTGAAAGAACAGATCCTGCATATTGTTACATTAAAGAGACTGTTCAATGCTGTACTCATGGGGAGTCCAAAACACTAATTACCAGCTTAAAGAAGACACAGCTTAAAGAACTGCGAAGTGATGACAGGAATAGATAGAGAGAGTAGGTCAAATACACACCAAGGAGTAATAATGTCATAAGAAACATGAGAATCAAATCAGACGATAACAAGGGTGGGGAAAGAACAAAAGGGGCGAAGTTCAAATCCAGAAAGTCACAAGGATCTAACTTTCAATCTAAACCAGGAAGTGAACTGAAAAAGGACCAAGCCCAAGCTGAAACACAGAGATACAAGACAAGGGGAACTGGGACAAAGAAAACGCTTAGCATATTAGGTTAACTACATGTTAGGTGTGTTTGGATGCCAAGGAATCAATTGCAGTGTACACTATGGGGGGTATATTAGGGAAACAAATAATCTGGTGAAAACAAAAGCAAAAGCTGTAACAAAAAGAAAGCTAGAAAAGTATGCCAGGTGCAATGGAATAACAAAACTGTATATAAGTAACCCAAAGAGAGACATGTCCCCTTTTAATACAGCGGTTTGCAGCAATGAAAGAATGGGGAAACATAAAAATAGAAGTTGTAAAGTATACAGAGACGGGAAAAGGAAAATTTTAAAAATAGAGTAAAGACAGGAAGTGTAGAACAGACGTATAGAAAAAAAAACCTCAAGCCATGAAGTATTTGTATAAAAAAATATGATAACTTCTGCTTTCTCTCTCTCTCTCTCTCCCTATCTCCCCCCCTCTCTCTCTTCCATTGTCCTCAGGTTAAAGCCTTTGCAGGAATCATTCCGACCACAGGGGCGGCGCTGCACTTCAGTGTATCTCTGCCATACAACGACGACGAAGAAGAAGAACCGGACGCTACTTGTGGCGTAAACAGTAAACAATTTTGTGCTGGGAAGATAGTGACACTGGGGTCACGTTGGTGTCACAATAAAAGGTAGGTAACAAAATGTTAAAGTGACACTGACCTGGAATAGATTTATAAAACTTTATTCACAGTCTGGCGCATCTTACGGTATATTAACAAGTACTAAGTTGCTGCAAACGTAGCTAAAGTTAGCTAAACTGCACCCTGATAGCATCAGCAGGTATTTCTTGTTTATGTCGTGTGTACTAAAAGTGGTGTTTAACCGAGCAACAGTCTCAATAATGTGTACTAACGTAACAATCACCTGAACCCAATCGTTTGATGACACACGGCGGCAGTGGGGCAGGTGTTTCTCTGAGCTCTTAAATATCAGTTGCATTGTGTTGCTGGCTGATAAATACGTGCTTAGCTAAAACGAGCGCATTTCAGACGGAACGCCTTTGCTAGTTTGAACCCGAGGAAGAAGCGGTAGGCGATATTTAACTTTCTTTTGGGCTTACTTGTACTACGAAGGAGAAATCACTCCTATTTGGCATTTGTTTCTATTGTTCTTTCCTTCTTTTTAAGCACAACACTCGTCGCATTCGTTGCTTTCTTTTTCTGTGTTGTAGACATGCAGTCTGCAGTGAAACAAAACTTTCATGCAGAAACTGAAGGAGATGTCAACAAACTCATCAACCTGAAGTTAAATGCATCCTACACCTACCTTGCCCTGGTATGATTCTTGTAATTGTAACACAAATACCTAGCAGTATAGTGCCTGGCTTACAATATTGTTATGTACTGTATTTTACTAGATATCATTATTGTTTTCTTTTGTTTTGTTTCTCTTTTTTTAGGGTATGTATTTCGACAGGGATGATGTTGCTTTGCCAAACTTCTCCAGTTTTTTCCTGGAGCGTTCAGCCAAAGAGAGGGAACAGGCTGAGAAGCTGCTGGAATATCAGAACATGAGAGGCGGACGAATTTTGCTTCAGAACATCTCTGTAAGTCCCAAATGTTAGGGGTGTCATTTTAAAGATGTTATTGTTGAGATGGGTGTATTTGTTGGTACACACTACTTTTTGGGGTTTTTTCCAACAAAGTGTCAACGTTTTGTTCTAGAAACCAAGTAAAGAAGACTGGAAGGGCGGTCTGGACGCAATGACCTTTTCCCTGGAATACCAGAAAACCCTAAATACACGTACCCTTGATGTGCACCGCAGAGCTGGCAGCCACACTGATCCCCATGTATGTCTATTTTTTTTTTTTTTTTAGCAAATATAACACAAGAAGTATATTTGCTCTAGAAGATTTACGAGTGTCATAGTATGCATTATTTTACCACTTACTCGTCTAACTTCTCTTGTAGCTGTGTGACTTCCTCGAGCAGCACTTCCTCGTTGACAGCCATGACACCATCAAGAAGCTGGGCGACTACATTGGCAGTCTGACCCGCATCACTGCGTCTGAGACGACCGGTGCTATGGGAGAATACCTCTTTGACAAGCACACTCTGTAAAAGGTCCTGGGAGAACAGTGAAAAAAGGTCCACATTTCAAAATATACAGAGATGCAAAAGACAATCCACACTGTTCGTCCTTTCCCATTAAAACTTTACAAAATTGTTACAGTCAACCACAGGTATTATCCAATTGCACTAGACCAAGTTAAATCAAAATGCCTCAGTTTTTCTTATAAAAAAGCAAAGAAATTCAAATGTGTTGGGGAAATTGTTCTCATAAATGTGGTGCTAAACACTACCATTTTTCTAAGCTGTTACAATGAGTAACTTGTTCATGTGGATTCCGTTTTTTTATCATGTGTCACACATTCCATTGTCATGTTTCAACCCAAAGAACATTTTTATAAATGTGAACAATTTTTGAAGAAAAAATACAAATGGACATTTCAAACATTCAATAAAGTCTCATTATGCTGACAAATCTCTTGTTGGTGTCTTTAAAAGTTAGGTTCACATGTGTAACTGTTATTTTCAGTTGCGCTGACAGGTAGTTATCTGACTCGTCACAATGTCTGAGCACATTATCTAGGTCACGTCTGCACGAGATAACAGTGGGCGCATGCCTACTCCCTGTTGGGTGGTGTTAACGCTGGGCTGCTGGAGAGTTTGTGGTTAACGATTTCCAAGCTGCCTCTTGGTTAATTATCTGTCAGCAAAGATAAGTCATGTGACTTGCGTCAGAGTGGATCCCAAACAGGCATGGGTCTTAGGCTACGTCCACTCCTACACGGGTATTTTTGAAAACTGAGCTTTTTCTATGCTTTTGAGCCTTTAGTCCACACAAACAGCATTTTCGATCACTGAAAACAGATTTTTAAATACTTCTGCCAGGGTGAAGATTTTCGAAACCTCTGTTTTTGCGTTTAGGTGCGGATGAGGAAAACAGATTTAGTCACGCAATGCTAAAGGTGTGCACCTTGACGTCATGCTGTGCACCACATTATTGTTTACATGAGATGAATTTCTACAGTGGCGGATATGGACAAAATACTGTTGCTGTAGATCTTACTATCTGCAGTTTTTACATGGTTACATATGCACACTCAGTTACTGTCACTTCATTTAGAAAGACAGAGCCGTTAGAGTGAACTTCTCCATTCAACAGATGCTCTCACAATGCAAATCCCAACGTCTTCGGGTTTGAATATTTTTTTAAATTAAATTTATGTATGCTGTATGCATTTTGTTCATTCCTAAGTTGTGAGTCTACACAACAGCCAAAATACTGTCTTTGGTTATTAACATTTGAAATGATGAAGGCACTTGAAAAGTAACACAAAATTAGTTGCCTTTCCAGAAAAACACAGACTTTTCAGAAGTACTTAAAGTTTGCATAAAACCCTGTTTACTCTTTTCCTCCAAGGCTTGTAGACTTCTGATTGGCCATTTCTACACGGTTAGGATTTGGCATGTTCTTCACAGCGTTTGACGGCGTCTTTTGGCGTTTACATGTGGACTGAGATATTTTTTCAAAACCACATGTGTGGACAGAATTTCTTTTAAACTAAAATGGAAAATTTTCATTTTCAAAAATACCCGTTTACGTGTGGGATGTAGCCTTACTCTGTTCAAGTGTCATTTTGGTTCTAGTGGCTTGAGGTAAAACACTTCAGCTTAAGGAAATGACAGACAGGTTAAGAAACCACAAAGGTTTGCACAGATTTTCCCAGGTCTTCGCCAAGTGTGAAAACATTCGTAACTTGTGGTTTGTGTGGTTTAATGTATTGCAGCATAAAATGTATTTTTTATTAATAAAATATCCTGAAATGCAGAGTTCTTTTAAGTGCCTGCCCTAACTTTGTGTAAGGCAATTATGTCATGCTCATCTGTGTACCCCCCCCCCCGCAACAAAACAAAGGCATATATAAATATGCCTGGGGATCACTGTTTACAGTTTGATAAACATGCGTATGTATTTTGTACAGTAAAGGCTAAAAGGATGGGAAACTACATATCCACACATACATGCACAATATCCACTCGCAGTACAAGTTGTTGTTGGATGATCGACTGCGAGGGCAGCTATGCTGAGGAGATTAGTGAAGGGCTGGATGTACTACAATCTCTTGAGTCTAATGGATAAACACTGCCATCAGTGTAATAAACAGTTTCCCGCTGGCACAAGGAAAAGCTTTGAATACTTCAACATGTTAAATTTACCAGCCCTGCAACTACAACACAATAAAAGGTGAATGATGGTCTTTATTTTTCTTTAGTCAGACGTAAAGCAACAGATGTGTTGTCTGCCTTCTAATATCAGTAGGAGGGGGGGAAGTGGGGGGATTAAATGACAACATTTCTCTAGTGATTTGCCAGTGCTTTAGCTTTGGTGGAAAGGGTTGCAGGGAGCCTGCCAGTTCTAGTCAACAGCATACCCAAGGATTGATAGGTGTGCAGGGTCTTCAACAAGCCAGAGGAAAAGCCACAAGAAAGACACCGAACTAGAAGTTAAAGGGAGATATCAACAGGTAAGATAAATATTCAGTAAAATTTCAAACACTGTTGTTATGATTAAGTGGAAAAATCCTAAAAAAAAAAAAAAAAAAAAAAAAAAAAATGTCTAAACTGAGGAGAAAAACATGCTGTGTTTCTGTGTGTGTATTTTCTTTCTGTTGGCTTTGAACAAACCAATTTAAAGGAGCATTTATATTGCAAATGGTTCATTTGACATACTTTAGTTTCCAATTAGATGTCACATAGTGTTTTAAATTTTAATA
The DNA here is from genome assembly GCF_001858045.2 of Oreochromis niloticus. Taxonomy (NCBI): domain Eukaryota; kingdom Metazoa; phylum Chordata; class Actinopteri; order Cichliformes; family Cichlidae; genus Oreochromis; species Oreochromis niloticus. The sequence continues at coordinate 18,093,781 of NC_031973.2, read as the reverse complement.
AATGTACTTCAGTGATCATTTTATTCCATTAAGTTATATTCAATTTCAATGTTCAATTATTAAACACAGTACATGGGTGCAGTAAAAAATACTTTTACTGCCACTTTTGTTTGCTTTTAAAATGGCAATACAGCTCATAATAACTACTTATTAAAAAATCTGTTTTTTCCAAAGTTGTTTGTGTTCCACTAAACCTCATTTAAACATTGTTATAAACAGTCAATATGACAGAAACAGTGGCTTTATGCAAGGCAAACCAAAGGATGATACCAACTCCTATTTTTTAAAGCTTTGAGAATCTGTGGTTTTGGATTAATATTGTAGAGGCATAGTTTAATCCAGTCCACAGCAGAGTCAGTGATGAGAGAGAAATGGGGATGGGCTGAACGTGGGAGTGAAAGCGTGGGCCATGAGATGGAGGAGAGCATGAGAGTAACAGAGGGATTAGGGTCAGCCATGTTGAGCATCTGGCTTAGAGTTGTCCTATGCTCTTCAACCTTCCTGCAACACATTAACACAGGGATTACACAGCATGCATGTAAAGTTGTGTTATCATTCAATGTGGCAGCCAACTTAAAAACAGCGTGAATAACTGTAGTAATTCTAATGTTTTGGCAGCTGACATGAGGCTGGTCGGGGCTGGGGTTCGAGTCCGGAGGGCCGCTGAGCCGTCTGAACCAGAATCGGAGGAAACAACAGAGCCTGCTCATCATGAGCACTCTCATTCAGAACACCACGAGCACTCACATACAGAACATCACCCTGGGCACGACTACAACCACATGAAGGAAAAGTTCATGAATGAGCTGAGTCATCTGTCAAGTAAGCTACTGCCACAATCTGCCAAATGATTTAGAAATCCATAAATCAGTGATGAAATAAACTAAATGTGGCTATTAGGGAGGAAACCTATCCCTGTGCAGAATTTACATTATGTCAAATTAATATTTATCAAACGGATTTATAATTTATTTATCGAAAGGAGCCAGCTGAGGTGGTTCAGGCATCTGATAAGGATGCCTCCTGGGTGAGGTGTTCCGGACATATCCAACCGGGAGGAGGCCCTGGGGCAGACCCAGGATATGCGGGAGAGTATATATCCTTCGGCTGGCCTGGGTACACGTTGGTGTTCCCCCAGACAAGCTGGAGGGGGTGGCCAGGGAGTGGGAGGTCTGGGCTTCTCCGCTTAGGCTGCTGCCCCTGCGACCCGGCCCCGGATAAGCGGAAGAAGATGGATAATATTTATCAATGTATTTACCAGTTATGTTTTGGAGCATAGTCTTCCACAAAAGTTCAAGCTACTGTAGATGCAACGAGAAATTTCCTACACTAAATTGCTCTTTTTAACATAAGTGGTGTGGCATAAAGAATGATTTCAAAGAACGTCAACAGTTTAAGTGTTTATGCCTACAATGACGGAACATGAATACATGCTTCTGAGTCATTTTGCTAAGAAATGAATAACTACTGCTTATGACGCTAAGAGTAAAGCATTTAATGAGCTTCTGTGGTTGGTGGAGCAACTAGTGGTGGCTGTGGGTTTACAGACTATTATCTCAATGCTGAGGTGTGTTACTGACATAACACAACATTAGCAAAACATACATAAGGAAGTGCTAAAAATATAATTTTGAGAAAGTTTTAGTTATTGTGGTAAAAAGAAGAAACCATGATATATTTTGACATTATGCATTAAACCTTTGGTTCTGTCTCCGAGCTCATGAACAGCTGTAAATGTCTGTTATGTTTTGCTTTTACTTTCTGAAATATATTAAGTGGCAGATACTCATAAACAACTATGAGCAAAGTCTGAAAAAACGAGGTAATCACATACAAATAACTGTGAGTTATTTGACCTATTTCAGATCAAACATAAACTAAGCCTCTGCACAAAGGCCCAGTATTAGAATATTTTGAACTTTAAATGAGGCAACTTCTCCACTACTCTAAGAATGCATTACAGTGCAAAAATCTTATGCCATCTCTAATTTACCCATATGTTGCTTGGAAAATGGGAAATGGATTCACTGATTATTGAAACATGTGGAAACATAGATGCAGCTTTCTTGTAATTTCTTTAAGTAATCTTCAGAAATACTTCTCTAGGCTTCTTGAAGGACATTTAAAGCTCTTCTTTGGAAGTTTGCTTCCTTTTGTTCTGTTCTCTGTCAAGATGGTCCCACACTGCTTCAATAAAGTTGAGCTCTGGACTCTGGGGAGGCCAATCCATGACTGAGAGAGCTCCATTGTGTGTGTGTGTGTATGTATATGTGTGTGTGTTTAATCCAGGTATACTTTTACTGCTAGTATGTTTGGGATTATTGTTATGCTGAAAAACAAAGTCTTTCCAGATGGTACTGCATGGGTGATCAAAATCTCCAAGCACATTTTTGCATTCATAATTCCATCAGTTTTGACAAGCTCTCCAACACCACTGGCTGAAATGCAGGCCCAAACCATGACAGAACCTCCACCATGTTTTACAGAGGGCTGTGGACACTTACATCTCTCCTGGTCTCCTTTGTGTAGAGCAGGGGTGGGGAACTCCAGGCCTCAAGGACTGGTGTCCTGCAGGTTTTAGACCCTGGGTCAACACACCTGAATCAAATGATTAGTTCATTACCAGGCTTCTGGAGAACTTTAAGACATGTTGAGGAGGTAATTTAGCCATTTAAATGGTAAAATGAATGGTAAATGGCCTGTATTTATATAGCGCCTTAACAGTCCCTAAGGACCCTAAAGCGCTTTACATATCCAGTCATCCACCCATTCACACACACATTCACACATTGGTGATGGCAAGCTACATTTAAATCAGCTGTGCTCGATCAAGGACACATCTAAAACCTGCAAAAATACAATTTTATGCCCATCAAACTGTGTTATCTTTCATATTTTTTCATATATTCAACTAAAGAAAAGTGAACAAATTATTAGGCTGCTTTCAAAAAGGTGCCTAAAGATACAATGTAAAATTCCTTCTTTGCTAACTTCTGTGTGTGGACAAAACACTGGTTCATCTATTGTGTTAGTTTTTGTTTTTTTCTTCTTGAATGCAAAAAGGCATATGTTTGAAAATGCCCAAATACAAGGACTGGACTAAAAATGACTGAAAAAGCAGCCAATGTCCAAAGTCCTTCAGAAAGTCTGGAGAACTAATTCTCAAGACCTGGCTGCTCAAAATCAAAATATCACATATGAGGGGTGGCTCAAAACTTTTGCACACTACTGTAAAAAACAATTAGGTGGATAATAGGTCCCCTTGAACAATATTGTTATAACTGATTAACCTGATACAACTGAACACTGGGAAAAAGTGACTTTCCATAGTTTTTTTTGTGATTTTAAGATATAAAAAAAATTAAATTCTCTTCTTAAGGTACGAGATCAGCAAGTTTTTAAAAAACCTTTCATAGAGAGAACTGAAACGTGAGGATATCACTCTGAAGCTCTGATTCATATTTGTTTGATGAGGTTTGGGTTGTTGTTTCAGCATTGTGTTAGTTCTGTGTATGTAACCAGCAAAGGCGGATCAGAGATTTCCAGCACTTTCATGATAACCATACTTCTATAACATCCACTGATGAGCCAACCCATATCTCTATTTTGGCAGTTCCCATGTGGGCAGTGGGAGCCATTGTTGTGGTGGTTCTGGTCTTGGTGGCATGCTTCATCTTCTGCATTTTTAAGAAATGCTTTGGGAAAAAGAAAAAGCCAAAGAAAGTGAGGGAGGGGAAGGCAGGTCGCCGCAGAAAAGCAAAGGAAGGTGAAGGAGAGAGTGGAGAGAAGGTACCCCTATCACTGTATTTTCTTATCTTATCTTACCAACTCAAGAACTACAAGAAAATCAGGTGTGTGTGTGTGTGTGTGTGTGTGTGTGTGTGTGTGTGTTCGTATGTTTTTTTTTATCTTATAGGAGGGGGAGGTGAAGAAAGAAGGGGAGGAAGAGGAGAAAGAACAGGAAAAGTTGGGTAAACTGGAGTTTTCCTTGGACTACAACTTCACAGATGCTCAGGTAAGTCCTCCGTGGAAACGTCAAAATTCCTACCCTTTCTTTTTGACCACTTAAACCACTTCAGACCAGTTCTGTCCAGATATATTAAAATTATGTATTTTTAAGTATTTCTGTTTCACTTACAGTTTAGTTTAGATTTTTATTCCAGGTAACTAAAACATTTTTCTCAACTATTTTTAGTTTTTACATTTAGATAACTTTAACAACATTGATTCTGACACTTGTTCTCTTTCCTCTAAAGCTCATCGTGGGTATCCTTCAGGCTCAAGACCTTGCCGCTATGGACATGGGGGGGACTTCAGACCCCTATGTCAAAGTTTTTTTGCTGCCAGATAAAAAGAAGAAGTACGAGACCAAGGTTCAGCGCAAAAACCTGTGCCCTGTTTTCAACGAGACTTTCATCTTCAAGGTATTACTTGTCTTTGTTGACTTGATGCTCTCAGGGTTTTGTCTTTGTCACAGCTCGAGTTGGTGCTTCGGGCTGTTGCTTTTCACGCTTCGCTGGGCACAACTCTCCACTTCCTCTTCAGACTTTTCTTCCCCTTAATCGACCTCAACCAGTCCCTTCCCCCCAAAATACCAATGCAGTATGTTTTGAGATGTCAGTTATCATCTTCCCCCTCTTTCTAGATTCCGTACGCAGAGCTGGGTGGAAAGACTTTGGTGTTGCAGGTTTTTGACTTTGATCGATTCTCCAAGCATGACATGATCGGTGAAATAAAGATTCCCATGAACAGTGTTGATTTGGGTCAGCCAATGCAACAATGGAGGGACTTGGAGAGCGGTGAGAAGGAGGAGGTATGATATACTGAATCTTAGTTTAAACAGCTCTTGAACCTTTCAGTGATAAACATTTGGATAATAACCCTTTTTCAATACACTCTTCACAAAATTTCATCCCAGCAGGAAAAACTGGGTGATATTTGCATCTCATTGCGCTATGTACCCACTGCTGGGAAACTGACAGTGAACATCATGGAGGCAAAGAACCTTAAGAAAATGGATGTTGGAGGTTTATCAGGTAATCAGGCCTCATGATATTACCAGTCAAATAAATTAATAAATAAATGCTCAAGTATCATAAGGAATTGAAATAAACATGCATGATGCAACTCACCTTCACTTCCTCTTTCACAAGACCCATATGTGAAGATTGTTCTGCAACAAAATGGGAAACGGATTAAAAAGAAGAAGACAACAGTAAAGAAAAACACACTAAATCCTTATTTTAATGAGAGTTTCAGCTTTGAAGTCCCCTTTGAGCAAATACAGGTACCTTTTATCACCAGTAATCAGTTGTGAAACACCAAGCACTGTGTGGACAAGCTTGTCTGGCTCATGCGTATTTCTTTTGCCTTTCAGAAAGTGCAGGTTGTCATCACAGTATTCGACTATGATAAACTTGGAAGCAACGACCCCATTGGAAAGACCTTTATGGGTTATGGAGCTACAGGAGTCGGACTGCGCCACTGGTCTGACATGCTTGCCAATCCCAGACGTCCAGTAGCCCAGTGGCACACTCTTCTGCCTGAAGAAGAAGTAGATGCGGCACTCAAAGCAAAACCTCGTTAGAGTCACACCTAAATAGTGACTGCTGCCAATTTGCTACTTGTTATTAAACCCAACGTTTTCTTAATTTCCATTTTCTCCTTTCCAGTTTATTTCCTTTGAGACACTTTATTGCGTGTGTGTGTGTCTGTAGGTGTGTATATATGCACCTGTCAAACAATGTTTGATATTTGACTGTTATTAAACCCTTGTCTCCCCATATTTACCTCATACCATAAACCAAAATGATTGTCTTTATAAGCCTAGAAACCACATATCTGTAAATGTGCATCTCTTGTGTAGGCCCATGCAAGGGTATGTTAAAAATGGATCAAAGAGAGTTTATTCACATAATTACTCAGTGATGTGAACTTTTTCTTGTTTTTTATGTACTTTGGGCCTTTTTGCTCACTTTCTAGTGTTGTGGTGCAATACTGTCGTGAAAAATACAAATAAACCTACAATGGAATGTTTCACATTAATGCTCAGTTTGTTTTAATCTATTGAATAAACTTTAACACTGAAGGGCCTCATAGAAGAGCGTACTATGTAATTCATTCTTTTCACCGATAGATGGTGTCTACGTAGCCAAAAGTGTTGCCTAGCAACAAAACCCAAACTTACTTTCAGCTTCACACTTTTTACAGCTGTCGTCAAAGAGTCGGTCAGGTGAGGTTTAACAAACACCTTTTGATATTACCTGCTGTTTTTTAATTACAGAAATAAAGTCAGAGACACGCTTATGCGTTTGAGTAATAGCTGTATTTTCAGGGCACCATTTAAAAGTTCTGTAGCAGCCGGCTACCCTTAGTTGAACTAAGCTATTTTATATTTTTACGGCTTTGTGTTAAGATATGGTCCCTTGCCTACCGAAGTTTGTTTTGTCTTGACGTAAACCGACGGGGTGCACGCCTTCGTTTGCCTTTTTTTGCAGTATGAGTGCTGGACGGGCATCTGAGGGTGCGGGCTGCATCACTTGGTGGGGCTTCAGTCCTGCGCGCGACCTGCTGCATATCGGTAAGAGTCTTGACTGCACGAGGATCCTGTGGGCCTGCGCACGTGCATCAGATCAGATAAAGGATTGTACGATTTGCTCTGATGTTTTTCAAAAGTATTCATTTATTATGCTGCGTTGAGTGTAGTTAAAATAGACAGCCACGTTTCAGTTTCACACACATAAATACACAATACACGTGTGATAGCTCAAAATTAGGTACAGTCAGTCGGGGGTTTTTTTTAGGTTGTTTAATAGAAAAAATAATGCTGTACTCATAAATATAGATTTATTAGTGTGTAATTATAAATTTATTTTAAATTCCAACAAAAAAAGAATTAAAGCATTAAAATACATAGTGTAAGATGTCATGTTGCCTCTTGAATACAGTGATCCCGATGGACAGTGCTGTTCTGCCTGATCTTATGTATGTGGCCAGAGAATTGCCACATATGTCTTATATCAGAGGCAGAAAAGAAGTTAATTCTCAGGAGTTCATGTGCTGTAGAGGCAAGTTTTAATTAATGTTTGCACCTTCATACTCAAGATATGAAGATTTTTTTTATTATATGAGAAGGGATCCCCTTCAACAAAGAAGTGAAAGCACAAAAAAGAGACAACACAACCAGCATCTGAATAAAAGTTCATCCTCTTCCTCCTCTCAAGTCTCATCTCCTGAACTGAAGTCAGGAAGACATGCATAAACATGCTTATTTATTCCTGATATTGCCGCAGTTACTGATCATCAGCAGATTAAACATGCGACCCTCCTGTCTCTGGACAGCTGATGATGAACCAGCTAAACAAAAACACCAGCTGGTTATAAACTAGCATTGTGCCAGCTAATGGTAGGCCTCAAAAGTACATTTTTCTCCTAATAAACTATTTGATTACATTCTCACGTTGCATGAGAGTCCAGCAATTCTGGATCCGCTTAAAAGAAAGTTTCACTAATGCCAGCTAACAGCAGCTAACAGAGGCAAAAATAGCACTGATGATCAATCATTTGTCACATTATAATTGGTCACACTGATGGAAATAGTGAATATTTGAGTGAAGATGAGGCTGAAATGATTTAAAGACTGTAAAACAACTACATGCATTTTTGAGTGAGTTTTTCACTGCAGCTGTAGACAGTTTGTCTTCTGAACATTTTGCTGAAATTTGTTCAAAGACTTATGGTGTCTCATCCTTGACATATTTTCCACTCAAAATCACACAAATCAATCTCAGTAAGTCGACCCAGAACTGGATACACCCAAAGACTCTGTAATGGATTAGCAAACGGTGTCATCCATCAGTTGTGTTTTATCATCTGATACTGTCTCCTACACTTTGTCTCTGTCAGCTCTGTCAGTATCACAGGTCCATCAGTAAACATCTGAGCTGTTTCTCCAGATTTTTATATTCAGTTTCTATCACCTACAGTTTGTCCCTGTCAGGTTAAATGTACTGAGGTTCCTTATCCAGCAATAGAAGCACAATATGTGTTCTCTCTCTCTTTCTCTTACCAGGCCCTGAGAGATGTGAAGGGGACATCAATGTTTTACTGGTGGGCAGTGGAGATCCACGACATATTTTAAAGACTATTGCTGGTTTGCAAGACAAACAAAGTGTCCATGTGAGCCTAAGTCTTTTTAAACTGCAAATGGCTAACAATACTTTGAGCTAGAAATAACTTCTTTTGCCACACTGCAGATATGGGTGATAGAAAACAGCATGGAGGTGGTTGCTAGACAGCTGCTGCTCCTCTACCTGGCACTGATTCCCCAGGACAGCATGGGGATTAATGGTACGTGGGAGTTGGATAAATTATTGATTTTATTAAAGCAAGATTTGTTGTTGTTCACAAACCAGTAGGTTTTTTTAATCCTTATTTTAAATTTTTAGAGAAGACCGAAGTTTTCCTAGAGGTGTTTGGAAACGCAGAAATCCGCAGTCAGACAGAGGAAGTACTGCAACGTGTAGCATCGCAACTTTCTCTGTCTGTTACTGAAACGATGGCAGTGCATGGCTGTCTGAACACAACTCTCCTTAAGGTACAGACGTCTGCTGAAGGAGCTTATTTTTACCTAAACATCCAGACATTGCGGCTTGCTCAGTATAACCTGTGGTGCACTGCACATAATCATTAAAATTTGTAAGTGCTTTACACATTCAGAAAAAGCCTACAAATTCTATTCACTGAGTATGGACACTTTTTGCAGTTTAAGGAGCGAGACGAACTGGACAGGATATTTAAGTCATGGATCCAAACTCAGTCTTCATCATCAGAGCATCCTGCTCCTGTCATGGCCAAAGCTTGGGATTATCGTGTCAGGCAACACCTCGGGACACGCTATGACTCCAAGAAGGGCTGCTTTGACTGGGATCTTACAATGAAGCTTCATGAGAAAGGGGTATCTGAGTAATTTCTGCACTTTCCTCTGGTGTGGCCAGAGATATTACAAATAAGAACTTGGTTAAAGAAATTCAAATGTATGTTTGTGTACTGGCTGTCTGCAGTGTGGCGTCATCAACAGACAGCAGTACATGCGATGGAGGGAACAGGGACTGGCATTCGAAATGAGGGAAGGCATCTATCAAATAACCAATCCTAGTTTGCTGTCTTCAAGAGTGTTTAGTCAGGTAATTACATATTGGTTTTTCTACATCTCTCTTCTACAGTGCCATGAATAAAAAATTTTCCCTTTGAGGATTTTTTTCTTTTTTTGTCACGTTTCATGTTTCAGATCATTAAAGAAATCTTAATATTCGGCCAAGATGCCTTGTGTATACAATATGAAGTTTTTAAATTATGATTTCATTTATTAGGAGGAAAAAAAAACTATCCAAGCATACCTGGCCCTGCTTGAAAAAGTAATTGTCCTCATATCGTTTTAATTCAGCCACTGGAGGATTTTAAGTATGAACGGCCTTGTTTAAAGTCATGCCAAAGTAACTCAATCTGATTTTAGTCCAGACAAACTTTCTAAAAAATTCAGCTTTTGACTCATCATCAAGATGTTTTTTGGCAAATGTGAGAAAAGCCTGTTCTTTTTGGTCAGCAGTGGTTTTCATCTTGGAGCTCTCCTATGGATGCCATTTTTGCTTAGTCTCTTTCTTATTGTTGAATCATGAACTCTGACCTTAACTGTGGCAGGTGAGCCCTGCAATTCTTTAGATGCTGTTCTTGTTTTTTTGTGCCCTCTGGATGAATAATCTTTGTGCTCTTGGAGTAATTTTGGTACACTTGCAAGGTTCACTCTGTTTTAAGTTTTCCTCATTTGTGGATAATAAGGGCTCTAACTGTGGTTCACTGGAGTCCCAAAGCCTAAAAAAACATCTTTGTAACCATTTGTAGATGATAGATAGAGAACCCTGCTTCACGTTGTCAGACAGTTTCTGTTTAAGTGATTTCATGATCCAGGTCTGGCATTAATCAGGCCTGAGTGTGGATCAAGAAATTGAACTCAGCCTTGTAAAGAAAGTGGTTATCACAGTTCATTCATGATTAAAAAATAAGACCATCATTGAAAACCTGCATTTTGTATTTACTCAGGTTATCTTTGTATTATGTTTAAAATTAGTTTGCTGAACTGAAACATGTAAGTGTGACAAACATGTGAAAAACCATATCAAGAAATCAGGAAGGGGCCAGCTGCTTCTTCACTTTACTGTAAACAGTAAGTTGACAAAGGAAGCTAATTTTGGTCGTGTGTCTGTACAGAAAGGAGACAAAGTAGCAATCAGGGGATACTGGGGAGACATTGTTTCTAGTCCTTACCTGTCCTTCGGCATTGAAACTGATGACAAGAGTCTGCTGAAGACACAGAATGGGCAACACATTAAGGTAAAACGTACAAAGTTTTTCTGTCTTTTTCTGTCTTCATTGCTGGAATCAGCTTGTGCACATTTCTAAACACATTACTGTCTGTCTGTTGTCATCGATCCTGTTCTCACATCCACAGACCGCCCAGGATATCTCTTTTGCAAATTTGCAAGGATTGTTCCAGTCCCTGTCCAGCAGACGGGGCTGCCCTACTACTTCTCAGCCATACACAGATGCAGAGGAGGACACATCCATACGGACTGTCAGTATTAAAGGTGAAAGACTATGAGTGCTAAAAGGCCTTCAGCTTTAGCTTTGGTTAAAACCAGAGTGTAAAACCACTGTGACAAAAAGATAAAGTGATGTGAAAGGTTGGTTTCTATTGTTATATGTTCTTTCAGTGTGTTTTTGGACATTTTTAAGAGAACTCTAAAGGGGAATGAGGTGCTCCAGCTATTTACTGTATTACTTCCTGTCTTTATGCAATATGCTTTGATGTTTCATTTCCAGAAAATAGCAACTAAAACCAGCACTGAGTTTTCTCTAATCCCATTCAGACTTGATGTATCCAAATGGGATCTCTGTCACCTTCCTGCCTTTGGACTCACTTCACAAACTGCCCGAGAAACAGAAATATTCACAATTCTTCAACACCATTTACTTCTCCGCCAGGTGGATTTTTTTTTTAAATGAATACGAAATATATCAAGTCGTTTTGTAAAAATATTCCTTTAGCATCCAGTCGCCTGGACTGCAGACTACTGGTATGACTGCTGACCATGTTATGTTTTCTGTGTTTTTGCTTCCTTCTCTGCCTCTGCTGTAAAGCTTCGTGCACCAGTTGGGCCCGATGATGAGACAGATTGCAGCACCAGACGCTGTGCTTGTCGTGGAGTTGGCCAAGTGAGGGTTTTTTTAGTAACACGGGGCTCGTTACCATGGCCACCAGGACTACAGTGACTGCCGTGTATCGGCATTTGCATATGGGATATTTTGAGTTTGCCACATATTCCTTATAGATCAGTTGTGACACTGTTCTTGAAAGTTAATAGCGACAGCGATTGTATTCGGATTCACAGTGCATTACTGTGTCATTATGTGTGTCTCAGGTACATTTTGGATCTGAATAAAGAGCAAGAAGCTGGCTTTGCAAAGAAAGTAGAGGACATCGCTTTAGAGGCTGGATTTGAACCTTGGCATGAGGGGACCAGTGATGACGTCCACGCCGTCTTCATACAACAGAGAAAGTAGAGGTGTTTGTATTGCACGATAGCTGTTTACCAAGATGCGAGAGACACTTAGCATAGTAAAGCGTGACAACAGAGACATTTCACATCTTGTTTATCAGCAGTTTACAAACCAACTAGGAGGAGCTGTCAGATGCTTCAGATAACAATTCATATTTGTATGGTAGCAACTATGGATTAATAATAATATTTCACATCTTGTTTAAATGATACCATGACAGCAGTTCAAATATATTTATATGTGTATTTTAATAGCCACAAATGTAAGTATAAGTTGATGTATTCAAATAAACCCTACAGGAAGCCATTATTTGAACACTGCAAAGTTGCTGGAAGCTTGTCCTGGAACTAGTGAACCGTCCTCTTGTTTGTTTATGCTTCCTGTGTGTGTCTGTGTGTGTATGAGGTCACTTCCAGCGTCCTCCAACTTTTCCCTTGCCATGTCCCTTTTTGCTGCATCAAGAAAATAGAAGATTAAAAGGAGATCGTAAACAGTAGTTCACAGACGATCAGCGAAATTTAAGATAGTAAAATAGCTGCTATTTCCTCTTTCTGCTCTGTCGCTTTATTTAAATATATTAAATAAAGTGTGTGTCTGTGTATCCTGTTCAGAAAGTGGCAAGATCTTAGATTGTTGTGTTTCCTGTACGGGTGTGGCTGTTGCCAGTGACCTGTGAAATCTTTGCATAGTCAAAGATGTGCAAAGAGTTGATCTACCTACAACCCTGCACTTAGCTCCCTTGTTGTGTGGGTAGATTGAGACAAACCGTCTGACTCACAATTTCTGAGCGTGTTGGATCCTGTTCAGGAGGACATTGATCTGAAAAAGAAAAAGTACGTAAGAATATAATGTCTCCGATTTTTAATATAAAAATCTTAAATATTCCCAAGTAAAGGGCTAACCTCATATTTCTGTCTCTTCATCTTCTCAGTCAGATCAAACTTTTCTGACTCCAGCTGGTGGATCCATTCCCACATCTCCTTGGCTCGCTCTCTAAAACACAAAAGACATTACAGCTTGTGTCTAAGGCTTAAACAATTGTTTGCCTCAGGCTTATCCAGCTGGTATATCTATAACATGTAGCTAAATAAAAACGTAATCCAATGAAGGCTTTAACTGACCTCAGGCCATCCTCTATCAGGTTCTCAGTCGCCAGTGGCTTGCGTCTTTCTGCCAGTGTCTTCTTTTTGATTTCCCTTGCAGTTTGTCTTTTACCCCGTTTCTGCTCTGCCTGTAAGAAACGACCGCTCTTGCCCAGTCACATCAGCCTAGAAATGCACCCCACATAATTGCAGAATATAGCGGCACGCCTGCCTACAAATGAATCACTTGAATCCTCTGACCTTTGCTAGGAACCCTCCAAAGTGAGCGCCCATGTTGGAGAGAACTTTCTTCTTCTTGGCCTCATCATCTGCTCTCTTCTTTGCCTCTTCATCCTCTTTCCTCTGCCGCTCCTCCTGAGTTGCATCATCACTTAAATTATTCTTTTCTTTGTTGGATTATTGATATTTTCATGGACTAAGCAACATATGTGTTAACATAATTCCTTACCGCTATCCGTGTCTGTCTATCCCGCTCTTTTTCAGCCCTCACACGCTGCTGCTCAGCTCTTTCTGCCCTCCGGCTCTCCTACATTGAAAAAAACCCAACTCTGCTGGACATTGACACATGGCTCTTTACTCTCTATTAGCCTGAATGGTGACCGCAACCTGACAAATCCCTTTTTCATACAAACAAGTGAGGGAAAAATAGACAAACATGCAAAACAAGAAAACAGTTTGGGGAAGGGCATTACAATTCTTGCTTTGAGTCCAATCAATTCCTCTTCTTCTTTCTTCCTCTGCTCAAAGTGGACCTCAATCAGTGTTTGTAGTTCCAGAAGATCTTTTTCCATCCTTTTCCTATGGATATCCTAGCATGGGACAAACTTACTGGGATTACTTATGTTTGGTTTTCGTGTAATGATGTACTTTTTTCCTTTAACAATGATATTAAGGCACATACATCAAAGTCAACCCTCTCTCCTTCTGGGATTTTTGGTGCACCGAGCTGCGTCATAAGTGGCCTGTAAAACCACATGAAAGCGTGCTGGTTCGTTATGCTTTGTTTTTTTACTAATCAAATAATTTTGAAAGCTCACAGTATAATATTCTTGTATTTTCTTACTTGTATTTGGGCCGTTCTTCTTCAGCATGGCAGCCAGAAAAGTAATGAAACAGTAAATCAGTTATTATTATTATTATTGTTATTAGAATAATCAAAAATACATCTTGAGAAAAGCTCAAGTTAAACCAAGTTTATATCAGACAGGAAGCTGTTTATCTTTATCTTATACTGGGTGTTGGAACCTCCCTGCAATTCATTTTCATTTACTGTTTGAATCAAGCTGTTTACCCTCTTTAAATCTAACTTTCTTCAGATTGGCAGCCACTAACAAGCAAAACAGCATGCAGGTGAGTCTCTTGTGCTAACCTCCAGAGATTAAAATGTTAAGGATTCCCACACTGCACACAGCCAAGAGTGGAAATAAATGAAACAGAGGAGTCAAGCTGTGTCCAGCTTGAACAGCCATGATTAAGTAGAGGTGGTCGCTTATGACACCATTTGTCAGCCACCTGTAACACAGTCTTGAGATCCCTTACCATGCGATTCAACCCCAACTCACACCTTGAGCCATGTGTCTATAATTCGTATGTTGAGGGTGGAGAAAAAAATTCACAAATGTCACAGACGTTTCTCCATCTTTGTGAATCTAACGACTCACAGGATGAAAGAGCGGTTCAACTCAGGACTCTGTAAACCACCTCGAAGGTGACAGCCCCACCTTTGCCAGCTTTGCCTCTCCAAAGCATGAAATGGACATGCATGCAAAAGTTGTGGTACTGCATGCAAAAGCTGCAGAAGCAGAAAGGGGAGATAATATATTTAACCCTGTAAGACCCAACCCTTAAAAAAATAGCCAGAAAATTCAGATTTTTTTCAACTGAGATGTTTTTATAACAAAATCCACAATTTATTTTTCTTCTGTATCATGTTGTTTATGATATACAGTATTTGTTATATAATTTTTGTATCACATTTGATAAATTGGGCATGTTTGGCAACTTTTTGTTAACAACAATGTTAATTTTAGACAAAAAAAGAGATTTGTCCATAACATTTTGAAATTATGGCAAGTATTGATTGTGTTGATGAGATAGAGGTCTCAGAAACTCGTGACAAATATGATACAAATGGCATTATAGGGTTAAAACCAAGAAGTGGCTAGTGAGCAAGGAATGTATGAAGTACGCTCCAGATCCTTAATCACCAGAAACAATTCAGCTAGGCGGCTAATGTGTACTTACATGTAAATGTGTAAGTAATGTCTGTTTAAATGCTTTCCAATCATTTTCATGTTTGCTTTAAATAAAATATCTCCCTCTGCTGGTGCTGCAGCTTACAGGCTACCTCTACATGCGTGTCCAAATGGACCAGCGCATCTATTACACGTTTTGCCGTGCTACTGGGTTAGTGATTATGAACTACCCACAGAAATACAGAATCAACACATAAACATTAAATCAATTACAGGATTTAAACCATATTCACAATTGAGTGGTTCTATTGGGCAGCTCTACTACTGGATTGCAAAAACAGCTGGTAGTTGATGTGTTATCTCCAAAGTACGCTAAGCCTTTCAGTCTCACCTCCCTCTCCCTGCTCCTCATCTTCTTCTGGAGAAAGAAAGAGTCACAGTCTGATTGAGTTGAGATATGAATTGCAGCTTATATATTTATTAAATGAAAGAATTGCTGCCCTTACCCTCGTGATGCCCTCTAAATCAAAAGGAATTGACAGAATGCATTAGATGTGCCATAAAACACAAGCTATTGAATTATAACTTCCTGGACTGGATCGACTCACCCGTGTTCGTCTAAGTAAGACATGATGACACTGGAAAGACACATAAAAATCAGTGCTATTATAGTTATAATGTACCACACTTCTTTTTCCAAACCTCTGAAATTAAAAAAGCAACATCCAGTGTAAGATTTTAGTTTGGGGGATAAGATTAAGTGAAAGGCCATTTGGAGCTAATGATCTAGGAATAGAAGAGGCCAGAGGGACACTGGATTGGAGCAGCATCCAATTACCCGGGATCAGAGTGAGGTAACAGCTGTCCAGTCCATCTTGTTTAATTTGATTTACAAGAGAGAATGTGGGATAGAAAGAGATTAAGCTGGTCGGCTAGCTGCTATTAACACCAGCCAAGTCCTCTATTATCATTTGATCTGCGTGCAGTCTCAGTAAATTGAAAGGACCTTTAAATATGTGCGTAGCCTCACAGATATTTTAAGCATTACTTCATAGGCTTATGCACATGTGTCACTGTGAGATGTTGCATGAGTGCAAAACTACGTTTGACTGATCAAATAGACAAAAAGCAACACAGGCAAATTTGGGATATTGAAGCCTCATCCCTATGCAAATGTATGATGCTACCTGTTTACAGGCACAGATAAAAGTGTCTACAATACCTCACTGGTCACTTTTAGCAAGGATCTCAAGGTATGAGTGTGTCAGTCTAAATAAACAGGTATGGACAAAAGGACTGAAGGATTTCAAGAGGATTTTATTGCATTAACTGACCAGCAGAGATATCCTGTGCATTATAGATACCTTTATCATCACCCACACACTGGTGGGTCCAGTCTTTAATACATTATAGAATCCAGTTTTGTTTTGATCAAGAATAAACCACTGAGTTTTTTCACTTCATGAAAATCCTAAACACCAAATGCTGCACACTGGGTGTTTATATTTCACTCAAAATAACTGGAATATGTACTGAATATAACAGATAAGTCATTTCCAAAACCAAACTTACTAATCTGAGTAAAGTTTTTAGTGTCTTGTCCTGAAAGTCTTTCCATTTATTTAAAAATACTTGATTTTTCATAGCTGTTAATTTAGACTAAGTTGGGCATGTGCTCAGTGGATACTGTAGCTCGACCTGATTATCTTATTTGGATGTGGACGGTGCTATAATTTAGATGTCAGTTTAGATATCATAGGAAAAGGTCAAAGTACATACCTGAACAGCAGACAATGTTCACTGATGTTGAAACGAAGAGCAGTAACAAGTGCAGGGGAAACACGGCTTTATATGGGGTCCTCTGGGCGACAAGGAGGAGTGTGTGTGTGTGCGTGTGCGTGTGTGTGTGTGTGAGTGTGTGTGTGTGTGTCATTACTCATACTGTGGAAACAAATGTATTTTCACAGTCACTTTGTGGGGACACCTCATTCCTTTTTGGAGCAAAGAGCAAGTCAAATAAAAGTAACCTGAGACGTTGGTTAGGTTTCAAGTGATTCTGATTGTTTCACTGTTGGTAAATGACGGAAGTTATGCCAGGAATTCTCTAAAGTAATGAACATAATACTTAGTGCTTTCTGTTGTGCACCAGTTTGAGCTTAAGACCTTGAGGTCATTTTGAAGATTTTAGGACATTTTGGCAGCTTCTTGCTGTCAGACAAACCTTAAAACCTTAAAGCGCTATGCAAATACAGGCCATTTACCATTTACCATGTAAAACAACTGTTGGAGAATTCAAAATTGCTTTGGTGGTCAACTTAGGTTAGAAGTAGGTCAGCATTAGGATATGAAATTTAGTTTTGATGGTTAAGATGAGAAAGGAAGTGGGATCGTGTAATGCCAATAACTGTATTTACATGCTACAAACGTGTGCAAACATGGGTCATAATTTCAAAATAAGGAATAGGGATTGAATGCGGACTATTAGTGGGTATTGAGGGCATAAGCTGAAGTCTGACAGGCAAGAAAATGAGAACAGTGTTTGATGCTGACCTCACTGTTGAAATTGGAGACACAAAGACAGGTGGCAGGAGCTCAGATGAATAAAAACAGCCTGTCCCAAAATGGAAATAAAGTGTGTTGGTTACATTTGGTTTTTATAAAGATGATTAACACGAATCTTAAATCCTGAAGAACAGTTTAAGAGAGAGCATTAAATGTCATGCTTTCTATGTTGTTCCTCTCTATGTACTCTCTGTGGCATCACTTGAATGTATCCCTAAGTGCAGTTGCAAAAACCATCAAGCGCTACAATGAAACTGGCTCACATGGAGCACCCCAGGAAAGGAAGACCAAGAGTCACCTCTTCTGCTGAGGATACATTCATCCAAATCACCAGCCTCAGATATCGCAAGTTAACAGCACCTCAGGTTAGAGCCCAGATAAATGCGACACAGAGTTCCAGTACCAGGCACATCTCTACATCAACTGTTCAGAGGAGATTGTGCGAATCAGGCTTTTATGGTCAAATATCTGCTAAGAAACCATGACTAAGGAAAAGCAAAAAGCTTTCTTGGGCCAAGAAACACAAGGAATGAACATTAGATCAGTGGAAATCTGTGCTTTGGTCTGATGAGTCCAAATTTAAGATTCAATTCAATTCAATTTTATTTATATAGCACCAAATCACAACAATAGTTGCCTCAAGGTGCTTTATATTGTAAGGTAGACCCTACAATAATACATACAGAGAAAAACCCAACAATCATATGACCCCCTGTGAGCAAGCAGTTTGACGAAAGTGGGAAGAAAAAACTACTTTTAACAGGAAGAAACCTTCAGCAGAACCAGGCTCAGGGAGGGGCGGGGCCATCTGCTGCGACCAGCTGGGGTGAGAGATGGAAGACAGGACTAAAGACATGATGTGGAAGGGAGACAGAGATTAATAACAAGTATGATTCAATGCAGAGAGGTCTATTAACACATAGTGAGTGAGAAAGGTGACTGAAGAAGACATACTCAGTGCATCATGGGAATCCCCCAGCAGCCGAGACCTATTGCAGCATAACTAAGGGAGGATTCAGGGTCACCTGGTCCAGCCCTAAGTATATGCTTTAGCAAAAAGGAAAGTTTTAAGCCTAATCTTAAAAGTAGAGATGGTGTCTGTCTCCCGAATCCAAACTGGAAGCTGGTTCCACAGAAGAGGGGCCTGAAAACTGAAGACTCTGCCTCCCATTCTACTTTTAAATACTCTAGGAACAACAAGCCTGCAGTGCGAGAGTGAAGTGCTCTAATAGGGTGATATGGTACTACAAGGTCATTAAGACAAGATGGGGCCTGATTATTTAAGACCTTGTATGTGAGGAGCAGGATTTTGAATTCAATTCTGGATTTAACAGGAAGCCAATGAAGGGAAGTCAATACAGGAGAAATATGCTCTCTCTTTCTAGTCCCTGTCAGGACTCTTGCTGCAGTATTTTGGATTAACTGAAGGCTTTTCAGGGAGTTTTTAGGACATCCTGATAATAATGAATTACAGTAGTCCAGCCTAGAAGTAATTAATGCATGAACTATCTATCCATTCTTAATATAGGATAGTTCTAATTTTAGAGATGTTGCGCAAATGGAAGAAAGCAGTCCTACATATTTGTTTAATATGTGCATTGAAGGACATATCCTAGTCAAAAATGACTCCAAGGTTCCTCACAGTGTTACTGGAGGCCAAGCTAATGCCATCCAGAGTAAGAATCTGGTTAGATACCCTATTTCTAAGATCTTTGGTTCCACCTGCTGTGTCTTTTGTTTGACGCAGATAAGGTGAACGGATGGTCTCTACATGCCTGTTTCCCACTGTGAAGCAGGGAGGAGGAGGTGTGATGGTGTGGCGGTGTTTTGTTGGTGACATTGTTGGGGATTTATTCAAAATTGAAGACACACTTAACCAGCATGGCTACCACAGCATCCTGCAGCGACATGCCATCCCATCTGGTTTGCGTTTAGTTGGACCATCATTTATTTTTCAACAGGGCAACAACTTCAAACACACCTCCAGCCTGTGTAAGGGCTATTTGACCAAGAAGAAGAAGAGTGATGGAGTGTTGCGCTAAATGGCCTGTCCTCCACAGTCACCTGACTTAAACACAATCGAGATGGTGTTAAATAAGATGGACCGCAGAGTGAAGGCAAAAGGGCCAACAAGTGCTCAGCATCTCTGGGAACTCCTTCAAGACTGTTGGAAAACCATTTCATGAAGCTCATCGAGAGAATGCAAAGAGTGTGCAAAGCAGTAATCAAAGCAAAGGGTGGCTATTTTGAAAAATCCCCCAAAATAAACGTTTTGAGTTATTTCACACTTTTTTGTTCACTACATAATTCCATATGTGTTCATTTTGATTCCTTCAGTGCGAATCAAGCACCAAATGTGAAAATCTGTAAAAACATTATATCACCCACAGTTTTTTATTGATTGTCTTCAGTGTTCACAACAATATTCTAGGCCTTGAGGGACATGAGTACCTAGGTTGGCTAAGCATTGCTCTCTTGGTCTCAACCACCTTTTCTCGTGTCTCCCTTCGGAACTTGTGGACTTGTAGTCCATGTGGCATAGATGTACACTCATGGGCGCAACCCACGTACTCAACTCTTCTGCTCAACTCACAAATGCATGGCTTTCCAACCGTACAAGATTTATTTCCAAGAAGCATTGTTACAACAAAGACATAATCAACCAAACACAAATTCCTTACTTTTTGTGCAAAATTATATATATATTTATATATTAAAAATCATATTACATAAGCATCCTGTCCTAAGGAAGGCAAATATTCTTTTGCATCTTTGCTAAGCTTCAATGCTTCATTTTCATAAAGACAAATACAAAGGCTACTTGTTAACAAACAAAACACTAATACATGGAAGATTGAAGTAGGATTAACAACTGCCTCTTTGTCCATTTAATCCTTTAAATAAATAAATAAATAAAATATCTTCCCATCAGGTAAGAAGAGAGTTGTTTCTAAAAATATAGCAGGGAGTTGATTATCTGGGTGGACAGCAACTGCTATGTCATGATATTAGGTGTTGTCCACACAAACACATTAGTAATGCTATAGCATCAATGTAATGTAAATGTTTCTGAGAATTATCGAGAGTTAAATTATATGTAAAGTGTCTCTTGACCTGAAAAAAATCTGTATATGAATTGTTTCAGGATTTCTGGATTTTCTGCTGGACTCAGTTTTGGATTCTTAGTTGATACATTTGAGTCTTTGTGTTGGTGTCTGTTCTACTTTCTAAGGTAGTGCTTTTTTTTTTTTTTATTTGTTGTTAGTTCTACTTACTGTCTCTGTCCTCCTGCTTATTCTTTGATTGTTCTCATCTCATCGGTTGTGTCTCTTTGTAATTCTCTAATCAGTTCATGTGTTCTTCTGTATCAGGTTATCCGTGTTCCCGGTTGTAATATTAATCCTATTTGAACTTTTCAAGAGTGAAAAAGCCAAAGATTTTTATACAAAAGAAAGAAATCTTTAACTGTCAAAGTTTAAAGCCTCTTTTTCATCATTACTAGGTGTGGCTGGTAATTGTATCCAAGTAATGGGGCTGATCAGTTAGGTGATTTATCAGAGGGAGCAGGGTAGATATGCAGACGTGGGCAGTTAGAGACAGGCATGTGTCCATGCCACTAGCTTAAACATGTTACTGCCAATTCTTGCTAGGGTTAATACCCTTTTTTTGAGCAGAAACTCGGACCATTAGATGACCATTATGTCCTAACTATACTGTACAAGTATAGTTAGGACATAAGAGTCATTATGTACGTAATTAAACGATTCCCAAAATAGTTTCAAACTTGTTGTCTGTCAGAACAACAAACAATTCTGTTCTTAAAGTTTAGTATTTGTCATTTAAACTTATTAAACATTTGACTTATTCAATAAAAACTTCAATTCATTTAAAACTAAAACATAAATGTATTTGAAATAGATTTAAAAAATAAGTGGATGCTACCAAAGTGACTCATCTGTCCTAATTTTTATTTGCTTTAAGCACTGTCCTTAAAACTACTGCCTGTAAATCTAACGACAAAACTTAACAACAAAAACAACTAAAAAACAAAAAATCTGTATTGCTTCCATATTGATTTGATTAAGCACAAGACGCCAGTTATGCTTTGAAAGGCGAAAAAACAAAATGTTATAACATAATATTGTCACCTTCTTTGATGACTGGTTGATTTATTTCATTTTGTTGTCGCATACATTTGTTTTGGCACATTTCTTAAATGCTCTGGCTCTGCATTCACAGACTTGTGATTGTAACATTAAAGTAAATAAGACGGAAAAGGCTTCAATTTCATGGGTTTTAAAAGGTTTGAGACTGAGTGGACTACAACGGAATTAAAAATTCTTTAACCACTTTAGTAGGCTAACAAATATAAACTGATTTTATTGTATTGTATAACATTTTCTATTTTATATCCTAGAGAAAATATGGTCCTTGCAGTGATTTTATTGCTAGTTTCAGGTAAGTGTCATAAGTGATGAAATCCATTCATGAATCCATATTCTTAACTGCTTATGATGAAACGTTCATGCTGAAGTTAAACAGTGTTATGATGATGCAGTCCTCCTTTCTCTGTTTGGTTGGTGCACCTGTACAGGCTATGTTACTCTGTGTTCTCCCGCTCATCGGGAGTTCTACCTGATAAACGAGAATAAAATCTGGGATGATGCCCAGAGTTACTGCAGGAGCAAGTACACCGACCTCGCCACGATTGGCAGCCAGGATGACATGCAGAGGCTGGTGAACATGGTGTCTGCCAGTGGTGTGACAGCAGAGATGTGGATCGGTTTGACAGAAACAGGCCCAGCGTCCTGGCTGTGGTCTGTGGGAGAAACTCAGATCAGTGATGGAGTAGTTGAGTACACTAACTGGGCCAGTTTACCAAGTTCCACTGACAACTGCGGAGGAATGAGTTATGATGGGAAATGGTTCAGCGCACCCTGTACAACAACGCTTCCTTATGTATGCCAAGGTCAGTGCATTCATGGGAAAGATCATTCAAAATACACACAGCTCCTCTTTCACATAAATGCAAATGCAAATAAAATAAACTATTTTACTATGTAATTATTCATGTTTATAGATCAAAGGTCAGATGTCAGCATGTTGTCATAAAATCATCATAAAATGTCAAAGTTTTAGCCCTTGCCCTTCGAGGAGAGTTGTGCTCTCTGAGTTATTTTGTTTAGATTTTAATCTTTCTTGTTGTAAATGTTCACAGATATTGGTTCCAGTGGGTTCTATGTTGTTTTTCAAGGGACGAGCTGGATATATGCCCAGCAGGACTGTCGCATGAACAACAAAGACTTGGCCAGTGCGAGGAGCCAGATGGAAAATCTGGTATTGCAGCAAATAATCAATGGCGCCGCACTGTCCTCAGTCTGGATTGGTTTGTTCAGAGATGACTGGAAATGGTCAGACCAGAGCAACAGCTCCTTCAGATACTGGGCCACTGGTCAACCAAATAACGATGGAGCCTGTACATTGTACAGTCCATCTCTCACAGGATTCATGGACAGAGGCTGTACTTACTCTATACCCTTCATCTGCTATGAGGGTAAGAATATAATTCCACAGTGTATCATATACCAGTTTGACTTCTCATTGTTTATTTTTATAGAGAACAAATGTATCTGTTCTTTTTAGTTACTGCCCTTCTTAACATGGCAGCTTATTTAACAAATTAAATGCATGTGAATTTTATGTCAAGGTTCTGCCAATCAAGAAACAAAACACACCAGAACTGTTAAGGTGGAATTTAAGTCATCTTTGAACTTAAATGACTTCAATGTGAGTGATGCCATTCTGCAGCAGGTCAGTTCTCTACTCTAAAATGTTCCATTAATGTGCCTTTTTAAAGCTCTGATGTAAGTCAAGAAGTCACTTTTACTGGATTCAGGCACTTATAATCGTAACACACTGTAACTAGCTCATTTGAACGCCTCCGTAGATCCAATCAAAGTACCAGAATGCCAAGGTTCGGTGGAGAGTCCAGCCTGATGGGAAAATTTTCCATAAGGAGGAGGAGAAGGAAATCAAAGATGCCTGTTAGAATACGACATGAAGTTTTCCTGCAGTGAAAAGTTACTCATGATTTTGCATGTAGAGAATAAACAAAACTAGCCTAGCGTTAAACGACTAGAGATAAAGGGAGACTTTGTTTTACTGTTTGTTTTTAAAGTCTTCTCACATCATATTTGGAATGATTTCATTTGATTTCATATTATATTTGTGGCAAATATAATATGCATATGTGATATATTAAATACTCATTAAAAGTCAGTTAAAAGTCTGTTGAATTACTACTGTGTAACCAACCTAAGGGTAGACATGAACTTTCACGTTTTTTTCACAGGCTGTCTTTTGCTTGAAAACTTTATAATAAAGAAACATAGTGAATCCCTTTGTTTGTCTTTGGGATTTGTGTAAATTATTTGCATATGCCATATAGATGTTGGCACTGACAGCACGCTAGACAATGTTTATTCAAAGTTTCATCAAGATTGGTCCGGGATCAAATAGGGAACATAAATACATAAGCTACGATCATTATAGTATGATGATTAAAAATATTTTCATTCCCCTCATAATATTGCATCAGCTATAACAAAATAATAAGAGAAGCTGCTTTGGAGTAAAAACAAAAGAAAGCAGTAAGAAGTTGAGAAAAAAAAAGTGTTACTATTATCACGCATTAATATCTAATCGATATCCCAGCACTGCCTAGCACTGGATCATTTCACTTAATTTTCATAAATACAGCAATCTGAATACTGCTTTGGCCACTTTTCTCTATATAAGGAAAGATGTGTACCTCAAGGTAAAATTGTGAAAATGGCGACAGTGTTATAAGAGAGGATCCTATAAGAAATATTCGAGGGAGGAAGTCTGACTGAAGAAACTAAAACAGCAGCGTCTCTGGAGGAAGCCAGAAAGAAACACGTCTCATTTCATATCATGAAACTTTATTAATCCCAATGAAATGCATTTTTCATGGTCGTCAGCTGCTCCCACATAGAATAAAAGTAAACTTTCACGCTGTTAAAAATTTAAAAAGTAAATAAAATAATAATTTTTTTTATTAAGTAATAACAATCAAGAATACTCTCATTACAGTCAGTCCCATTTTAAGGTTTATCATGACAATGAGGTAAAGAGAAGACAGTTTGATCGTGACTTCACTGCTGAAATAAGAGACAGAAAGACAAGTGGCGGGAGCACAGGCAGACAGAGGAGAGGTAATAAAAGGACAAAAACAAGATCATTTCTGTCCCCCAATGGAAATACAGTGTGTTGGTTACATCAAGTTTTTAAAGAGACAGTTTAAGAGGAGAAATGATCATCCATGAGCTCAACATTGTGTCTCTGTTTTCCATTTGCAGTAACTATGTTTCCTGTTGGTTTAGGGTGTCAGTATTTACATGAAAGCTGTTTACACTGTGAGAACATGTCTAAAACGACAGCGAAGCCACGCGAACATGAAGCACATTATTGCTAATGAGATGAGGTGTGGCACCTGTGATAGCAATTTAGTTACTGCAATTTAGATCTTTCCAACATCCTGCTCAGCTCCTCGCAGCTAAATTTGTTTATAAAAATGCAAATATGTATTCCATAGGCCGTCCATAAAAACACCAACACACTATGAAATGGACAAAAAAATATAGACTTTCAGAAAGAAGGACAAAAAGCAGCGACCTGGAGAAGCGCACTGTATCTTTTGCTATGAAAGATCTGGCCATCAGGTAAGAAAAAAGAATTGCAACGAGTGGGTGATCTGTGTGCAGCTTGGTGTTAGCTGCACACAAAACAAATGATAAACAAGGATAAAGAACTCAAACCTCAGAGAGCACGACTGTTTTCTTTAGCTTTCCAGCGCATAATTCCCATTTCTTTTACCTCATCTTTGACAGTTTTGTCACAGACATGAAGGGTAGTAAGATGTAGCCTGCCACTCAGCTTCTGAAAAAAGAATCGTTGTTAAGCCCAAAAAAACCAAACCAAATTAAAACCCCCAACTTGATGCCACTGTGTGTTTAAAAGATGTGAAATGGCCTGAATTCAAATTCAAATTCATCTTTTTTTTCACCCAATAACATGAAAGCCAGTAGTGATATGTTGTTTTCTACATGTAATCAAATTTTTCTGTGTAAAAATTATTCACAGATATTGGCTCCGATGGGTTGTATGTTGTTTTTCAAGAGAAGAGCTGGACAGACGCCCAACAGGATTGTCGAGCGATGAATAAAGACTTGGCCAGTGCAAAGGGAGACAGTGAAAATCTGGCATTGCAGCAAATAATCAATGACAATAGCAATGGCTCGCTGTCTTCAGTCTCGATTGGTTTGTTCAGAGATGAGTGGAAATGGTCAGACCAGAGCAACAGCTCCTTCAGATACTGGGTCATGTGTCAACCAAATAACGATGGAGTCTGTTCATTGTACAGTCTTCCTCTCATAGCACTTGGGGACAGAGGTTGTACTTACCTATTATATATCTATTATATATATAATAGATATAATAATAATGTACCTCCATCTATTTTCTTACCACATTCATTTAATCTTCCTCTGTCTCTTCCTCGCCTCTCCTCAAAAAATTCTATACATACACACGTATATGTATTTGATATTTGAAAAGTTCCACCTTTACATCACTTCTTCCACACTATACTTTTTCTACAAGGTGCATGAGTGCACAGCGACGGTAGCGGAAGGTCCAGCCAGACAGAGATTTGATTGAGCGATCCAGTGTCAGCAGTGAAAATGAACGAATGCACAGTGGGTCTTCAGGCCAGCCCGTCGGGCCAAAAGTTTTCATTCAGCCACACTGGAGGGTTCTCAAGTATGAACGGCCCATTTTGGGTCATGCCAAAGCATCTCAATTGGATTTAAGTCTGGACTTTGACTAGATCATGCAGAAATGGACATGCTGGTGTGTTTTGGATCTTATCCTGCTGCATAATGTTTGTGGGTGGTTCTCTTTGTCAATGTTTGCTTATCGAGATCATTTAGCCCGCTTCACTTTGTCAGACATGTTCTATTGAAGTGATTTCTTGATTCAGCAGGTCTGGCACTGCTCAAATCTGTTTGTGGCCAATGAAATTAAACTCAGCTTTCTAAATAAAATGTGGTCAAAGTTAATTCAAGATTGAACAAATAAGGTGATTACTTTTTCACATAGGGCCAGATAGGTTTGGATAACTTTTTTCCCCATAATAAATCAAATCGTCATTTAAAAACTACATTTTGTATTTACTCAGGTTATCTTTGCCTATTGAAATTTGTTTGAGGATCTGAAGCATGTAAGAAAAAAAAAGAACTCAGAAAAAGGGCAGATACTTTTTCACAGCAATGTATGTGAGAAAAATAGCCTGAACATAAATTTTCTTGGTGATATCAGTTGAGGCAAGTAAGTCAGCGCTGGTGTTGAGCGTTGCACAGAAACATACAGACACCCAATAGGTTCTTCATGAGCGATCTGCTAAACTGGGGGAGAGATGTTTCAAAGCAACAAAAATAACCCACACAAATAAAAAATTTTTTTTTAAAAACACTTGTTTTTTTCTTTAAGAATATCTTTATTTCCCCTCGTAATATTGCATTAAAAAGGCTCACGAGAACAACATAATAAGAGAAGCTGATCTGGAGTAAAAACCAAAGAAGGCAGCAGTAAGTGGAGAAAAACATCAATCTGTGTCACAGGTACACTTTACATCTAATCCAGGTCTGACCTGCAGCGCTGCGTGGGACTGAATAATTGCACATCATGTTCATAAATACAACTTGCATTGTTATGGTGCTTTTAAACAGTGGTAACAATAAAGTAAAAATATAAAATACATTTATAGCAGTTGAATAACTAGATTGTACGTCTGCTAACTTTGTAAGTTAAACTTAGTGAATACAAACTAAGCCTCCAAGAAAAAAAAAAAAAATATGGCACTGGATATATTTAATGAATTTAAAATAGCCATGTATCTTCACTACATGTATAACCAGCCTGGTGCTTTAAGTACAGCATTACAGTTGTGTATGTAAAAAGCAATTTATACACATCGAGTAAACACTGAGAAGTCACAGACTTCCATGATTTTAAAATACCTGGTGTCATAGTTACAGCAGTTTTGCATTCAGATGGTAGAAAATGAAGTCACCTCAACAGTCCATCATGTTTTCTCCCCATGCCAATACTCCAAAATTCACACTAATATCCCACAGCGTTTTCCCAAACAGATCCAACAACAGAGGAGAGTTTTATCTTTACTTGTGCCGAAAACACACTGCATAAATTTGCATTCATTTACTCCCTGCAATAAGGTGAAGTTAGGATCTTCCATCCTAACACTGAGATGTGCGATGTGTTCTGGCCCCACTGTACTTTTCATTTACACATGTGCACATTTCAAGTTGTTTCACTGTTAAAACCAGCTCTGTGGACCCTTTCTCGCTCCATGCACCCATCGCACAGCTAATATAAACGCACAAACATATGCATGTCAGTAAAAACATCACCTCCGTTGTTATCATTTTCCAGTGGAGCTGTCTCCCGAATATCATCTACCTGGCTTTAAAAGTCTCAGACTAAATTAAGAACAAAAACGCCTTTCTTTACTTCATATTGTAATGCCTGCACATGTTCCCTTCAGCATCACATCTTCTGATTTGAATATCTACTGCTCTTTCTTGACCTTGGGTTGGCTCTCTTCCGTTTTGCTGGGCTCTGTTTGGTTGGGGCTCAGCAGCTTTAGCAGATCTCGGAGGGCTTGTCTGATCTGAGTACCAAACTTATGAGCGTCCTTCAAGGAGAGATGAAGAGCACAGAATAAGGAGAAGGAAGGGGAAAAGCACTACAGGCAAAGGGAGTATAACACACTTCTATATTTACACATGAAGTACTAAAAAACACATCTTGTTTTCTTTCTCTAAGGAGACATTTGACTAC
This sequence comes from Oreochromis niloticus, assembly GCF_001858045.2. Taxonomy (NCBI): domain Eukaryota; kingdom Metazoa; phylum Chordata; class Actinopteri; order Cichliformes; family Cichlidae; genus Oreochromis; species Oreochromis niloticus. The sequence goes on along the minus strand of NC_031973.2, from coordinate 18,065,364 downwards.
AAATTGACCAAAAGCATTAGACTTACAGTGTCTGGACATGAGTGTTTGCATGAGATGTGGAAGTTAATCATGTTCTCTCCCAAAACGCAGTAGGACACCCCATATCCATCATCGGCCACCTGAAAGACACAAAAATACATGAATCATCACCAGTGCATGTAATCTATATTCATGTAATCTGTCCACTAATCCAGTAGGAACTATGTAGAATAAAATAAATAATTGTAGAACAATTATTTAAAGTCTGTGAAACACCGGAGGTGGTACTGACCGGTCCAAAGCCTCCTCCACAGGAGACATACTCAGGGTGGTTCTCTATGTCAAACAGCTCCACCTGCTGGATGGGAGTCTGACTTGTGGACAGCCTCCACGGCTCAGACAGAACCTGAAACACACACAAGCCACCACATCAGTATTCTAACATCAACTCAGTGTAATCTCTACTAGACATAAACACGACATGGAAACAAACCTCTTTGAGGAAAGGAGACTCCACTCCGAGGTATTTGGACACCACGTAGAGGCAGAACAGGTGTCTGTCGATGCCGGCTCCAGTCATGGCCAAGCGGTAAAGTAGCTGGTGCTTTTCTGAGGCAACTCGGAACAAACATTTGCACACGTCTGTTGCCTGGTGGAGAACGACGTGGTGAAGTCACATGGCTGTGCTGTGTTTAGATTTTATAAAACAAATCAGGAGAGGGTTTTCATGCTCTCACCTCTCCGCCCTCCAGCGCTCGGATGAAGGCGCTAGACTCGTTGGTGCAGGAGCGAACGGTCTCGGTCCTGCCCTCCCTGAACAGACGGGTCATGGAGGCTTCATATGTCAAACAGAAAGTCCCCCGTTCCTGCAACCACCCAAAACAACAACAACAAAAAACAAACAACTGACCAAACTGTACAATTGTTTCATATGTCATGTGTTCATTTTCTGTGTTAAGCACATTGAGCTCTAATGTAATGAAATGTGCTATAAAAATAAATAAAGCTGTCACTCCCGTATCCTACCAGACATTTGAAGACACTAGTCTCACATGTCTCGAAAGCAAGTTTCAGCCTTTTTGGGCGTTGGGTCCAAACTCACTTTGTCTGTTTTGGGGTCATTAAATTAAATGATTACCTCAAACTGAAATCACAACTTCATAAAAGTTCATTTTCAGTGCATGGAACCTTTAAGTATGTATTAAATGTTAGACTCAGTTTTAAACATCAAGTTAAAGAGCAGATGTTCAGAGTTATGTAAATCTGCTTTCTTTAAATAGGTGGAACTGAAACCTTGTTTAAACTTTCGAACAGATGTCAGTGTGACCCCCACCGTTTAACCCTGCATGTGTTCTCTTTATGTTAAAGCTCATCATTGTTTTACATGTTTAGGTAAGGTATTAGATGGTAACACTGCCATTCGACTTCAGTGGAACACTCACCCTGAAGTAGGCCAACTGAAGAGCCATCTGAATGAAGCCGTCTGGACTGACTCGACACTTCTTGACTTTTCCTTTGCCAAATTCTTGGAAGGAGAAAACATGGAAGTCCACATCATCAGCCAACGCCTGGGCCACAGCCAGAGACTGAGCGATCTGCTCTTCACACTGTCACACACACACAGTGAAAAACAACATCAGTCAAGACTGAGATATGTATAACCTTTGCAAGATCTATAACCCCACAAGAGCTGCAGTTTTGGAGATGCTCTGACCCGGTCGTTTAGCTAGCACCTTTTGGCCCTTATAAAACTAGGCAACCAGCAGAAACAAGAAGTTACTGTTCCTGGCCAAGACAAAGTAAAATAACATACTGTTCTTAAATATTGTTTGCATGCACAATACTGCAATTTCTACTACTACATATAATAATAATGACACTAATGGTTTCTTGTTGCCATATTTGTGACAATAGCTTGCTTCATTTAGGAAAATGATTACTGGAAAAGTTTAAACACAGAACTAACTTCTGGAGGGATCTCCCAGCTGAGCTTCACTGGTCGGGGCAGGGAGGGATCCACGTCTCCTTTACAGTGACCTTCTGCGTTGTAACCGAGCTGGAAGCTGTCATTGGCCAGAGTGTACTGGAAACGCACAACAATCTAAAGTTATAGCGTCTACTCAGAGCAACATAACAACATTCTGTTTTCTTTTGTATTCCTTGCCTCCCACACGTGTGCCAGCACTGGCGCATCAGCCCACGAGTGCTCTGCATTGATGCCATTTTTCCCGTTCTTGTAGTACACAACTGTGAAGGACTTGTCAAACCACCTGCATGGCGACCAATAATAACAGATCACTACAGGGAAGTCAACAGCAGAGCAACAATAACTTGATGACTTAATTCCAAGTTTGTTACACAGTGAATATTTTAGTGTAAAAGTACCTGTCATAACATTTCCCGTGCAATAGAGATTTGGCATAGCGGTCTAAACTGGCTGCTGGGTCATCTCCCATCATGCCCTGTTCTTCGTCATCCAGTGTCACAAAGAAGGCGGCCTTCTCAATGCAGTCCAAAGAGCGTTTATTGACCCCGCTGCTGAAATACTTGGTCCTGGCCTTAGCCCAGGGAATTCTGGTGATTATAGACATTTACATTAGAATTACACTGTGGTGTATGTTGCAGGTAATGTAAACAATCAAACTGACCTGTCTCCAGCAGTCAGGGCCCCAAGTTTGGCCTCCCCTTTGGAAGGAGGTGAAGGGTCATCTAGGATCCTCTGAATCTGGAATTCAATCTCCCTCGGAGACAGAAGTCTGCCTGCCTGGTACACCCTGAGACGAAAGTAGCGCCCTTTGTGGTAAACCACAATGTAGTCGCTGTCCTGCCAATGCTGGACTGTATCTTTGGATAGAAAAGAAGAAAGAAGATGGGAAAAGACAAAGTGGACATACTGTGGTGTAAAATAGTGACCAATTTAGTGAAGATAATGAAGCGGGAGGTGATAATGTTGATGGTGGGAAGGTGCTGTAAAAAGAAACAAAACAACAACAACAACAACCCCCCCCCCAATGTCAGGGAAATACATACATAAGATGATAGACTTCACTTACAGGTTAAGGTGTCTTGTGTTAATATGAGTGCCCCCTCCCTAAAATAAATGCATTTTGTATGTTCTCTTTACATGTTTTTCAAATTTATTTTATTTAATACTTCATTTATGCTGTTGTTTTGGATCAACTTAGCCCTTAATTCAGTTTTGGTGGTGTGGATATGACAGCACATTGGCTCAGTAACATGACTTGTCTGTACGTGTGTGTGTGTGTGTGTGTGTGTTTTCTAAACCTTTCTTTTTTTCCAAAGTAGCCTAAAGACCTGATCAGATTTTGGTTAATTATGCTTGCGCTGGTGCGTTATCTGTTAATTACCATGTAATCCCATGTTTTATATGCGGGACCAGCCAACAGCAACAAAAAAAAAAAATGCTGGGCTTTTTCCCCCTCGTGGGTCCTCTCTCTTTGTTGTCATCACTTATTTCTGTGGGAAAACATATTTGCTCCTCATATTTTCTACTTCTTTGTACACCTCCATTGCAATAGTTTAAACAATCTCCTCCAGGGAGTCTGAGTCCTTATAATGAGATGATGATGATTATTCTTTCACTGATAAATTTGAAAACTGCATTGAAAAAGTAGCCACAAATGCACAGGAGCATTCAACAGGCCAACAACAATAGCTGCTGCCTGTGTCAATGTGATGTATAGTTACACCTTTGTTGAGGTACACATCAAGTTTATGGCGTAGGGTTTCAGTGTAGCTAAAATCCCCAGTAACACTGTAACATAGACGAATTCACAACAACCCAACACACCATTCTAAATATTTCAGGACTTGTCTAATGCAAACAGAATGCACATGGTGTGAGATGGTCAGGATGTTGCCATCTAAAAAGATGTTGTAAAAAGACTGCAAAGCTAAACGATCATTATCATACATGACTGAAACACCTGGCCTCACTGAATTCAAGCCAAGTGTAGGGCAAAGCACAACTTCACTGATTAGGTTTACAATGACAGGCTGTGACTGAGAACAACTGCAAAAAATGTAGTCAAATTTGAGCCTGCATGCTTGAGTGCAGTTGGAATAATAAAAGCAGGAATGAAATTTGGGTTTCTTTACACTGTGATCTGTAACTATAAATGACTGACAGAGTGATTGTCATATATCATGATATCCACACACCAACTATTGCATATGAAACAAGAATTCTTGTCAATTTTAAATTGTTTTTTTTTTCTTTTTACTTTTTTGGGGGGCATTTAGAGACCTAAAACAATTTGGGGCCAGTTGAGTAAGAACGTAAATACTACCTGTTAGTATTCCAGGGATTCGACAAGTGTCAAACATCCGCTCAAACTGATAGGAACAGCAAGGAACTGCAGACCTCAGCAACCACTGAGTAGAATAAGAGAAGTATGGGCCAGACCAGGAACAGTATAGGGAAAAGGAGGAAGAGGAAATAAAGGTTGATAGAAAGGTGTTGGGAAGAGAAGAAGGAAAAAATGAGAAAACAAAATGTGTGGGCAGGAGAGGGAAAAAAGGCATTAGTTTAAGACAGCGTCTCTCCAGAAACCCAGGCAGACCTGAGATGAAACCAGCAGGCGAGAGGAGATGGATGAGAGATGACAGGATGAGCTGTTCAGCAGACACACTGTGACTCAGTGAATCAGAGACGCCTTACTTGAACCACACAAACATACAAACACACACTGACACAATTTTCTATTCCATGCTTAAACTCCGGAGGCTTCAGACACCTTCAGTATGCCTCATCATTGCTGAAGGGGAGGTGTGTTAGCAATGCTCGCTATGAAGTCTGAAAACGGAGCAGGTTTTCTTGTTAACCACTCGCATTCAGACATTTCTGTGGATCGAACATCAGTGCTGTTGGCGCGTGTATGCTGCTCAGTCTCTTTACCCGTCTCCTCTCCAGGAATGCGTGTGGTGTTGAATATCCTCTCACACTGAGCTGCACACAGAGGAATGACAGTGCCTGGTATACGACTCTGGGAAACGGAGAGGAGAAGACGAAGGCGAGGGCACGGGGAGAAGAACAGAAGAAAGCCATGGAAGAAACGTAGGGCCAGGGGAAAGGAGGGGATTTTTTTTTAAGAGTGAGAGGGAAACAGGAAGGTAAATAAAGAAAAATCAAGCAAGTAAAGGAGAGATTGAAAAGGATACAAAAGGAAGGGGTAAGAGATGAGTATGGTATGATAACATAAGGGAAATGTCTTTACAAAAAAAATAAAATGTATGGAGATACAAGGCACATAAACACTGACGGATAGATGAATGGAAGAATTAATGCTACACAATCACACCACATACTGATGGCCTCATGCGCCCACTCTATTCTACATATTACATAATACACTGATGTTTGAAAAATAACATTAAAATATGAGACATCCAGTTAACAAGCCATCTGTTGCCATAGCACAGAGATAAGAAAAATGAATGCTATCATATATATATGTAGCAGCAGGGGCGTACTGGTGGCTTAACTCACAGGTTTGAGCTCTTCTTTGTTGAGTTTGCGGCGGTAAAGGAAGAATGAATGGATGCTGTTGCCGGCCCTGGCTGCCTGGATGGGAGTTGGAGTCACATACAAGAAGTCCTGAGGAGAAAATGAACAGATACAGAAAGTAAGGATCATCCAGACAAAATGATCCCTGAGTACATCTAGGATTAAAAAGTGACAGGTTTGAGCTTATGGAGAGGTTTACATTAGAAATACTGATTTGGTGGCGCCATGTCCTAATTAAAAACACAGAGAAATATGACGTGGAGAAAGTACCCATTTACATGAGTACCCATTTACTAAGAACAGAAAGCTCTCACTAATAACCATCTTGTCCTTTGCACAACGATTCTTCATATTCATTCAGTTACTGATTTTTAGAGATTAAACACTCATCACTCATCTGTATTTTCATTCTTAAGCAATGCAAAAAAGCGATGCTGCCCTGGCAAAAACTTTATGTAGTGCGGATCTTTGCTATTATCCTTAAATATGTTTAATGGTGCAGAAAAATAAAAATCTATTGGCTTGCTCAAAATACCAACTTGTATTCAATCTGAAGTTAGGGTCATCCTCTTTTAGAGCAGAAATATCTTAAAGAAACTTAATGCAGTAAGATTTTCTTACCATGCCATAGTAGTTACTGTTGACCATGATTGGGCCTCGACCCCGGAGGTAGACATATTCCTCCCACCAGTCACTGACCTGAAAGCAAAAGTGACTGCATATTCACACAAGCTAAATAATTCAGACCGCAGATATACATTGTTAATGGAATTTGAAATTTTCTTTTAATGGCTTTGCTTTGGCCACACCTCACCAGATCATTGTGGCCAACCACTTACATAGTTTGAAGCCCAGAGAGCTTTGAGTTTGAGGTACCACTGCAGGCGGTTACCAAGGCTGCTCTCAAACTCTGCGGCCAGCTTCGTCATGCGTTCATACTCTTTATCGTCCATCAGCGGACGCACTGATTCCAAGTACTAAATAAAACAGGTAAAGTGATAAAAAAAAAAGGTTATATGAGCCCAACCATATCTAATTCTGTCGATACAATGCAAAAATTATTTTTCTATTCCTCCTTTGCTCCGTGTGGATTAATATAAACCTCGTATTTTTACTAAATTCTCAACTAGCTAAAAAAAAACAAACTGAAAACAAATGATGAATGTGATAAAGACCCATCTGTTTTATGGTCAGTGATCAGCATGTTATCATTTCCTCTGCTTCATGTGACATCTCACCCTCTTGACTGTGTCCTTGATGGTGGGCACAGGGAGATTTGGCAGCGAACCCTGATAGCTGTAGAGCAGAGGCTTTCTGCCAGAAAAGATGCGCACCAGCGCCTGACATAGACACACAAGGAGAGACGCACCGTAAATATGAACGCACACACCTATATGACTCACAGTAGTTGGTTTGAATTTGAATCCAGTAATTTACATAAGTATAATACAAGATAAAAATGCTGTGTAAAATAAATAAACATTACATTTTTATGCTAAATAATGAGGGCCTCTAAACTTTTTAACTCAAAGCAAAGCTGTAAATAAAAAAAAAAAAGTTATATTCTAATGCATAAAAATATCATATAAACATGGTATGATAGAGGGACACCTGATATTTTACAAGATCTAAAACCAGATGGACAGTGGAAGGTAGTTATGTCACACTGGGAAGTGGAAAAGCCGAAGAAAAAGCACTGACCACCCAGATTTTGGTGGTGGTGGACATCTTGCCATGCTGCTCGAACATCCAGCGGTGGTAGGAGAGGAGCTGCTTGAGGCACAGGCGCATAGTGAAAATGAGCATTAGCCAAAGCATGGTGCTGAAGAGCACTGCTGACACCACTGCTTGGCACTGCGTACTCATCGACTGGCTGGAAATGATGTGTGGGGGAAAAAAAAAAGATTAAATAAAATGAGACAAAAAGAAGACGAACAAGACTCGAGTAAAAGGCATGCGCAGTGCCTATGTTTACATACGCACATGAGAAGAGCGAAAGTGGATCGTTAAATAAAACGGATGAACCAGAACTGGTTTGTAAAAATGCTGCAACTTCAGTGGTGTGGAACTGGTTTAGCTTTCGTCCGTCAGATACACAACAAAACACTATTTTTGGTAGAGCATGCCAGCGGGCTGTCGTTATTACCGTGTTTTTTGGAAAATACGGCACACTTAAAATCAATCCTTTGATTTTTCTGAAAATCGACAGTGCCCCTTATAATCTCGTGTGCCTTATGTATGAATTCTGGTTGTGTTTACTGACCTCGAAACGATTTTATGTGGTACATGGCGCTCGAAAATCTGTCAAATGTTTTAGTACGACTTTGCTAAGCTACGAACCCGCACCGCGTGATGGATTGTCGGAGCATTGTGGCTATCGTAGGCAGGAGCCTCGCAGAGTGATACATACTGTGCTTCAACATAATATTACCGTATTGTGTGTGTATAACCTCTTTTTAAGTTTTGTGGATATTATACATGGTTATGCTGAGGATATGTCGGCCAATTTCCACTGGAAATGCCTTTTGGTTAAACTGTCAGCAAGGAATTTGCATTTGCACTGTTAATTTTTTATATAACTTTAATGCACTTAAAAAAGCTGCTTGTTTAAGTGAAAATTCATTGATGGGTTTTTTTTTTTGCACTAATAAAGTTGAGGAGTTGTAAAGTATTTTGTCTAGTGTCAATTATATCATCAGTTATATCGTTATCGCAGATTTTCAACCTTGAAAAAAAGCATAGATCTCTGTTAAGTAGGATGACACAACCTCATTGCCTTAAAGTGTGCTTATACGTGTAGTGAACCCATCAAAACTCAAACAAAAAAACATGAATTTGGGTTTTTTGGTCAATCTGACCAAAAACCAGACAAGAATTACATTTTTATTCATATGCAACTGTTTTTGAAATGCAAGTGTGTCATATCTGGTTGGCATTTTTTATTGAATCGCAGTAAAACTAAAGCATTAATTCTGTTTATTTAAACAACTAATAAGAAAACATTCATTAATTAATACACTGATTTCTCTGTGAGTGTCACGGAAAATGAAGAGAGGGTCCCTCTTAATCATCTTAATCTTTCACTGTTTAAAAGGTATCATAAGGTGTGTTACCTGACTGGCAGGTGCTCCTGTATCTTGGCTATGAGTCCCATGGAGGGGTCTGAGCGAGTGTACATAGTAGCCAGGATTGCAATGACCACAAACAGCCAGGATGACGGACTAGCAGGATACACTCCTGTTATCACACTGTTCTGGTAGAGTGAGAGAAAAAAAATGTTATTCTCTGTTTGCACTCATTTCACTGGCATGCTGTACAAAAATTCACGTATAATTAAGGTAGCAGATTACATAAATGTTCAACCCTGAATGGTTAAATTAGATCCAGCTCAATTTCACATTGGATTTATAAAAGACATTAGCAGTAATTTAACTGGAAATTTAAGCCTCAAAAAGGTGGGTGTCCAACACAATGTGATTCCTACCACATCAAAAACAACTTTAGTAATTATTCATAGCGCCTCTGAAAAAGAGTGATCAAAGACAAGATTAAATAAAGGAAGTCAAACACTCACTTCTGAAGTGTGTGCAGTAATGTGTTGCGTTCATCGCTGACAATTAAACCCACATCAAAGCAAAACTAAAAATAACTGCTATACTAAGGGAAACATAATGAGACTTAAATGAAAACAAAACTACAGAGTGAAAGCCAGTCTGACATTTAACTGCGGCTCAGATGCACGTGCTACTGTAATGAGTTAAGGAACCACTGTAACACCATAAGAGGAAGAATGATACCAACAATGATTTAGGGACATGCTGCTTAGCACGAACAAAGATACCTTAACTCTGACGATACGCTTCTTCCATGAACGCATGCCAGAGAGGTAGATCTCAGTGAGGGCCTGGTGGGACAGCTGCAGATCAATGCCATCTGGGGTAACGGTGAATTGAAAAGCGACGGCTTGGTGGGCTTCTGCCATGACTGCCGTGCACAGTGAACCTAAAATAAAGATGGAGCAGACGAGAGGAAAGGATTTCTTTAACCAAAAATGTAGAAAAGTCATCCGACACCCTAGAGGCCAGAGAAACAAGTGTTTAGATACAAGAACACGTGTGGAAAATTACTAACCTCAGGCGAAAGTAGACATCAGGTGAAAGCATTTAACATTCCAGGTGCCAACTTTTAAAACAGGCACAACAGAACAGACACCTGTTTAAATATCTAACAGGTTTTCCAGATGAACAGGATCGGCGAGACTCTGTTAACCTTGGGATGAGGCAAATTCTGTGCTTTTCCATTCCAGAAATGCTTAAAAACCTGCTACCTGACACGTTGTTCTGGCCTCCCCTCCTGCTGAGCCTGAAGGAGCTGTTAATCATTACATGGCCAATGTCAAAGCACATATCTGTTATACAAGGACATAATAATAACATGCTTGTATTATTAATCTGTTACCTAGAGAGGAACTGTGCCTGATTATAACTGAGCTCTGTAGACATTAAGCCACTGATAACCTGGCAGTTAAAACATCTGTTCATTACTGTAGTAATCACTGTTTAAATAAAACACAACAGTATGAAGCTTTAGACACTAATAAACTAACAATCTTATGTGATGCTGTGATCGACCACACTGATAGAAATCACCATATAGTGCTGCTGACTATGTGAATGTGTGAATGAGTCCAAACTCATTCACACATAAATGAACAGAGGGCACTGAATGAAAAGCAACAGTGTGAACTTTCTGATTCATTCTACTACTTTATTTTTTAAGAAAAAGCTCATGACCTACACGCATACACACGACCTGGCATGCATTCATATTTCTGCTCCACTAAATTGAAATGTGGCCTCTCAGCTCTGTAATGCAATGGGAACTTGTGGTATTGGAACTCTATTGATGACTTTTCTTGGCACCCCTAATTCAGAGTAAACATACTTGGAGTTGATTACACAGAGTCTCATCGGCCTGACCCTGAGTTTTCTGTTAATCAACTCAGTGTTTGGGGTTTGGCTCAAAAGCAACACTGATATATTACACAGGTCGAAAACATAAAATCCAGCTGAAGATAAGAGTTATAACTACAATGGTTTTTATCTTTCTTTGCTAACCCAGACCTTCTTCCTGTGACTCTGGGGCACACCCATAAAATGGCCCATAAAACGCACAAAACAGGCTGATTCCACTTCACTCATAAAGAAATATATTAAAATTTTATCACAGGAAAAAGCGTCACTGGTGCTACAAATGAGGTAAGAAAGAAAGACGCTGGAAGAAAAGAGTTTGGCTAATCATGCAAACAAACATAATTTTTTTACTATTTTACTGCACAGCTTTGAACTGCAGCATTATTGCTGTACTGCTCAGTGGATTTCCATGAATCTATGCTCATAGTGAATAAAAGCTACTTTTAGCTGCTTTTAGAGTCACCACAGTGGGTAGCTCCGCATGTTTGATTTGGCAGATTTTTACACCGGATGCTCTCCCTGATGCAATCCCCCAAAGGGATTTGTGTCTCCTCCCGGAATTCAACCGATCTGATCTTTCACTTGTTAGGAAAATGTGTAAACAACTACACTTTACAGCCACTCCGTTTACAGCCCATTTTAATCCACAACTCTGAACAGATGCCGTTCAGCATAAATCACCAAAGCAGTGTGGCCTTGACACTGAACACTCTGGCTTTAGGCTCAACAAACCTTATTAAGCCATTGCTTTTACTTTAAAGTACACCCCATAGGTGAGGAGTTATAAATGTAAATCACCATAAAAGACCTTTTGTAGCAATAACAAATTAAAGTGTCTGCCAGATAAATATTAGATTAACTGCTAACAAGTCCTTGGCTATGAGATTTAGCTATCCAGGAGATGTACAAGAACATCTCTACTGCTGCTTTCTTTAACATCAACTGGCCCCCTTAAACCAGACAACGTAAAAGAGATTGCAGCAGTAACCTCGGCACATCGTGAACTGTGATATTTCTCGTATGTAACTTGTTTACAGCAGCTGCTGGGCCCTGAAGGTGGTAGCGAATAAAGTGAAGATGATTCATCAGGCTGAAAATGAGTTAGCAAAACATTTATGCTAAGCTGAACACATCCATCATGAGCATTTAAGCATTTTTTAAAGACGAGTTCAAAAATAACTCCTTTCAAATGCAAAGTGAGCTTGAAACTTGATTTGATGTTTGATGGGGGAAGCGCTGACCGGCTGCTGATGTTATTGGATATTTTTAAGCAATTACTGATTCTCTTCACAAAGGGAATTGATTTTCCCCCACACAAAAAAAGGCTATGGATAATGCCCTGAGGTACAGTGACTGTCACACTGGAATGCATCTCTGTGGAAGCTACACCTACTGCATCTAAAATAATACAAAACACGTGATTTTTTCACCATCACCAGATCCCAGTGAGGTGATGAGCTTTATGTCATATCTGGAATATCTCAAGTACTCTAAAACTCTGCACCTGTGTTATTTCAGCTCCTTTTTGTCAGTGACAACAGAGGCACAGCACACCTGCTCAGGTCATGTCTGAGGCACGTGCCATGAAGGAGCCTTTTTCTGCGGGTCCCTCTAGATTTAATATCAATATCTCACTGACTAGACTGAAACTTTTGAGAGCTTAATCTGTACTCAGGTGAGTAATAATCATTTTAATTCCTATTATCAGATTCTGACACAGTGTAACAACAACATTTTGATCAACTTAAAGATATCGTATCATTTATACAAGTAACAGATAAGAGGTATAATGAGCTATGATAAGATAAGTTGCTTTATCTATGAACTAAACTGGAAAAAACTGGCAAACACTGCCAGCAGATCAGCATTGAAATCAGCAAGAAAAAAGAAAAGACAGAAAAAGCAGAGCTAGGCAGGGCTAGTGAAAACTAGGTGAAAGGTAAACACCCCTGAGGAATTTACACCACAGCAAAGTGTAAGCAAACTGCATTAAGGTTGGTTAAGCATAAGAATGCCCATTGCACCAGACCAGAGACGTATGTTTCGGGTTGCGAAAATCAAGGTTGTTGCTCCTGTTGCTCATTAACTTGTGCTCAGTAAACGGCTATAAGGTTCAAGAAAGGATCAAGAGCCGTTAGATTCTTGGCATTTCAACGAGCTCCGTGTTATCTCAGCTTATCTCGACTAAACATTTCCTGTCTGTACGACGAGTAACAAGAAAGGGGGAAAAAAACAAACAAACCCTGTGTGTTACACAACTCTGGTGAACATGACACCATGCCATGTTAGCTTTAACTCCACTGCATGTGTTTAGTGTATAATCATGTTGGCTTTAACCTTGGTGAATGTGTATAGTGACTACAAGAATTGAAAATGTAATCATCATGTGCACATTGTTCAGGAACTCAAAAACACTTTAATTCAACATGTGAAGCACTGTATCTTCTATATTATTGCACACAAATATCCAGCAGAACATCAACAACTGACCACCCGTCCCATCAGCCAAGCTTCTGTGCTTCTCACTTGCCCATGTTTTCATTTGGACACTTATATAAAATTAGAGGTCTGTAATCTAATGTAAAATCTGGTATTGTTAAACAGACTGAAGTAATCCATCTTAATTACAACCTATGTTAAGAGACTACTTAAAAATTTTCAGACATGTGCACAGTGCAGGTTGGAATTGCAAAAAATGCAATGAAAATGCATTTCATAAAACTAAGAGCTTCTTGTTGTGAAAACACTAGTCTCTTATAAGCCTGACATTCCCAGTCAAGATCTTTTTTAAAATGACTTCATCAGATTCTATGATGCTTTGATGGGATTTGCAACTCAATCCACAAAAAAATCAATCAGCACCTCCACCTGAGCCCCTCAGATTCAGCTCCTTTTTTTGTACAATAGCTGTGGTATATTCAATAAAGCCACTGAACATTTGATATCAAAATGTAGGTAACAATGGTACCTTTAAAACATCTGCACAAAATACACTTTTTGACGTTTAGTCCAGTAAACTATATAATAGAGATAATGCAGATAAAGCGTGCAGGATACCAATGATTTTTTTTTTTTTGTAGCTTTATGTCACAGACATTAAATTGGTACAGACTTGCTTCTGTAACTGTGAGCATCACAGTTACAGAAAAAGCATGCTGAACAGAAGATCGTGACACTTAAGGCGGGTGTTAAATTTATTTTTTCAGATTTGTTTGATTTCATATAGCATGACTGACTAGTTATATAGCATTACTTAGTTATAAAGTCTTTCACAAAAGAGGGAATGTGAGGGCCCATACTGCGGCATCACTGGAGTCTAATACGATTGTACATCATAAACTCACTTTTGAACTTGACCCTAAGTTCATCTGAGCCACTGTGGTTTCCAGATATGACTGAGCAGAGGTGTACATGTGAGGCAGAAAACTTACGAGTGGAAGCAGCTCTTTCCCAAACTCTGGATGGGAACATCAAGCTGTGCACTCTGCCGCCGATATGCGAAATATGTTTAAGATAACAAGTCAACAAAGCTATTAACTGTGGAGAAAACAATCTGGCGCATACGGGAACCGAAAAAAATGCGTTATCAAAGATGTATAACATTTTAATAACCATAACAATAACAAAAAAGATACGTCCTGTTTAAACAAAGTAAAATCTAATTCACAGCAGTGACAGTAATAAAATAAAATAAAATATATATATAGTACGTTTGCAATAATTATCGAAATAATGATTTTTGAAAGCGTTATGTTACTGTTAGCTATAACCACAGTAAGGCAGGCGGTGACGGCTAAAGCCAGCTAGTGTTTTGCCCAAGTGCAGCAGGTTTGAAAATTAACGTTAGCCGTTGCTAGTGCTCGCTAGCAGAGCACCCAGCCCTTCATGGAGTTGGGGACATACAAACGGCTGCTGATGGTGCATGTTAACAGTGCTAACAAAGATGCGACAATTTGTCTCATCTTTGCAACACACTAAAAGCACCGTCAAAAGCTTGTTAAACATACCTGTTACTGCTAACGGATGTCAAAATTCCAGAAATCTCTGAGAAGCAGGAACCGATGGCTAACTTCCGACGTCGCACAAGCACCCGGTAACCGCTACTGTAGCGTCGGGTGAACCACCTCCTCCTCCGCCTCTTCCTCCTCGCGGGTGTACTACATTGATGCTCGCTTTATGAGCTGAGGTTGCCTTTAAGGACTGTCGTAAATTTCACGAACAAGTTTTCAGAGTAACGCCCATAATACCTGAGCGATGAGGCAAGGCCAATCTTCTTGAAAAAAATGCCGAGAGTGGGAGATTTTGTGAAATGTTGACGTTTTTAACATGTGGATAGCTTGAATCACCTGGCACAGCTTTCCTTGTTTCTATTGAAGAATAAAGCGGAGCTTTTGTTTTTCTCTATTTTATGTTTTAGCAAAACAGTTAAGAACTCTTCATACTTCATACAAAATCTCGACTCAAGTTGACCAGGTTTTTCTCAAGGTTTGCTTAAATTGAAAAAAAAAATGTGACTATAAGCTCCATCAAACTTACCTTGAGTAGTCTAACTTCAGAAGGTCACAAGAATCTTTAATATTATTCTTGTATGAGATTAATTACCCTTAATAAGTTCATATAATTACTGTATAAGACATTACACCTTCTGTTTGTGTGACAGTTTGTAATGGAAGATGAAAGAAAAAGCTACCTAAAAGTAAGACACTTTTTTTTACACAGGAACTAAACAGACACTCATATGAATTTAGGGTTTATTACTGTAACCATAACAATAAGGTGGATCTCTCTTTATTTTGACCATCAATTCAATCATAATTGTTCTTTTTAATCACAGGCAATAGTTATAATAGTGCACTTTTTATATTTAAATTATGATACAGACATTTCTTTTTTTTTAAACACCTTATTCTACTGACCCTTATGGATGGAGAATAGTTTACAATCTTAGCCAGAGTTGGGTCAATGAAAAGTGAAGGTGACGTGAAAGATGAGGTGAGCAGTCAGTGTGTTTAGGACTGTGAGGCAAACAACTCCATACAGTTTCTCTTCTTGTGACAATGGGAACACAATAGAGGTGAGGAAGCGGGACAGACGGGTCAAACGGACAAGGCATTAACGCAAGAGATAAAGCCAACAAGCAAGCATTTGATATGCTCGTGTGTGTTTGTGACAGAGAAAACATAGGCCTGTTATGGTTTGGCTGTGTTGGTTAGTTCAAAATCACTGGGTCAGTTGGGAAAATCCACACGTAACTACCTCAAAATACATCTGCTGCAAAATGCTCAGCCCACTCTTATTCAGTCACCACCCACCTGTCTCACACACAGATACCAGTCACAGAGACGCAAGATACAGACCAAAGCTCAGTGGGGACGTGAGATGAGAGCAACTGCTGCTATCGAAGAAAAATCAATAAATAACATGAATAAGAACGGGTTTCTTGGGTTTGTTATTGACACATTTTGTTGGCATGAAATCTAGTTTACAAAACAAATAAATGAAAAAAATCCCCATAAATAAATAAATAAACAACAGACAGATAGATCGACAGATTAGAAAAAATGACATTAAAATAAAGTGTAGCACTGTGTGTCTCTCTGAAATCCTTCTGCACTCTTGTTGCATATTGCACTGTATGGAAGACTGTGATGAACATCGACTAGTCTGATAGAGTACTGGAGTAATATATGTGACTGCCTTGAGTTGCTACGTCTGCTTGCAGAATGGCGACTCTTAGTGATGAGCGAGGGTGCGGCGATGCATACTTGGCTTGTCGGTGAACACTGAAATAACGAGCGTGGGGTTAGGAAGTCCTGTTCAACAAGGAGCTGACGCCTTTTTTAAAGTCCAGCATCATGAATACGTCCCATTGATGAATTTCCTTACTGTGTATCTTCTTTTTTTGTTTGTTTGCTTTATTTTGACATGAGTCAGTATATGAATACTATGGCAACAGGAGACAAAGCTTGACGAGAAAGGCAGTTTCTGTTTGATCCACAGGCCGGTGATGCTCTTCTCATTCAATCTGGGCGCAAACAGCTGTGATGAGGTTCATAAAGCTAATCACGGATAGTGACGACAAAACAAAAAAAAAGCTTTCATATATTACTGTTCATATTTCTGTTCAAACACTTTTCTTCAGAGCAACGAGGGTCCAATGCAAAAATCTTAGAAGCATTGTTTCATATTGTCTCTGAGTAAAAAGCAAATACAAAAGAATCGAAACACTTAACTCTGAATGAATGCCTGTCGGAAAAGCAGCTTCCACTGTCAAACACTGTGTGGAGTGTCTCAGTTGCTGTCTTTACTGTGATCACTGTGCTACTGACATCCTTAAAAGAAATGTGTAAACATAAATAAAAACTAAATAAAAAAATATCTTTTTTGTTCACATTCACTTACTTAGCTTACTTTGTTGGTTTTCTTTACCTTAGGAGGAGACACTGCTGGAGAAAAACAGGACCTTCACTGAGCTCATCGCCACTCACTGGGGCGGCAGCAGGGTGCTAACTCTTTAGGATTCTTCTGCTGAGATGCATTCATATTTCTTTTTAGTATGGGCAGGTTTACATGTTGCTTGATAGTGATATGAGCGCACTGATTCATTTTAGGAGTAATCTCGAGAACCATCACAAGACTGTTATTTCTTTTTTCCTTTTTTTTGGTGTTGGATACTGTATTACGATGATATGGTAGACTAACCTATCTGATCATATCAGCATCCTTGAGCATTGATTCGCTAACTGGCATGCACATTAGCACTTCAAAATTCCTAGTTTGATCTGTGAAGCTGTACCTATGATGAATACCAAACTGCTCATTCACGTACTGTTATTATTTTTTTCATTAAAGGGCGGTTTGTTAACACTTGTTTCTCATTTAAGGGTAGGAATCCTGGTGATCATAAGAATCTCAAGTTGGAAAAAATGTGCATGATGGGGAGGAAAAAGGCTCAATCCTTGCTCTGTGGTCAAGCACCTTCAGTAACTTAGACAAGGAAGAATAGGAGTAGCTCATGGCTTGCAGGGATACTTGGAGATGAAATTACACTGTCTTCTTTCTGGTGTAGTTCAGGCATCCTGCTGCGCGGTCTAACTTCCTATCTTACGGTTGGGATTGGGTTCCGTTGGAGGACAGCAGTCGGGTTCTCTCTTTGGCTGAGCCTCTGCGCTGCAGAACTCCCCCGCTCCCTCCTATGCCTCCGCCATCTGCTCGGTCACCCCACTCGCACCTGTCGCCCCCACCCTCGGAGCGCCTCGAGTTTTGGCGGGTGGGGGTCCCGTGGGGCCGACTGTTCTTCTCATCTGGGAAGGGATCAGGAGAAGAGAACGGGAAAGTCACTCTGAATGTTTACAATCCGCAGGCTTCACGAGTCAGTGGCAAAAATGCAGGTGTGAATGAAAGGACCTGATTAAGGTGGCAGCTAATCTTCCACCCTCTGCTTCGCTCACTATAGTCTAGGAACTGTGAATCATGCAAAGCTATTATAGTCAGCTCCAAGAACAGATACGGAGCTAGAAATCAGCTCAAAGACTAAAACTGAAACAGGGTGAATTTCTACAGCAGTGTGTGGAAAAGTATTGTGTGGTTAAGCAATCTTACCAGATAGGGCTGACACCAATGGGTGATCATGGGAGCTGAGAAGCTGCGCTTGAATCGTTTCCACCACCCGTCTGAACCTGCGACTCGGACCTGAAGAGGAGTAACACATATAACTTAGGGTAGGTACTGTTCCAAAATAATGTGATCTTAACGTCACCTGATTTTTATTATACATCCAAAGTTATTTTTAGAGAAAAACCCTCAATTTGGTAAACACAAACCAAACTTCTCGGATGAATGAGAACCCAGTTTCAACTTAAAAATACTGCAAAAACATAAACATTTCAGGAAGTGTTGAGTATTTTACTATAAGGTTTACTTATTAACCCTCTTAAACCCCTTTACTTATTAAACCTCATCTTGCTATAGCTTTACTTGCTGACACGAGTATTATTGATTCTTTCATATAACTTTCCAAAGCAGAAAGCTGTTAAGCAGATTTCCAAAACTTGAGATTTTTTCAGGGAGCGACATAGTTTTGTCAAAATGTTTAACATTTCAATCCACTGTTAGCTAATTTTAGCATCTGCTTTACTTGCCTGATATGAGGGTGAATGTCACGCTGTAAATTCCTGTCTCCC
Source organism: Oreochromis niloticus (assembly GCF_001858045.2). NCBI lineage: Eukaryota > Metazoa > Chordata > Actinopteri > Cichliformes > Cichlidae > Oreochromis > Oreochromis niloticus. Next base: position 18,046,702 of record NC_031973.2, on the reverse strand, counting down.
TCCTGCCCTCCCTCTCGTTTCTCTCCCTGTCCCGCTCCCTCTCGCCCTCGGAAAAGGCAATGTCCACCTGGAACTTGACGGGCTTCTGGAAGACGGAGGGACCGCCGGAGGATTTGTATTCGGCTCGGAAGCTGGTCTGTGAGAGGACGCTGTGACTGAGGGATGGGATCTGTGTGGTGGGGAGACAGAGAAGAAGCAGAGAGACCGACAGACTTACGAGGCGGGAGAGGTATGGGGACCGACGTGAGTATAGGGAGACAAAGGGTGAGGGTGAGGAGAGGAGAGAGAAAGAGTGAGCCATTGGTGAAAGCAAAGTGATCCATCTACATGCCACGAGTGAGCAAGATCAAATAAAGATTAAATAAAGAGAAAACTGAAATAATGAGAGAAATGGAGTGTGTACAGTATGAGAGCACAAGTCAGATCCAGCCAGAGCCATGCTTTGATTGCGAGAGGCGTGAAGGACAGACCAAGTCAGACACTCACAGACAGGAAGGCGTGGACAATGTCAGCTTTGACAGAACTCAGCGGTTTGTCTCTGATCACCACGAAGATCTGCTCCTCTTTCTCCAAGCCGATGAAATTCCCAAACCACGATTTCTTAGCTAGCCTGGTAGCCAGACAAAAGAAATACACAGCATGAGGAGACACAGACAGCGCAAACAAACGGCTTTATACCGTGAAAATACGACACCTCAACAAATATTTATCTCCAGGAGCTGGGACTCACTCAGGGCTGGATTCTGGCGTTAGGCTGGACATATCCTCTGATGTAGGAACTGAGAGAGACGAAGCACACAAAAAAATTCAGCAATTGACGTTTGACAGATTGGAGCAAAAGGAAACACAAACTTATAGATAACCCTGAGCCATTACAGAGATGAAAGCTGAAAAAGGAAGTCAGTGTATTAGAAGTTATTAAATCTTTTGAAGCTATAACCCTACGCACTAAAAGTATAACTCCCACAAAATATGAGAGTAAACATATAGGACTGACCTTGCAATTTACGCCGATGGAATCTTGGTGAGCCCAGGAGGTTGTTCTTGAAAGAATTGAGGCGAGTCCTCCAATGGGCAGAGCTGCTGGCTGCCATGCCGCTTCCCCCTCCTGGACTGGAGGGTGGGGTCAGCGACAGTGAGCCCACCCCTCCCCCTCCCTCCGCCCGCGAGGAGGATGAGGACGAGGAAGAGGAGGGCGGGGTGGAGGAGGGGTGGTGAGGGTGGTGAACAGGGGTGCCCAAGGGTGTGGGCAACGGAGAGCCCTGGGGAGTGACCTGCGGCACAGAGTGGGCAGAGTTTGGGTAGAAGCTCTTAGTCACTGACTTTAGGACAGAAGAGGAAGGGAAGAAGAAACGGGGGATGGGTGACAGGAGTGGGGAAGGGGAGGGCGAGCGGGAGGATGGGTTTTGCAGAGGCAAGGATTTGATGGGCTGCAGGTGGGGTCGGTTGGCGGGCCCCTTGGTGGGCAAGGTCTGGGTCTTTGGGTTTGGGGGAGCTTTGGGCTTGTCATGAGCCCGTGCTGAGCGAGGAGTGGTGGTGCTTCCCTGTTTGGACTCCTTTGTGAGTGGGGAAGCGGTGGCAGAGGTGACATCTGATTGGCTGAAAGTGAAGACGGGGCTCTGATAGGACTGGGGGGTTGGGGTGGGTTTGTCAGGGTGAGGGGGTGGGAGACATGGAAAACAAGAAAGAGAAGGGATGGAAAATGGAGAAAGGATGGAAATGAATACCATGCTTAATGACAGAAGAGTGCATCTTGTGAGGAGTGAAAGTGCCGAATGCAGTTCTAAGTGCCGATCCTAAAATCTTTCATTTAGTGCATTTCAGTCTTTAGTACGCGCCCTTTAAATCTATTGAAAGTGAGCGTTTCGTGACAGTTGTGGCAAGGTTAAGAATGCAGTGACAGAGGACAGTGGCAGTGAAGGTGTTACTATAGAGTAATTGCTGCCAATTAAGGTATTTTTTTTTACCCTTTAGGGACTGTTTTTATACACTTTCAAGCACGATCAAACCATTAATTATCCAATAAAGCATCTAATTAAGCTGTCAAATTGTGCAAATTATCATGTATAAAACTAGCTCATGCATGAGGAGGAAGAAAAGTGACATGAAGACAGAAAACAAATGCAAACCTCCCGTTGGGTGAGACAATTCATTTAAGGGACCTGTGTTGTGATGATGTGTAAAAATGACTGAGAAGACTGTTACAAAGATATTTTAGGGGGTTGTGAGGAGTGAATATTTGTTTTTTTAAAGCAGCTTCATGTAGAGACTGACATCAGCAAAAAACAATGCATTGTTACATACTGAATCAATAGTTGGCAAAGGAGTAATGTTGAATTGAAGTAAACTAAATTACTGCCCAGTCTGTCAACAATATCTCTAAAGTCCTAATCCACCGTTGGTTTACAGTGCTGTTGTTGCCCAATGAGCCTAAAATGTACACAGTACCCTGCTGACACTGACAGCTGTCTGAACTGCAGGACACAAATATGAGACTGGACTTAAAGCTATATTGCTGACAAGGGAGAGTTAAATAATATAAATGCAGACTACCAGAAATTAGCATTTTATTATGGATGCAGGTATAGTGTTCAAAGATAATGTAGTAAAAGTATGAACAAGTTGGTTTACAGAGCCTTACCCTGGGACTACTGAGAGGGCTGGAGGAGAGACCGGTTGATGCGCCACTGACTGAGCGAGACCTGACAAAGAGACCAAAAGATTAAGAGGCTGTTAAAAAAAACAAAACCCCCCCCCCCAAAAACAAAAACTGTATGACAATGAATTCTTGCACTCTAAATCTGCAGAATACAGACTGTATGTACTATATGTGTGTAAGAAAAACATGCTATACCTCTGGCTGTGTGCAGCTGTGTCCAGGGCCCTGCGAGGTGGCGTAGGAGACCCTTGTTCGGTGACACTCAGGACCTCCAGGCTCTTCCTTTCGGGACGGCAACGGCCGTGGCGCGTCAGCATAGGGGAGTCGACGCGCTTTCGAGGAGGGTCTGCTGAGAAACGCCACCATAAACTCATTACAAATTTTGTTTTAATTTTAAGCTTTGTGCTGTGTTTCACACTTCAGGAATTTCCTCTGAAAAATTCTAATTCTTTCACAGGCCTTTTGCTCACTGCGCCATCTGTGACTGTGATAAACTTAGCTTCATTTGCATTTACAGAATTGCTGTCCCTTCCAGTTTTATCTCATAGACAAAGCTTGCAGATGTCCTGCAAAGGCTGGTATAATCATGGTAAAAGCCAGCGACAACTTATAGCATTAAAGAAACAGGTAAACACACTAAAAATCCAACACAAGGACATTAAGGGCCATAATGCTGTATATTTTATCTCTAATGCTAATGCTAGTCAGTGCAGTATATTATCAAGTAATAAAATTATAACTTAATAGTGTTTAAATGATAACCTCAAGTAATCCCTAATTCACTGGAAGGAGAACTGAGCATACAGGAACACCGCTCTTGAAAAAGTTGGTAAAATGTGTCTCAGACCGATAACTGTAGCGTCCTCTCTTGAGTGGATCCCTCCTGCCCCCTAATGACTGACCTACATCATTGCGCGGAGGTAAGTCCTCATCCTCATAGCTGGGGTACCGCTCTTTCCTGTCTAGCAGAAGGTAATAGATCATTTTCTCCTGGTTTTCTCTGTGTGGGGGGTGGGGGAGAAAAATACAGATTGAATGAGATGCTAAAATGTCATAATATTTATTTAAAAAGGAAATCTGTATAGATGCCACACAGCCACACGATTAGCTTTTAGTAGGCTGTTCACACGGTCACGCAGACATGGATTTCATGACACAATCAGTTTATTTAACTGATCACATTAATGGGAAAAGACCTAAAAATAAGCCACATACTCCTTCCTCTACCTCAACACTATCTAGGCAAATAATACAAGATAGGATGTTTGTGGCCAATATTAATCGGTTGCATAACATCAAATATGCTGGCTGAGTGTTAAAAGGAGAAAAAACCCCAAAAAAATACACAACAGCAAAAGCAAAATATACACTGAAAGAAATATTACATGCTTGTGACTGCATTGCATATTATATGCCACAAATGTTCTGATTTTTCCAGCCATTTCAAGCTGACACTAGAAACCACAATCGTGTTTGGAAGCTGAGAGAAATTACTTACTCCTCACACTGCAAGTCACGTGTGAGCTTGACTCTGTCTCGGAAACAACCGAGCGAGTGCATGCTGTCCAGCACATCTGGGTCCAGCTCAGTCAGGGACAAGATTCGCCTCACACAAACTCGCCTTGGAGGAGGCTGCTCAGGACACGGCTCGTTACGACCACCCCTAGTAGGAGTCAAACAAAATGAAGCGCATAGGAATGACACAGATGTACTGTACATGATTAAATCTGATCACTTCAGCAGTCACGTATGAGAAAACGAACGTATACTCACAGATACCAGGAATGTTTCTGGATGGCCTCTAGCTGTAGGGGGTGACAGGGCAGATGGGGCCATTAGTGTCTACAGTCTGTTAACAGCCAGATGGCTGAGCTGTGCTGTGCTGTGTAAACAGTTCACATCACACATCATATCTTCTTTTTTACATCCACAAATCTCATGATTGCAAAATATTACCCATTAAACTGGATCATAAAAAACATTTTCAACTTTGCAATGTTTGCTTTTGAAAGTTTAATCAGAAAATCACTTGTGTGTGTGTGTGTGTGTGTTAGAAATATTACTGAGCAAGTTCTAGATGGCTCAGTTAAGTCCCCAAAACATGCTTCAACAGCTGCCACTACAATGCATCTTCCTGACTGTACAATATTACAATGAATGCACCAATAAAGCACATACAAAATGCAACTGTGCCTCTCATAAATATTAACTAGAGTGCAGACCCAGCAAAAAATGATAGTAGGAAAGGCAAGAAGGATAATCTAAAAATGAATCGAGACAAAAATTATTTGTATCAAAAGCAAGAGTCCCGTTAAACAGTACTGTTCAGTCACTTTATATTTTATCTTACAGAGGGAGAGGCAATCCCAGTTTAAGGCAGGTGACTGAAAACAGGTGTAAATGCATTCTGCATCTGAGGTCGGGACTAATGTGAGCAGTCTCATACCGTGAGCCTCTTTTCAGGGTTGACCTCAATCATTCCCTTCAGTAGGGACTGACAGTCCGGGGGGATGAAGTGAGGCATGTGGAACACCCCGCTCTTTACCTTTTCCAGGAGCTGGCGTAAATTGTCGTGGTCAAAAGGAAGGGCCCCCTGTAGGGCAGAGAGAGAGAGACAAAAACAAGAAAGGAACAAAAAACAGATTGCATTAAAAAAACAAAAACTGGCAAGCGTGGGATGTAAGAAAGAACTGCGAAAAACATAAGACGAGGGGATTAAAAAAAAAGACCAAAGTGCACTGTGAAAACACAAATAAAAGACTTACCACCAGTAGGGCAAACAGGATGACCCCACAGCTCCACACATCTGCTCTCCGCCCATCATACTTCTCCCCCTGCCAAACACACAAACGGCTATGATTTTATTCATCGCCGGCCATTTCAATACAAAAATGATTCACAACACTTGGCACCCGTCACAGGATGATTTAGGCTGATTTCAGGATGAAAAACACTGAAAGGAACACAAAAATCCATTTAGTCAAACTCAGTCTAAAAATACCATGAAGCCAGATTTGAATCGATAACACTGGATAATCTTTTAAATGCTGGGTTTCCTAAAGATTTACTCAAGCTAAAAGGTGTGAACGTTCAGAAAAACAACTCAACAGACAGACTGAACTTAACATTAAAAGTGTCATGTTACTGGTTAGTTTTCATCAGGGGTGTCAAACATAAGGCCCGGCCACCAGAATTGGCCAGCCAAAGACACCAATCAGGCCCACTGGAGATCTATGGAAAATGTGGAGGCATAAATTTGATTTTTTATTGTATTTTCAAACTTTTAACAGGTTTGTGAAATCCATTCATACTACACCAAAATAAATAAGTAAAAGATAAAAAATTAAATGATAGAAAATTCCTGTTTTTTTCACTGTCTACTATAGAAATGTACAATTTTTACATAGGGTTCACCATTTCCAAAAAACAGGATGCTCTGTCAAATAACAAAAATGTTCCGTTTTATAATAGCAGGACAGACTGAGCAATAAACTAACAGAACTGTTTCTGTAATTTTATAGATTTACTTCTTACAATTTAAGCCCAACCCAGCATTTCTTTAGCATGCAGAAAAACTGTATTGTTGAAATTGCACTTCGTTTTTAAATATCAAAATATCTCTGAGATTAAATGTGTGATTAAACTTCTTTACACTCTCAGAAAGCAGAGTTTAACTGATCCAACACACTTAATATCAAAGTGGACTGTACATGTCCCACAGTGTAAAATGAGTTTGACATCCCTGGTTTAGATCATGTACCTTTGGAGCTATTTATCTCTCTACAAAAAAAGTTTTTATTTACATTTCAGACAAGAACATTTGAGAAAGCCATTGAATAAGAGCTGGATACTTACCCGTATAACCTCAGGGCAAGCGTAATGTGGTGATCTAAAATCAGAAAAGGACTGGCATTAATATTAGTGAAAGTAAAATGAGCACTGTATAAAAGAAGTCATAAATCTGTGATGTAGACACTGTATTTTCCTGCTGATGTGGAGCCTTTAACGTTTAAAATGTACAGAGTCGTACTGCAAGTTGTTGAATTATATAATAACCCTGTTTATGTACGTACATCATCATTCATGAAGCTCACACACGGAGTTGGTACTCACCCACAGCTGGTTTCTAACAGACTGTCTCCCACCTGTAGGGAGGCCATGCCGAAGTCAGCGATACGAATGTTGTTCTTTTCATCCAGGAGCAAGTTCTCAGGCTTCAGGTCTCTGTGACTGCACAAATACAACCAATACTGTTAGAGTTGTTGTCAACATGGTGCTTTAAATGAAATACAACTGCATGACTTTGAAAATGTGTTTGCACAATCATACTGTGTTCCACTCATTTAGTACATCAGACAACAGCTGTTTTATTGTTTAAAAAGAAACGCTCAAAAATAGCTTTGTAAGTCAGTAGATGAGCCCTAAATCAACATCCTACATATGAACTTGACTCAAACACAGTTATTACAGCTCGGTGCAAAAAAACCAACCAGATGGAATGACTGTGGCAGAAATCCAAAGCAGAGATGATCTGCCTGAAGAACTTCCTGGCCTCTTTCGGAGTTAGCCGGCCTTTCTTCACCAGGTAGTCAAAAAGCTCTCCTCCTGACACATGCTCTAACACCAGGTACCTGTCCGCAAACAGGGACAACAGTGTAATTTGAACTTATGATTCTGACAACTCTTTTCCACTGATGCGGTGCTGGACCAAGCACAGAGCCAGTTCTGCCCTGGTGCTTTTAGAGGACCAACCGACTTTTTTGACCGAACCGAACACTGCAAAAGTTTGATGTAGTTTCTATGGGAAGAGAATTAAAGGCCCATCCCGCAGAAAAGGATAGGTGTTTGCACTTTTGGTAAAAATGTGGGAAACAGGTTCTTAGTTTGGCACTACGTTGGTGGAAAAGTGGTGCAAGTGGTGAAAAGCAGACAAGATGCTAAGAAAAAACTATTTAAACTTAGACACTTCCCATGGTTTGATATAATAAGCTTATGATGTTGGATACTAGGACTACAATATTCAGGCTGTACTCACTTTCGGACAACCTGACTGTCTGTCTGTGTTTTTGTAAGGGTATTAAAGGATTTGAGATATACTACTCATTAAGACACACTTTTGAGAATAAAAGTTGGGGATGAAGGAAAAGTGAGAATTACAGTAACGACAGCAGATTATTACAGCTTTTCTTGTAATATTTATACTCATCCCACTCCAAAGATTAGTATGCAGCTAGAAAGCATGCAGACTGCATTAAGCCAAAGAGCAAGGCTTTTTCTGAATGCAGAGGGAACTCACAGATATTTGTTATTCTCGTAAACATCATGCAGCTTCAATACATGCGGATGCTCAATCAGTTTCAGAATGGCAATCTCCCTTTCAACCTGGTTAGAAAGAAGAGAAAGCATAGAGAGAGAAAGATTTTGAAGCAAGGCTCATGAGCGAGCCAGAGTTGTTTTTCACACATCGGGACGGAGGTTAACTGTTAACTCATACAGAAGATAAATATAGAGAATATGGGACATTTTGTTAATATCTTAAAACACCATGATATATATATAAACATATATATAAGTGTCATCATTATCGTCACTGTGAGCAACACCTTCAACAGCGTCAGACTGTACCTTCATCAGGACTGACTCAGACAGCTTCTCTCTGTTGACTATTTTGATGGCTACCTTCTGACCTGTAATACAGTGGACCCCCAGTTTGACCAGTCCTGTAGATTGGATGAGAGATAAAAATAAAATACAAGAAGGTTGGGGGGGGGTAATGAAATCACACAGTTTAAAAACTACACAAAACACTAGTTTTAATTTCAGGAACAATACTCACCTGTCTGTCCCTTCCCCAGAGTCTTTTCCAGTCGATAGGGCCCAACATATTGAGCTGACTGACTTAGAGACAGTTCCTTACTCATACTGCTCTTAACTGGAGGCTAACACACAATTATTACTACTTACTGCACTGTGGTTATTGCAATTACTGTGATATTGTACAGCTTACACAGAAGTTACTGTGGGACACAAGACGATGCTCAAATTAGAACGACTGTCTTTTTATGTCAGCGGTAACACCGACTTTCTTTGAAGTCACTTCATGAACGTGAAAAAAACAAAAACAAAAAACCATACAAGTGAAACTGCTGCTGATTTACAACACCTGGGTGGACGTTTTTCATCTAAACCGAGACAGCACGGTAAACATGATGTTTTTTTTTTTTTATTATTATTTTTTTAACAGAACATCTTGCTATATGTAGAATCAAGCAGGGGGGACTGACATGGCAATAAGTTTCTAGGGTGTTTTCTGCGTTAAATACCAACCTCTACTCTAAAGTAGGCAAACTAACGAGTCTTATTTATGTACATTAGCTTATTTCTATAACTCGCACCTTGTTATATGTATGACGTTAACGATATATGACTGTTAATGAGAAAACGTTACCGTTATATAGCCTTAAAACGAGCAGGTTTTCACGTCTGCCTTAAAATATTCATGTATTTTTCCTACGCTTAATATTATTTTTAGTTAAGTAAAGGGACAAAACGTCCAATACGTCAAGTGTATTCTTGCACTGAAAATGAAATCACTGTTTTCCCCTCACTGCCAGGCCTGTTTCACAGGTCCAACAACATGCTATTTTAGCCTCGCCGCCGCTCTCCCACACAGCAGCGAGGCTAGCTTTAGCTTCAACGCCTTGACGAACGGCCGTCTCGCTCGCGCCGCCTGTCAAAAAAACCGACACCGCCTGAAGTTTCTGGGCTTCGCCAAACGGTACGATTTATTACACGGCCGCCGCATTCTCACAATATTTCGAGGTGAAACGCGCATTCCCCGCAAAACAAGCATCTTTTTTTTTTTTTAACGTAGCGCCGTCCTCCCCTCCCTGACTCTCCCGTCTCTCCCTCTCTACATCCCTGCAAGTAGCGGATCACAGCATCTTCTCTTCTCTCCTTTGACGTGTCCTCCTCCCCTCACCGCCGGGTACACAGGTGCAAAACACACACACACACACACGCACACTGATATCCGCGGATATGGGCGCGCTATAACCAGCTGCCGTATCCCCCTCCTCGCTCCTGATGACAGTTCACGCAGGGTAAAGGCCCCTTCTATTACACTCCCTTCGGTTTTCTTGCCGTAAATCGATATTTTCTCTCCCCTCTTCCTTCCTTCGCCTCACTCGCATCAGCATCCGGGTCTCACTCCCTCTCCATCCTCTCTCCTCTCGTCTCCTCTCCTCCCCCGCCCTCCTCCTCCCGATCATCTTCCTCAAAATACGCCTATCTCTGCATTCACATCAGCACAGGCCACGCAGTGGGCTCCCGGGAGTTGCAGCGGACACCTCCTTTTCTGTTTTTGTCATCGACATTTATTATTATTATTATTATTATTGTTATTCATATATGGACGCAGGGAGCGGATGTAGACGCAATTCGTTAGGGGATATGTGCAGAGTCCTGTTTTATTTGATCATTTATTCCTATGAGCTGTCAAATTTGAAGTGCACAACTTAGTGTAGCGTGGATAATTTAATCAAAACATACTAACATTTAACAATCATTCTGTGTCTGTTTCGTTGTACTGATTTTTTTTTTAAAGAAAGATAGAAAATAAACAGTAACAACTATAAAACAAACCATGTCAACATTATAGTATGACTACTTTTAGTAGAAAGGCATGTTTAAAATATTTTAATCAACACTGAAAAAAAATCATAGTAACTGCATGTCAAACAGAATGAATTTAGTAGTCATGTAGATCAGTGGTATGAAACATAAGGCTCGGGGGCTAGAATCAGCCTGGAAGAGACTCCAGTAAGATCCACTGGAAACGTTTGAAAAATGTAAAGGGAATAGCTTTTGGACGTTTAACTGCGTTATAATACGTTTTACTGCTTTTCCTACTGATAAACACCTCTCACATGAACATACTACACCAAAGTAAGTACGTAGTAGATGAATATTTCAGTGACAGTAAAGTTAATGTTCTTTTTACTATCTACTATTGAACTTTCTGTTTCTACAGAAGAAAAACAGAAATTGTACAGAAATTATTTTACAAATAAAATTTACACAATTTTTAAAATTTACACAAAGATTTTACTGAATTTTTTCTTTACTGAAAGAAAAATGTATTTCTTACAATTTAAGCCCAACGACTCACATTTATTTATGACATATGGCACCCATTACAAGCTTTTATTCTACCAAGCAACACCTATTTTACCACCATCCATTGATGGTAATACCCCTTGTGGTGTCCTCGGGTCAAACATGGTCCCTAGGTGAATGGCAAACAAGTATATTGGAATCCTGAGGACACCACACGGGTTTTTAACCGACAACACAAAGATAACATTGATGTACGTTTAAATTCAGAGTCATCTAAACTTTAGACAGTAGAATAAAAATACTATAGATCAAAAAAAATACTTACTTTTTTACATCAAAATCAATTTTGACCTAGAAAATTTCTGCAGGAGAAATCTAACTCTGCATTCTTTCGACCGGCAGAGAAAGACTCCTAATGAGCATGTGCAGTGTAGCTTGTTTCTGTTATGAGAAATTCAGTGTGCCACAAGTGTGCTACAATTGCCACTGATATTAATTAATATCATATTATAATATTAATCATATTCTTCTTCTTAGTACTAGTAGTATTCAAAAAGAATGTTAATTTGTGCACAGAGGAGTTATTTTTATAATCTTGAGCAAAAAATATAATAATGCATAATAGATTATCAGTTTGCAAGACATTTTTACACTTTGATGTAAACCATATTGGGGTTATTGTATCTCTATTCCAATGTGTTCGAAATAAAACGTCCACCTGACCACCTCAGATCTGCATGAAACAAATCCAAGGGAATCATACTGTTCTTAATGGAACTTATTATTTTTATTATTATTAGAAAGGTTAATTTCTAATAAAACTATTTTTCTGTTTTAAAAAAAAGGAATTATGGTCTTTTAACTTTTTTTCTAGCATTTTTAATAAACTATCTACAAAACTGATAAAACTGTTTGAGCCAGATCTTCTTTTTATTTTAAAAATAATAAAATTTTAAATACCTGGGTCTATGGCTCTACGTACATGGGCTGTCAGGAGTGTAACTCAAGCTAACATTGAAAGATGGATGCCTGAATCCTTAAAATAATTGGATGTCCAATCTCTGACAGCATTTGAAGGCCTGCAGAAACCACAGTTTTGCAGGTAGAGGACTGATATTTTATTTACAGCTTCGCGTGCACTAGGCACATAATATTCTACAAAACTGTCAAAATCAGATGATTGGTTTAGAGATATTAAAGCTCGAATATAATACACACACACACACACACACACACACATGTCTGGTTTGCTAACCTCGTGGGGACATCCCATTGACATAATGCCTAACCATAACCCAATTGTAACCCTGACACTAAAACCACATTTTGAGTTGAAAAATGCCTTTAACCCCGTGAGGACATGGATTTTGGTCCCCACGAGGGCTGTTGGTCCCCACCAGTATAGTAAATTTCAGATTTTGGTCCCCACCAAGATAGAAAGAGCCCGTACACACATACACACACACACACACACACACACACACACATTGCAAATTTGTATTTGTCTATATCGGATTTAGTGTTGTTTCTCTTCACCTTTATAGTTGGTTTTCAAATATTATAAAAAAAATTATTCTATTAAGATTCAACAGTGCTGATCATGGGAAATTTCCACTTCATTGACAACCACATTAAAAAATATTTTACAAAGAGCAGAACTATTTAAAGGAGGCTGAACGACAAATGCCCTCGTCTGCAGATTTGGAGGGAAGCAGAGAAGCATTCGGTGCTGATTTGACTGAATCACTCAAAGATGACAGCTTTATTTTAAATAAATAAATAAATAAAGTAGGACGTTTGAACATATCATCCATAAAGTGCCTTGAAAAATCTCTAAAATCTCAGATTGAAATGTTGTGTGTGGGTGGATAATTCCCCAAAGCCCATCTTCATCTGCGTCTAGCTGGTTGATTTTCACGCAGCCACAAGGATTTGTCTCTGAACCACGGTGCAGAAATGGGACAGAAAGAAGATACTCATCCTGCTTCTGATAAAAACCATAATGAATATATGTAGGCTTACACGATAGCCCTGCAGGAGAAACTGAATGAAGTCTGCCAAGCCTGACATACTCTACACTGAATGCAGATACATTGTAAAAATCAGTCTTTTGTGGGATTTGAAGACGCAAACCTGGGGGGAAGAAAAAGTAGGACAAGACATATCAGTCTGTGAATGATGTTTGCTTTTTGCATAAACCTTCAAAAATACTCTGTGCTAATTCTCTCTCTAGAACCCCCATTAAACATCTTTTCCAGGGTCTTTCTCCACTCTGAGCTTAGTACATTTCACCAATCCCCACACACAGACTACAGATGTAACATTACTCTGCTCTGTGTAGGTACTAAAGTGGGATTAAGCAGAGATTAACAAGCTCTTCTTAATTCTATTAAGTCGAACATACCGGTCCAGCAGTGGAGAGGCTCCAACATATAATAATGTAAGAACACAGAAAATGTGCTGCCATAAAGAAAGACAATATACCGTGTGTTGAAAAAAGTTTATTGTAAGGTATAATACAAACTTGTTATTCACAGTAAGCTAATTAGTATTAGAGTATAACAATTACAACAATTATAACAGAATAAGTAGAAGTATGGAGGTAAATTCATAAGCAACACCCCCCTCTTCAGTTTTCAGATGGTTCCTTCCATTGCAATAAGAAGATGGGAAAGTGCAGAACCTAAGGTAAAGCTGTGATTGAAAAATAAACACAAGTACGTCATTCAAAATATTCAGATAAACAGTTTGCCATCAAAGGTATATTCACACAACAGTACACATGCTACAGTTTCTACAGAATTATTTAAATTGTATTATTTTGTTTCCCCATTTTCTTTCCTGCATTTGTTTTTGAACACAGTTTTATTTTGGCTTGATTATTCCCGACTTTTCCCGCAAAGCCATTTCCCATTTTTGTGTGATTATGTCACAATCTTCAGCTTTTGCCGGCTTAGAAGAAGAAAAAGAAATATGTGTGTAAAAGAGTTTGTAGCAATTTCTGTGAACTTACTTTTTTTTTTAAATTTAAGTGGATCTCACTGTGCATCATGACCCCTCAGACAGAGTTTTTACACAGGCCTGGAAGGCATCCATCAGATCTTTACAGGTCTCCATCCCCTTGTCTCTGATACTGAAACACAATGTGAGGTTTAAAAAAACACACTCATCAGTCTCTTCTCTTTAGGACCTTAATTGGAACTTGTGCTAATATGAAGACATGTAAAGCAAATGAACCCATCTGAAGCTAAGTAGGAATATTTCTAAATATAGTCCACATCAAAGGGATTATTCAAGTTGGGTCTGATAATAATATATTTCAACTCAGCCTCCACCGTGGCTTTTATCTGCCTTTGGTGAAGTACGAGAAGATGAGTGAGTAATCTGTAGAGCAGCTGTACTGACAGTAATCACTGCTGCACGTGGACACGGACTAAATATCTTCTTGCATGCACGTAACACGAACCAGCCAGCTGGAATGTACCGGTCCTCTTCAATAGGGTATACAAGTGGAAGTCTATTTTAAACCTCATATATATTTATGATTCTCAAGACATTACAGTATGGGTCCCATTTAGATGTTGTTATGTTTAAAACGAGTATGAACTCTAAGTGCAGTCTGTAGATCTCCCCACAGACACTCTTAAACTGGTTGACATGTTAATGTGGGCGCTGGGTATTGTGCATAAAACGACAGGAAAGTGGCCAGATTATTAACCCAAATCCAAACACGGTTAATAAATCTTACTTGAGAGCACATTATACAAGGATATTTTATTCATGCACTGTCACACCGATTGGAAACAGCAATCAAAATCACTGATTCATTTTCTCGACTTTGAATGCAAGCACGGATTAAAAAAGTACTTTTATTCCTGTCAGAACTCACCATTTGTCAATGTCCTCTTTGATTACCTGGCATGGTGCTGGCACAGCGTCGGCAAAGTCTGGCATTTTGACAGGAGAGAGAGTGGAGTTTGTGGAGGTGTGCTGCTGCAGGAGCTGCAGTCAAATATGGTTACGCTTTAAAAGGGATGGAGGGACTCAGGAGGGAGGGAGGTAAGGGAGGAGGGGAGGCGGCATGACAGTGACGGTGTGTGAGAAGCTTAAGAAAGGAAAAAGTCAGGAAGTTGAGAGAACGTTATTTAGGAAGCGACTTTAATTTTGTTACTTTTTTTTTCAGTGTGTTCAACTGAGTTCTGTGCCACTCTTTCTCCTTTCATTTCCCAGTTTATTTACATCAGTGTATATAAAGTAGCTAATTCTTTAAATTCCTTCATCCCATTCTTTTGTTTGGCTGTCCTGCTAATGAATATGCAGATAACTGACCTTTTAAATCAACCACTAAGCATTACAAAGGTCCCCTAATGCATCCAAAATACTCACTACAGGGGGTTTTTAGCTTAAAAGATACCGGGGTTCCTGACTTTGTTTTAAAATGTTTTGTTGGCTTAAGGGGGCTGAGCTGAGAGTTTAACCAAAACAAGCCTGCAAAAAAAGATGCAACTAAAATTCTGGAAATAAGGTGGCTTTTAAAGGCAGTTAGTATTAGTGTTTTTAATGCTACCCGAAGTAAAAATACCTGTTTTTTCTTTTAACTAATCTTGACAACGTTTTTCACATGAACACATAATTGAAGAAATCTGACATCATACGCACTCAGCTTTTTCTTCCACAAACTATAACCCACAATGGCAACATATGGAAATTTTGAAAGTTATTTTATAGCCATAGTTATAATGTAAGATTTTACAAATTTCCATCATAATAATTATTAAAACTAAGGGAAAATACAGGGAATAATAGGAATAGTTCCCCAGAGCAGCTTCTTAACCAGAATTATACTTTTGATTGATAGAAATCAGATATAGATATAAATCTTATTGGCCCACACAGTCCAAGAATAACTGATTATGCCTTTTCCCCCCACTTAGTGTTCAGAAGAAAAAAAAAATCAGCATCCCATCATTTAGTGTTACAGTTAATTTCACAATGTCACAGGTTACAGCTTTCAACATAACAGAATAGGTGTCCTCTTTGCATGCTACAGATAAAAGAAGGCATGACAAAACATTGGTGATATTTGCCACCTGTGCTTTTAAGCGGTATTTACAGTATGTGGTTATATTTAACTTGGCCACTAGAGGGCAACAAACATCCATATTCACACAATAATGTCAATAATAACCTGCACAAATAGGCCTCCAGAGCGTGTGCATCATGGGCACACAAAGAGGTCCACATCTACATTCGGCAGTGACTCATTTAAAAGCCCGTTCACCTTTTGTGTAACTTCGCTAATACCTCATCTTGGTTGCATCTCGGTGGATGTGGGCAGCGTTTGGAGACAATGGCATGTTATTATGATAATCAAGCCAATTAAAGTATCTCACGAAGCCGTGATCAAGAGCGTGGAGCTGTGTCTCAGCGGCACTGAACCCTCCTACTTTATAATGACTGTAGAATCCAGTGTGCCATCTGCTGGTGTAAAAAAAATGTGCATTGTGGGGTCTGGCAGACAGGTTCTCCAAATAATAAGATTAGCAAGAAAAAAAAAGAAAGATCTAAACAGATCTTGGCATGATGAAGATTATGGAAGGAAGACGGTACTTAGAGTTTAAATGATTAGAGGCAAACTGCAGCTTAATTAAATTATTTCATGAAGCATCTCTTTGGAAGCAGGAAATGCCTCTGTACCTCAAAGTAGCTGCACATTTTGGATGCGAATGTGTAAAGTAACTGATGGAGGCCCATAAATCTGATAATTACAGGGATTTTTTTGTTGCACTCGAACGCGTCTAAGCAAATCGCAGCATTCGGGGCGAGCAGGTGACTATTTTGTGTAAATACGGTGTAAATTAATACGTAAAGGTTCAGAAAGGTAACAAAAAAAATCTGGAATTTGAGCAGGGTTAGTTGGCAAACTGAAAAGCGTGAATGGAGGTCACCGCAGACAGTGAGTGAGTCTCGGCGGAGACACAGAAAGGGGGAGAGGGAGGACGGACAAGCGGCCAGCCGCCTTCAAAAATGGCGTCTCCGGAGGAAAATGAGTAAAAAATATTAAAACGCGGCCTGCTTTCTGTACACTTCCTCGTTTGGGCTTTAAGGTTTTTCGTGCTCTGGTGGATTTTTTTCTCTCGTGAGCAACCTCGTCGTCGCTTTTACTTGAATGACCCAAAAAAGAAATATGGGGAGCGAGCATTTGGGGAAATAAAAGCAGCCCCGTTTTATTTTGATGCGTCGTTACTGACAGCTAGCATCTGCTGCTAGCTCTACAGCTCTGCTCCGAAAGGGGGGGTGGGAACGATTTTGCATGCAAGGGAGGAAAAAAAGGGGGAAGAGGTTTTCAAATTGGGGATTTCTTTGCTCGTCTACTGGGGCTGATTGCTACCAACGTGGCTTGTCGATTGCAATCTTTTCTCGTGCTAGCAGCCTAGCCAAAACTAGCCGAAAGAAAAGGGGAGGAGAGACGGTGGAAAAAGGACGCATTCAAGTCAAATGTTTATCAGCAATTCGCCCATCACCGGCCAAATCCGCGGCATCTTCATCATGACCGTGACTGGTTTCAGACTAAATCTGCATTCGTGGAAATGATAAATGTGAAAGGCGTAGGAATAGGAGAAAGACTGGCTTTTTTTGGAGGTGGTTGGATTATAACCCCGTAGACCCCCCTCTTTTTTCATCCAGCTTTCTCCTCCTCCCCTCCATTTCTCTTTCAATATGCTGTTTTCCACTCCTGAGGACTTGCTTATGAAACCGGGGAAAATAGTCTGAAAACGAGAACGTGAGAGACTGGATTTTTTTTTCCGTAACCTGCCCTGCGACGTTCTCGTTGCTTTCATCCTCATCGCACACACTGTACACCACATAAATGGATAGAAATTACCCGGGAACAGGATTCGGTGATTTGGGCGCAGGAGCAGGATGGAGTTACGAGAGAACGGCAAAAGCAAGGTATGCATTGGATTCAGACAATGTGCATGCATTAGTGCTACTTTGCACGGTGTGACCCATGTAAACAAATTGTCGCCATTCACGTATAGACCCATGCCTTGCTATTATGTGTAATGCATTGTCATCCAAACAGTTGCATAGTAATAATATTATAAACAGGAATGGATGAGTGTGTGTCGTGGGGGTGGGCGGGGTGGAGAAAGGAAAGGTAGGGGAAATGAACTGAATGTGATTGACAGACGTGGGTTTTTTAGGTAGACCTGGCAGGGTGGAGGAGGTAGTGGTGGTGATGGTGGTGGTGGTGGTGGTGGTGGGGGGAGGAGGAGGATGTCTGGAGTATCCATAGGAATTATTGTTCCCTGTGTGCAGGCCTGGACACAAACCCCCGATAGATGGATAGAAATTCATTGGATTGATAGGATCTGGGAAAGAGTGCAGACGCAGCAAAGCCATTCCAGCAGCACCCCCGAACAGACATCAACAAGATGAACTGATGCATATTAACGAGAGGATGCATTTAATTAAAGATTTCTTAAATAACCACATCTTAAAGAGGCGAAAAAAGGGGAAGGAAATTATTCACACAGGGCTAACGCAACAATCATAATTGAGGTTTTGGCTATCTTTTTCGCCAAGCATGATTCAAATTGTGGGTTTTTTTGTTTTTTAAAATTTTGGATGATTTGGGTTCATTTGCATAATAAATTGCCCCACATCCACTCTTGCGTCAAACATGCAGCTTATCGTTTGCCTGAATAATACATTTCAATAAAATTAGGCCAAGGGTGAATGCATTTGATGGTAGTGAAAATCGGCTGGACCCTGTAAGGATGCCTCTGTCTTTTTTAGCTTTGATTAGCCCTGAGAGCTAGCGCTCTGTTGCAGGGATGTGTATCGAGGCCTGTGCATGCAAACGTCATTGCCTCATGTATAGATGCACATGTGTGATATTTAAACCCACATGTAGCAGCCGGATCACACTCGAAAGCCTTCGCGGTCCCTCGGGGAATGATATTTGATGAAACAAACCTAGCTAGTTGCTGATGTTTGCATGCAGCTTAGCATGCATTTGCGTCGGCTTGCACCATCCAGCTGTTAGCTCCATCATCATAATCAGTGCTTAGAAGCATATTAATCAGTTGTCTTTGGTGCTCAGTAAGGAAACTGTATTTTTCACTCGGCTCACTTCCACGCGTTGGTTACCCATGCCTTATGTAAATGTAAGGCTGGCCTTGCAGTTTGGGCCTAGTATCTGCATTTCTACCATAGCTGCTGTGCTCTGCTAGGCGGTGCTAACAGCAGCACAAAATGTTAGCATGTCATCTGGTTAGCCAGGCAGCCACGCATTTCATCTCCCTTTTGTAAAGCACAGTACTGCCAGTGGAAGCTTTTAAGATTTGAGAAGGGAGTTTATTTAGATTGGGAAATTACAAATTATGCAATGAGTGTGTCTTCTGATATTATTATAATAATTGCAAATTAGCTGTTCTTTTATTTTTGCATAGCATGTATACAGCTGGCTTTAAACATTTGCATATGGTTTAATACATTTGGGTGTAATGAACAATTCTGTAATCCAATACTTATCAGAGATTTGCTTTACACCTGTAGATCACGTCCAAGAAGCGTGAAGATATTAAGGGTATGCTCCTAATGAGTAGGCTGGATTTGACATCATTCATTAAATGAGCGACCTGCATATTAGATGTGTGTTTTTAAAAGGTGGCCCCAGATCAGGAAGTGTTCCCTCACGGGTCACGTTGTGAGAACAGATTATGTTTTCATAAATTCTCATATGAGTGAAATTACTGACAGTTCACAACCCCTCCTCACCCATCCTCTCTACTCCCATGTCTTCCCAGTCTTGTATATGGGAGTTCCAGATCATCCCACCCAGAGTCTGAGCTCCTTCACCGGCAAGCTTACGCCACCCCACACCCTCTGCAGGGCTATGCCACCAATCACCACCCAGGGAGCTCTGGCCAAGGCGGAGCTTGGGGAGCAGCTGGACGGAGTTTGGGTAAGATAAATGTCATACCTTCCATGTCACCACCATAAGGGGCCCTGGCAATGAATTATTGTGTCTGTCCATACAGGCCCTGGCAGATTATTGTCATTGAAAAATGTGCACATTATCGCTTGGATGAGTCAAAGCCTTGGATGTTGAAGCTTGTGTTCATTCTCATACATTTTTTTGCCAATGGCTTATGAATTATGTATTTATTTTTTTTTTTAGATACAGCTGGAACTTCTACAGTTCCCTTTTATATTCTTTGCTTTACATCAGGTTTGCCAAATAAACCTCTCAAGAAGATTAAACCTAATTTTCTTACTTTACGTACATCTGAGCAACTGGCTTTTTTTTTTTTTTGTTAAATTGATTGCATTTTTTATTAATTAATAAAATAATATAAATCAATCTTAATCAGTGAATCAACGTTTCATTGTTCTGTCTTTCTTTTCTAAAGGTTTGTCTGGGCTGTTCGATACTGGCCTCCACCACGCCAGCCCCTCTGCTCCCGATGCCTCTGTCATGAATCTGATCTCAGCCCTGGAGTCCCGGGGTCCCCAGCCTCCGCCCTCTGCCTCCTCCCTACTATCCCAGTTCCGCACGCCATCCTGGCAAACAGGTGGGGCTATGTTAGATCTTCCCTGATGTGCTGACATTCAAACAGGCCCCACAGTCAATATGACATTTAAAAAAAAAAAAACGCCCAATGTTTGTCCATCATTATTATTCTGAGTGTGTGACTATGTGTGTTTTATCAAATATTTATTGTACTTGTCTATAGTTTTCCCTTTGACTTGATTAATTTTAAATCCTCTTTTTTGTTTTACTAATTAATTTATGTGAGATTTTGAAATGATAGCTTGAAGGTTACTGAGTAATTTTGCGATGTCTTCCTTTTCCTAACAGCGATGCACACGCCTGCTCCTCCTGAACTATTCATCTCGGGAGCCCTTCCTGGCTCTGGCTCTTTCCCCTCCTCCTCAGCTCTATCAGCCTATCAGCATCCGGCTTCCTTCTCCAGCCGTTCATTCCCTGGTGCCTCCCTTTCCCTCCAAGACACACCCACTTTCAGTCCAACATCCAATGGTCTGCTCTCCCCACATGACCCCCTAATACACATAAAAGCCCCATCTCAGTCAAGTCTGGGATTTGATAGACTCCTGTCCTCACAGGGTGCTGCTGCAGCTGCTTACAGGGGCAGTCAGGATCCCACAGGTGCCACATCAGCCCAAGCGTCCTCTGCCAGGCATCTGCAGTCACACCAGTTTAACTTGCTGTCATCACAGCTACAGGATCAGTCCTCCCAGCTTTATAATCCGTCAGTCTTTCCCTCAGCCCAGCCCCAGCCTCAGTCTCAGTCCCAGTCTAACTCTGCTCAGGAGAGGGCCGTGCCTCGGCAGGACAGCGTTATCAAACACTACCAGCGCCCCACGCCAGCTCAATCGCAGCTCTCGTCTTCTGCTGCCCACTCTCTTCAGCACTACCTCGGCTGTTCAGGGCCTGGGTACCAGCAGATCGCCACCCATCACAGGCATGCTGGACTTTCTTGCAGTCCATTGGGAGACCAGAGCCCCTCATCTGACCACAAGCCCACCTCCCGCACTGAGCAGTATCGGTCAATTAATCAGCCTCCCTATTCCTCCTCTTCCTCTTCCTCCTCTTCCTCCTCAGCTGGGAAAGGTACCAAAAGCAGCTCGAGCAGTGGCTATTCTTCTGGCAGTTCTGCATCATCTTCCAGAACTCCTCACACTCCCCCTTCGGCTTCATCCACCTCCTCTTCCTCCTCTTCCTCTTCTGCCACCTCTGGGGCTCATCCTTCCAACTCAATTCCCACCTCCACCTCCAGTGCAGCCCCTTCCAGGCAACAACCACCCCCCCAGCCAGCTCCGCCTCCTCCAGCCCCTCAGCAGCAGCCTCCTGCCACCTCTACATCAGCTCCCCAATCTCTTCCAAAATCTTGCCTCTCAGGCTATGGCTCTCCTGTCCCCCCAGTGAAGACCCCCACATCTGCTCTAACTGGCCAGACCCCACCGCAGCAACAAACACAGTCATATTCACCTAATCAACCCCCCACATCTCACCTGGCTCAGTCCTACGGAGGCTTTAGTTCGCCGCAAGCTCAAGACTTGAGCTCAGGTACTGGAGGGAAAGGCTATGGGAGTCTGGGAGGTCGAAGCCAGTCTTATTCCACTGATATATATGGAACTGACTCTGCTTATGGATCACTTCCATCCTCTCTGGGTGGAGCTGGAAGCCCATCGCTAGGCTATGGCGCCCCAGGCCACTCACCTGCCCTTCTAAGATCAAGTGGATCGTCAGGCAGCGGAGCCTCTGGGGGAGGAAGCAGCAGCGGCACAGGAAGTGGAAACTCTGGGTCAGGGGGAGGAGCAGGAAATGGTCTCACCAATGAGAGAGGTGGAGGAGGTAGTGGAGGTGCGTCTTACCATATCCCAGACTCCAGCCCCTCTCCATCAGGCAACTCTGGCATCATCCGTCCAGGGTTGCACTCCCCAGTACCCAACTGCCCAACTCAATCTCCAGGAGGACCAGGCTCAAATAAATACATTTCCTCAGTTCTCTCCCCGACTTTCTTAGCCTCCCCACAAGGCTTCCCTGACACCAGAGGTCCCAGCTCCCAACCTCAGTCGTATCACTCCACCTCCTCCAAGACGAAGACGGACACTTCTATGCTAGGCGTGGGTTCTCAGAGATCTCAAGAGGAAGTAGATGACGATGATGAGTTCTTGATTCAGCATCTGTTGCAAGCCCAAGCGAGCCCTGCTCCTCAGGCTGCTCATCACCATCCTCAACAACAGCCCCAGCAGACATCTCAACAAACACAGCCTCAGCCCCAGTCAGTGCCCCCAACCACTGATTCAGGCAAAGGGATGAGCTATGACATGAGTAAGACTTCTGAGGAGAGGTACCACCCGCAGAGTGTCATACGTACCCACAGTGCCACAACCACTGCTGGAGTAGGAAATGCAGGTTCTGGAGGGTCCATCTCAGGGCTGGATAGCCAGCTGGAGATGTCACTGAAGAAACAACAGCAGCAACATCAACAACACCACCATCAACAGCAGCAGCAGCAAAGGAACGAGCGGTCCGTGGGAAGCAGCAGGAGCAGCGGTGGGAGAGGCAGCGCTGAGCAAGTGCACTCCCACCTCCATCACCATGATAACTTAGGCTCCGTAGTCCACTATGGCCGGGGCGACCCATACACTCAGCACTCCCTTGCTCCCCAGCACTCCTCACACACTCAGCATGTGTCCTCACACTCGCAGATACCGCCACACACCCAAATGGAGCTCCAGAAGAAGCCGCAGGAGCGTGCAGAAATCCCTTATCCACGGAAAACACCTGAGATCCAACAGCAGCATTCTCAGTCTCAAGCTGCTGCGTCCCTGATGGACTCTCCCACCGATCAGTCCCGTCAGCCGCCACATCTGCTCCAGTCGGTGCTCTCTCACACCACCCGCAACAAGATGGAGCCCCATCCACAGCACCACAAGATGGACTCCCATCGGCAACACCAACAGCATCACAAAATGGACTCCCACCCACAGCATCAGCAGCACCCCAAAATGGACTCCCATCCTCAGCACCAACAGCACCAGAAGATGGACTCGCACCAACATCAGCAGCACCACAAAATTGACTCTCATTCACAGCATCAGCAGCACCATAAAATGGACTCTCTCCCCCAGCAGCAGCAGCACTCTATTAGCCAACAACAAGCTGTAATGGATAATACTGGTGGGAGACTTGGCTCGAGTAAACACCAGCCTCAGTCTCAGTCCCAAGCCACCCAGCTCCAGCTTCAGCTGCAGTCCCAAGCTTTGGAGGTAGCAGCGGCTCACTACAACCACGGGCCCCCTCCACATCAGCACGAGCAGAGCCAGGTCAAACAAAGCTCTGTGGTCTCTTCCTTGGACATGCTGGAGCGCTCTCTCTCCCAAACCTCCAGCACAGACGTCGCAGTTGCAGAAGACAGACGTGGCGGACCGGGCAGCGCAGGAAGGAGTGGAGCGAGTGGCGAGCGCCACCGACAGCAGCAGCAAGAGCAGCAGAGGCAGCATGCGCCCCACCATCAGCCGCCCCAAACCCACCACTCGCAGCAGCATTCAGCCTCTGAACTCCACTCCTTCCTTACGGAGCCTGACATCGGCTTACCCACCCCGTCTCACATGCATCACCTTTCCCAGCACCACGCGCAGCAGCAGCATCCGTCCTCGCAACACCAACAAACCCACTCTCACCACCCACATACGCAGCCCCACCCTCAGCAGCAGCCCCCTCACCCTCATCATATACCCCCGCCTTCTGCTTCGGCCCTCTCGCAACCTCAGCCTGACCCACAGCAGCCGCTCTCAGCCCAGCTCACCCCTCAGCAGAGCCAGCTGGACCAGCAGCGCTCAGAACAGCACCAGTTTGACACAGTCAGCCCCGTGGAGAAAGCAGACCAGAATCAGCAAAGTAACCGCTTTGTACCCTTAACGTCTATCTGCTTTCCAGACTCCCTGCTTCAGGATGAAGACCGCTCCTTTTTTCCAGGAATGGAGGACATGTTTTGCGCAGAAGACTACAAGTCTAGCTGTGCTGGTGGTGCAGGACCAGGGCAGGAAGAGATGAATGAAAGCCACACCGGGCAAGAAGGAATGGATGCACTGAAAGCGGGACAGAGTGCAGGTGGAGCAGGGGGAAGCAGTGGCCCGAGTTATGACATAATGGGTCATCACGGTGGAGACCAGGGTTATGAACCTTACTGTCATGGCTTGGATGAACCTACCAACAACACCATGACCCTGGATCTAGACTCCCTTAAAACACATGAGCTGCCTTCGACTGTCAACACTGAGCAGCTAGGTTTGATACAGTCACAGGCCCCAGCGATGGGTATGACCTCCAATACAGCTGGTCCCAACAATTCTGGAGCTAAAATGTCCTCAGGGCCTGGAGGAACTAACGCGGGACCTGGTTCTGGAGGTCTCCAGTCTCCCATTTTTTGCTCATCTCGTCCCAAGAAGCTCCTTAAGTCTAGCTCTTTCCACCTGTTAAAGGAGCGCAGGGACCCCAACACACTGCCTAAGAAAAGTTACGCTCAAGAGTACGAGTTTGAAGACGATGAGGATAAAGCCGACCAGCCAGCTGACATCCGGCTGAATAGCCGGAGACTCCCAGACCTGTTGCCAGATTTGGTGTCCAGCTGCAGAAAGGGAGGAGGAGGAAGTGGCTCTCTCAGCCCTTTAATGGGTGACATTGATTTCTACCACTCCTCTGGCTACTCCACTATGGGTTCACACACACTCCTGCCTCCAGAAGGACCCAAGAAGAGAGGCCGAAAGCCCACTAGGCCCAAAAGAGAGGGTCCTCCAAGGCCAAGAGGGAGACCCCGCATCCGTCCTATGCCTGAGCCGTACACTCCAAGAGGGATGATGGGGGAGATGGGCGGAATGACAGTAGGAGGGGGATTCAGCGTAGAGGGGCGAGGTAGGGGTAGGGGCCGTGGAAGCCGAGGCAGAGGAGGAAGAAGGGAGGACATGTATATAGAAATGAGCGGGAAGGAGCCGGATCAGATGCACCACCATCACCTCCATCAGCAGCAGCAGCAGCCGCCACAGCAGCTCCATCACCAGCCCCAGCAGCAGCAACAGCAGCAGCATGAGCCAATTCCACCTCTCAAGGTCAGTGGGATTCTGCCAGGAAAAGGCAGAGGTTTGACGCTAATAAAAGTAAAAAGCAAACGCTAGTTTGTTTGTTTTGTTTTATTGTGGTCTGATGGTGGTCACTGTAAAATCACAGATAAAAGAAAGGGTTCACATATAAGCCCTGACTTTAAATAATGTAGATTTACTGATGTGATAGCAGGGAGTATTACCTGTGTGTGGATGCTTCTTATTGGAGTCGTGACCCAGCTGAAGGTTGCTGTTTGTGTTTTGTTTTTGTTTGTTTCTTTTCTCTCTGTCTCCGTTTCATTATTAGTCACTCTACTCCATTTTTTTCCTAGTTATTATAACTGATTATTGCTTAAATTTAAAATAAATTTATCTTAGGTTTCTAGATTTTTGCCAACTATGCCTTTACATTCAAAATGCAACATTACATGCAAAAATACATTTAATATGAGTTTTATTCTCTTTTTATTTTCAGATCAAGTTACCCATTGGTACTCTGTCCTCCTCTGATGCTTTGCTGAGGACAGATTCTTTGTCTGGCACGGACCCTGCTTTGTCAGACGGCTCAGTTGGCTCTGCTCCCTCACTCGGTTTAAGTCCCGGACCCCCCTGCAGCACTGAAAGCACCAGAAGTCAGGACAAGATCAAACAGAAAAGCCAGATGATGGGTGAAGGAGTGGATGACGAGGGGCTGGAGGAAAGGGTAACAGCTACAGGATTTCATCTTCGCTGTGTGAAGCAGAAAATGTTGAAAATTTCTCAGGCTGAATTTAAATGAACACAATTTGACTTTGTGGCTCGATACTTTTTGTATTTGATCTGAATTAGAGGTTCTCTTTTTGTCTTTCTTTTAGGGGGATGAGAAGGACTCTGAGTCCAAGGCTGGTTTTGTTGCTTCATTCCTGGATTTCCTGAAAACGGGAAAGAGACATCCAGGCTTGGACATCTCACCGGGAATGGAACCTGACAATGGTGAAACTTCACCCTGTAAATCAGGAGGACTACGCTCACTGTCTCCCGCACCACCTCCACCACCACCCCCGCCCCCATTCGGGGATGGTGAAGGGAATGGAGGTCTGGCTTTGGGCAACTGCCCCAGCCCCAAGCGTTTAGAGGATGAGCTAAAGAGGAATCTGGAGACTTTGCCTTCTTTCTCCTCCGATGAGGAGGACTCGGTGGGAAAAAACCAGGACCTCCAGAAGAGCATCTCCTCAGCCATTTCTGCTCTGTATGACACTCCTCAGCTGACATCGAACATCCAGCCCCCGCTACCTCCTCCGCCTCCCCAGTCTCAAAATCAACCAAGTCAAGCCCCTCTTACACCCGTAATGCAGCCCCCGACGCTTAGCCCACAGCCTGCCATGCACACCCCCCACACCCAGCCCCAATCCAACGAACCAGATGTCCTTCAGCCAGAAGATGTAGACATGAATGAGAATAAGGAGGAAGAAGAGGAGGAGGAGGAGGAAGAGAATGAAGAGGAGAGAAGCACCGGCGGCGATGAAGAGAGTGATATGACGGAGGAACCACAGCTGGAGACCCTGGGTGCACCAAAGCTTGATGGTAAGAGTGGGAGTTGCCTTTTAGAAATTTAGTTTAGAAATTCCTTTAATGTGTTTGTTAAAAGAATTAATGGTATTGAATTTCTTGTCCCACCTTCCTTCCAGCTCCTCTCCCTGAGATTCCTCCAGAACCCACAACTCCCGAACCTCCCTCTGTTCCCCCATCTCCTGCTTCATCCTCGTCCCCTTCTCACTCTCCCCTCCCTCCTCTCTCGCTCCCCTCACCCCTGCCTCCAGCAGAAGAACAACAACAGCAGGAGGACTCCCAGCCTCCAAGCCCTGTCGCCCCCACATCGCCTTCCCCCCACCTGCACCTCCCACGCTGGCTACTATCCCACAGCCTGCCACCCCTCCTCCTCCCCCTCCTCCTGCTTCAGCCCCTACTCCAGCTCCAGTCTCTCCTCCTTCTCCTTCTGTAGCTCAGAAGGAGTCTCCCATGCCATCTCCCGAGTCCCCCGCCTCTCCAGAAGAGCCCCCAGCTCCTAAGATCACCTCGCTGCATCTTGCCCAAAAGCAAGAAGATGCTGCCATTGTTGGAGAGAGCGAGGAGGATGAGAGTGAGAGTGGAGGGGAGGGCATCTTTAGAGAAAGGGATGAGTTTGTGGTGCGTGTGGAAGACATTCGAACACTCAAGGTATTTGAATGAATCGGAGGAATTTGTTTTCTTTTTTTGAACCTATATATTAATCTTTATGTGGCTACAAAGTCATCAGTACACTTTTAAATACAGTAAAATAACTGATTGTAAAAGCTGTAATAGAGGGTTTCTATATGTAACTTTGTGTTGTGTATTTGGATACAGCTGGCCCTGCAAACTGGCCGTGAGCCTCCACCCATCTGGAGGGTGCAGAAAGCCCTGCTGCAGAAGTTCAGCCCAGAGATCAAAGATGGGCAGAGACAGTTCTGCGCCACAAGCAATGTGAGTTCACACCACGCCCTCGCTAATGTACCTGCTAACAAGTCGGTTTATATGCTCTTTGCAGTTCTAGCCATAATATCATAAAATAATGCAGCATATGCTATACTGTTAGTTTTACGCCTGTCTGTATTGTTATATCATCATCAAATTTATTGAAACTAAAAATTTTTCTTCCTTTTCTGGCTCAGTATCTTGGATATTTTGGAGATGCTAAGAGGCGCTATCAGCGAATATATGTCAAGTTTCTGGAGAATGTCAACAAAAAGGACTATGTCAGAGTGTGCTCCAGGAGACCGTGGCGCAGAGCCACACCTGCTCTCAGGTAAGAATGTTCTTCATGCTGAAACCCATGCCCATAATAAATTGAAACAAACTACAGTAGATCAATGACGCGACTATCCTCCAATCATATCAGATATTAGGGAACTGCAGCTACAGAGGCTGGTTGTTGATGATTGAATCATCACCGTTTTCTGGACTTTTTAACAATTGAGGATAGGATGAGTAAAAACCCCTCAATGTTATGCTGTGTTGTAGTAAATAAAATTGATTTCCTCATCCTACAGACGTCAGTCCCTCCCCAGAATGGCGTCCCCTCCTGCCACTCAGGTGCCATCAAGAGTAGTGGAGAAAGAGGAGAGAGTGGCTCCACCAGTCCAGCGTGAACAGAGGGAGAAAACAAGAACGGCGACCACAACAACCACAACGACGACAAAAGAACCACGAGAGAGGAAAGAGCTCTCAGCTGCTGTGCCTAAAGCTGAGGAGAAGGAGAAAAACCGGGACACCGAGAAAGAGAGGGAAAAGGAGAAGCGGGTGCAGCCGCAGCAGGAGAAAGTGGAGAAACGTGCGGCGGAGCGAGGTAGGACGAAGGAAGACAGGAAAGTGGTGGAGAGGAAGGAGAAGGAAAAGGCCGAGCGACCACCCAAGTCCAAGCCAGCCAAGGTGAAGGCAGAGCCGCCGCCCAAGAAGAGGAAGAAGTGGCTCAAGGAAGTACCTTCATCATCTGACTCAGACTCATCGGACGAGGCAGCTAGCGAAAATGAAAGTGAGACCCTGTTTTAATTCTTTCACTGTAGATGTGTTTGTTTTGGGGTTTTTTTTTCTTATTTTAATTAGAGTGATGGTAGAAGGCTCTGTTTAAAACTGGTTCTCACCCACAGTGCCAGTGAAAGGTGGAGTGAACAACCGTGCCATGAGGGAGATGTTCAGGAGTTACGTGGAGATGCTGGTGAGCACAGCCCTGGACCCTGACATGATCCAAGCCCTGGAGGATACAGACGGTGAGAACCGCACACACATCCTCCTCAACATAATTACCAGTTTTATGTTAACTGAAAAATAAAGAAATAATTATCAGATGCAATTATTAAGTGAGAATCTCTGCTCTAACTGGTCTGGTAGCTCACTTTTCTCTAGCTTAAATATCTGCATTGAAACAACTGGATGTAGGCATTTTCATAAGCAGAAAGTTTGGGCAGGTTGAGTAAACATCACCGTTTCTGTCAAGTATCAACTGCCAGGCTTTAGGTTGAAGCCTCCGGCTGGACAAACAGCCCACACGTTATGAGTTTATGAGCAGTTCAGATAAACCAGTTGTGACAGGTTAGGGGGGGAAGCCCTGGGAGTGCATGAAGTACAGCAGCCAGAGAGACCTGCTTTCAGTTGGCTGCTGGCATTAAAATGATTGGCAGCTACATGAATGATGACTAATGAAACATCTTTTACCTTGATTGGCCATCAGATGAGCTCTACCTCCCTCCGATGAGGAAGATTGACAGCATCCTTAGCGAACAGAAGAGGAGGTTGTTGAGGAGAGTCAGCATGAGCTCTCAACACCAGGTAATCTTCTGTGAATGTGCTGCTTATTTTTCTGTCCCTCTGGCTCACATAATAGAAGGTAATAAAAGTATTTTACACTACTCTGTTTTACCGTCTGTAAAATACACTGATGTTTGTGTTGGAAGAAACCTATTTACACTTTACACAAAGTCAAAGTGTCTTAAGAGGTATTTCATTTTCTTCTGGATGGCTCTTATATCATGTTAGTCACCTCCAGCTTACGATAATGCCATTTCTGCTCCCTGTGCTACTTTTGTTCACCCGAGACTCAGATTGCAGAAGGTTGCCACAACACACCAAAACATTAGTTTGTCATAACAAGAAGATTCTAATGAGGAAAAAAACCTGTTTCGTTTATGGAAATGAGAGGATGCAAATTTAATGACGGATGCCTTAAGGGTAACAATTACCCCTGGTGGTTAAAACTGGTGGATGGATCTCATGCTTGACTTGACATGATGTTGTTTACTTGTTTGAGCTTAAAAGCTGTTAAATCTGCATAAAAAGTATTATATTTTTAACCAATTCATATCTGTAGACATCAGAATTTCAGTATTTTCTTGGTTTAGTTAGGTTTTTATTTGAAAATGTTTTTGTTTTAGTTGAGCTTTTATTAGTTTAAGTGTTACTCCTAGTATTTTTAATTGTATGGAGGGCATATGCAAAGCACTAGACTAACAGATTACTGACACTAAGGGTATTTTCTTAATAATATTTTAGTTTAATTTTTAGTTTAAAAATATAGTATTTTTGTTTTAGTTGACTACAATGGTTTTTCATCCAGTTTTAGTTTTGAGTTTAATTTTAGCCAACTAATAACCTTGGTAGACCCTGTAACAGGATGCCTGCAGGTAAATGAAATTGGTTTAGTTCATTTATTTCATGATCCTCAAACTCGAGGACACTGGTGTTTTTTGTGTGACTGTTTTGTGGCTGTTCCTCACTGCCCCTCTCTCTACAGGAGGTCCTGCATGCTTACCCCCAGATCATTGTGGACCCCCTGGATTCAGGAGTGGTGAGGGTCCGGCTAAGCGGCGATGCTTACAACCGCAAGACCCTCAACAGAGTCAAGAAGACCCTGCCTAAACCACAGGTATGCATTATTTTGTGTTTGCTAAACGCTATGAATAGTTAGAAATCCCAGCATATAGCAGTACATCTGTGCACAGTTCTGTGAAATTTTGTGTGACTATAAATTTTGCCAATCACAAAAAAGCCTTGAACCACAATAGACACTGAAATCACTGCACTGACAGAATTAATCATTACTGTAAAGGGTGGTAGGTGGACACAAACACCTGTTGCAAGTTTCCAAACCCAGAACAGCAACACTTAATTTTACTTTACTTTTTTTTTCCTTAAATAAATAAAATTGACCCCAGCAATAATCCGAGTTCTTTTTAATAGGACCTTAAATTGTCAGCCGAGTCTTATCGGATCTACAGTCTCTACCACTCCCTGCATCATTATAAATACCACACCTTCTTACAGTGCAAGAAAGAGGTAAGAAACCATGTCGTTTCTGTTCATTTTGAAGCTTCTACTGACGTGTGTTTGGTTTGGTTACAATTGTCTCTCCTTCCATCCCATTCTCCCAGACCAACACCATTGAGCAGGCAGCTGAGGACCCAGGCCAAGAGGAAGTGGTGCAGCAGTGCATGGCCAACCAGAACTGGCTGGACAGCCTCTTCAGCTCCTTCATCGAGCTGCTCACGCTCAGCACCAAAGCCTGATTCAGCCACATAAAGACACAGACAGTGAATTAAAGTAAGAGTATTTGAAACAAAAAGAAAATACAGAAAAAGGAAAGAGATGGATCCTACTGTACAGCCCCCTCCCCCTCCCCTCTTCAAATCTCTAAGGCCCTTGATGAACACGAGAGGGTCTGTTGACGTGACCTTGGACACTGGCCTGTTTTTTGTTTTTGTTTTTTTTTATTTGTTTGTTTTTTGTTTTCTTGTTGTTGATCAATGACTAAAGAAACGTCTTACTTTGTGAGAAGGGGACCCCCACTCGTGGTCACGGGGCACCGAAGGGTCAAGAGGAAACTGATTGTTTTACGAAAAAAAAGGGAGAGAGGCAAGGTGGAAGGACAAAGAGGAGGATCGCCAAGTCAACGTGGGAGCCACTGACATCCTGTTAACTGTGTGTCATAAAGACAATAGCTCAAAGAGAAACTATTACCGCTTAGTTTTTACATAAATTATTTTTTGAAAAGACTAACATCAGCTGTTGGCTTTTGAAAAGATTAGAGGAGGGCGAGGATGCTTTTTAAAAACCGCGTGCGCAGCAAGCAGCGTGATCGGGGACTCACTCGTCGGCAGATAGAAACCTGAAATGTGTTAATAAACGCTCTCTCTCTATCGCTATCTCTCATTCTGTGCTATGTGAAGGGCAGCACCAGTCAGCTGTGTGATAATATATAAACACATTTTTATTATTTATATGAGGAGGTTTTTAACTTAAGCTCTCACAAGTGCTGGTTTGCTGCCCTTAATTGCTTTTTTTTTTTTTTTTTTTTTTTTTTTTTTTTAAAAGAGTTGTTTTCCACAGGTTCAGTATACAATCATAACCCACATATCCAAGTCGTCTTCCCCTCTATCCAAAAAGACCAGACGTTGAGACAGACATGTATCAAATACAGTGGGTGTAAAATAACAGCAAAAGGAAAAAAAAAACAAAAAACGGAAGGGAAAAAAGGAGACTGGCAAAAATCTATTTGACTCTTTACATTGTTGTGCTTCAGTTCAATCATCATTCATGCAGGTGCAAAGAAAAAGAAGTAAACTGTCCATCTCCCACGCGGGAAGGAGGAGTATAAACGAGGAATATTTAAACATGAGATAGGCATTTCATTTTTATCATTTTGATGTTTGTGCATACTATGACTTATTTTGAAAACAATCTAATTTTCCATAAAAAAGGAAAAAAAAGATGTGTAAATACTGTACAGTTCTTGATGAAATTCTTTGTCCTTCTGTACATTAACTCTCCTGTATTTGAGAAACAAATAAAAGCTGCAAAGAACAAATGGTTTCATTTCCCTATATATGCACACACATACATATGGCTGTGCATGTGTGTCCATCCATATTAGCAGGGACATTTCAACTTATTGAGACCTTAAGAGGAAGGTCTGTTTGGGTGGCTCTTAAATTTAAAATGAAAGTCCCAGTTTACACAAAAATGTGCTCAACTTCTAGTCCTACTTGGCTGTTTTGACACAAATCAAAAAGGACAGAAGTTTCTGTATTGCAGTTCACCCAGGTATACGTTTTTCGAATTTGGTACCAACCGATGTACTTTCCATAAAGACATTAATTTTCAAAGCAGGGTATTTCCATTTGTCTTAATTGTTTACCTCAGAGGGATTAGATGTGCATTATGCCAGTGTGTGTGTGTGTGTGTGTGTGTGTGTAACCCCTCCTAGCGGGACCAGCTGGTATGAACCCGTCGTGACGTCACATCTGGAAAACGAAACCGTGAACTCGGAGTTTCCCGAGAAAGACTTGTTAGCCGGAAAGCAGCCGCACTCAGGGCAGTGTTTAAAGGATCTGCAGCGGGGACGGTATGTGACAGTTTGGAGCACAGCTTGAAGCGACACGACACACAGCTACCGTACAGCCGTCACTGTACTGATTTCTGCACCCAGGAAACGCTCTGACTTTCAAGTCAACGCTCATCTGCACCGACTGAAACGTCATCACTGAAGGTGGGAGAGTTTTTGTTGTTAGCGCTGGCACCGCTGTCCCAGAGTGGGATCAATACAAAGGTTACTACTATAACTACAGCATTGTTCAAAGACTGTACTCGTTTCCGATCCTGGAGTGTTTGCACTTGAGTATGTTTGGTTCAGGGAGCTGTAAGGACCGCTTATGCTCTACTTTGACGACAGTTAAACAACAAGACTAGCCTAAATAACTGTTATTATTAAAATATGACCTAAAATAATGAAAATAAATGCTGTGTGGAAGATTTTTAGGATTATATAAATACTTTCATATATTAAATTACACTTTAATACATTATAAGCACTTAGTATTTAGTATTATTACACTTTAATACTATTTTATATTATCGTAAGTAATGTCGTTAATTAGTTAATTAATTTTTATAATTACACCGTTTCTACTGTTGCTGAACAGCTGTTGTCTATGTGCCCGCTTCCTCTTTCATGCAACTCAGAATTGGCAATAAAAACCTGTAATCGTCCCAGCTGCACGACAGCTTTCCTGACATCCGGATGTTCATGCTCAGGCATTTTTTCTTCTTCTTAAACCTTTGACAGTCTAATGCATATTTGATCATCTAATTGAAACCTTCATTTAAATTGGGCCCTTTTTTCTGTTAACTCACTCATGCTAATATAATAGTGTCAGTTATAGATTACTTTTTTGCTGTTGCTGCATGAGGTGTGAGACTAAATAGCACCATCTGCAGGCAAGCATGGAATTATAGTTCAAATGAATGCATAATCTAAAAAAGAAAATTAATTATAAATAAATATGAATATACTGTTCTTGAGTATTTTGTTAGAGCACTACTCAATGTAAGGTTTATGCCAAAGTACTGGTAATTACCAAAATATGTATTTTTTTTATATTTCTGTAAATTTAATCAACCAGTCTGCGCTCTTTAATCAAAATCATATTTTTAGTGTAAAAATATAAGTATTGTTGTCATGTGTGATTTTTAAAATGTACTGTTTTACAAAAAAAAGCAGAAAAAGTAGGAAGGTAAATGATTATTTTTGGATTAAGATGCAAAATTACAGTTATTTATTTTCATTCCTGAACAAAAAATGAGTTTGAGTGTTTTTTATGCTTTATTAATTCCTGACTTTCAGAGATGACCAGTGTGCCGATTAAAATTTGGATATAAAAACGTGAATTCAGTTTGTTGTTTACTGAATAAATATGAGTCAAAGTTTTTGAGAGATTTCTATTTTTTTGTTTGTTTTCTTCTTTTTATGACTGGTGAGCTACTAAATTTGTCTGTATGTAAATAATTATATAGATCTAACCTCCAGTACAGACAAGCTATTTTAATGAACTGCCTGAATGAAGGAATAGCCTACATCACATCCAAGTTACTATACAGTGATTGTTCATATGATAGCAAAAGAGTACAGGATCAGTAAGTGGTACATCAGGCTGTGATGACAGAGCTCACGTTATATTTTGTCTTATTGTAGAAATGGCTCATTCAAAACCGCTGCTCATCCCGTGGCTGCGGGAACAGATTAACAGCAACAAATATCCTGGTGTCCAGTGGACAAACCCAGAGCAAACAAAGTTCTGCATCCCGTGGAAACACGCTTTGAGACAGGACTCCTCTGACACTGACATTCTCATCTTTAAGGTAACCATCAGGGTCTGACATGACATGACAATCTAATAGAAACCAGTCATGAGCATGAATTTGATATCAGCTATCCGTCCATCTTCTGCTTATCTCATTCTTTGTCCACTAATCCGTTCTTTGTTAGTCTTTAGCCTGTTCATATCAGCAGTTTCTTCCGGCGTTCATCCTGGTTTTGCTTCGCAGGCCTGGGCGGAGGTGAGCGGCAGCGGCCGGGCTAATGGAGACCCCTCAGTCTGGAAGAGGAACTTCCGCAGCGCCCTACGAGCTAAAGGCTTCAAAATGCTGGATGACAAGAAGAATGACGCTGCTAACCCCCATAAAGTCTTTCAGTGGCCGGACGAGTCAGCGTCAAAAGGTGAGGACCTGCTGACCATTTGGATCTTAGTTACAGTCGATAGAAAGCAAATTCAAAAGAAATTGTTTGCTTATTTCAAGCAAACTCTGCTGTTTTGGCACTCAAAATGCACAGGAAAAAAAAAAGATCAGCAAGATGTTATGCTTTATACTTATTTTATAACTGCAATCAATCAATTTCATATTGCATTTGCAATTTAAATCTGATAATGCAGTTGTGCACCGCATGCTCAGTTCCTGTCTGTCCATGCAGCACATTTTGCATACACTCGTGTCTCTGTATCTCTAACTGACATGTTTCTCAGAAAATAAAATAAATGCTTGTTTTCACTCCTGAAGCTAACTCGTGTGCTGGATCCCAGGAACAAGATGGGGCTGATTTGCTTGCAGGTCTGGGCATTTCCATTCAAGAGGTGAGACTGCTCTGTTGGATTGTTTTACCTGTAATAGGACAGATGGTAACAAAAAAGAGGTATTACTGAAATGCTGGGTATTGATGTAAGTGTATAAGATGTGTATTGGTGTTATCCCAGTCCCAGGGCGTCCACTATTTAGAAGGATGTCTCCTCCTTCCAGAAGACGCTGTGTTTTCGGGTGAGAGCAATCGCCTTTTTCATTGGATTTAGAAGGGGAACATTAGTCTGCCGCTTATTAGCGACAATCGCCATCTGAGTGTGTCTGAACTGGTCCATATCTGCCAGCAGAATCTGCTGCCAGCCCGGATATTCTCCAGGAGTGTCTCAAAGGAATGAACATCGGCCCTGAAGCAGGTAGGCTTATCAGCTCTGCTTATCATTTTCCTCCTCGCTGCTGCTGCAGTCAGAGCAGAAAACAAAGAGTATCCGAGGTACTTTTCTACAAGCTGGTTCAGTTTCTCCAACTTTTCCACAGAGGGCACCGCAGGCTTTGAGCCTCCTCCCGAGCAACAACAGCTGCAGAATCAGGTTGCGATTGGTGGACACCCGTTGCCTGGGCAACAGCAGTATCCAGTAATGTATGAGGGTGCAGTTACTGAAGCTGGGTTGCCTGAGCAACCAGCACATCCAATTGGGGGAGCTGAGGGAGGGGCCTATGATGAGCAGTTGGCGGCACAGTTCCTACAGACAATGCAAAAGACCAGAGATGGAGATAATTTCAGTAAGTTGGAGAAGGGGGTGGGCGAGTGGGTGGGGGTGGGATGCTGCTTTATCAGACAAATGGGGATTTTTACACAGACACACTGAAATGACATCCAGCACACACAGTATTCAAATGGAACATGTTTAACAGGGACTTAAATACAAAGCGCCCTGACAATGTGAATAGCAGGGACAGAGTGGAACTGTAAGCACCTTTCCTCACACACAGCCCCTGTCTCTGAATCCACAGGGACGCAATTCAAGATATCTGTGTACTACAGAGGGGTGAAGGTTTTGGAGCAGATGGTTGAGAATGAGGCTGGAGTGCGCTTGGTCTACAGGTAACATCAAAATGAATGCGACAGATGCTCAGCAGTTCCAGTTCAAATATACTGTAAATCGTGCTTCCTTATTCTCGTTCCTAGAGGGATAAACTGAGGGAGATGCTACCCTTTTTTCTATCTGAGATCAGGAGTTTACATTAGCATGAAGGCATGAGTACCACCTTGGCTTTCCTTTAAAAAAAAGAGAAAAGAAATCCTCCCACCTCTAAAGCTCAGTAAATTTGTTTTAAATTTAATGATTTATTTATTCAGCCAAGTTCCCCTTCACCAGGCAAAGTATTTTGAGGGAACAGAGCTTAGAATAAGGACTGAAAATGTAATCTCTAAATTCACAGTATGCCATTTTTGCCTTCAAAGTTCAAGATTCAACACTCTTTATTGTCGTTATGCTGTTTACTTCTGTAACCATACTGCTGTGTTTCAACTTAGCATCAGTGCAACAACTGCAGTGAAAACAGCAATACTGAATATAACATGTGGTCTGTTTAACTTATAACTAATTATAGTTTATATATTGCAGGATTTCTCATTGCTGATATCTTTGATTAAAAAAATACAAAACATCCTTTAGCAAATGCGACTGTTTTAAACTCAAAAATCTTCTCCGATAACTGAAAAATAAAAATGCTTGTATTCACATCAGGACTGATCTCAATGGGACAGTTTTGGATCATGATTCAGGCCTCACTATAGTCTCCCTGCCAAGTCCCGTAGCCATGGTGGATCAAAATCAAGCCAGCCTCACCCAGCGGATTCTGGACATGCTGGGTGATGGCTTGGAAGTTGGCGTGTCGGGCCAAGTGGTCTACAGCCAGCGACGGGGGGAAAGCAAAGCTTTCTGGAGCTTCTGCAAATTTGACCAGAGCAGACAGCCCCAAGAGATTTCTAAACTGTATCCTCAGCCTCTTTACAAGTTCACGGACTTTGTGCGAGGTAGGTTAGCAGAATTATTTTGGCGCTTTTGTGAATTTGGTGGCTTTGGGTACAGTTTTTTTTATGTATTGTCTCCTGTCTGCTTAGGAATATTGGGCTTCATTGAGGGGAACGGTAAAGAGTGCGCTCCCTGCTCCTTGTTCTTCTGTATTGGGGAAAAGTGGCCTGACC
Source organism: Oreochromis niloticus (assembly GCF_001858045.2). NCBI lineage: Eukaryota > Metazoa > Chordata > Actinopteri > Cichliformes > Cichlidae > Oreochromis > Oreochromis niloticus. The sequence goes on along the minus strand of NC_031973.2, from coordinate 18,008,678 downwards.
CACAATGCAGGCCTTGGGAGAAAAAACTCATCACAGTGGAGGTGAGGAAACTTTTTGAAAATATTTAAAACATGCATACAGTGCTGTGCTCTCACAGACCTCTAAGCAGTATTTCAAATAGGCAGAGATTTTTTCCCCCTTTCTGCTGCACAAACTTGTATTAAATTTCATGAGTGATCAACCTCTAAAATTGCCCTCGCACGAGGAGGGAGCCGTACTCAGCAGCACTTTTGAAGAGGCAATTTTGCCTCAGTATTGATTAACAGCACAAAGGGAACAAAGCCTGAATACGGGCGCTGACAGCTGATCCTTCAGGTGTAAAAGGTTTTTTTTTTCCCTCCTGCTCCTCAGCCTCCACACAGGACGGCACACTGAGAAATCAAAAGCTTTATACAAAAAGTTTGTCAAAGAAACCAGCTTGACGCGTCTCATTGCTCGACCTTTCTCTGATTTCACGGCTACCGTCGAGCTCAAACGCGTCGCCTTTGCACTCGCGCTTGACTCCCGCTCCTTATTTATTTTCTCCGCTCAGGTGTGCCTGTCTTCGATGGAGTTACTCAAGAACATGGCTGTTGAAAACGGCGCCTCCTCCCTGAAGTCTGTGGAGCTGCAGATGTCCCTGGAGGAGATGATGGAGTACTGAATATTTGGAAGCGGTGGCTGTTTTACTAATTTGAGATTTTTAATCTTGGCGTCTTAAAACATCTCAGTTATGTTTGTGAATAATGTTTAATAATGACACTGGTGCTGTGTTGGCTTGTACTTCACCCGGGATCAAATGGTCTAACTTATACTGTATGGAGAATAAGAGTGCACTGATTTCTATCTTAGGATTTTAAAACAAGTCACAGGGACATGATCAGGGTGACAAGAGACATGACTTTCACTCATTTAACATTTTGTGCCCTCCTCCTCTTTTTAAGCTTCACTTTTCCTCTTCTAAACTGAGTCTTAATGGCAGTCAAAGTGAAACACCACCCATAAGCTGCTAGTCTTCCTGCTCATGAACTTATTTGTTATAATAATCGGGCAAATGCTGTGAAATTAATGTGTTAAGGGGCGAACAAGTGCAACCTGGTAACAAACCCCCTGCTAAAGTGTAATACAACAAAGTGAAAATGCCATTAGTGCCTTGAATACAACAGAGCCACAGGTAAAAATAAATATACAAGCTGATTTTAGCAGTGCAGATGTGGCCAGAGCATCTGGAGCTTTTTTGACATTTTTAGCTTAATATGAGGAACATACACCTCAGCAGATGTCATGTGGTACGACACATCAGCGTGCTGTGCAGATAATCACACTGTTCGATACCGCAGATTAATCGAATTGAAAACTTTATTGAAACATTAATGGGTAGTATTCTTCTGCTGAATCTACTACATGATCAAAATGGCCTTTTCACCATTGTGATCTCACATGTGACTGTACTGCTGCTCTATGTTGCCAGTCTGAGTCAAAAGAAGAAGAAGTGTGAAATTACCTTTGTTTTTTTTGTCTAGTTTTTTTTTTTTTAAATATCCTTTCTTGAATTTATTCTCTCTCAGCATGACTCTGTTTGGTCGAGAACTACATCCCTCTGTCTTTTCACACCATCCACACAGACACAACACATCTTTTCCACTGATGACCTGTACAAGTGAAATGTTTACAAAGTAATATCGATAAACTGAACAAACTGATGAACAGAAATCAGTCCTTGTCTCCTTCCTCTGTTTCTCCGTCATTCTCTGACTCAGACCTCGCCTCCTCAGAGAGAGGATTTTCCTTCAGTCCTGACATTGGGACGAGCTTCCCCTCTTCATCCACTCCCATCGGCTGGATGATGTTGTCTCTGTAAAATACACAAGATGCAGGCGATTTGATCACCAGCAGTAACCTGGTTCTCGTCCCAGTACATATGCACTGAAGTCTGGTGGTAGTCTTTTAAGTTTATGGTACCTATGTGAGCTTTAACAGCCTAACTGTTTAATTCACCATCAATCCTCTGTATTATGCAAGAACAAGAGGAACACTTGAGTTTTACAGACCTTACTGTTTCTTACCAGTGTACAATTTTAATGATTACTTGACCCATTAATGCTCATCAAAGAACTTCCTCTGCAGCAACACATTGAGACACTGCAGAGGAAGTGCTGGAATTAGCTTTTGGTTATATACACATGTACAGTCTACTCAACACTTTTATTGCAACTCTGTATTTGTACCTTAATAAATTAAATCTGTAAACTTTTGCTGTGGTGTGGTGGGAATCAGTTGACGTTTACTGTATTCATTAGAAGCATCTGAGACTTTTGTGTATCTCTCATGTTTGTAGCTTTTTGACGTTTTGCTTACCTGGACAGCTTGTTGAAGAGCATGATCAGCCTCTTGGCCTCCTCCTCCTTCTCCTCCTCTGTCATGCCCTCCATAGGGTCTGGCTGCACTGCCTCCACCCGCCCCGTCACCGGGTTGATGCGGTCTCTGACCTGCCGGTACTCCTCGGTGTCTGAATCAGAGTCGCTGGAGTACTGGGTATCAGAGGTCCTGGGCCCCTGACCTCCCAGGAGCCCCCTGGTGGCCAGCAGACCTGCTGCGTTACCGTAACCCGTATACTTCACAAAACGCCTCACTGGGAAAAGAACCGTTGGTGTTCTCAATAAGGCACGAAAGAAAAAAATGCAAAAAGAGCTACAAAAACATTTCAACACCACTGCATTCACAGATTAAATTTAAAATAATGTATATAATCACTGAAAACATGACTATCAAGACTATATAATAATAATAATAAATACATAAACACAAATATTTAAAAGGTAATAAGAGTTTTTTTTAAAGCACAATAAAAACTAATGACGCCCTTTGTTTAAATACCATCTGATTTCAATATGCATTTTTCTATTTTTATCACCAGACTGTAACTTCACCCTATTAATCCACATAGTGCTTCTTGTTACCATTTTCCTTGCAGAGGACAAAGATGAGGTCAGCGGCACAGTGTTTGAGGTCTGTGTCCAGATGAGTCATAAGACGAATCAGACGGCTCTTCACTGTGGTGCCTTCCTCTGGCCTCTGTGATACGTCTCTCAGAGGAGGCAGGATCTAACGAGGGCGACACATTATAGCTTTAATTTTCTTTAATGTGTTTTGTTTCTTTCTTTTTTTTAATAAATATGAGCAAGACCATTTTGATGCTTGCAAATGAAACAAAAATGTGCCGTTAACCTCAAAACAATGATGGATTTCAAAGTCTGAGACAAATCAAATATATAAAGAAAAATCCTTTCTCATAGTCAGCGTGTTGGAGGGAGGAGAAGGGTGTTTAGGGATGAGGACAAGTCTGCCAACTCACATCTTCCCAGAATTAAAGGATCTGCTGTCTTTGTGCTAAAGTCTTCAGCAACCGCTTATTTTTATTTTTTCATTTTTCTTTAAACATTGGCTGCTTTTTCACTCATTTTCAGCTCAGTCCTTGTACTTGACCATTTTCAGAGAAATATGTATTGTGTTCATTAAACCACTTAACACTGAACTATGAATTACTCAAGCATAAAGAGGGATCTAACTCATAGGATGAACCAGTTTCAACTGGATCTTTAGCAACCTGTCACCAAAACATACAATTTGTGCTACTTTCCTTTGTATCTATAAAAATTCCAAAGGTAACACAGCTGGGCAGGCATAAAATAGTATTTTGCACCAACATGGGAATTCTCAAAGACTATTATCCAAAAACGTGACACATCTCAGCATGGTGTGCATTCAAGGAAAACTGGACAAATGGAGGACAGAAGAGGAAGTTGTAAACTTGTCTGCTTCAAATTGTCCTCAGTATGTACGAGGAGGTCAGGAGAGATGTACAACAGTAAGTGTTAACATGCATCTTTAAAACTGGGAGGCCAGTTCATGGTTTGGGGTTGCTTTTAAGTCAGTGGTGTTGGGGGATCCTGTCAAAAGTGACGAAATTATAAATCAGGCAAGTGCCATCAGATTTTCATTCACCATACAATGCAATCTGGAAAACATCTGATTGGCAATAGCTTCATTTTCAGCATGACAACGATCCCAAACACACTGCCAGTGCATGGATTGGCCTTCCCAGAGCCTGGACCTCAATGTTACTGAGGCAGTATCGTATCATTTTACAGAAAACAAAACAAAAGACAGCCAACATCCAAAGAAGAACTTTTTTTTAGGGAACTAACCCTGAATACTACTTGAAGAAATTACAAGAAAGCTACCTAAGACAGTTCAGGCTGTGTTGAAGAATAAAAGTGGTTATACTGTATTTCTATTTTTTCCAGCAATACATATATATAGAAATGAGGGGTGTCTCCAGACCTTTGCACAGTACTATGCATACTACAAGTGAGTAGTCTTATAGTCTTCAGTCTTATAGAGTCCAGGCCTGCACAGGTCAGGTGTTGGTTGGTTACATGCAAATGATCAAAAGCATACTGGACATTAAACGTGCTTCTAGTATTTTGGCATCAAAACATCAAAAAGCTAAACACAGGAGCTATCTCTGAGGTGTCGTATATATTACATATTTTCTGATGTAGTGCCGTGTTTCTCTGTGAGCCCTGCAGCTCTCCGTCAGCAGATTGAGGATTGGTGTCAGCTTCTCTTTGATCTTATCTCCCTGAAAAGCACATAAAACAAATCCTCTCCGTTATTTCCGTAATACCAGCTGCTCTCTTTTTCACGCTGCAAAATATAAACTTTAAGAACAAATCACTAAGAAAAAAACCCCTTCACAAACACACAAATGGATCAGAAAAGACTTCTACAAACAGAACTCTTTTCTACTCCCTCACCGCCTCCAGGCGTCTCTCCATGAACATCAGCAGGGTGTGGACGCAGTCCATGTTGACCCCCTCGCACTGCTCTGAATCTGGCTCCAGGGGCACCGTCAGCAACACATCGAGACACTGCAGAGGAAGCGCTGACAACAGGTTCACTGTGTGACTGCGGGAGTGAGAGAAGGTCACGGCAAAGGAGTGAGTGTTGATAGAAGAGAGCGGGGAAAACCTATTCCCTGCTCTGCTTTTCCTTGTTTTTTTAGACATATACTGTTAGACTGGAGGTCAGTGTATGTGCAAGTAATCCCTGTGATAAATAAGGGTTATTTTGAACAGTGAACCATGCAAAGCTACTCCAATAGAGCCTGAAAATAAAAAGGAGCTGAAAATGATCAGAGCAGATCCCCCTTTAAACATTTGGTGTTGTTTGGCTGGATGGATTATACGCTGTTTCATCCAAAATGATAACAAATGCTACTCAAAATACACTATTATTGGAATTATATCTCAAAATTTTCTTTTTATAAGAACATCTAGATCTAATAAAAATGCATTGATTTCTATATATACTTGGGATTTTAATCAGACCTGCAGCTGAAGATTGAGTCTATCTGGAAGGTGCGTGTTATTAAACTCATAATTATAGACTCATCCTTGTTGCTTCAAATGTTATTCAAAATAGTGCTTCTGCATGAAAGTGATTTTGCAACCCTAAAGAATTTCTGAAGCTTTATATCTCATTTTACAGTCCATCGTTTAAACCAATTATAACTGCACAGTATGTGTTATAATTGCACGATAGTAAATTATGAGATTATCAAGCCTGAATATTTTCACAGCTTGGGTTTTGTCACGTTGTGCTCACCCCTGCAGTTCATCTGTGTCTTCTGACAGGAGACACTTCCTCATCAGACAGAGGCGCAGGATCGCCACCAGGTGTCGGTACAGAGCCGCATCATCCTGATTAAAGGCACAGATGCATCTAATGCGTCTTCAACTGTCCTGTTCTTTAGCACATTTAGCTTTTATATGATTGCATATTTGACTAATAACATATATATTGTATTAAAACTCCTGTAAAAAGTAAACATGAAAGCAAAGCTTCTGAAAAATGCGAGGGTCGTCACACACACCTCACTTGGGTCCTGCTTGTGGGTGCTGTGCGTGATATTGAAGAGAATTTTGAGGATCTCTGTGACGCGCTGAGAGGTTTCCAGAGAGATGGGCTGTGCCTGTGGGTCCAAGACGCACTCATATTGGTCCTTCCACTGCACCTCCAGGCAGCTCTCCAAGGCTGCTGTGAGGATGGAAACCCCTCCCTCCTGGAAGAGAATAATCAGTGTGAGGGCAGTAACGAGGAATAACACAGGAATAACTTTGGACTATATGACATCGTGTGACCTGTTTAAGCTGGGTGCTGAGCTCTGGCCGGAGTGCAGTCATCAGGAACATGAAGCGCAGTTCATAAAACTGAGCACTAGAGGGATTCGACCAGCTGACACTGGAGGATACGCGCTCTATGAGACCACACATGAGCCTGATGGAAACAAAGGAGATAGATGTGAACTTTCCAGATGAAGCCAAATGCAAATGTTTCAGTCCCCTGTCCTTCTATTTGTCATAATAACCTTTACCAGGCATGGGAGTTGTTGCTTTCACAGGTATAAACAAGTGAATATATGGTTTTTAGGTGCTTTGCGATTATTATAAACTGCTGAAAATTACACAGTTTATGGGAACTGATGCGATTGTGTGTGCGTGTCGAGCCTACCTGAGAGCACTGAACCTTTCCTGTGCCCAGGCGCTGTTGTACACCACGTTACACAACACCTTCATGGCCTCTTTTCTCTTGGCCTCCTCTCCGGACTCCACCTCCTCCACCTCTTCCTCCACATCCATCTTGCTCTCCCTGCGGTCCCTCCTCCCTCGCTCCAGGACCCTGTGATGCGTCCCACCTCTGTGCAGTTCGTTGATGCTCGTCCTGTGGCTCCCAAACCAGCTGATGCTGTCCAAATCGCCACTGTTGGTGATGCTGATGTCACTTTTGGCATCCTCGTCGAAAGCCGGCGGCTCGTCGTTTTGGTCGTTAGTTTCAGCTTCAGCTTCAGCTTCATCCTCATTAGTGTGACCCTGCAGCACTTTGGTTTCGGTGAGAGAGGAAATGATGTTATCGTAGAAATCAGAGTCGGGGTCGCTGACTTCGTCACTGATGTCACTTGTGGTCAGCCCGGCTAGTTTGGCCAGAGTCAGGAGAGCGCTGTCGGTCACCAAAGGCCCCAAGACTTTTTGGTCCCGGGACAGGATCCTCAGGGTGCGTAGGCATACTCTCAACAGGTGACATTTGACTTCAGTCCTTATGAACCTCACAAGGACAACACCTAAATTCTGAGAACAGGAGCAGAAACATGTTTGCAGGAATTTATCATAATAATAACTTTTACAAGGACTAAGAATATCACATCTGGGCAAGCAGAGAGTGACAGCATCAGATCACCTGTCTGAGGATGAGTCCTCGATCCTCCAGGTCGTACTCATCCAAGTCAGAGTCAGAATCAGTGTAGTCCCTCACTTTATTCTTCCTGAACTAGTAAAACAGTGCAACCAGGATTACTGGATTTCTTTACGGTACTTTTCATGTGCAGTGCTTAATTACTTCCAAACTGTGGCAAAACCCTACCTCTTCTAGTCGCCTTTGCTTAAGAGATGGTCATCCATTAGACAGTAAATGTAACAGAAGAGAGAGGAAATAGTGCTGTTAGAAGTCCTTCTACAAGTTCACAGTATGGCATTTTCCCTAAAAACCTATTTACAAAGCTTAGGAGCAATTTACTGATGGGATGAGGTCATTCCTAACCCAAAAGAAGGGTTATCTTTGCTGGGAATGACAATCAATTAACAGGGGACAGTGAAGGATATCATAACATATTTATTAATTTGAAGGTAATTAGAAGTTTTTTCTAACCCAGACAATTATTCGGTCACTCTGCCTGGATTCAATCTGCCTGAGCAGGTAAGGAGAGAGGATCAGAGACAACTGATACAGCAGAATTACTAATCATAGACTCTGGAGTGCGTAGGGGCGGGCAGGGGCGGATGAGTTGGAGGTGTGGCGTGAGAAGGAATAAGGTGACGTTATAAGGAGCACCGGGAGGACGTGGGTTTATGCCTGTAAACTTTCCTTCTGGTGCAGCAACATAAACAGACTTACTCTCCGTCTTTCCCTCTCGTCTGTGTCAAAGAAGAAGCACTGGGCATACTACAGGAAGAGAAACAATGACACACACACACAACCAATGTCATGAGCAGCATTAGAACATGTGAGAAATGTACAAGCTTCTGTGTCGCGTCACCTCTTTGTTGAACTCCTGCAGCCTTATCTGAACACCATTCTCATCTCCCTGCTTGATGCACTGGATTATCCCCTCGATGTCCACGTTCATACTTCCTAAACACACACACAAGCAAGCACGCACGCACACACACACCCACAGACAATTTAGGGCATAACAAAATGAAAGTTACACAACAATGACGACAGTCATGGCAGAGGTTATGTATTGTCAAACAGATAGAAACCATAAATACACAATAGAAAAGCACACATTTGGTCTGTTGTTCATCCAGAATATAAAATAAAATAAAACCCACTAAATATGAAATGAAATGACAGCTAGCTGCTCATCCTTTCACTTCATCTTCAAAGCTACCACATAACTGATCACTGATAAAGGGTTCCTTAGCAGTTAAAGTGAATCTGTATCTTTTATATAGCAGGCGCTGACATCAACACTATGCACACATAAAAAATCTGCAGACAGATTACCGTGTTTCACTGAACTTACCTCGCACAGTTCAGTATCGTAGTCAGGTGATAAAGTGTATATCTTAAATATGACAAACCAAATCACCGCTCCGACTTTGCTTCAGGTCGTCGCCAAGCGTTTATTTCTCCACGTACGTGCCCCGAGTCCTGTGTTCAGCTTTGAATTTGCTCAATTCAATCACTCTCCATGCACTCTCATTCTCTCAGCTGATCTCTCTCACTCTGTCTCTCTCGCTTTAATCCAAGAGAGATGCAGGAGACCTGGAGTGTTTATGGTTATAATCCACTAATGGACTCTAAGCTTATAACTCTCAGTGTTGACCCTCTAACCTTTTATGGGTTTGCCAGACTTGTTCTGCACAGCCCTTTCACTTTCTGCCTAGCTTTAGCAGAATTTTCTTCACATCTGTTGATAGCAACTAAAACAAGCAGTTAGGGCATGCTGTTGCATAACCACACCGGAGGATCTGATGGTTAAAACACTGTTAGAAATGCAGGAAAAGACAGTTTATTCACTTCTGAAAGTTTGTAGTTAAAGATTTATATTCTTTTATTTTTCAGTAAAATATTTCAATACATTCCTAATTGGAATGCACCCCAATTACAGTATATAAACCATACTTAGATTTTTGTGCACTATATATTAAAGTATTGATTCTGTCTCCTTCCACAAGATGGCACAATTTCCCCAGTTGAGTCAGCTCATACAGGCCTAATGTATGCATGCAATTGTGTATTATAAAATCTATTTATTCAAAGTAAACTTTAGCATCTTTCCCTTGGCCATGATGCACAGATATTGATACTCCGTACCAAATGACCTGCAGTAAAATCAATCTGCACTGAAACACAAGTGAAACTCTGTTTTCTTTCAGTAAGTACACTGTGTTTGTTTTTAGCTTAGATAACCGTCTTAAGGCACACCTGGTGTCCTGGAAACCTTTACACAGTATCCTGAACACCCTGACAGATGAAAACTGTGAGACAATGATGCATGAGTGAATGACAGGCTTTCCTGGCAGGATGCGTACTCTTGCACTCATTGGGTAGAGGAAACAGGCTCTGGGCGCTGGAGCTAGATAACTGGTGGCTGCAGGCTAACAACAACAGGATGCACGCTACGTCAGAAATAGTGGGAGAAATGTCAGAGAAGTCTTCTCAAGTAGGAAGTGGAGGCATATTTCTTCAAGACGAATTACAAGTAGGATATTAACAATACCGACTTTACAAGAGATGAATGGGCCTGAGTGACCTTTAAAAGCAGTAAAAGAAAACAGCAGTTATTAACGTGAGCCAGGATGGTACGTCTAAATCGTCCTGACACAGACAAACTTCGTGGCTATAATTTTTAACACCTTTGTCGCAATACACGCATGTAGCTTAAACATAAACGACCTCTATGTACTGAGGCTTGTAGGGTCATTCTACTTGAGAGAATTTCTTTTGAGTCGCATCAAGTCGGATCTGCCTCACTGAATATTTTCAAAGCAAACAAATCAGAAACCTACAGACTGGCTGTCAGCATCTACAGAGTGTCATTTACAAGCGTCACTCACTGACGGTGACTCACGGTTAGAATATAGGTGTAAAAATTTAATGACTCTGCATCTGTCTGGCGACACCAAGGCCCTACAGAGATCATCTTTCCTACCTTTAGGAGACACACCCTGCTCAGCTCATATGCCTTCTTTCCACTAATTTATGTCTTGTATTCAGAGAGTGCTTTTTCCTCTGCACTTGGTTATCAGAGTGGATCTTATATGTGTACTCTCTTTCTGCAGTTATCTTTCTGTTTAAGTCCTCTATGATTCCTGAATGCATTTACTGTACGGTGGACCTGGTCTCCAATTAAACATCGGAAAAACATGCATGCAGGATTCCAACAAAACTCTCTTTGTTTTGACATAATCATACTTTTTTTTTTTTTTTAATGTTTGTAATTTGGCAGAGCATGGCCTGAGGACAACAGGAGCTCAGCATGAACATTTAAGGCTCAAGGATCTGCCTGGATGATCAAATAATGTAATATTGGTTTTGTTGCTGCTGAGGCCTGTGAAGCTTAGCTGACATGTTAGGACTTCCAGATAATGTAACAGAGACTGCTGGGAGTTTATAAAGTTGAACTTCAATAGTTGGTAAAACTAATTATCATCTGTATAATAGAAAAAAAAGGATGGCGTGTTCATACGGCATACTAAACTGAACATATTTATATATAAAGAAAAAGATCAATATTTGACCCTTCAGCGACCCCACAGGTCAGGAGAGTGGGTGAGGCTGAAAATTCACAGAGGCTCAGAGAAGAAACGCTTCTGGTCATCAAGTATTACTTGAATAAACACAGAGTGAGACCTTAAATATTGCACACTGTGCCAAATAATACAGGATACTTTGATCTCTAAATTGCTCTGGATGGAACAGCAACAGACCCTAATGCTTCTAAATGGGATGAAAACAGCAATTTTCAAATACTTTTACTTACTTTAATCCAGTGGATCTGAAACTGTGGGGCTGCTCCCCTATGGGGGGTATAGAGCCAATGTATTAGGGAGGCATGGATGACCATGGGAAAAATATAATTTTAATAAATATGATTTATGTAAACAAGAATTTGCTGAGGCTATAGTGCTAAACTTTGTTTCACTAAAACTTAATCTGAATCATTTTTTATTATTAAAGGCTGATATAAGAAATTGTAGGTTGGAGGCATGAAAAATTACTGCCTTACTCAGTCTTCATACAACAGCATTCATTCCTTTGAAGCCACAGCCATGCTCAATTTAAATAATTACTCCTATTAAAAGCTACTGGCTGCCAAATGCAATTACCTAGATTTGAAATGGTTCCACATTCATTTAGATGTGTAGAAGCAGACAGGAGGACAACAGGAGTAATTGTACATTCCAACTAAGGTATGCAGAAGAGCATCTCTGAATGCATAACATGTCAAACCTTAAAGCAGATGAACTAAAGCAACAGAAGACCACAACGGGTGCCACTCCTGTCGGGTAAGAACAGGAGACTGAAGCTACAATTCAGACAGCTCACCAAAACTGGTCAGTAGAAGAGTAAAAACTACTGCCTGGTCTGTTGCAACATTCAGATGGCAGGGTCAGAACTCGGCATAAACAACACTGAAGCATGGATCCATGCTGGCTTGTGTCAGCAGTTGCTGGTGGTGTAGTGGTTTGAGTATTGTCCATTATGTCCATCCCTTTATGATCACATTACCCATCTTCTTATGGCTGCTGCCAGCAAGATCTCAGTCTAATAGATAGAAAAATAGAGAAAGAGATCAAACTGTCTGAGAAATGTTTCCAGCACAGTGTTGAATTTATTGGCTGGTGAGTGTATGTTATAAACTAGAATGTCAGTCGTGATTAGGTCCATCACAACTGATGATCCATCACACAGTGAAATGCAAATGAGTGAAATACATAAAGTATTTTTAGTTATGAGTTATAATCTTTTCTTGTCATTGGCTGGCTGTGTTCCATAAACTCATTATTAAAATCCATTGTGCCCCTCACTGACGTTTCAAAGAGTCATTTCCAGGACCAAATATCAACACCTTACCAGTAATTTAGGAGGAGCAGCAATTCTCATGAAAATGGAAAAGTACCCGTAAAACAACCAGTATGACCTTGACCACAAGCACAAGTTGTGTAAACCCCCACTAGGTGGTCATTGTTTGCAACTTTCACTAAAACCTGACCGTCCTGTGAGGAGTATTGATTTATTGTGAATTGAGGAGGAACAGACAGATGGATGGACTGGTGATGGATACCTCGCAATCGCGTAAGCTCATCGGTCCTCCAGTCAGATGAGCTGGCGATTGATTTGCTCAAGGTTAGGCAGCAGCAGGTGTACAGGGACAGCTTTACCAGGATGCTGGGCTTTTTTTCTTTTCTTGAGATGCAGCCCCTCACGTCATCACCTGTTATCCCATCAACACTTGTCGTAATCCACGCTTAATCATATGTGAGTTCATAATTATTTGAGCGCTAATGCTCTTGAGTACACGCACGCCAGCGATGACTCAGTGTATTATTCTGACAATGCAGACTGCCCAGATGGTAGTCACAGGAAAGCTGCACAATGGACTCTAGAGCGGAAGCTGTGAATCAGAGAGAAAAGAGCCGGTCTGAGAAACGAAACAGTGTGTAGGATAAAAAACATTAAATGTGACACTGGCTCCCCATGGATTTAGTGCATTATTAAAAGATTAGGAATTATGGGATAATTTCCTAGAGAGGTGTTAGTATGAGGCCGAGTGTCAACTTTGATCTTTTGTTTATGTGACCACTTTAAATGTGGATGAGAGTTCCTGAATGTGAACTCTCATCCAAATATGCCTTATTTCATCACCAACACCTTAAGGAAAACTATAAGATCAAGGAGTTGTTTTTGACATTGTGTTTGTGGTGAGGTGGATACGAGTGAAGGACACTGCAGAAATAAACACGGTGACGGCCAAAGTGACTCAAGGGAAAAAGGCACAGGAAAAATGGGGCGATAAAGAAAAGCCTGGAGGAGAACTGGGGCTATTTTGGGCTCGGCGGGCTTCCTGCAGGTGATGGAAATGAAAGAAAGATTTCTGGAACAATTGCTCAGCAGCAAGTGAACTGAGGGAGGAGAGAGATGGAGGAGGAGGAGGAGGAGCGGGGGGCTGTAGAGCAACAAGTGAACATAAGAATCGATGTAAACATCACAGAAGGTCACCTTAAGTTTAAGTCCAAAGTTGTGTTTGGAGGCCGTTGTTTAAAGATTGTTTATGCTGGCATCACAGCTCTTTTAAGTAGGGAATGAAAAAGTGTGTGTGTTTGTGTGTGTGTGTGGGAGTTCATTTGGCAGTATAGTCAGTGTGTTACAGACACACCCCCTCATCCCACCATCACACTATAAAGGACCAGCGTTAGAAAGGGATGACAGAGTCAGACATCCAACAACCAGCAAGTTGTTTTGGTTTACTCAACAAGCCACAGCAGGTTTTAAGCTCTCCTTTTGCGGTAAGCATCTTTTCAGATTAATTTTTATACTATTCTAAAAGCTCTCTGAACACATAATTATTATTATCTCATTTTACTTTTATGGTTAAATCATTTTGTGCTTCTTCAACAATTGGGTCAGAAGAGCATTTTTTCTTTAGCACCACACTTATTTATTCAATCTATTAAATTGTAGGGCAGTGCGGTATGGAGATAGCTGTTCTGCTGCTGCTGACTGTCCTTTTGACTGCTGCCTCCCCACTGAGACGAACCCAAAGGTGAGTGAAAAAACACAGGGAACCACACAGCTCACAACGGCACACATAATGAAGTATCACTCTCTCCCTGGCAGTAGAAACGCAACATCAAAGCATGCTTGGGATGGCGGGAAACTAAAAAAAGTGTTTAAAGCAGAGCTTCTTATTAGTGTATCTCTAAGTTATATTATTGTAAATGATAGGTTACTTAATCAATTCCATATCCTGTCGGAAACACAGGTCAGACGCAGACGTCGTCCTGCCAGGAGCAGCGGTCCGAGACGTAGGAGGGGAAACCTCAGAGGACACACACAAGCACCATGCTCCATTACTGAAGATCATCCCATTCACCTTGGAGAACAAACATCTGGACCTGGAGGCTCTGAGACACAGGTACAAAGGACGTGACAACGTGCTGAGAGTGGCTGTCAATAGAAAAAGAGCACTATTTAACCTGAAAAACTAAATAAAATAATTTGTTAAAAATCATGGTCATGTCACTATCAGTCCTTTATTAGAGGGTAAATATTGTGATTGATTTTCAGAAAGACACCCCTTTTTTTTCAACTTCTTTCATAACTGCATTTTTTTTATACGTGATGTTCTGCACGTTTAAGTTTGATGTTCACCCTTCTCATTTTCATCACGACAGCATGGGGCTGAAGTCACGACTGCCGCGTGCACTTCAGCGTGGATGCCAGCTCGGGACATGCCAGCTTCACAACTTAGCCAGCACTTTATACCACTTCAGCAAAGGAACCGGAAAGGAGGAGTCAAAGAAGGCAAAAGATCCACAGGGCTACGGCAGATAGGACCAAAAGGAATGTCAGCAATTAAGGACTGAAGGGGTGGAGAGCTGCCCACATAGTTTTCCATCTACTGAAAACCAAATATCTCTATGTCTGCTCTGACTAACTGGTACTTATTAGAAATGTATGCTCGCAAATGGTGTTGATTTTTGTGTCTTGTGTGAAACGTGCGTTTTATACTTTAAATATGTAAATATTTAAATATGATATGCAATAAATATTTAAGAGAATTAAGTTTGTGGTGTTTATGTATAGTCTTAAAGGAAAGGTATAGTGCAATCCTACAGGTATAAAACCTGCTACATGATCACCTCTCATAAAGAGCCTTTGAAATGGTACAGAGGACAACTATGAGACATCTATAAATTCTAGAAAGATGAAACAATGACCTGAATTTCAGCTGAACAAGACTGTAATTTGCCTCTGAAACAAAACCCCTGCAGGCAGGATTTTTTGTTGTTCATTCTATTGTTCTTTTTTACTTCTGACGGAAGTGAGCACCACAGAAACACATACCTAACAGGTTCTACTACAAATGTGTGATATTTTTAGGCTCCAGTAACAATTAAAGAACACAAGCTTGGGCATGTTTAGCAGTCTTTCTGCTACAGTGGTGTCATTGAGGCTATTCAGTTCCAACAACAAATACCAGTGACCAGATAAGGAGATGAGGAAGTATTTCAATAAACTGTAGCCCACTTTGTGGTTCTGACTGGCCCTTCCTGTTTGCATGCTTTGGTGTGATTGTCTGCCTCTGTGAAACCACACCCTTACCTGTGTGCTGGCTGCACCTATTTTTCTTTGCGCACACTGAGTGACTGCAGTAGCAGGGAATGGGGTTTCAGCAGTAGGAGACAAGGTGGAAATAGTCAGAAAGAAACCCCTTTAATGCTTCCGCATACATTTCTCATTGAGAACGACTGAAAGGAAAATATGAAAGACACAGGATCAGAAGAAGAAGGAGGAGGAGGCGACGGCAGAGACAATATTGGCCAAACTGAGAAGAGCCAGGTGGGTTAGCTTTCACTGAAGTCCTCCAGCTGCTGTTGTGATGCTATAGTGGTGCTTTGGCAAAGTACCGCTACATTTTTTGGAAGTGGAAGTTAACGCTATACTCGGAACTTCTGCCAATGAAGTTTCGAGGAACGGCGGTGAGTCGCCCACAGTCTTCTTGGAAAAACACGTCGTGCAGCAACAGCTGTCCAAACGTGCACGTTTGCGCGAACGAATGCAGGACCTATCCGTCTGCTTTGTTTCCGCTGTGGTTTGTTGACCCTAAACTTGTCTAACCGGTGGACGTTACAGCTTTAACAACTGGGAACGGCTTAGGCGAAGCATTTCTAACGCAGCAGTCCACTTTGCTGGCTAAGCGGTAATGGAAAGCACACCACCTATAAGAAACTAACTTATGTCTACTAAACCGAGCATCGTAACCATAAGCAGCTAAATAAGCGCTCCGGTGATAGTTAATGACGACTGCATTCTGTTCCGTTTAGCTGCATCAGTTGCAGGACTCTAGACGAGGCGTCAGCTACTGGCACCAATAAATGCAATGGGGCCATCGTGTTTTTTTTTTTTCTCAGTTAAACGGCCTGTGGGGAAGGTGTTCTCTCTTTACTGCTTGGCTGATAACATTACAGAAAGATTAGCACTGAATACATTGGTGAAAACAAAATGTAATGTAGCCCCACTGCAGAATATGCTTATGCACAGCCTGACTGTTGCACACACCTGAGCTCAAACTACTTTACATCATCAGAAATCACAGTCTGGTGTTTATGCACAGCACAGCTCACCAACTTATTACTGGGTAGTTTCTCTTAGCCAAAGTCAACATGTGGACGGTTTTCTGCACCCTGCTGCCACATGCATGAGATTTTAGGATTGGATTCAGAATTGAATCAGCTTCTGTAATAATTCAGTAATGTTAAATAACTGTTGAAAAATGCTTTCAGAGTTGGATCCCCAAAATCATCAAGAAAAGAGTGTGCAGCACTTTTGTAGAAGATTCTGTCAGGTACTGTGACCTCTGTCTTTTAATAATAGCACGTCTGTATTTTGAGTAACTTCTCATGGTGTTGTTTTTATCCCTCCACCTCTCTCAGTAATGGTG
The DNA here is from genome assembly GCF_001858045.2 of Oreochromis niloticus. Classification (NCBI taxonomy): domain Eukaryota; kingdom Metazoa; phylum Chordata; class Actinopteri; order Cichliformes; family Cichlidae; genus Oreochromis; species Oreochromis niloticus. The sequence goes on along the minus strand of NC_031973.2, from coordinate 17,991,904 downwards.
CATTGTGTCAGTGTGGGGCTGCGAGAGATGACCATGCCTCTGCGGCTCTTGGAGACTATTTCAGCACAGCCATCGTGAACCAATGGAAAAGCATGCAGCACTCCTCTGAACGACCGACAGATGCCTTTGGAGAGGTGCAGTTTGCAGGAGCCAGCAAGAGGCACAGCTATGTGGGTGCTTTTATTTTTCTCTCATAATGTTTGAATGCTTTACTTCAAAAGCCTGAGAGTTCTTGAACATGTGTATATGTTTTTAAAAGAAAGGTGACCCTCCAAAGGTGAGGTAAATAAAGGTAAAGATAAACCCTGAGCTGTAGTAGTCAATTCTTTGAATTTTCCTGACCTTCAGTCTACCTCCACTCCACCTGAGTAAACAGAGTCAAAAGTCAGTACAGATCACATGACAAGCTTCTTTTTTTTTCATTTTATTACAATTTAAAGGTTGAAACACTGAGTCGTTCAGCTTTAGTACTAGTGTGATCACAGGTCATTACTTCTCAAATCTTTTTGCATTGTTGACATGGGCGTGCTTCTTTTAATCCATCAAATGTCTAAACTTAGTTCCTGCGCCTGTCATGGAGCACTGAGCCTTCTATGGTGTACACCATACTGACAGCTCATTGGCATCTTCCTCTACCCAACCTGGTTGTTTCTGTTGTGGGCGGAGAGGGCAAGACACAGGTGAAGACCTGGGTACGGGAGGTCCTCAGACAGGGACTGGTGAAAGCGTCACAAAGCACAGGTAAAAACTTTATGCATCTGCCAGTGTGTCAGTGCTCCAACAAACTCACATGTGTGATGTGTCTGGCATATCTGAGCTCAGCATCTTGTTTCTGTTCTGGTTGCTGAAGCGGGTTATCGTTGGTTAGTAGATGTCATGATAATTTCCAGATGAAGATAAAAGAACTGACAAATGATCCTGTCAGACATTGACCACCTACTCATGGTGGTTTTAGCGGGAAGAATCCAGCTATTACAAAATTTAGTCTGAACACACTACACGACTCCCTGGGGTCCGGTCCTAATTTGGTAGTACAATGGCCATTTCCTCTCTGGCTACTGTACCAAGTGCAGGTGGCATATGGTGATACTGATCTCCCCGTCGTCTGAGGTCACTCGCTGTTTTCTCAAAACAAGTCCAAGACATAGTGAATAAAAAATCAAAGCCCCAAACAAAACATGCACACAAAGATGCAAGTAACTAGACAGCTCACACTCCCTAAACATCTTTGTTAGATAAGACATAGGACAGGGCGTGGCACCATATTTGGTGTTAAAACCCGTTGCATATAAAAACATGTTTTACGCATGTCTGTGGCCTTTCTAGTCTTTTTTATGTGCTTTTAATTCTTTTACAGATAATTGTGTATGCATCTGATACTTGACTTGCTGTGGTCTTAGGTTTATTTCTCAGGGATCAATAATTTGGTTCTGCTCCCTTTGTTTTTCTTCCCGTTTTGGTGCCCAGGTGGTCAAGTCTCATTAGTTTTGTTCTTTTTATAACACTGAACCTTACTGTGTTAAAACTGGTGTAAAATGTGAAACACATTTACAAGTTTTGATATCACCTTTGTTTGTTCATGTTTAGAGAAACAACAGACCCTGTAATAAATTGACAATCTTAGCTTTAAAAAAATAAATAAATTGAGATGCAGTGCAATATGTAAATAAAACAGAATCCAGTGATTTGCAAAGTCACATAAAGTTATATTTTATTCACCGAAGAAAACTGAAAAAAAAAAAATCTGATTTTTCACCTGTTTCCCCAGGTGCATGGATCTTAACTACAGGTCTGCGTGAAGGTGTTGGCAGGTGTGTTGGACAGGCAGTGAGAGATCATGCAACTGCAGCTTCTTCATACTCGCTCAACAAGGTGGTAGCGTTGGGCATTGCTCCCTGGGGCCTTGTGGAAAAACGAGAGCAGCTGGTCAACCCTCAGGTAGTACAGACTCTCACACATTTGCTCATTTCTCTAAGCGTTAAATCATATCTTGTTGTCTTTGTGGAAAAGGACCACGATTTGACACATTGTCCGTGTTGATTTGTCAGGTTTTATTGGGTGAACACACTGTTGGCAGTTCTTGCTCCAATTTAAAATAACTAAGGCTGAAACGTGGAAAGAAACACTGGAATAACTGTTTTTTCTTCTTTTGCAGGGAAGCTTTCCAGCAAAGTACTATGTCCAAAACATTTCCCAGGACTCCTGCTACCTGGATAACAACTACCAGGCCTTCCTCCTCGTGGACGATGGGAGTGTGGGCCGCAGAGGAGGAGAAACAGATTTCAGAGCCAGACTGGAGGAATACATTTCCCACCAGCGCACAGGCATATGGGGTTAGAGATGGTGCCATAAACTATGAAGTACAACATTTATAGCCTCTGAATTAAAGCAGAAACTATACTTGAGTACACATTATCTTCCACTCATGTATTCAGTTTAAGTTAACTGATTTAAATCTAATTGTGCTAAATGAGAATTAACTCTGGTATCCTGTACCATTATTCCCAAAATACATCCTTTCAGAGTTACAGGCTTTACATGTTCCTTTGTGTTTTGGTTGAATGATTTTTTTTTTTGGTATCTATGGGAAGAAAGCCATTGCAAGTCACTGCATGTATTTTACACGTAACTCTACAACATTAACATTCAAGTTAAAAAAAAAAAAATCCACAGGGTACTCTTTGAATGAGTGTCAGCTGTTGTGCTTCATGAAAATTATGCACTTTGCAAATCTTAGTATGATCACTCTCATTAAGTTAGTAAAAACATTTGATCAAGATTGAAACGTGTTAAAAATAGTTGTATCTTTTTAAAGGAAGTGGCAGCATTGACATCCCTGTCCTTTGTATGCTGATATCAGGGGAAACAGACATGCTGAAGGTACAGTCTTTTACAGCTTTTTATGTGAATTATTAAAACAAAAATTGCGAATTCTAATTTAAATTGTGCCAATCTTTATTTCATGGTTTTTGTAATGTCTGTCAGAGAATGGATCTCTCTCTGAAAAAATCCATCCCCTGGCTGGTTCTGGCTGGCTCAGGAGGCTTGGCTGATTTCCTGAGTGATATCTTGGAGAACCGGTCTTCAGCTCCAGCTGTGCCGTCCTCTGGTGAAGGCAACAGTGAGGCTCCTAAAACTCCCAGCGTGGATCTTAAAGACAGAGTGGCAGAACGGTTTAAGAAGCACTTTCCTTCAGAAGCACAGACCGACAAACTAGTTGAACAGGTGAGTGCTGACAACAGAAACATTGCATTGGCCTTTACTCTGCAGAAGAGTACGAGGAAAGACTTTTTATAGCCTGCATATCTGTCAGCTGCTTACTAAACTGTTTTCAGTTCTAATATTCATGCCCTCAGGGAGTCTATGGCTCGACCTTTTTGTCAGTTTTTCAGGATCGCAGTTCCAATTGATTTAAGTCATACCCTCTTGCTTAATTAGAGGCTGTGCCGTGAATGACAACATGAGTTTGAAAAGAACCTTTGTCACCAGTTTCTTCCTCATCGCTGTCTGTCTTTACTAACATCTTTTTTCTAAAATATTTAGCATTGTTCCTGTTCCTTTTCCCTTCTTCTGTCTCCAGGCTTTGAGCATTTACCAGAACAAAGATTTGATTACAGTCTACCACGGAGAGCACGAGAGTCCAAATGACTTTGACACAGTCCTGCTTAAAACACTCGTGGGAGGTAAATATAAGTAGACAGTAATTTTACAACATAGCAGCAACATGCACTTTTAATCCTTATTTTGATTAATTTTTGTCGTGTTTGTGTTTTTCAGCAAGTAAGCAGCAATCATCAGTTGAGGCCAATCCTTATACTGATGAGCTGAAACTAGCAGTAACGTGGAACAGGGTTGACATTGCCAAGACTGAACTCTTCAATGGAGACATCCAGTGGAAGGTGAGGAGGGAAAAAGACATCACACTGAATGGAAATACTCTGAAGTACATTGTGCAGTTTATTATACCACTTCTGACAGATACAGTTTGCCTATGATTTACAGAATACTTGGCTTAAGGTATTAACCTGTCCTAAAACATGATTTTGTTCCTCCAATTAAACAGTATGAAGATTTGGAGGACTCAATGACAGATGCGCTGATCAACGACAAGCCCCAGTTTGTTCGGCTTTTCACTGAGAATGGTTTGAACATCCTGGAGTACCTCACTTATGGCAGGCTGGAAAGCCTCTATCGCTCTGTGCCAGATGGGACCGTGCTCTATCAGCTGCTACAGCAGTGTCTAGCAGAGCGGCTGGCAATAGTGGAACGCCCCTCGCCATCAGAAAAACAGAATTCATCCTCAAAAATGGTGAAAGATAACAATCAAAGTGGACCAGTGAAGGAGGTCACCCTTTTTGAGGTGAGTTTTCTAATCAATGAGATTCTGTCTTTTTTAATTAATTATTCTCAAAGATTCATTACGAATGTGAAGAAAACCTGATACTGTTGTGCCTATTGTCCCACCCACATGTTTCCTCAGGTGTCAGGGGTCCTGGAGCTGTTAATGGGTGATGTCTGCCAGCCTTTCTACTATAAAGCTTTGGGCTTAGAGTTCACTTCATCCAAAAGGACAGCTCTGAGGGTACTCTGAACCTTTCAGAATAAACACACAGTGTACTTGTGCTGACATTTCTATTTTTATGGTTAACATGACAATAAATGTTCTTATATTTTTATTCTTCCCAGCGTGCAAATAAGGTTCTGCGTGGAGATTCGTTCTATCGGGAGCTGCGCTGCCCCCATCCCTGGGCTTCACTCTTCCTCTGGGCTGTACTGCAGAACCGCAGGGAGATGGCCCTTTTCTTCTGGGAGATGGTAAAACCTCTGAGACAAACTGCAAGAATTGTGTTTTACTGGTGTTCAGCTGGTTTGAAATGGATGGATTGTTATTTAAATAGAGCAGAGTTTTCAGGGGAAGTTGCACTATATTGGGCATGTGTGAGAATGAGCTGCAACTGGACCAGGTGTGAAACCTGTTTTTCCACATGATAAAGAAAAAGCTGTTGTGTCAAGAAAAGAAATCACTCAGCACGACTTTTTGGACTTAAATTAGAAGGAATAAATGTGTAAAAAGTTCTGGTAGCTCATTGCCCAGACGGTCCAGTTTTTAGTTTTTTCTTTTAACCGTAGTTGTAAAAACCCCCAGAAATTCCTATAGTAGACAAGTTTGAAACCTTTTGTCATCCACAATGGAAAATGGCTGGGAATAAAAACTTGTATTACCTAATCCCACTCCCAATTTGATCAATTCTGCACTCTGCTTTTCAGTCTCCAATATCACTGAAATGCAGCCACATACTGCTCATTTTACATTTTCACTCCTCGCTTCACTTTTCCTGACAAGCTTGCATTTAAATCTGACTCCCCCATCTCTCCGTCTTCTGGGCTGTTTTCGGGACGTCTGCCTTTACATGTGAGATAAAGCCCCACCCCCGTCTGCATGGATTCCCACATCCTGACAGGCCATTAATACCATTAATATGACGGGCCATTGGAAATGATCTCAGCCTGCGGGCCGTACATTTGACAACCTCGAACTAGACGCTGCTTGCCATGTATCAAAGTTGTTCGAGTCAATTAATTGCAATATATTGTTCATTATTATTTTATGATCCTAAAGGGTAATTTTGTTAAATATTATAAAATCATAGTGTTAAGTCTTAATATAAAATTAAATAATTGCTAAAAACATATTTTATCATGAGTGATGTTATAAATTGGTGATCTCCTTTCCAGGCAGGTGAGGCAGTCCTGAGTGCTCTCACTGGCTGTAATATACTCAGAGACCTGTCCAAACTGGAGGAGGAGACTGAAACCAAACTCTCCATGAAAGAACTGGCCCAGACGTTTGAGAACCTGGCTCATGGTGAGACAGTAACTGCAGTTTTCCACTACACTGTTAGGATGGCTTGATATCTAGTTTTGCAATCATTTTATTTAATTTCCTTAGAATTTTCCTTTCAACAGCTGATGTAACACAATAGTAACAAATCTCATCGAACTCTTCATCACGTGTCTTGTCCACTTTATCGCAGATATTTTCAGCTCTTGTTATCGGAGTGATGAAAACCGTTCCTTCACCCTGCTGATTAGGAAGTCTCCCATCTGGGGTGACACCACCGTCCTTCAGATGGGCATGAGCGCCGATGCTCGGCTTTTCTTCAGTAATGATGGCGTACAGGTGTGTCATATTTGTCATTCATGTGAATGGCGTTCCTTTCATCTAGCACATGGGCCATAAATCTGAATAACATCGTCATTTTCCAAAATATAGGTAACAAATGCAAAGAATGGAATGATATTTTGTAATGATTGTGAATGTAAATGTTTGAAATAAAAATGAACTGAACTGAATGCTATTAAAAAAATGGGCAAGAAATCGAAGGAAGCCATCATATTTATATAGAGAAAATATTGATCATTTGAGGGAAAGAATGGGTCATTCATCCCAAATAAGCCAGCTTTTGTAACATTTCTTGCTCGAAAATCTGCAATTTGCGTAATAATTTTGTGGTCCAATAGTTTGAACAAATCTAATCTTTGAAATTCTACCTTAATGTAACAAATAATTTTTAAAGATATAATTAAAAAAACAAACAAAAAAAACATTGTCCATCGACCCACTTTCAAATGATGTGTTTTGTACATTGAAGTCTGCAACAATGTTTTAAGATTGATATCTCAAAGATTATAATGGGGAAATAATTCAGTTATTTACGAGCCTATTTTTAAATTTCCAGACCTTGGTCACTCTGTCACAAATTGAGGTTTTAAAAAAATTATCAGTCTAATTTTTCTATTAAAAAATGTTATCGTTCCAAGTTTGGACGTACATAATGATTACTGCGAAATTTTAGCTTATATATTTGTATATACTGTCAAGCAATATATTAAAAAAAAGGCTAGCAGATCATTCTCACCTGAAATATATTTTCATGTGTAATATTCTCTTCCAGGAGTGTAAGTCTCAAAGTGGTAGGTAGGTAGAACAGGTCACGAAAATGAAAAATTTGCACATATTGTACAAAAAGAAATTGTTATAAAAAGTAGTTATAAATTGAATACTATTTGTTGCTGTTCTATTTAGATTAGACTATCTACTGATATTTTCACTTTACTCGTACAAGTTTTGATATTTCCAGCATGAAAGTTAAATAGAACAAGCATTTTTTTTTTTTAAATTGTGTGCACAAATATGGAATTTTAAAAGATCGCTTTAATTTTTTCAAATGATACTTTGCCAATACGCAGATACTTCTTGATGTATTTGTCCTAAATGAGAAATCCTGTTTTTATCCAGGCTTTTATCTTTAATTGTTTTTCTGATAGTCATGTTCAAACATTGACTTCTATTTCAATGTGGAAAAAAAATGGCATGAAAGTGTGCAGAGGGGCCTTTTAAAAAAACAACAACCCAAAAACGGATATCTAAAATGTTATTTGATATAAGAAGCTGGGAGATGATGGAGCAGATAATATAATGACCCAGGTCTTGAAAATAAAAAAAACATGCACATATTTAACAAAATTATTTTCTGACTTGGCGTAGCATCTGTGTTCTGTTTGGACAGATCAAAGATGGTCTACTGATATTTTTGGTTTTGTCGTACGTCATATTGTTCCCTGTAGAATGAAATTCTTCCTTTTTTGTGAGTGTGAATTATTTCATGGTAAAAAGGTTTTCTACAGATTTCTTTTTACAACATTGTGTAATTCAACTATAAACTACAAAAATATCAGTAGTTCTCTTGCAATTTGAAGTTTCTATTTAACATGTCCTCAAATATGGGATTTTGTAGGAATGCTAGACTTTCCTTTTCTTTATATTCTAACTAACCAATAATTAAGACATTTTTGGTGCATCTGTCACAAGTTACAGATCAATTTTGATGGTAGGAAAGGACAGTGAAAATTCAGTCTTTTATCTTTAATAGAGATATTCATGTTCAAACGTTGCCTCCGATTTAGATGTGGAAAAAAAGACCTTAAAGTGGGTACATGGACAAATTTTCAAAAAACATATCTTGAAAAGCACTTGATATTTTAAGCTGAAACTCAAATGGTCTGATGAAGCATAAGGCTGTTTTGATTATACAAACTAATGTATACATATACAGTCTCTATAAATAAATATGCTAATACACAATGCCTTGTTATATTAATATATACATCTTTATACACTGATCTGTAATGATTTAGCTACTCCTATCTAAAAGTATTGATTTTTATAAAGAACTTATTTACACGATCATCCAGATTTGCATAGTACAACAGTATAAATTACTTACAAATCAAAAATGGCATAATGTTTCCAAAATAACATATCCCCATGTTGAGCCAGTGAGCTACTGCTGATGGATAGGTCCTTGTTTTCTCTCCTCTTCCAGTCTCTGCTGTCCCAGATCTGGTGGGGTGATATGAAGAGGAACACAGAGGTCTGGAAGCTCTTGCTCGCTTTCTTCTGCCCCATCCTCTGCTACACCAACCTCATTTCCTTCAGGTAAAGCGGTTTTACCAAAGAGGACAAGTTTTTGGTTGTGTTTGCATGCATGTCATTCTGTCTGTAATCATGATAGCGGAAATGTTTCGAATTAATTCTGATAAAACTGTGGGAGTGTAGAGTGGGATCATGACAACCATTATTATTTGGCTTACGTTCACCAAGGTCTTCAAGGTCAACTTATTGATTCACGTCTTTTATCTTTAAAACTACACTTAAAATTTTGCGTCCTTTGTTTGTATTGGCGACATTTAGGAAATTAGACTGCTATATGGGGATTCTAAATATCACATTATAGTTTGTCTCCAAATGTATTGTACCACATTTGACCTCTGACCTCAGTTTTACATTTCACACCTGCCTTCCTTGTCAAGAAGAAAGAAAATGAGCTGCCTAATAAGCTAGAAATATACTAAATCTATATTATATAAGAAGCTCAAGTTATTCATGTCCAGTTATTTACAAATCTATTATCCATGATTTTTGTGTAATCTAATCTGTCACCCATATTTGATTTTCATTACACTACAGACTATTTAACGTGCATTGAAAACCCCCCCAAAGAGAACTAAATAAATATATACAAAACAATACTACGACAGGTGTGCTGTTGGAACGCTGCATGTTTTGGTTTTTTTGGCATTGTGAAGATGAAGGGTGTGTTACTTTAATATAGATAGATAGATAGATAGATAGATAGATAGATAGATAGATAGATAGATAGATAGAGATATCATAGAGATAGAGATATCTCTCTCTCTCTCTCTCTCTCTCTAATCTCTATCTCTCTCTCTCTCTAATCTCTATCTCTATGATGTATTATAGAGATATCATAGAGATATTATAGAGATATAGATAGAGATATGATAGAGAGAGATATCATAGAGATATATAGATATATATCAAAAAAATGTTTAAACATTTTCTACATATTCCACCTCAAAGGACACAAGGCAATCAGCTGGAGGAGGAGGAAATGCCCAATGAGGATGCAGTGGCTCAGGACTCTGACAGCCTTTATGGGACCACCGTCTTCTCTTTCTCTGACATCAAACACCAGTAATATTTCTACTTGCACTCTTCAGTGTTAGTCCATAGAACGTCAGTTTGTTGTTTTTATGTCTTAAGTCTACTAATGAATTAAAAATATTTTCTTACACCAGTGAAGTTGACTCAGAAGTTCACAGGAGTGGTACCATTAAAGGTGTGTCCTGTGTTGTCACTCACTACAAGATTATTGTCACCACATGCTGTCATTTAACTCACCTTCTAATCTGTGTTTATAATCTTTGGTACAGGTGTACCTTACCGACCACCACAGCGTCCATTCATAGTGTCACGCTGGCGTCAGTTCTGGTTTGCACCGGTCACGTCATTTTTGGGCAACGTCCTGATGTACTTCCTGTTTCTCTTGCTTTTCGCCTACGTGCTGTTGGTGGATTTCGAGCCCCCACCACCCTCAGGCCCAGGTGCTGCTGAGTGTGTGTTGTACTTCTGGGTATTCACCCTCGTTTGTGAGGAGATCCGACAGGTGAGTGAAGAGAGACATCTTACTTAGAACTTTATTTCCCAGAAAGGTTTGGTAGCTGTATAAAATGTAAAGGGAAAAACTGAATTTAATAACTATCCCCAAATATAATGTATAATGAACTATCCCCAAAGTGCCATTGCGACACAGTGGTTACATGCTGCTGTGTCAAAAGCCTTAGATTCAAGATTGACATTAAAATAAATGAGCAATTTTTTTTTTTTTAATTTGTCACTGATTTTATATGATTAACACTAAAAAATAAAAAAAATCACGAATTAAAATCTTATACTGTCAGATTTTACTAACTTTACTGAAATAATGACAGTAATTGGAAAGTGCTCGTCTGTATTTGGGTATATGTCATCTAGTAATAGTTGAGTTTTATTTGTTGTTTTCTATGGATCTGTAAAGTAATTTTTGTCTTCTTCATCAAGACCATTTTTTTGGGGACGATGACTTGGCGTCAAAGGTTCAGACTCTACATTCAGGATGTTTGGAATAAATGTGACCTCACTGCCATCAGCCTGTTCATTGTAGGACTAATCTGCAGGTATGGACAAGAAATAAAAAATAATAGAAATAATCAATTCTGATTTTTTTTTTTTTTTTCTACAATATTATTTTTGAATGAGGCTTTGTCATTGCAGATTGTAACATTTGTAAAAACACTGTCCTTGGTTCATATTTAATAATAATAATAATAATAATAATAATAATAATAACAATAATAATAATGGATTGCATTTATTGGATGTCTTAAGTGTTCTATAAAATAATTTTCATAATATTGGGTCTTTAGTTAATTTACAGCTTTGCCACCAGGTGGTGCTGCTACCACACTGATTCAGCATTATTATGCTTGTGTTTCAGGATGTTCCACTGGTCATATGAATTTGGACGGGATGTCCTGTGTTTGGACTACATGGTGTTCACCCTTCGCCTCATTCACATTTTTGCCATTCACAAGCAGCTGGGGCCAAAAATCATCATTGTAGGAAAGATGGTGAGAAAGTTACCATCAGTTGGCATAATACCAGTTGTACACTTTTAATAATATGTCACAAAACAAAATGACAATTTTCTCCTCTTGTTCAGATGAAGGATGTCTTCTTCTTCCTCTTCTTCCTGGGCGTGTGGCTCATGGCGTACGGAGTTGCCAATCAGGCTCTGATCTATTCGTACGATCCAAACCCGAATCGCATTTTTCGGAGAGTTTTCTACAGGCCATACTTGCACATCTTTGGACAGATCCCTGTGGAAGAGATGGATGGTACAAGTGTTTGTGCAACTGGCATAAAAATAAGAAAATCTGTAAAACTTTCTTAACTTTCTCCTTTATGTCTGTTTTGTGACAGTGGGAAAGGACTGGGATATCAACTGCACAGACAATGTGACTTTGATTGAGAGCGGTGAAGAGCCGTGTAGAACTCATGAGAGTAACTGGCTGGTAGTGATTCTGCTAGTCGTATATCTCCTGGTCACCAACATCCTGCTCATCAACCTGCTTATTGCAATGTTTAGGTAAAGAACCAGTCTTTTATTATATCTGAGGATGCATTCACAAACTGAATGGCTTGACCTGACTCAGTGGCTCTGATCTGCTTGTATCCACACAGCTACACTTTCTCTAAAGTGCAGGAACACAGTGACACCTACTGGAAGTTCCAGCGTTACAACCTGATTGTTGAGTACCACTCCCGTCCTTCTTTGGCTCCTCCTTTCATTATCCTCTCACACATCAACCTCTTTATTAAGAGGGTCATCCGCAAAGTGCCCTCTGTAAAGATCCACCACTTTGGTCAGTATTGAATCAGGAGTTGTGAATTTTATTAATATAATAAAATAATAAATACTGCTAATGTATGAAAGTTATTGTCCATTACACATGCTGAATGAGGAAGCCTCAGTTCCATACTTCTATTATCTTTGAGTTTTTTAATCAGTGACTGTGTTTTTTGTTTTTTTTAATTAATTGTTTTATTTTAGTTGCCTTATTAAAATGGAAGCATCTAAATAACTTACTTGCTCACTGACCTCAGTTTAGCAGTGATAAAAGCATGAAAACTGAGTTGAAAGGTAATCATTTCAACCCTTGGTCTTTACTATCAGTGTTAGACTTGGAACCAAAGTCAGCTAACAGATTATCAACATGGGAAACGATTCAGAAGGAAGACTTCCTGACTGCTCGAAACAAGATCCAGAAAAGCAGCGACTCAGAAAGGCTCAAACGGATGTCTGCCAAGTGAGCACACCTTCATGATCCACTGTAGCAGCATTATTTATTACTTTGTGACTCCATCATTCTGAAGTAAATGTATCTTTGTTTATATAGGGTAGATGGTGTGCTTAAACATCTGAGTGAAAGCAGAGACTTTGAACACAGGCTACGGTCTCTGGAGAATCAGGTAAAACCGAAGCTCCAACTTATCATTTTGTACCCTTTGATTCATGATACATATGTGGAGCTGCTGTGAAAGAGCACATTGGTTCAGCCAGTTCAGTATTCGACATAAAGGTTAAAGGACTGAACTGCAGACTTGTTTTGACTGGTATATTAACAGGAAGGTAGAATACAGGGAAAACACCTACTATTTAGTACAAAGACAGTTTTATTTGTAATTAGTGTGGCTGATCTTAAGCAACTCTGTAGTAAGTAATTTTATGTTTTGGAGAAAAGCAAGAAGTGCTGATTATGGGAAAAAGCTGTTGTGTCAGTCAGAATGTTTTTAAGCATTCCATATTTTGATAGCTTAAGATTAGGATACGTCAGAGCCAACAATTCATCAATTGACTACATCACTGTGGTCTTTTTAAAATGAGATTTTTTTTTTAGCCACTAGATGGAGCTAGCCTAACTGTATTTAATTTGCTTACAGTCTTTATGACATCTTCCTGAGAACTGAGGAAAAAAGGATCTTACCATTGAAGTGCTTTGTGATTTCCTGCCTCTTTGGAGCTAAAAGACACCACACAAACACATGAGATATCAATGGGAAGCCCAGGACGTCCTCTATTTAGTACATCAAGACTTAATACCATAGCTCAAATAAGCCAAAAGCTATAGACCATAAACAAATGTTCATTAGAGAGGACATAAATGAATAGGGTGGTTCTCAGGAGGATGTGATAAGCTGGGCTGGACAAGTGTTTAACGGGTGGATTTGAGTGGGATCCAAGTCAGACTGTGTTTTTTTTTTTTTTTTTGTTAATGGTCTGTCTTTGATTAAGCAGTTTCCTGTTTTAAAAAGAAATTGTCCTATGGAGGGCAATAAAGTAACCTTTACCTTAAAAAGTTATCTTACTCTCTATGTAGTGAAAGCGTTAAAGTACTGCTTTAAGTGTATTACTGCATAATATTTAATTAACAGTAAATAATCTGTTTTTAGAAGTTTTATAGACACAAAGCTAAAACATGCAGTGAACAGAAAACTTGAACACATCTATAAAGAAAAAAGTCATCCTTTTTTCAGGTGCTTTTCATTGAGGTTTAAGAATTAATCTTTTCTAATATATAGTTTTAATGATCTTCTGCTCTTTCTTCTCAGATGGAGTATTGCTCCAGTGCACTCAGCTGGGTTGTGGATACTTTGTCACAAGGAAGCACATTTAAACCTCCTCGGCCTCCACCATTACGAGGTATTTATTAGCAGTTATGAAATCATGCCTACAAAACAGCCTGCGTGTTAAAAAGCCACTCTTCATGTACATAGCTTACTTCACTACAAGGTGGCTGTAGCTCAAGTGGTAGAGCAGGTCATCTGCTAACCACAAGACTGGTGGTCTGATCCAGGGCTGTGCAGAGATTTTTAAAGGGGTGGGTGCTCAAAGTTAAAAAGGGGCACATAGAACCAGGCTGAAGAACAGCAACCCACATTCATCAAGAATCTAATATGGAATCGCATCATACTATATCACTGTCATCAGGTGGGGACAATAGAGAGCAATCGTAGCCTATGTTTTACCTACCTCAACAGCAACACTGTACAGCAACACTGTACAGTGTTGCTGTACAGTGTTGCTGTTGAGGGGTTGCTGCTGCTCCTGATCCTGATAGTGTTGGAGGGCAGGGATGTGTTGATCTAAGACTGTAGACTTTGAAAAGTCCATAGCAGAGATGGTAGCTGATTAAACAAGTGTTATGAGATAATAATAAAATGCAGAGATTGGAGACGGCGCTTGGAACCATAAGGCAACAAAACTGTGAGAAATGAACTAGGCTCTGTTTGTGAATCACTCTCTCTCTGCTTCCTTCCATTTCCTCATCTTATCTATCACGCTCCACTTTTTCTTTCTGCTAAAATGTGTCCCTCTCATTCATCTTACTCTACCTATTCCTCTGTACAGATGCATTTGCTTCCTCTTCCGGCTCAACTTAATTTAAGGATACCTTAAATCAAAGAGGACACCTTCATTTCGCTCAAGTTCAGGAAAAAAACCCAAAAATGGAGAACACTCTCTTTTGAGAGCTTCTATCCAGCCCACCACCTTGATTCTCACTGGACTTGGTTTACCAAAGCATATAAACACTGCACTGAAAAGAGAAAACATTTATCCAGCCAATGCCAGACACTTTATGTATGTGAGTGTGTGCGTGTGTGTGACTTGATACAATTAATGCTGTAGTTTTAACAACATGGAATGTTTTACATTTTGCTCTGATATGATGTGATAGCGTCTATAAGCAGTGACATTAGGAACACATTAATACTTTTTCAGTTAAAAATATTGGGCATTCTTAATGTATGCAAATGTACTTACAAATGTATTTGGATGTCTGCATTTTTATTCTTTTCAAATAACTTTCATACAGTATAATGATTCGTTTTGATGATAAGTACAAAAGAATAACTGTAGTTCAACAATCTTCAAGGATTGATTGATTTGCTTTTTCATTGCTCTTGAATCCAAACTGGGAGCTGGTTAAACAGAAGAGGGACCTGAAAGATGGAGTTTCTGCCCCCCGTTTCTACTTTTAAATACCTTCGGAGCCACGAGTAAACTAGCAGTCTGAATGTAAAACACTCTATTAAAGTGGTATGTATGGTACTATGAGGTCTTTCAAATAAAATGGGGCCTGATTTTTGCAGTGTTGTAAGATCTCCAATTTATTTGAATTTTGAAAGAGAGTAAATTAGAGATGATCCAGACCTTCATGGAGATTACCACTGGTGTGTGTCTTCTGGCTTCATGGACAGATAAATGTAAATAGACTTGGTCCTGGGAAAGAACCCTGTGGAACTCCATAATTAAACTTACTGTGAAGAAGACTCCATAGATTTGATCCATTTGTCCACCCATTTACACACTGGTGATGGCAAGCTACATTGTAGCCACAGCTGCCCTGGGGCGCACTGACAGAGGCGAGGCCGCCGGACACTGGCGCCACCGGGCTCTCTGACCACCACCAGCAGGCAACGGGTGAAGTGTCTTGCCCAAGGACACAACGACTGAGACTGTCCGAGCCGGGGCCCGAACCAGCAACCTTCCGATTACAAGACGAACTGCCAACTGTTGAGCCACAATCGTTATTGTCTACACAATCAGGATGCCTGTTTTCTCGAGCAGTATTGCATTGCAACAGGGCACACTGCAGTTCTGAGAATGCTGATATACTTGCTTTTCTTCATTGCAGCCACCATGAAATCAGCCATTCACAGACACACTTAAACATGCAGACACATGCACAGAAACATACAGTTCAGCTGGAAAGTATTCACAAGTTACAGCAGTCTGAATGTAAAACACTCTATTAAAGTGGTATGGTACTATGAGGTCTTTCAAATAAAATGGGGCCTGATTTTTGCAGTGTTGTAAGATCTCCAATTTATTTGAATTTTGAAAGAGAGTAAATTAGAGATGATCCAGACCTTCATGGAGATTACCACTGGTGTGTGTCTTCTGGCTTCATGGACAGATAAATGTAAATAGACTTGGTCCTGGGAAAGAACCCTGTGGAACTCCATAATTAAACTTACTGTGAAGAAGACTCCATAGATTTGATCCATTTGTTCATGTCAATTTTGTAATCCTTGTTAGGGTTCCTGCTGTACCATTTTGGATTAACTAAAGGCTTTTCAGGAAATTTTAGAGCAGCACTATAATAATGAATGAATTACAGTATTCCAGCCAGAAGAAATTAATGCATGAAATAGGGTTGTAATAATTCATTGTGTAAAGCGAATAACAGTTCTAAAAAAATTCTCCAAGCATTTTTTTTTTGCGTTAATGTTTTGATTTGATCCATAATTCTGTTGTCACCATTTAAATAGTTTAACTTAGACCCAGAGTCTTCCATTTGCCACATGTGTATAGATAAAAAGGTGGAGCTGTATCCAAGACTGAGCTCAGATTGTTGTCACAGATTGCTTTAGTAACATTCATAAGCATGAATAAAATACACTAATTACATTGCGCTAACAGTTATAATAAAACACAAGCTTTTGTTTTTCACAAATCATTAAAAGTATATTTGGGTCCGTAAAACCCTGAGCCACTGACCTGAGGCGGGTTGGACTGAATTATTACCAGCATTAAATGGTAAATGGCCTGTATTTGTATAATAATAATAATAATGGATTGGATTTATATAGTGCTTTTCAAGGCACCCAAAGCGCTTTACAATGCCATTATTCATTCACGCTCACATTCATACACTGGTGGAGGCAAGCTACGGTTGTAGCCACAGCTGCCCTGGGGCAGACTGACAGAGGCGAGACTGCCATATCGCGCCATCGGCCCCTCTGGCCAACACCAGTAGGCGGTAGGGTAAAGTGTCTCTGACCACCACCGGCAACCTTCCGATTACAAGACGAACTGCCAACTCTTGAGCCACGATCGTTATTGTCTACACAATCAGGATGCGTGTTTTCTTGAGCAGTATTGCATTGCAACAGGGCACACTCCAGGTCTGAGAATGCTGATATACTTGCTTTTCTTCATTGCAGCCACCATGAAATCAGCCAATCACAGACACACTTAAACATGCAGACACATGCACAGAAACATACAGTTCAGCTGGAAAGTATTCACAAGTTACAGCCTTATTCCAAAATGGATTCATTTAATTTTTCATCTCACAATTCTACACATCCTAATTACATACTTTATAATTACAAAGTGAAAAAAGTTTGCTTGAAATTCTTGCAAATGTATTAAAAATGAAACACTGCCTTTTCCATGACACTCAAAATTGAGCTAAAAAAACCCCAACTCAATTCCATGGCTGCTGCTGGCTGGTTCAGGAGGCTTGGCTGATTTCCCGAGTGATGTCTTGGACAACCTGTCTCCAGCTCCACCTGTGCAGTCTCCTGGGGAGGGCGACAGTGAAGCAGATCCCAGCGTGGATCTTAAAGACAAAGTAGTGGAACATTTTAAGAAGTATTTTCTAAACCAAAGACCGACAAACTAGTTAGAGAATGTGAAGAAAAACCAATAGCAATAGCCTTGTGCTTCTGGTCCCACCCCCTGTTTCATCAGGTGTCAGGGGTTGATGCAACTGTTAATGGGTGATGTTTTGCCATTGCAAAATCATAACATTCTTTAATACAATGTGCGTTTTAACGCACTTGTTTGGACATAGTGTGCCATAAATGTTTTTTTAATGTCTGGTTTTAGTCACTCAAATTCAAAACATTTCATCCTCTACCAAATTTCACAGGTTTTATTTACAGGTTTGCCACCGGGTGGTGCTGTTACCACACTAAATGAGTGTTACTGTTTATGATTCAGGACGTTCCACCGGTCACGCAAATTCAGCTGTGATATGCTTTCCTTTTCTTTTAAAGTTTTCATACAGTATAATAAATGAGTAGCTATATGTGAGCGTGGCCCAGAAATGGTACTGGGACAAAGCCAATTAAACTCAAATGCTGCCAAATCATAATGATAATGCCATTCCTGAGTTCCCATCTACTGGCAACCAAATATCTCTAGATGTTTGTATGATGAGTGAAATGTTTAGTCACATTAGTCAAACTTATTTTATAAATGTGTCAATATTTAAATATGATATACAATAGGATCAAGTGTGTGGTGTTTATATGTAGTTTTAAAGGAAAATAAATAATTCAGGCCTGCAGGTTTAAAGCCTGCGATATATAATGGGGCAAAAACGTATTTAGTCAGCCACCAATTGTGCAAGTTCTCCCACTTAAAAAGATGAGAGGCCTGTAAGGTATACCTCAAATATGAGAGACAAAATGAGAAAAAAGAAAATCACATTCTTTGATTTTTTTAAAGAATTTATTTGCTAATTATGGTGGAAAATAAGTATTTGGTCAATAACAAAAGTTCATCTCAATACTTTGTTATATACCCTTTGTTGGCAATGACAGGGGTCAAACGTTTTCACAAGGTTTTCACACACTGTTTCTGGTATTTTGGCCCATTCCTTTGTACAGATCCCCTCAAGAGTAGTGATGTTTTGGGGCTGTCGCTGGGTAACACAGACTTTCCACTCTCTCCAAAGATTTTCTATGGGATTGATATCTGAAAACTGGCTAGGCCACTCCAGGACCTTGAAATGCTTCTTACGAAGCCACTCCTTCATTTCCCGGGCGGTTTGTTTTGGGATCATTGTCATGCTGAAAGACCCAGCCATGATTCATCTTCAATGCCCTTGCTGATGGAAGGAGGTTTTCACTCAAAATCTCACGATACATGGCCCCATTCATTCTTTGCTTTACACAGATCAGTCGTCCTGGTCCCTTTGCAGAAAAACAGCCCCAAAGCATGACGTTTCCACCCGGATGCTTCACAGTAGGTATTGTGTTCTTTGGATGCAACTCAGCATTCTTTCTCCTCCAAAAACAACAAGTAGAGTTTTTACCAAAAACTTCTATTTTGGTTTAATCTGACCATATGACATTCTTCCAATCCTCTTCTGGATCATTCAAATGCTCTCTAGCAAACTTCAGACGGGTCTGGACATGTACTGGCTTAAGCAGAGGGACACATGCCGTGGTGTGTTACTGATGGTAGCCTTTGTTACTTTGGTCTCAGCTCTCTGCAGGTCATGCACTAGTTCCCCCATGCGGTTGTGGGATTTTTGCTCATCTTTCTTGTGATCATTTTGACCCCATGTGATGAGATCCTGCATGGAGCCCCAGATCAAGAGGGATTATCAGTGGTTTGATATGTCTTCCATTTTCTAATAATTGCTCCCACAGTTGATTTCTTCCCACCAAGCTGCTTACTTATTGCAGATTCGTCTTCCCTGACTGGTGCAGGTCTACAATTTTGTTTCTGGTGTCCTTTGACAGCTCTTTGGTCTTGGCCATAGTGGAGTTCAGAGTGTGACTGTTTGAGATTGTGGACAGGTGTCTTTTATGCTGATAACGAGTTCAAACAGGTGTCATTAATACAGGCAACGAGTGGAGCCTCTTACAGAAGAAGTTACAGGTCTGTGAGAGCCAGAAATCGTCTTTACGAAGTTATGCTTAAGCAAGTGGAATCCATGCACATATTGGGCTAAATTTCAGCTGAATAATAATTCTAATAATGATTTTCTTACTGAAATTGGCCTTTAAAACAAATATATTTGCCTTTGCATGATTCCACAGATTACTTCTTGTGGGCGTGAGCACCACAGAGACACATACCTAACAGTCTCTGTTGCAAATGCGTGATATTTTTAGCTCCCAATAACAATTAGAGAACATAAGTATGGTGAGCTGTCTGTCTGCTACAGTGGTGTCTAAATGTGTTATTGAGGGTGTTCAATTCCCTCACATGAGGTGCCAGTGACCAGGTAACGTGATGAGGAAGGATTGGAATAAACACTACACCAGCTCAGACTCTGTGTCTGAGTAGTGTGTGGTTTTGACTGGCTTTTCCTGTTTTCAGAGTTTGGAGGAACTGTTTGCCTCTGTGAAACCACACCCATACCTTAGTGCTGGCTGCACCTACTTTTATTGTGGACACTGAGAGACGTTAGTGGCAGGGAATAGGGTTTCAGCAGTAAGCCACAAGGTGAAGTATGGTCAGAAAAAGTCACTTTTAGTTCTTCTGCACACATTTCTCACTGAACTCAACTGAAAGGGAAGCATGAATGACACAGAAGCAAAAGGAGAAGGAGGGAGAATAGAAGAAGCAGGTAGAGATAACAACGCAGACATTATCTGCCAGACTGAGAAGAACCAGGTAAGTCAGCTTTTGCTAAAATCTTTCAGCTGCTGTTAAGATATCATGGTGGCATGTCGGCTAAAGCAAAACAAAACAAAACAAAAGACCAACAAAAAACCCCTACATTTAAAGATTTTTTTAAAAAGTGCAAGCTATACTTGAAAAATTCTTACAATGAAGTTCCAAGTAACAGTGATGGTGAGCCGCCCACAAACTTCTTGGAAAACTACACGCAACACGCTTTTCAAACGTGCTCGTGAACAAACATCTATTATTTTGGCTGCAATTTGTTGATAAAAAACTTGTCTAACTGGTTGATCGTAAAACAAGCTTTAAAAAAGTAGAAACAGGTTCGGTGCAACATTTCTATAACAGTTCACTGACTTTTACTTAACAGAAAAAAATGGAAAGCACACTTATGTCTACTAGTCTACATACAGCATCCTAAACATAAGCATGTAGTTAAGCACTTCATCATGTTTACTAATAACGTTGATGATGGCTGCATTTCATTCCATTTAGCTTCACAAAAAAACAAAGCTTTTGTGAAACAATGAAGCTTTCAAAGCAACTGTGCTATAATTATATCAAGATTTAAAAAAAATTTCTCACACTCATCTCCACACTGACACCTGCTATTTTCGCAGCTTGCACACTGAAAAAAGGCTACTTATCACAGAAAGAAATATATACACTACCAATAATTATGATCAACACATATTTGGGAAAAATAATTGTTCAAGTAAGGGAAGAAAAACGTTGAGATTGTTAAAGACAGCAATCAGTAGCTGTAAAGACAAGGTGCTTCAGCAAAGACCTTTTTCTCTCTCCAGCTGTTAAAATACGTAAGCCTGTTTTAGTTGCGCAATAAATACCAAGGCTAATTTAAAAGCTTAGTACAAAAAACATGTTTTTTGGCTTGTGGGTTGTGTTTTTGTACTACAGATTATGTGCATACACAGACTCACTGTTAGACTAGGCTCAGAAATCTGTAGACGTTCATCACTATTTAACAACATTTTAAAAATCCTTTCAGAGTTGGATCCCCAAAATCATCAAGAAACGAGTGTGCAGCATCTTTGTAGAGGATTCCCTCAGGTACTGTGACCTCTGCCTTTTGATAGTGACATGTCTGTATTTTAAGTAGGTTGTCTTGGTGATGTTTTATGCTTCCACCTCTCTCAGTAATGGTGCATTGTGTCAGTGTGGGGCTGCGAGAGATGACCATGCCTCTGTGGCTGTTGGAGACCATTTCAGCACAGCAATGTTGAAGCACTGGGAAAGTGCGGAGCACTCCTCTGAACAACCAACTGATGCCTTTGGAGAGGTGCAGTTTGCAGGAGCCAGCAAGAGGCACAGCCATGTGGGTGCTTTTCTTTTTGTCCCATAATGCTTTATCTCTACAGTTTTTGAAAATGTGAGCACGTTATTAAAGGAAAATTCCTGTAAAGGTGGGTTAAATAAAAATCAAGATAAATCCGGAGCTCTGGTAGTCAGTACTTTGAGTTTTCCTGAGCTTCAACCTACTACTGCTACACCTGAGTAAACAAAGTCAATACAGATAAAGTGACAAGATTAAAACTCATAAGAACTCAATGTTGAAACAGGTATCACTGCCACTTTACAACCCTTTTTTTTTTTTTTTTTACATTGACTTTCCTATAGTTTGCCAGACAGTAAAAATGAGTCTGGGCTCTTATGGGTCACTCTTTCAAGTGTCATTTTCATTTTCTAAGTTCTAATTCATCAAATCTGTAAACTTAGTTCCTGCGCCTGTCATGGAGCACTGAGCCTTCGGTGGTGTACAACATACTGACAGCCCAGTCAATATGGGGTCTTCCTGCACCCAACCTGGTTGTTTCTGTTGTGGGTGGAGAGGGCAAGACACAAGTGAAGACCTGGGTACGGGAGGTCCTCAGACAGGGACTGGTGAAAGCATCACAAAGCACAGGTAAAAACTTTATGCATCTGTGTCAGTGCCTTACAAACTCATCTATGATGTTAACAGTATGATTGGAATTTCTGTGAGCTGTTTGCTGAAATAGTTTATTGTTGGTTAGCAGATGCCATCATATTTTCAACACAGTTCCCTGTGCCATAAAAAAAATGTCTAAAATACTCTCAACGCATGGCTTACCTGAACTTAGTTTCTAGATTTTAAAACTGCATAAGATGTATCAGATTCTGTTCATCTGGAAGTAGCATTTTGAGCTTCAAAAACAGCTGAGACGCTTCCTTATCTGGATAATTGAGCATGCATCAAGATATACAAGTTGTCTTAATGCAGTCACATAAAATTGCGATAGTGCATTAAAGTAGCAATTGTACTCAATTTTACCCAGCCTCACTGAGGAGTACAAGTACATCCAAATGAAGGTAAACATGACCCTGGGTAAGGCTTAAAATGCAGCAATATGAGGATCTGCTCCCACACTGGCCAGTGGAAGGACAAGGACTCCATCAGAGGCCACGCCTCTCAAGGCCTTTACACCTGGAGGCTGGAACTGCCAGCAATGCACTCACTCATCCAATGTCTGAACTGCCAAACATAATTTCCGTTGTGAGAGCAGGAGAATGTCTGGTGAAGTTATCGGCAAGAGTATGCATAACCCTCCTTGACCCGGGACGTGCAGGTAGACCTTGATCACAAACTGCTCCTTCCAACAGAGATAATAACAGCTTATCTCTGGCCAGACCCCATCTTGTGGCCAGAAGATGCTATGCGTCCTGGAACACACCTGGCATGTTAGGTGTTTTTGTTGTGGGCATAAAATCAAATGCACTTAAGACAAAGAGTGCCTACCCAATGTTCCCAATAAAGTAGTTTCCTCCCCTAGCACTCAAGACACCAAGATGGAAGCAGTAATGATTGCTCAGTGGATTATAAGGTCTAATAAAGCATACTATGTTACTCCCTGGACCCTGGCCTTAATTTTTGTGCACCAATTGTGATTTTCACTCTTATATTTTACACAGCATCCCAACTTTTTCCACAACTGGGGAAACATTTAGTGACATGTCACAGTAATCTACGTAGTATACAGCTTGAACCAGGCCATTTACCATTTATCTGTTTTCCCCAGGTGCATGGATCCTAACTACAGGCCTGCACGAAGGTGTTGGCCGGTGTGTTGGACAGGCGGTGAGAGATCATGCAGCTGCAGCATCTTCAGTGTCCCTCAACAAGGTGGTAGCGTTGGGCATTGCCCCGTGGGGCCTCGTGGAAAAGCGAGAGCAGCTGGTCAAACCTCAGGTAGTTAAGACATTACACATTGAAACATTTTTCATAGCATTAAAAAAAATCATGTTCACCTTTATTGTCCAAAAAAAGCTCCATTAAAGATTTGATTTATATTTGTCTTTTTAATTGTGTTTTTTGTTTTAGTTGCTTATAATTAATATAAACAGCCTTTTATGTGTCCCAATTTTAAATGACTAAGATTGTGTGGATTTTAGTGCTCAAAGTAAGGTAAATCCATGCTTACCGTGCTTCATTTCCATAGTCTTGGGACCAGACTGTATTTGCATCTTCTATTGAAACACATATAAGTAAAGAAACACTAGTATACCCGATTTTCTACTTCTGCAGGGGAGCTTTCCTGCAAAGTACAATGCCCCAAATGCATCACAGGACTCCTGCCCCCTGGACAACAACTACCAGGCCTTTCTGCTGGTGGACGATGGGAGTGTGGGCCGCAGAGGAGGAGAAACGGAGTTCAGAGCCAGACTGGAGGAATACATTTCCCAGCAGCGCACAGGCAGAAGGGGTGAGAGATGGCACCATAAACTTTAAAGCAAAATATTATATTACGGATTCTGAGGGAGCTTAAGGGAAGTTTTATCTGAATACTGATAACACGTTGTCAGCCCAATATTTTCCACTCATTTTTTTTTAGCTAAAGTTAATTGAAAGTTATTTGTGTTTAATTTAACAAAAACATTTGATCAAGACTGGAAGATGCTAAAAATTGTTGTATCTTTTTTTAGGAAGTGGCAGCATTGAAATCCCTGTCCTTTGTATGCTGATATCAGGCGAAACAGACATGCTGAAGGTAAAGTCTGCTTTATATGTTCATTATCACAACATTAATTGTGACTTACTATTTAAATTGTGTCAATGTTTCATTCATGGTTTTTGTAATGTCTGTCAGAGAATGGATCTTTCATTAAAAAGCTGCATCCCCTGGCTGGTTCTGGCTGGCTCAGGGGGCTTGGCTGATTTCCTGAGTGATGTCTTGGAGAACTTGTCTTCAGCTCCAGCTGTGCTGTCCTCTGGTGAAGGCAACAGCGAGGCTCTTAAAGCTCCCAAGGTGGATCTTAAAGACAGAGTGGCAGAACGGTTTAAGAAGCATTTTCCTTCAGAAGCACAGACTGACAAACTAGTTGAGCAGGTGAGTGCTGAGAACAGATGCACTGATGCACTGCACTGCATTTACTAGCCGGAGGAAACACTTTCTCTCTCTGCGTATTTATCAGCTACAGACTAGACTGTGGTGTATTTTAGCACTGATATTGAGTACTAAATCTAAGTATTTAGCTTGATCTTACTGTCAATGTGTCAGGATCACAATTCCAAGTTTATTCACATTATATTTTTTAGTGTAGTAATTTAAAAATTACTTTCTCAATTCGTTACAAATTGTTGAAACTCCAGGCTGTTATTTGTTTCACCTCAGTGACAAAAAGTTAATTCACTCACAAGCTGTGAAAGTTGTTTTTATAGAACCAAATCATATATGCAAGCTTATAAATGCAACTGATCAATCAGCACTAGCCCAAAATCAAAATCTAATAGCCTTAAAAAGTACTGTTTACAATAAATTAATGCATTAGTGTTCAGTGTGTTTTAGAAACATGAAACAGGGTATTCAGGCTTTTGCCACTGGCTGCTTTTTCACTCATTTGCAGTCCAGTCCTTGTATCTGACCATTTTCAAAGATGGTGTTGTGCAATTTTCAGTTAATAAAATCTGCAACGCGATCAGCTGTGGCCAAGCTTTTTAATTACTGCATGGAGGAAGGCTAACACGCATCAAACATCACAGTTCTACAGTCATGAGAGCTCTGCCCTTGAGACGTTGCAGGTCTCTTTTATACCTTAACACACACACAACTCCTGTATCTTACAGTTGCAACAGTTTTTTTCTCACCCGCGCTGTTGCTGGCCAGAGAGCGACTCCCACTATCTTTCTCCAGGAAGCATCTGGCGCTGGCCTCCCTGGGAGTTTTATACAGTCAGCAGATAACATAGTTGAGCAGGCTACTCCAGGTCATATTGACCTTCACTATTAGTAATTATACAAAGGAAAAAAGATTTAAGATAAGGAAGCCATTCAGTGTGAGGCGTGTTTATCAAATCTCATCATTAAATCCATCCGCCAATGTTTCCAGTTCAGTTTCTGTAAAAGAACCATTATCAGCGATATTGCTAGGGATGAAGGTACACACGCATCACCAAACATCACACACACTCCTTTGTGCCGTTCTATTTTACCATGTCCAACTGTGCATGGACTGGTCCCTGCTTCCCGCTTAAGATTTCTGATCAGCAGCCAGTCTCAGTCTGGAGTTTTCAACCTTGGGATGATTTCTTCCAGCAATACTCTGTCTACTGCACCTGTATCTCCTTTACTGGAAGGAAAAACTTCTAACTATTTTGAAATCAACATTTTACTTTCTGTTCGGTGAACTTTACTTGTGGGATATCAAAAGCTTATCTGTACTAACTGTAGAGTTTTGATGACTGTACATGAATTGTTAGTCACACAAATCATGGAAAAATCATAGAAAAGTAAACCTCCTTGTGACACATGGTCCTTCCCATGTGTCAGTTTACCATAATTAGGAAAATGAGATAAAGTAAAAGTTAGGTACATTATTTCTTAGACAATATCAGAGCTTCTCCTCTGGAGTATCTTCGCTCCAGGCCAGTAAACCTTTGTTAGGAGATGAAGTTAGTGTGGTTATCATGTTAAGGGGGATCTGTCTGGGGATCTCCTCCCATGTAGTGAGAGGAGGCCTTGGCTTTAGTGCTCTGCGTCTGCACTGGGTGAGGTCCCCCTCCCACGGCTCAATTGGCATTTTAGGTTATTGCGGTGGGTCCAGCTGCAGCAGTGGTGGGTCAGGGTCAAGTCAGGGGTGGGAAACGGGACGACCAGAGTCCAGGTCAGCCTTGGCTTTCAGGGCCTACAGAGCAGCTTGCAATGGCACATAAGGAGAAGAACAAACTGGTGTGGGTGAGCAAGAAAATGATGCGTTGTTTGCTGTGTTATACAGAGCGGGGCGCAGACTTTAAGATACTCGGCCGACCTCCCGTGAGCCTCTGCCCCAGAGCCATTAGATCCTTTGTCTAGTTAAGACGTCAGAAAATTGCTTTGGACTGAAGCCCAGAAACTTGCGCCACTCTTCCCCACCCTTTGGCCAAACGGAGAATTCTCGTGACTAATAAAACACGCTGGACACTCAGTCACAGTCATTTCTTAGCATGGTGTGCAGTGTGCCCTTAATAAAATTTCAAGAAACTGGACAGGTGGAGGACACTCATTATTATTAATGAGCTTTTTAAATGTTTCTTTAAATTGAATTTTCTGGTTCTACCCTTCCTCCACACTCAGAGTGGAAAAAATTTGAGTAATAAAATAAAGCTGTAAAAAATTTTCCTTAGCTGAGGTGAGTCAACATTACCTGTTGTTTTATGTGGCACGTTGTTGACTTATCAGGTGTTGGCACCCTGTTCCTGTCACGGCACTTGGTTTTGTGTTTGATTTGTATTGCTTGATTATTGTTATTCATGATGGTTTTCTGTTCATGTTATGTTTGTTGCTTTTAGCTTATAGTTTCAGTCACTGTGTCCTCCCTGTGTTCCACAATTCATATCCCGTGAGTCATGTCTCAGTGTCAAGGGCGCCATACGTCATACATCATATTTTACTTTGACAGTGTCGTGTCCTATGTTAGTGTGTTCAGTTTTGCTTCCCTTTGTCTTGTTTTGTCTGGTTAGTCCCACCTGTGTTTTTACCTGTTCCCCACCCTCTCATTATTCTGCCTGTGTATTTAAGTCTTCCCCTGTTTGTTGTCGCAACCTCTACGTTGCTGTGTTTTGTGTGTAGTTCCATGTTCTCAGGTCAAGCCACTAATGACCAGGAGTTTCTTAGTTCTAGTTCATGTTTTGTTGGTTTCTTTAGTATATATTTGTTTTGATTTTAGTTTGTTTCTCCGGGCAATAAAGGTGCCGCCTTTAATTAAGTGTTCCTTCTCTGAATTTAGCAATAAACTCTGAGAGTGAAATCTGAGTTTCATGTACGAGAACAGCTGATAAAAGACTATGTAAAAATAGACATTTTATATCAAATATATCAGAACAAGATGATTAAAATGACTCTGTATTCCCTTCTGTTTTGAAGAAGAAAAATAAAATATTTAGACAGCACTGACATGGATTCATATTCCTTGGTCCACTGGATTAAAATGGAGACTCTGCTCTTGATTTGTTTCCCTCACGTGCACACTAAACTCCAACAGGAAACTCAGATTTGGCAAGCTTGGAGTTTGTTTTTTATCTAAATTCAGAGTATGATAGTATTAGAGTGTGTGTTGATTAGCTTATCTGTCATAATAGGAATTTATCCTACCTAACCAGAACACACAGGCTGTGCAATTTAATCTTTTTCTAAAAAAAAAAAAAAATTGTGATTATGTCTCTGTCATTCCTGTTCCCTTTTCCATCTTCTGTCTCCAGGCTTTGAACATTTACCAGAACAGACATTTGATTACAGTCTACCATGCAGAGCACGAGAGTCCAAATGACTTTGACACAGTCCTGCTTAAAACACTCGTGGGAGGTATGTAAGTAGGCTGTAATTTTGCAAAAGAGCTGTAACGTACACTTTTTTTAAATCTTATTTTGATTTTTGTGTTGTCTTTGTGTTTTTCAGCAAGTAAGCAACATTCATCAGTTGAGGACAACCCTTATACTGATGAGCTGAAACTAGCAGTAACGTGGAACAGGGTTGACATTGCCAAGACTGAACTCTTCAATGGAGAAATCCATTGGAAGGTGAGGAGGGAAAAAGACATCACACAAATGTCTCATGGAAAGAAGAATTCATACAAAACATTACATTATGCAGCCTACTGTGACACTTTTGACAAATAAATCACTGATTTATTTGTCAAATCAGATTTATGGAGGAATATTTGTCATAAAAAATGTTGACCTGTCTTAAAACATGATCTTCTTCCTCCAATCAAACAGTATAAAGATTTGGAGGACTCAATGACAGATGCGCTGATCAATGACAAGCCCCAGTTTGTTCGGCTTTTCACTGAGAATGGTTTGAACATCCTGGAGTACCTCACTTATGGCAGGCTGGAAAGCCTCTATCGCTCTGTGCCAGATGGGACCGTGCTCTATCAGCTGCTACAGCAGTGTCTAGCAGAGCGGCTGGCAATGGTGGAGCGTCACTCCCCATCAGAAAAACAGAATTCATCCACAAAATTGTTGAAAGATAACAATGAGGATGGACCAGTGAAGGAGGTCACCCTTTTTGAGGTAAGTTTGGGAATCAAAGAGATTCTGTGCTTTTTCATTAATTATGCTCAAATAGATTAATAAAGAATGTGAAGAACATCTGATACTGTTGTGCTTATTGTCCCACCCACATGTTTCCTCAGGTGTCAAGGGTCCTGGAGCTGTTAATGGGTGATGTCTGCCAGCCTTTCTACTATCAACCTTTGAGATTAGAGTTCACTTCATCCAAAGGGACAGCTCTGAGGGTACTCTGAACTTTTCAGAATATGCACACAGTGTTCTTGTGGTTATAGCATTTCTTTTTCATGGTTGACCTGATAAGTATTATTTCTTCATTCATCAAAGCGAGCCAGTAAGGTTCTGCGTGGACGTTGCAAGTATCAGGACTGGCCCTGCCTCGATCCCTGGGCTTCTCTCTTCCTCTGGGCTGTTCTGCAAAACCGCAAGGAGATGGCCCTTTATTTCTGGGAGATGGTAAAAGCTCTGAGACAAATTTAAAAAATGTTTTAGTTGTGTTCAGCTGGTTTAAAAGCCACAGTCAAGATACAACTGGTTTCTCTAGTGTTAATAGTTCAGGAGTGGTGCTTTTCCAAAAGGGTTATAAGGCGATTACTTAATAATTAACAGAAGAAAAAAAGGGATTAAAAAAATATTGGACATTTGTGAGAATGAGATGCAGCTAGTGCTATTTGTTACATGTGTCGTTAATTACAATGTACTGTTAATGATTATTTTATGATCTAAGCATTGATTATATAAAATGTAAATCATATGATAACATATGACATTATGTCTTATCACAATGTTAAATCTTAATCTAAAAGCAAATAATTACTATAAAATAATCAAATTGAATTGTGAACTTGCTATATTTAAGCATTTAGTTTACTAATTACTGGTAAGCCATGGCTAGCAGCAACTATTGAGTAGATGTTTTCTTACACACTCCAACTTTGTGATCAGAGTCAGCAGCTAGTGATAATCCTTTTTTTTAGCCTGCAGCCTCTGCAAATGTTACATAGTTGGGCATGAACTAGCACACGAGATGCTGTAGGTTCTATTCCAGCTTGCAGTAGATCTTGTGAAAAATAGCAGTAGAACTATAAATCTAAAATACATGTATATAGTACCTTTAAGTAAATTGCTAATATCACCAACTTAGACTTCATGCAGCAAGTAGATGTGTTAATGACTGTCTGTCTCTGTGCTGTACCACTTAGACTACTTCAACGGAACGAACTGAGATAATAATGCAGACAGTATTAGATACAATGAATTTACTTTTTGCATCCGTGTCTTTGCTTTACTTTCCAGGCAGGTGAGGCAGTCCTGAGTGCTCTTGGTGGCTGTAAAATACTCAGAGAACTGTCCAAACTTGAGATAGAGAATGAAACCAAACTCTCCTTGAAAGAGCTGGCCCAGAGGTTTGAGAACCTGGCACATGGTGAGACCTCAGAAACAGTTTTCCACTACTGTTCATGTTATGATTATTTGTTATCTACTTTCATAATAGTTTCATTAAAGTTTTTCTTTTAACAGCTGATGTAACACAATTGTAGCAAAACCTATCTAACACTTTACACAATAGTAACTAAAAATTTCATTACAGTAAATATCTTTCTGAATGTGCTGTAGCTAAGTTTAAGGATATAGTTCCTCCAATGTCATCTTCTTCAATGCTAGAGTACAGAGCAGCTACTTAACCCTGACTCCCACAGAGGTGTGGGAGAGAAGTGTTTGACTCTTTAATATAAGTCTCAAATATGCAGCTTAAAGCAGATAACTTGGGAAGCTGGAGAGGAAATGGCATCTCAAACACTTTGAAGATCTTCATTTAGCCTGGAAAAAATGTTTTATGTTCTGTAAAATCCCTCCATGAAGTTCTTACTGTTCATCACTGATTGAAAAAATAAGAACAACTCCTGGTTTCTTTTCAGCACTGTAACCAGACTGAAAGAGTCACATCTCTGAGCTGAATATTTCTTACATTTTAAGGAATACATAAAATTTGAGATGATCTAATTTTAACCATTTGAGAAAATATAAAGGTTCATAACCATTTCACATATGTAATTATGTACATCTATGTTGAATACTACAGATATATATTTGGACTTCAGCTGAGCATTTATTAGACCCCATTCCTACAAGAGTGTTCAAATATTTCCTACCATTAATTAAGTCTTTGATGTTAAATATGATTATCCCATCTCTATTAATCATCTTTGAACAGAAACAGGATTATTGGAGGTTATAAATGATCTTCTCATATTCTCTGACAATGGACTCGTCTCTGTGGTTGCTAGAACTCAAGAACTCAAGAGAAATTCCTTTAGAATTTCAGTTGTATCCAAAAACGATTAACAAGAAAAGTAACTAATGGGGCGATAAAATCAACAGCTAACTTCAAAAATTAAGTCTCCAAATTGTTTGGACCTGCTGATTTTCTAGTATCCAAAAGTTTGAGGTCTGATGCTGTCACCAGGCTAAAACTAAAGGAGTGGCTGGCCACAGAATTATCAGAGAATGCAGCTGAGAAATGCTCATAAGAAATATTTACTTTCTCCAACAGTGTGCCCGATATTACAAAATGTTCATTAAAACAACCAAGCATGTCAGCCTTCTCATAAATATGATGCAAGTGTTTATAAGGCATGGGGGAAGCGATGTGCCAGTATTATCACCAGACAAGGACTTTATTGTTTTCATAAATGTAAAGAGGTTTTTGAGATTGTTTGAAGTCTCTATAACAAAGTGATCAGCTTTGGCTTTTCTAATGGCAACTGAGAGATGAGATGAGATGAGATAGCCTTTATTTGTCAGTTGCAAGTCTTTTGCCCACAAAATGTGTATGTACAGGGAGTGCAGAATTATTAGGCAAGTTGTATTTTTGAGGAATAATCTTATTATTGAACAACAACCATGTTCTCAACGAACCCAAAAAACTCATTAATATCAAAGCTGAATGTTTTTGGAAGTAGTTTTTAGTTTTAGCTATTTTAGGGGGATATCTGTGTGTGCAGGTGACTATTACTGTGCATAATTATTAGGCAACTTAACAAAAAACAAATATATACCCATTTCAATTATTTATTTTTACCAGTGAAACCAATATAACATCTCCACATTCACAAATATACATTTCTGACATTCAAAAACAAAACAAAAACAAATCAGCGACCAATATAGCCACCTTTCTTTGCAAGGACACTCAAAAGCCTGCCATCCATGGATTCTGTCAGTGTTTTGATCTGTTCACCATCAACATTGCGTGCAGCAGCAACCACAGCCTCCCAGACACTGTTCAGAGAGGTGTACTGTTTTCCCTCCTTGTAAATCTCACATTTGATGATGGACCACAGGTTCTCAATGGGGTTCAGATCAGGTGAACAAGGAGGCCATGTCATTAGTTTTTCTTCTTTTATACCCTTTCTTGCCAGCCACGCTGTGGAGTACTTGGACGCGTGTGATGGAGCATTGTCCTGCATGAAAATCATGTTTTTCTTGAAGGATGCAGACTTCTTCCTGTACCACTGCTTGAAGAAGGTGTCTTCCAGAAACTGGCAGTAGGACTGGGAGTTGAGCTTGACTCCATCCTCAACCCGAAAAGGCCCCACAAGCTCATCTTTGATGATACCAGCCCAAACCAGTACTCCACCTCCACCTTGCTGGCGTTTGAGTCGGACTGGAGCTCTCTGCCCTGTACCAATCCAGCCACGGGCCCATCCATCTGGCCCTCAAGACTCACTCTCATTTCATCAGTCCATAAAACCTTAGAAAAATCAGTCTTAAGATATTTCTTGGCCCAGTCTTGACGTTTCAGCTTGTGTGTCTTGTTCAGTGGTGGTCGTCTTTCAGCCTTTCTTACCTTGGCCATGTCTCTGAGTATTGCACACCTTGTGCTTTTGGGCACTCCAGTGATGTTGCAGCTCTGAAATATGGCCAAACTGGTGGCAAGTGGCATCTTGGCAGCTGCACGCTTGACTTTTCTCAGTTCATGGGCAGTTATTTTGCGCCTTGGTTTTTCCACACGCTTCTTGCGACCCTGTTGACTATTTTGAATGAGACGCTTGATTGTTCGATGATCACGCTTCAGACGCTTTGCAATTTTAAGACTGCTGCATCCCTCTGCAAGATATCTCACTATTTTTGACTTTTCTGAGCCTGTCAAGTCCTTCTTTTGACCCATTTTGCCAAAGGAAAGGAAGTTGCCTAATAATTATGCACACCTGATATAGGGTGTTGATGTCATTAGACCACACCCCTTCTTATTACAGAGATGCACATCATCTAATATGCTTAATTGGTAGTAGGCTTTCGAGCCTATACAGCTTGGAGTAAGACAACATGCATGAAGAGGATGATGTGGACAAAATACTCATTTGCCTAATAATTCTGCACTCCCTGTATTGCACATTTTTTACCAGCATATGCTTTTGGTAAATGGTAAATGGACTGGTTCTTATATAGCGCTTTTCTACTCTTCTGAGCACTCAAAGCGCTTTACACAACTTGTGCATTCACCCATTCACACAAGCACATTGTTCTAGGTGCTTTCTAAGTAACATTCACACTCCGATGGATGCATCGGAGAGCAATTTGGGGTTAATATCTTGCCCAAGGATATCTGGCATGCAGACTAGGGGAAGCCAGGAATCGAACCACTAACCTTCCGATCAGTAGATGACCTGCTCTACCGCCTGAGCTACAGCCACCCATGTTTAAATGCATGTTTGTGTTAAACAAATATGCATGAGTGATTAACACATTTATTTTATCCAGGCTTGTCTACAGTATCAGTCTTTATTTTGGCATTAGCCAGGCTCTACTCTCTCATCTTCAGCTTGTTCACTACAACTCTCTACTCTTGACAGGCACATGTAAAGGTGACCATATTTCTCCTAGTCTTGGCTCATTTACACTGGCTTCCAGTACGTTCATGAATTGATTTTAAGATTTTATTTGTTGTTTTTAAGTCTCTAAATGGATTAGCTCCCTCGCACCTCTCTGATCTTTTAACTAAAAATACTCCAAACAGAAATCTAAAGTCAGCTGATAGGTTGCTTCTGCTTGTTTCCAGAAGCAGGCTAAAACACAGAGGAGACCGGGCCTTTGCGATTTTTGCTCCTAACCTTTGGAACAGTCTGCCCCTTCAAGTTAGGACATTTGAAAACGCATATTTACTCCCTAACTTTTAATTGTGACTGATTTTTGTTTTGTTCTTTCTGTGTGTGTTTGGTTTACTTTGGTCAACCTGTGTTGCTTTTTAAAAGTGCCTATGAATAAATTGATTGACTGATTGGTTGATTTCCTTCTGTGTTGGACTATTGTAATTATTATCAGGTTGTCCTAAAAGCTCCATAAAAACCCTTCAGTTTATTCAAAATGCTGCAATGAGAGTACTGAAAAGGAATACTAAAAGAGTGCATATGTCTCTCATAGGTTCTCTTCATTGGCTCCCTGTTAAACCCAGAATTAAATCCTTCTCCTTACATACAAGAGCTTTAAAAAATTGGCCCCATCATTTCTTCAAGATTTCAGAGTACTTGCTCATAGGGAGTTACAAGTTGGGGTTTTCTTTGTGTTATTGTAGGATCTTTACTATACAACATAAAGCACCTTTAGATGACTATTCGTGTAAACTGGCAGTATATAAATAAAATTGAATGTCATGTTTTGTCTCCACTTTACCTCAGATATTTTCAGCTCTTGCTATCGGAGTGATGAACGCCGATCCTTCACCCTACTAATTAGGAAGTCTCCTGTCTGGGGTCACAGCACCTGTCTTCAGATGGGTGTGAGTGCTGACGCTCGGCTTTTCTTCAGTAATGATGGCGTACAGGTGCGTTAGATTTTTAACCTTTTTCATCCATGTTTTTTTCCCCCCCTGTCCTGTATGGCAGTTTAGCTGAATTGCAGAATCAGAATTGTTCACTGAAGGCCAAAAAGTGCCAAATAAAACTTCACAAGTACAGTATTCCAGCATTTGCTATAATTGCCCACTTGATAGTAATATTTTATTAGAGCTTAATTAGGATATTCTTTATTTTGGATTACTACAAACATAATGGACAAGACCGGGGAATGGAAAAGAAAAGAAAGAAAGAAATTGAACTTGGGGAAAAGCACCAACAAAAGCACCAACAAAAAAAACAAACAGCAGAGAAACCACAGCAACAACCAACATATGCATAAATAACAATGAAAAAGTTACTAAATAGCACACAGTATTGATATTGTAAGATATTTTTAGATGCAGCAGCAGCTCAAGATGGTGTGTGTCTGTAAGTACCCATAGGTACATCCAGGTAAGGAAATCGTGAACACCCGATTCTATTCATCTGGAGAAACGTTTTGTTGCTCAACCAAATGACTTCCTCAGTCTCAGCTGACTGCAGGTTTCTCAAACCCTATAAACAGCACATTTGAACAATAACTGAAACTATCACAGCCACAGAAACAGCAATTCAAAACAACAACATTGCAGAAGTGGAAGCAGAGCAACTACGGACAAACGTTTTCAGCCTGTCTCAGCAGCAAAGCCCTCAGCATCCAACATCAGCATGGAGGCGAGGAAGGCACTCGCATCACTTAGTAATGACAACAACAGTCTCATCCTTCCAGCAGACAAGGGTAGGTGCACAGTATTGCTAAACCAGAAAGACTATCATGAGAGAAGTTTGTCACTGCTCAGTGATGAAAATACTTATGAGCCCCTGAAATGAGACCCAGGAAGTGGCTACAGGAAGAGGGGGATAGATTGCCTGAAGCTGTTAGAACAAGACAATGCTATTGACCGGACCTCATACCACAGGCTGTACCCAGGGGAATCTATACCAAGTCTGTATTGTTAACCAAAGATACATAAACAGGATGCACCTTTAAGGCCGATTGTCTGTATGATCAACTCGGTCACCTATAACATCTCTAAGTTTCTGGCTTCGATCCTCAACCCGCTGGTAGGCAGCTCTGAACACCACATCCAGAACACCCTGGATTTTGTTGAGAAGGTGAGAGATGTCATTATGGAGGCAGATGAAACAATGGTCTTGTACGATTTTACGTCTCTTTTCACTTGTGTTCCAGTCACTGAAGTATTGGAGGTAGTTTGTAAGAGATTGCAGGATGACCCCAACTTCAGCAACAGAACCACTCTCAGCATCGACCAAGTGTGTTTGCTTTTGGAACTGTGTCTTAATCCTACCCTGGAATGCCACCAAGTCATTGGTTCAGGTGTGTGGATGACACCTGGGTGAAAATCAGATCTCAGGACGTACCACAATTCACAGATCACATTAACTCGGTGGACCAACACATCAAATTCACCAGGGAGGATATGAAAAGTGGCAGGTTAGCCTTCTTAGAATGTGAGATTTCCATCAGTAATGGGGGACATCTAAAAGCTGATGTGTACCGTAAACCTACGCATACGGATCAGTATTTAAGCTTTGACTCTCATCATCCACTGGAGCATAAACTGGGTGTCATCAGGACGCTACAACACAGAGCGAACATCATCCCCACTGACACAGCGGCCAGGGAAGCAGAAGAACATCACATCAAGAAGGCCCTGAGCAAATGTGGTTATCCCAGCTGGACTTTTGTCAGAGCTGGGAAAGCACCTAAAGCAAGCTCCAGCCGATCCAGGAGAGAAGGACAACCGCTGCCTAAGTGAAAACCTGTAGTGATCCTGTATGTGTCAGTAGTATCGGAACAGTTGAGACACATTTTTTCTAAACACTACGTCTCTGTGGCTTTCAAACCCCAAAATACGCTGCACCAAAAACTGGTCCCCCGACACAAACAGAGTAACATAGTGTACGCTGTTAAGAGTCAGGAGGATTGCCAGGATTTATACATCGGGGAAACCAAACAACCTCTGGCGAAGCGGATGGCACAACACAGAAGAGCTACCTCGTCAGGCCAGGACTCTGCAGTCTATTTACACCTACAGGCCAGTGGACACTCTTTCGATGATGAGGATGTGCACATCCTGGACAGGGAGGAACGCTGGTTTGAGCGCGGAGTCAAGGAGGCCATTTAGGTGAAAACGGAAAGACCATCTCTGAATCGAGGGGGGCAAGGGTACATCTTTCGCCATCAATGCTGTGATTGCAGCAATTCCCCAACTCTCTGTGAATGGTACTCACGGCCATTGATCAGTGGCCTTTGATCAATAAGCTTCGATCAGTGGGTTTTGGTCAATGGTCATGAGAATTTGCATATTAATGATCAAGGAACTGACCTCCCAGCCCATTGTTCCTTCAGTGGGCTGGTTTCAGTCATTATGCAAATCTACTGTTTATAAGATTGTGGAAACCTGCAGTCAGCTGAGACTGAAGAAGTCACTTGGATGAGTAAGGAAATGTTTTTCCCACTGAAAATGCTAGTCCAGATGAACAGAATAACGGAAACCAGCCCACTGAATGAACAATGGGCTGTGAGGTCAGTTCAGTATATATCTGCTTTGATTATACAGTTCAATCAATACATATACACTACCTATAAATAAGACTATGCAATGCACAATCCCTTTCATGTACAGTACAATAATTTAAATTACAAAAAAATTAAATACAAAGTAAAAATGGCAGGATTCTTCAAAAATAACACATCCTACCTTCATGTTGTGCCAGTGAGCTGCTGTTGATTGATAAGGACTCATTTTCTCTCCTCTTCCAGTCTCTGCTGTCCCATATCTGGTGGGGTGATATGAAGAGGAACACAGAGGTTTGGAAGCTCCTGCTCACTTTCTTCTGCCCCATCCTCTGCTACACCAATCTCATCTCCTTCAGGTTAAAGGCTTATTCTTTTCATATTAAAGGTTTGTAAATGTATTTTGATATTTATTTAAACATTTGCTACATATTTTACCTCATAGAAAACAAGATAATCAGTTGGAAGAGGAGGAGGGAATTCCTAATGAGGATGGGCCAGACCAGGACACTAACAGTCTCTATGGAACCACCATCTTCTCTTTGGATGACATCAAGCACCTGTAATATTTCTACTTGCACTCTTCAGTGTTAATCTGTAGAACATCAGTTTGTTGTTTTTATGTTTTTGCTTTGGATTAGCTAAAGTCTAACAATTAAATCAATTTTATTTTCGTCTTACACCAGTGACCTTGACTCAAAAGTTCACAGGAGTGGTACCATTAAAGGTGAGTCCTGTTTAAAGAGTCATCTTTAAATAAGTGTTG
This sequence comes from Oreochromis niloticus, assembly GCF_001858045.2. Taxonomy (NCBI): domain Eukaryota; kingdom Metazoa; phylum Chordata; class Actinopteri; order Cichliformes; family Cichlidae; genus Oreochromis; species Oreochromis niloticus. The sequence goes on along the minus strand of NC_031973.2, from coordinate 17,954,020 downwards.
TCACTCCCTACAAGAAGAAAGTCTGACATCAGAAATTATTCTTGTTACCACATGCTGTCATTTAAGTCCTGCTATCTGCATTTATAATCTTTGATACAGGTGTACCTTACCGACCACCACAGCGTCCATTCATAGTGTCACGCTGGCGTCAGTTCTGGTTTGCCCCGGTCACCTCATTTCTGGGCAACGTCCTGATGTACTTCCTGTTTCTCTTGCTTTTCGCCTACGTGTTGTTGGTGGATTTCGAGCCCCCACCACCCTCAGGCCCAGGTGCTGCTGAGTGTGTGTTGTACTTCTGGGTATTCACCATCGTTTGTGAGGAGATCCGACAGGTGAGTGAAGAGAGACATCTTACTTAGAACTTTATTTCCCAGAAAGGTTTGGTAGCTATAGAAAATGTAAAGGGAAAAATTGAACCCAGTAACTGAACTTTTTATTAAATTGCACATAGGAGAAAGACAATATAACTGAAGATTTGTATTGCAATACAGTGGTTAATATGCTGCTGTGTCACAAGCATTAAATTCAGAATGGACATTAAAATAGATAAATACATTTTAATATTTGTTACTGACTTCAAATAACTTAAAAAATATAGTGAAGATTAAATAAAATTACATAAATTAAAATCTTATTCCTGTTGGGTTTTTACCCAGTCTTTAAAATGATACATATGTAGTCAATCATTTTACTTGAATCTCTTCCTTCCTTATTATGTTCCTTCTTTGCTTACCACATTAAATACACCTTCCTTTGAACAGCATACGGAGAGTGGTTTTCAGTATTTGGATATATGCCCTGGTGGCATATATACTATAGACTTATACTATAAACTTATAGTTTAGTTTGTTGTAATTTTTGTGTTCTTCTTCTAGTCAATTTATTTGGGGACGATGACTTGGCGTCAAAGGTTCAGACTCTACATTAAGGATATGTGGAATAAATGTGACCTCACCGCCATCAGCCTGTTCATTATAGGACTAATCTGCAGGTATGGACAAGAAATACAAAAAAGGAGAGATTACTGAAAAACATTTTCCACAATAATATTTTTGAATGAGGTTTTGTCATTGCAAAATTGTAAGAGGTTTAAAAGACTTGTGCTTGGTTTGTGTTTATGGATGTAGTGTGGCATAAATAATTTTCTTAACCCCTGGTCATTTAGTCCCTTAAGTTTAAAAATGTTTCTTCTTTAAAAACCAAATTTTACAGGTTAATATACAGGTTTGCCACCAGGTGGTGCTGCTACCTCATTGATTCAGCTTTACTGTGCTTGTGTTTCAGGATGTTCCACCGGTCACATGAATTTGGCCGAGATGTCCTGTGTTTGGACTACATGGTGTTCACCCTTCGCCTCATCCACATTTTTGCCATTCACAAGCAGTTGGGGCCAAAAATCATCATTGTAGGAAAGATGGTGAGAAAGTTACCATCAGTTGGCATTATACCAGTTGTAAAATTATAATGTTTATATATATATATATATATATATATATATATATATATATATATATATATATATATATATAATGAAGCAAACAAGATCACAATTTCCTCTTGTTCAGATGAAGGATGTCTTCTTCTTCCTCTTCTTCCTGGGCGTGTGGGTCATGGCGTACGGAGTTGCCAATCAGGCTCTGATCTATTCGTACGATCCAAACCCGAATCGCATTTTTCGGAGAGTTTTCTACAGGCCATACTTGCACATCTTTGGACAGATCCCTGTGGAAGAGATGGATGGTACAAGTGTTTGTGCAAGTGGCATAAAAATAAGAACATCTGTGTTACAAGCTGAAATCTGTTTTAAAATGCTGCACTTTCCTGGAACCTACTTTCATCACAGAAATTTGAAATTGAGTGTTACTGTAATTTTAACCATTTCTTACTTTTCCAATTTCTTGCAGTGGGTAAGGACTGGGATATCACTTGTACACACAATGTGACTTTGATTGAGAGCGGTGAAGAGCCGTGTAGAAATCATGAGAGTAACTGGATGGTAGTGATTCTGCTAGTCGTATATCTCCTGGTCACCAACATCCTGCTCATCAACCTGCTTATTGCCATGTTTAGGTAAAGAACCAGTCTTTTATTATATCTGAGGATGCATTCACAAACTGAATGGTTTGACTTGACTCAGTGGCTCTGATCTGCTTGTATCCACACAGCTACACTTTCTCTAAAGTGCAGGAACACAGTGACACCTACTGGAAGTTCCAGCGTTACAACCTGATTGCTGAGTACCACTCCCGCCCTTCTTTGGCTCCGCCTTTCATTATCCTCTCACACATCAACATCTTTATTAGGAGAGTTATTCGCAAAGTTCCCTCTGTAAAGATCCACCACTTTGGTCAGTATTGGAGTCAGGAGACTTGGTTCTTTATAAATCAAGTTATTCATTTAATACAGTTATTGCTTAATTACTTTAAAGTAATAAGTTTAATGAGTAATGAGTGAGAAAGTTTTTGTTAATCAGTGGCTACCATGTTATCACTCAGTTGCTCACTAAAAATGACAGTACAAGGCTACAATAATAGATTCTTTGAGTACTTGCTTGGTGAACTCAGTTTAGCAGTGATAAAAGCATGAAAACTGATTTGGAAGGTAATCATTTCAACCCTTTGTCTTTACTATCAGTGTTAGACTTGGAACCAAAGTCAGCTAACAGATTATCAACATGGGAAACGATTCAGAAGGAAGACTTCCTGACTGCTCGAATCAAGATCCAGAAAAGCAGCGACTCAGAAAGGCTCAAAAGGATGTCTACTAAGTGAGCACACCTTCATGCTCCACTGTAGCAGCATTATTTATTACTTTGTGACTCCATCATTCTGAAGTAAATGTATCTTTGTTTATATAGGGTAGATGGTGTGCTTAAACATCTGAGTGAAAGCAGAGACTTCGAACACAGGCTACGGTCTCTGGAGAATCAGGTAAAACCGAAGCTCCAACTTATCATTTTGTACCCTTTGAGTCATTCATGATACATACGTGGAGCTGCTGTGAAAGAGCATGTCTGCTCAGTTAAACTATTCTCTGTGAGGTTTAAAGCACTTCATAGCAGGTGGCAGTTGGCATAATACATTAAGAGGATGTTGAAACATAGAGAAAATACCTACTGTACAGCAAAAAGACAGTTTAATGTTGGTGACTGTAAGTAATTCTGTAGTAAGTACTTTTATGGATTGAAGAATGTCACATTAAAGAAACAGAGGCAGAACTTAAGCTAATCAACTTAGTGCAATCAGTTGTAAAAATAAATGTACGTGCAAAGACATGGTGTATTATATTATTTAGTGCAGAAAACAAAAGCTAATTCCAAAAAGATGTTTGAGAGAGGAAAGCCATTTAGGAACTGAACTCTGAGTGCTTTTATATAGCACTGGCACACAGGGACCAGGTTTTGCCACTTTCATGCTTGGAAACAGGACACAGCAGCCTCTCCAGTGCCTACAGGTGAGATCTGCCACATAACAGGCCGAAAGGAAGGCAGGGTGGAGTGAGTTTTCACCGAGAAAAGGAAAAAGTACAATTGTTTTCAAAGAAAAAAAGGCAATAGTTTTCCATGTGTGTCAGTTAAATGTTTTACAAGCCTCTCAAAAAACAAGCATTACATATTCTCATAGGTTTTCTCAAGTCGTCTTGACTCATTGACTCTTTTCTCAGATACACCTTCTTGTTCTTCTTTTCAGATCGAGTACTGCTCCAGTGCCCTCAACTGGGTTGTGGATACTTTAGCACAAGGAAGCACATTCAAACCTCCTCGACCCCCACCTGCATTACGAGGTACTTCACAGAACTTATGAAATTAGTTCTGCTTACAAAACAACCTGCATATTGAAAGGGCAATATTGCTTTCTCCTACAAACTCAGTTCCCTCGACGTTATTTTAAAATGCAGATTTTTTGCTAAAATTTGTCCCTCTCACTTGTCTTCTTCTACCTGTTCTTCTATACAGATGTGTTACCCTCCTCTTCCAGCTCAACTTGATTCAATGACACTTTAAATCAAGGACAATGTCTTCACTTCATACAAGTTTAGTAAAAGAAACAAAAATGGAGCCCGCTGCCTTTTAACAACCTCTGTTCAGTCTGCCACCGTGATTCTCACTGAACTGTGTTATCAACGCTTATAAACACTGAAATGAAAAAGGAAAAAAAAAATTGTATTCAGCATATGCCAGATACTGCAATACATTTATCATGTGAATACATATATAGTTAGGAAATGACATGACATCTTCATTGCTGTAGTTTTAAAAACACTTCTGGAATTTAAAATCAATGTATTCTAACGTAATCTGTAATAATGTCTATTAAGAGTTACATTATGAGCATGACAATACTTTTTGTGTTCAGTTACACTTTAAATATATGAGTCATATTTGTATGTCTGCATTACTGTTGTTTCTTAATAAAGTTAAATCAAGTTTTCATACTTAATAATAAATGAATTCTTACTAGAAATACAAAAAATAACCCTAGTTTAAGAATGTTTAAATATTTAGTTAGTATATTAACTACCCTGGCTGCAGGCGTATCATTGGATGACAGTAGTTGCTAAGAGACAGGTTTTGTTCCTTTTGCACAAAGCCGGGCTAGATGTTTACCTCTGTTTCTAGCCTAGTACTAAACAAATTAGCTATTAGCTCCTGATATACATTTACATTAATGTGAAGAAGAAAATGCACACTCTTTTAACCTCCTAGGACCATCACATTTTGGGTTATTTAGACCAAAATACTCAATTTTGCTCTACAAGGGCCTGATATCCACTTACGAGGACATTATACTGCTACTGTTCTATCAAAATTTTAAACGAATATCCTCATATGTGGCTCTTATTTTTCTTAAAAACAAAAATAAGGTAAAAAAAAAAAATCTGGTAATTCTTTGTTTTTACATTCATCAGGCCCCAATATGTCCAAATGTCTAAGAGAAATTAAAAATGCATGCCGTGGAAGAGTTCAGGTCTTAGGAGGTTAAACCTTATCAGGTTTTGCTTATCAGGACATGACACAACCCCAATTCCAAAAAAAGAGTGTAAAATGTAAATAAAACCAGTATGCAATGATTTGCTGGGTAGTTATAGACCAATTTCCAGTCTTCCCTTCCCACATTTCAAATGTCTTTTATTTTGAGCTTGAGTAGCATTTAGAGAACACAAGCTTAAGCATGTTTAGCTGTCTGTCTGCTATAGTGGTGTCTAATGTGTCATTGAAGGTATTCACTTTTACCACATCAGATACCAGTGAACAGCTAAGGGGATGAGGAAGTATTGCAATAAACACAAGCCTAGTTAAACACTGAGGGTTCTCAGTAGGAGCCATGCTGACACCAGCTGCCTTCTGGCAGAGGGTACAATGCCCCTCCCATGTTTTAAATGCAATTTAAGCAGCACGCAGCAACACCACATATGAATGGGTGGAGAGAGGTATGAGGTCTTCACACCCCCGTTCTCTGTTTGCCATCTGGGGCAGGGGCTGGGAGGGGGAGTTAGCCTTCTGGTCGGGGTCTGGGATGCTGGGCCTCCCTGCTGCTGCAGGACTAGAGGCGGCCTGCTTGTCTCCACTCCAGAGCAAAGGACAACATATCCTGGGTGTGGGGGCGGATTGCCCCTCTGGTGGTGATGGTATCTGGACCTGGGGGGTATAGAGTATGTTTGGGGAGTGTGAGTGTGTGTATAGTGTTCATTTCTGTTTGCGAGTGCTGAGTATTTGTATATGTGTGCATGAGGGTGGGAATGCATGCTTGTGTCTGTGTGTGCCTGTTTGTCTATGTTTATGTGTCAGGATAGGTGTTAGACTCCACCTCTCTGGGAACATATCAGGCTCCCCCAGGTGTGGTGGCCTGTCTCCCCCGACCACACTTCCTGCTGGTGGCTGATGCCCTCACCTGTTGCTGCATTTGTGGTTCTTGGGTATGGTGCTGGACGCTCGGGTATGTACTGGCTCACTCCCAGCAGCTGCTTGGCAGAGCCTGGCTCGGTCGGGGCCCTTCCAGGGGTTGGGGGGCCCTCAGACCTCTGGGCCCAGGGCTCAGTCTGCCCTGCCATAGCTGGCTGCCGGTGGAGCCTGCAGGCATGTCGCCGCAGCTCCCTGTGACTTCTGCACCACCGTGGCACCATCTGGGGCTCTCCTTTCTAGAAGGGTGGCGCGGCTGCCCCTCCGATGGTCCTCTTTGGGCTCTCGTGCTCTGGGGGGGCCTCTAGATGTCTGGGGCATGGATCTCCTCCATGTCTGCTTCATGTCCCTGGGGGCAGGGCTATGGCTCCCCACACCTAGTATTAGATAGTTACATGGAAAAACCTTTTGAATACAAGTGCACTCACGCACACAGGTGTTCACAGAGATACACTATCTTCCTTGGCTTCTGCCTCTAAACATAAGTTGTGTTCTTGGTCTTGTGTGCTGCTCAGTAGCATTCAATATTTATTATTTACTGTTAATTATGCTTATCTAGGTTATTGCTATGGTCTTCCTACTGTGTTGTTCGCAGTTCACATTTTTTCTTCTTTATTTTTTTCCGGCAGATCATCTAGCGGATTTTTTGTGTCTTTTCTCACTGTCCCTCTTCCCCTCTCTTTTTGCTTTCCCTATTCTGTTCTTGAACTTCTCTTGTCTACATCCTTCCTTTTCCTACCCCCCGGTCATGTCTGATTAACTTAGGAAAATAAATCTGTATTTTTCTTGGTCTTCAGACAATAATTCTGATTTCTACAGTGCCGACTGGGACAGGCAGAAAAAATAAATAAATTAAAATAAAGTAAAAAAATAAACACTAGCCCAGTTTGTAGTTTTGACTGGCCCTTCCTATTTTTAAAGTCAGGAGGGATTGTCTCTCTGAAACCACACCCTTACTTTTGTGCTGACTGCACCTTGTTTTCTTTGTAAACAGTGAGAGACGGCAGTGGAAGGGAATAGGGTTTCAATAGTAGGACAATGGCTAGAAAGAACTCCTTTTAGTTCTTCTGCACATATTTCTTATTGAGCAAGACAAGGAAACATGAAAAACACAGGCCCAGTAGAAGAAGGAGGAAGAGGAGAAGGTGGAGGAGGCGACAACGCAGACAATATCTGCCAAAATGAGAAGAGCCAGGTGGGTCAGCTTTCTGTAAAATTTTCAGCTGTTGTTGTGATATCATGTTGGCAACCCCCTCCCCCCAAAAACAAAAAAACCTTACACATTAACTTTAACTTCCACTTTAAAAAGGTGGAAGTTCAAGCTATACCTGGAAGTTTCTCCCCTTGAAATTCCAAGTAACATCAGTGACCACTGCAAGATTTCTTGGAAAAACACATCATGCGACAGCTGTGTAAATGTCCATGTGAATAAGCAATTCTGTTGTCATTTGTTGATGCAAATGTTGCCAAACTGGTGGGGGTTAAAGCCAGCTTCACAGTTTTTCCTTGAATGCCTGAACCGGTGTACCTAATAAAGTGGTTGCTTAAAGTATGTAGTGTGACTTAGTTGGTGCTATGTGCTAAGATTGTATATATTTTCTTTGTCTGTTTTTTAATGTATATAGTTTCACAAGTATGATTTTGCCTTTCTCAATTTCAGCAAAGTTAAAAAACATCCTTCTGATTTCCTTTTTGTGTCTCAACAATTTTTACTCTACGTTAAGTGTACATTTTTGCAGAACTGTTCTTTCCAAATGAAAATTTTGACATTTTGATTACTAAATCTTTAAAGGGTGGCTTCACCACCCAGGCAACAGTAACTCGATAACCACTCATTACAAACAAGCTATTCAAAAGAGCATCTCTGAAAGCACAACTTATCCAACCTTGAAACAGATGGGCTTCGGCAGCAGAAGACTATACTGGGGGCCACACCTGTTAGCTAAGAACAGAAAACTGGGGCTACATTTCACACGGACTCACCAAAATGAGACCATAGAAGACTGAAAAACTCCAATGGCTTCCACAGGCACCAGTTTTTCTATTAGTTGCAAGTAAACTAAGTATTTGAAAAACGTTTTAGGTAATTTGATTGAAAACATTAATACAATGCTGCAAAGTGTTCAGGGAAGTGAGTGATCTAGAGTTGTGACTGACAAAAGTACAGACTCTTTTGATGAGTTGTAAGATTTAAGTCAGAAGTGCATCAACACGGTAACAAATATCTTTAGTAATCAAGCGTGTGTTGAAACAATAGCAGTGTGTGTAAAAACAACAAGAATGAATAATGGATAATGCAAAACTATAAAAAAAATCCTTTCAGAGTTGGATCCCCAAAATCATCAAGAAAAGAGTGTGCAGCACCTTTGTAGAAGATTCTGTCAGGTACTGTGACCTCGGCCTTTTGATAGTGACATGTCTGTAATTTAAACGGGTTCTCATAGTGATGTTTGTATCCCTCCACCTGTCTCAGTAATGGTGCATTGTGTCAGTGTGGGGCTGTGAGAGATGACCATGCCTCTGCAGCTCTTGGAGACTATTTCAGCACAGCGATTGTGAACCACTGGGAAAGCGTGCAGCACTCCTCTGAACAACCAACTGATGCCTTTGGAGAGGTGCAGTTTGCAGGAGCCAGCAAGAGGCACAGCCATGTGGGTGGATTTCTTTTTTTTTTTTTTTTTTCATAATGCTTTATCTCTACAGCCTTAGATTTTTTGAATATGTATGCATGTTCTAAAAAGCAATGCCTATAAAGGTGAGTTAAATAAAGATCCAGAAAAAGGTGTGATAGGCAGTACTTTTCCTGAGTTCTCCTGAATTTTCCTGCTACTGCACCTGAGTATACAAAATCAGTGCAGATCAAATGCCATTTTCATTTGGGTTGAAACAACTGAGGCTTGTATGCACATCCTATGTTCATTACTTTTATTAATTTCATTACTTTCTAAGCCTTGTGTGTTGCTGACATGTGCTTGTTACTCTTAATCTGTCAAATCTCTAAACTTAGTTTCTGCGCCTGTCATGGAGCACTGAGCCTTCTTTGGTGTACAACATATTGACAACCATTTGGGGTCTTCCTACACCCAACCTGGTTGTTTCTGTTGTGGGTGGAAATAGCAGAACACAGATAAAGACCTGGGTACGGGAGATCCTCAGACAGGGACTGGTGAAAGCGTCACAAAGCACAGGTAAAAACTTTATGCATCTGATAGGTGAAAATCATCACATCAGATGCTGCTATGACAGTCTTCCTGACAAACTCATGTGTGATGTTCACCGTGTGTCTGGAATATGTGTGAGCTGTTTGCTGAAGTACATTATTGTTGCTCAGCAGACGCAGGTCTTAACTAAACTTCTTTTATTTTCAAGACTTGAAAACTATATAGTTAACCAACTATTCAATTAAATTAAATTTGATGGATATATGTTTAGGCAGCACGGTGGCACAGTGGTTAGCACTGTTGCCGCACAGCAAGAAGGTCCTGAGTTCAATTCCACCATCAGGCCGGGGTCTTTCTCTGTGGAGTTTGCATGTTCTCCCCGTGTTTACGTGGGTTCTGTCCGGGTACTCCGGCTTCCTCCCACCGTCCAAAGACATGCATTTTGAGGGGATAGGTTAATTGGATAATCCAAATTGTCACTAGGTGTGAATGTGAGCGTGAATGGTTGTCTGTCCCTGTGTGTTGGCCCTGCGACAGACTGGCGACCTGTCCAGGGTGTACCCCGCCTCTCGCCCTATGACAGCTGGGATAGGCTCCAGCGCCCCCCGCGACCCTGGAAAGGATAAGCGGAAGCGAATGGATGGATGGATATATGTTTATTTATTTATTTTCTTGGATTAGCATTCAAATATCTCAATGAATACATTAGAAAGATATACCACCATGCAAAAAAGCACGAGATAAGGCTGGTTGAAAAGGTGCTGGCTGAAGCACATGCTTATTATGCCAACCCTTTTAACAAAACATCATTTAGCAAGCATCTCATTTACATAGGGTTTGAAGCAAAAGGACAAAAGAACAGTGGAGAAGAAACTAGAAAAGTGGATGATCTGATCTACTACTATGGAGCTGAAAAGGTTTGGAACAAAATAGTCAAGAAAGAAGAAAACATGGAACCCACCCAATGGACTTCCATACTTGCTGTATAAAAATGCTCCCATCTAATATTTTCTCTAGAAACAAATGAAAGTGGTGTGGACAAAGTGAATAATGTCAAAAAAGTGTGATAATACTCTAAGAAAACGCTGCCTCAAACATAATTTCCGATCAATAAAACTCCTGAATGTTGAAGGGAATATCTTGTTAGCACTGTAGCTCAAAGAATGGCAACCTAGCTTAAACAGAATGGTCTGACTGATGTATCAGTGCAAAAGGCTGGTATACCAGGCTTTTTGGGGATGCTTAGAACACACAAGTATCATATGTCATCAAACCCAGTCTGCAAAAAGGGAAAGAAAAGACCTCCATGTCTTTTTCTGGACCTAGCCAGCCCTTTTGATTCTGTTCCCCATTTGTTACTTAAACTAGAGTAACCAGCTGAAGGAGGAAATCATAAAATGGCATACCACTATTGGAACGACTTCTCTTTTTTATATTTTTAACCCCAAATCCAAGCAGTGACTAATGCTTTCTCACACTGATATTTAATCTGTTCCCAGGTGCATGGATATTAACTACAGGTCTGCGCGAAAGGCTTGGTCAGTGTGTTGGACAGGCAGTGAGAGATCATGCAGCTGCGGCATCTTCTGTCTCTCTCAACAAGGTGGTAGCACTGGGCATCGCCCCGTGGGGTGTAGTGGAAAAACGAGAGCAGCTGGTCAACCCTCAGGTAGTACAGACACTCACACATTTACACATTTCTCAAAGAATTCAAAATATCTTGTCAACTTTTACTGTACAAAAATCTTGCTTAAAGATTTGATTTATATTTGCCTTTTTTATTGTGTTTTCATTGTAGCTGCCCATAATTCATATCATGTTTATATTTCATGGGCCCTAATTTTAAATTGGTAAGATTATTAGGACTTTTGAGTCCTCAGTGTAAGGTAAAGGTAAACTATGTGGCTTCATTTACATAGTCTTGGGACCAGACGGTATTTGCATCTCCAATTAAAACAAACAATTTAATTCAATAAAACTTTATTGATCCCAAAGGTTGACCCCGAAGGAAACTGAGTTAAGGCTGCCGACCTTTTGCCAGCGCCATCTGGCGCCAGCGCCATCTGGCGCTAGCACAGTGGCGCCAGGGGGGCCGCATGAGATGAAGATGGTAGTTGTTTTGGTTAGTGCGAACAAACTGCATCCAATTTTACAGTAGGTCTAATGTCCGTCACTGGTCACCAGGTCTCTCAATTCCCGTTGTTCTTCTCCAAGATGTTATCCATATATCAGAGCCATGAGCTTCTCCAAGATCTTATCCATATAGCGTTCAATAAACACAGTCTTGAGTACTCACAACTTGCCCATCGTCTATCATGTCGGCCAGCCTTGTGGGATTTTGAACAGCTGTAGCCGCTTCTTGTTCTTCGATAAGCCAGGTCCGAGCCAGCTCCAATCAGCCAGAACTCTGTTACCGTAGTTCCAAATTGGTAGATGTCATTCAATGTCCTCCATCGAGAGTGTCGCCAGACACACGACGCAACCGACCATCGAGTATCCAGCAGCAAACGTCTCCGCAGGACAATCAGGCTCTCCCAAGCCCAGGAGTTGTCAGTTTCGCCCAGCAGTTGTTCAGAGGAAACCAAGAGGATCCAAAAGTTGCAGGCCTCTAGAACACTGTAGAAATTCATCTTAAGTTCAGAAACACTAGAATGCCTGGTTTTCTTCTTTTGTAGGGGAGCTTTCCTGCAAGGTACTATGTCCAAAACATATCTCAGGAGTCCTGCTACCTGGACAACAACTACCAGGCCTTCCTGCTGGTGGATGATGGGAGTGTGGGCCGCAAAGGAGGAGAGATAGGTTTCAGAGCCAGACTGGAGGAATACATTTCCCACCAGCGCACAGGCATATGGGGTGAGAAATGGCACCATAAACTATATTAAGAATTAAGAAATAATGATATTTTTTAACAGTGATAGACCATTTATGAGCCTATCCTAGTTACTGTACAGGGCGTAACAGGTACACCCTGTACAGGTCACAAGTCTGTAACAGGGGCAGGGCTAGCACAAAGAGAACCATTTGGACTCACATTCACACTTTTGGGCAATTTAGAATAACCAGTTAACCTAACCCCACTAACTGCATGTCTTTGGACTGTGAGAGGAAACTCACAGAGAACCCAAGCAAACACAGAGAAAACATACAAATGCCACAAGAACTTCCCAGTCAGATGGTGGATTCAAACTAAGGACTTTATTACTTTGATGCAACATTGCTAACTACAACGCCACTGTGCTGCCAATGTTTAATTAAACAAACAAACAAAAAAAATCACAGGGTGCTTCTTCTATATCTGTTAGTTTCTGTCCCACTCTTATTAAATTAGTAAAAACATTTGATCAAGATTTGAACATGTTAAAAATGGTTGTATCTTTTTAAAGGAAGTGGCAGCATCGACATCCCTGTTGTTTGTATGCTGATATCAGGGGGAACAGACATGCTGAAGGTAAAGTCTCTGCTTTATATGTTGATTGATATCACAAAAAATGTTGTGACTTGATATTCAAATTGTGTAAATATTTATTTCATGGTTTTTGTAATGTCTGTCAGAGAATGGATCTCTCTTTGAAAAACTCCATCCCCTGGCTGGTGCTGGCTGGCTCAGGAGGCTTGGCTGACTTCCTGAGTGATGTCTTGGAGAACCTGTCTCCAGCACCAGCTGTGCAGTCTTCTGGCGAAGGGGACAGTGAGGCGGGTCCCAGCGTGGATCTTAAAGACAGAGTGGCAGAACGGTTTAAGAAGCACTTTCCTTCGGAGGCAAAGACTGAAAAGCTAGTTGAATGGGTGAGTGCTGAGAACAGACACATTGCGTGGGTCTTTACTCTGCAAAACAGTTGGAGAAAAGACTTTCTATAGCCTGCATGTTTGTCACCTACTGAGTAGACTGTAATGAATTTTAGTACTGATATTCAGTACTAAATCTGAGTGTATCGCTTGATCTTTCTTTCAATGTGTCAGGATCACAATTCCAAATTTACTCAGATATGATGTTTTGTAAAATTAGGATCTTTGTGCTTGTATGACGAACTGTGGTTCTAATGGGCTTTGGTTCCACTATGGATGATATGGCTTCATATATATACCTTCAATGCATTCCTATAGAAGGTTTTTACCCTGCTTTTACTCTGCTATCTCTCTGACTAACTGTATTTATACACAAGCCCTGTATCACCCCACTTGGTTCAACATGGCATACACCTCAGCACCCCACCAAGTATTTACCATGCTTGTTTTGGTCCCATACCCAGACTCTCTCTCCTGGCAACAATGGTAGAATCTGAACTCTTTATCATAGGGGCGTTTGTGTTGGGAGGGAGCACTACTCCTTTTCTGTCAGGCCAAGTCATAAGCAAAGCAACAGTTTTGGGTGGCAGAGCCTCATCAAGCCTCTGAGTCATGACTTACAGCAACTGGTAGATGTTGATCCACAGAAACATACAGCCACATCCAGACTATGATCATGTATCCTCATTCCCTGCAGAGCACTCCTTTGGTGAGATTCTATTCGTGGAAAATGTTTTGTTATAATAATCCTGTGCTCTGAAACTCACACAATCTAAATGGCCAACTCAAGCCTGAAAAGTCATATTTTAATATGACTACGCAGAGATAGCTCAGTAGGTATAGCTACCCTGAGGTAACCCTGAGCAAGTCTCTACACACTGCTCCCTGGGCGCTGGATTGGTGGCTGCCCACTGCTTCACTGAGTGAATGGGTTAAATGCAGAGGACTAATTTCCTATGGATTGATAAAGTATACAAAAAATGAAGAAAGAAAATAGATGACTACTTGAACCAGTAAGTCAGCAACATTTGCATTCCTTTCTTTCAATTTAACCTTGGCAACCAGGCAACCCCAGGGTACAGAAGCGACACCAGGTTAAAATCTAACCTCAAACCTGTTCCTTTTAGTCCTAATATTTCTTCAGGCCCCTCAAATTTTGGCAGCCACTGGGTGCAGGGATATGCAGGCAATCATCTTTACCAACCTTCTTGGCTTGCCATAGCTGCTCTCAAACTTGATCCTGCTGACACTGCAAACATTTTGTGGATGAAGAGGAGCAAAAACACCCGTGCCATCCAGTGAAAAGCAGCAAAAATGAAACGAACGTGGCCAGCCAAGGAAGTAGCAGAGATTCGGGGGTTTTTTGTTCCATAGTACAGAGCAATGCAGCTCTGGTTTGTTCCCACACATGGTGGGAAATCTTGAAAATCTTGAATAATATTTTCAAGATTTTTTTATTCCCGTTTCGTGCGATGATGCAGATATCTGGATTGTTCCAGATTGTTCCACAGAAAACATGACTACTTTGTTTCATTTGAAGATAATTCATTCTAATACACCTAACACAAACTGAACAACAATATATAAAAATTATAAAGCAAAATAATGTTTACATGGGAAATTTAAAATATGCACATTCAAAAACCGCCCTATTCCATTTTTGTTTATGACCATCTTGTCAGATTGCTGCTGCTAGTTGCTTGTTAAAAATAACAAAAAGCGTGGGGGAAAGTGGGCAGCCTGTCTGGTGCTCCTCTTTAGATTGAAGCTTTGGGAAGTAAGATCATTTGTCCTAACACATTCATTTGGAGAGCTGTATAGTGTTTTGATCCAATTTATGAAGAATGAACCAAATCCAAATTTGTGCAGAACTGCTAATAAAAATTTCCAGTTTACCCAGTCATATACTTTCTCTGCATCTAAAGATACAACTGTGGTTTCTAATTTGTTGATAGAGCAATAATATATTAGCCTGCGTGTATTACTCTTGACGAAACTTTTTTTTTATAAGGATTTATTATGACTAGGTGATTCTTTTTCTCATATTCTGGAAAGGGCTTTGGAGAGTATTTTAAGGTCTACAGTGATGCGTGAGACTGGGTGGCAGCTGGATGAGAGTGTGGGATCTTTGCCTGCTTTAAGAAGTAGGTTAATGATGGCAGAGCTCATGTTTAGAGATAGTGTGTGATAAATCTGAATTTGAGTTACCATTCTGAAAAAAGTAGTTGCTAGTGCAGGCCAAAATTCTTTGTAAAACTGCTGGAAAACAATCTGGACCTGGAGCTTCATGAAATTCAGATACTGAAAGAGGTGAATCCAGAGCCACAATCTGTTCATCCTTTAGTTTTGGTAGATTTAGACACTTAAGAAATTCTTCAATGTCCGCATCAGATGGATTAATCTGTGACGAGTATAAAGCTTTGTAAAAGACTTTAAAAGATTTATTTATGTGTTGTGGATCATGAGTAATTTTCCCAATCCTTTTTAGAACAAATAGTTGTTTATTCTCTGTTTTTAACTGGATAGAGAGGACTTTTCTCAGGTTGTTAATGATATGTTCTTGTTGTGAGGAAGCATAGGCAGATTCTAGTGATTGAATTTTTTTGTTTTAATTCTAATACAACTGTTTTTTCATTATTTTTCTTATGAGAACAGTTAGAAAAAATTGGTCCATATATACTAGCAATACAGAGATCCATATTGTGGCGAGCTCAGACACGGAGGAGACAGAGATTTCTTGGGAGCACAGCCATTTATTTAAATCCGCCAGGAGCACTGCCGCTACCAAACTGCTCCGCGCGGCAACAACAACAACAACACAAAATGGCGCTCTCTCACCCGGAAACACACAGTTGCAGAGAGAGCATCACCTGTAACCATGGCAACAGAACATAAATGTCAATAACAAAACCCCAAACAGCCCTGGCCCGCTACATAGCCCCCACCTAAGGGGTCAGTCGTCCCCAACAACCCCATTACCCAACACAAAGTCCTGCAAATGTCCATGTGTCTTCCTTCGGCGCGCAGGCCGATCTCGACCAGCAGGGGAAGAGTCACTTGGATGAGAACTTGGGGTGCCACCAGCATCCCCTGCCCCGGCGGCTGCTGGAGTGGGCGGGCGGTACGGTGAGAGCCTGTCCTGATGCAACACCGCCACGCGCCCCGGGCCCGGCATGCGGATCCCGTACACCACTTCTGTTAGCCGCCCCACGACTTCCGCCGGCCCTTGCCAGTGACGGCACAGCCTGGGGGACACCCCTCTCTTGCGAACCGGGCAGCACACCCAAACCTTGTCACCAGGCACGAAAGCTCCCCTTCGGCACCTGGTGTCGCAGGCTCTTTTCTGTCGTACTCCGGCGCTGACCTGGGCCTGGCGGGTGTAGTCATGAACCACTCGTGGCCGCTCCCTCAGCCTCCTGTAGCAGTCCCTGGCCACCGACACGTGCCGGTTCCCTGCCTCGGGGACGGGGAAAGGCCCTAGGACGTCTCCTCTCAATCTCTCCATCGGGGCCCCCACCCAATGCTGCTGCAGGGGGGCAGTGGGGCGTTGAGTGGGGCCCTTCCGTGCCGTACAGGTGTCACAGCAGTGCACATGAAGTTCCACATCCCGTCAACAACCAGGCCAGTAGAACTGTCCCCTGAGATGGCGGAGAGTTTTAGCATTCCCATAGTGGCTGGCCCCCACCGAGCCGTGGACAAGCTCGAGCACCTGCGACCGCAGCAACCGAGGCACCAACAGCTGCGGGAGATCCTTGCCCTGTTCGGGGGCCCACCATCTCCGGTACAGGAGGCCGTCGTGGGTCTCCAGATTGTTGTACTGGGAGTAGTAGGCCTTCACTTCGGGCCCCTGTCCTGACACCCCTGTCCAGCCTGGGCGTCGTGCTGCCTCCAGCCAGGCCCCCACCTGAACCAAAGTCGCATCAGCCTCCTGCTCCTGCTTCAGCTGCTGCGTGGTCAATGAGAGCCATCCCCCTCCGCCGGCTGTGGCCCGAGCAGTAGCCACGCCCCGTGCCTCCTGGGCCCGCTCTCCCTGCCGTTTCGCGAGGGGCAGCTGGCGTTGGCGCAGACAGATGGGTTGAGCAGAGCCGGTGTCGATGGTGTGCTGAACCAGCCACGTCTGCCTGCAGTCTCTGGTTCCCTGCTTTTGACCACACTGGAGGGCCAGAGTCTCTGTACCAAGAGTGATAGCCAGCTTCGCGGTGTCAACGCAGGCTCCCCAGCGGGTCAGCAGATCAAGGCCGATGATGCACTGGTCTTGGATGTCAGCAAGCCAGAAGTCGTGCACCAGCTCTAGATCCTTCACTCGGATCCGCAACGGTTTCTTCCTCCACATGTCAGTTCTCTCCCCCGTCACTGTCATCAGCTGGGTGTCGGTGGGCGACCAACCCATCACAAGTGGCCTGGATGTTCCAGGAAACACACCAGGTCGTATTAGGGAAATGGTGGACCCCGTGTCCACCAGGGCCTGGCAGGGCTGGTCCTCAACACAGCAGCTCAGGTAGAGTCCCTTGAGGTGTCCGACTAGGCCCGCCACCGTGCATCGTCCTTGGAGGGGGGCAGGAAGCTGGAGCGGTGGTCCCCTCGCTGTACCGCTCCCCCTCTCATCCCCCTGAGGCCACATCGTTCTGGTCTTCGGGGCGGGCGCCAGGCAGTCGCGCGCCACGTGGCCAGGCTCGTCGCACCGGTAGCAGCGGTCGGTCGGTCGACGGGGACGCCTCCAGAGCACCGAGGGCTGCGGCTGGCATATCCCCGCGACCTCCCTCTCACTGTCGCAGTCTGCAGCTCTGATTTGAGGGTAGTTTGTGGGGGGCAACTGCTGGTTAGGTCGCGAGGTGAGCACGAGTTCGGCCCTTTCAGCCTCAAGGAGCGCCTCACGGAGAGTCTGAGGCATGGCCAGGCGGACGTGTTGGCGTAGTCGCTCTGGGAAAAGTCCTCGCAGGAATGCATGCAGGCTAAGCTCCTCACGGGCTGCTGCTGGGAACTCTGGGTAGCCACGACGAGCATACAGCAACACATCCACTGCAAAGGTGCCCAGGCTCCCCCCCGGCCTACGGCTCCAGTTGGTCAGCTGCTCCCTGCTCCCTGCTCTGATCAGTGGAGTGCCGCTGCCCGAATCGCCTCTCGAGTGCCGCGGTGAGGGCCTGGAGCTCATGCTGCTCTGCCGGGGCTAGGTCAAGGAGTACCTGCAGTGCATCTCCTTCCAATGCTAGCGCTAGGTGTGTAGCAGCCTCTTCGTCGCTCCAGCCATTATGCCTCGCGGCTAGCCGTACTTGTGAGAGGTAGGGCTCTAGCGGGGTTAGGCCGTTCTATTTCGGTACCTTAGCTGGCGTTGCAGGCATCACTGCTCGCTGTTGGGGGCCCGGCGTGTCGGTCGACAGAGGCAGCCCATGAAGCACTGTCCCAGCATCGGTCGCGACGGGCCGCTGCCGCGGTGCGCTCGCGCCATCGGGACCCGTCGGGGGACTTACATGGCCGCTCGCTTCCTCTCTCTTCAATGGCCCACTTCCCAAGCAGCGAATGCTCTCCTCGACGGCTTAACCAAACTGCTCCGCGCGGCAACAACAACACAAAATGGCGCTCTCTCACCCGGAAACACACAGTTGCAGAGAGAGCGTCACCTGTAACCATGGCAACAGAACATAAATGTCAATAACAAAACCCCGAACAGCCCTGGCCCGCTACAATATTTTGAATCTATAAAATAATAAATTAAGTAATGTAAATCTACTTTTTTATATCTGTTACAGTGCTGCTAACCGTGAAAGTTTGTTCTTCTGTTAACGTTTTAAGACTCACAATAGAACCAAGTCTGCCAGAGCTTATCTTTATATTTTTACATGCTGTAGTGCCATTTTTGGGAGCATTTCAAGTTGCTATACATCAATACAACTGTTATAGCCCAAATTTTATTAATATGAAAATCGTTTTTGGTTTTTTTGTATTTTTTTTTTTTACATATATTTCTAGTTAGAGTAATTTAAGAGGTTTATTCCTCAAACCTCAGTTTCATTTTTGAGACACCAATTTTTTTATACTGCAGGAAAAATGACAATAAATATTATAATGCAAATTTGCAAAAAAAAACTGCATGTGCATCAAAATAAACTATTTCCAGCAGTGCAATTTGAGTTCTAAGCATCCCAGAAACTATACAGAAAAGCATAAAGTCAAACATGACTTTTAAAAACACCAGTATCCGGTCTTTAAGTCTGACGTCACTAGGCTTGTCTGGGCTCAAACTCCGCTGCAGGTCCCTAAATCAAATGATCACTGCGGCATCACTGAGAGTTGAAAAACTGTCTAAAGTCTTTCATCTGTAATAAAATGATCAGCGTTCTGCTCTACCAGGTGTAATAATTAAGTTTAACATCCAGGCATCCATGAAAACGGAATTTATGATATTTAACAGAGTTAGAAATTAGCAGGAAGTTAGCTCGCTAGTGATAGGTTTGTAGCTTAAACCTATTCGCTGGAACGTTAAAGGCAATGTGATTACACAGCAAGCAAGACACGAAGTAGGCAAAGTCCTTTGGGTTACTCATGCATGAGGGAGGCCTGCCTGGAGCCAAGTGTCGTTCCACCTACTTGACCTCCGTCAGACTCTCAGCCAGGTTCCCCATAGCACTCCTTTTATTGTGGTTACTTGAATATGCATAGGGTCATAGAGGCCATCTATGTCCACTGTGAGCGACCATCTTTGAACAGAGGCGGTGGTTTACGACACCATCTTTCTGCCATCTATAATCCAGTTTTGAGTTCCCTCCCCAGACGCCTTAACGCCCACTCACATCCTGGGCCATCTGACCTCAGGAATTCACATGACAAGGTGGGGCCAGGTTTCACAATGGGCTCACCCGAAACCCTGGCTGATTAGGTCTCACACCCGCTTTCACACCTGGGCGCATGTGATTAGAGGATCACCAGGGGGTCCTTTGTCCCTCCTTGGGGGGATACTCCCACTGGGTTTAAATCTGGGACTCTCGGCCATTTGACCTTAGAACTGAAGAAGCTTCTCGGATGAGAGGTGAAACGTCTTCAAGCAACTTAAAGAAGTCCAGACGCTTTTCTTTGCAAACTCCTTTGAATGCATAGGGTCGTTAACATATGATGTATAGGGATTTGGAGTTGACGTCACTGGAGGTGGGCCACGCCCCCTTTCCGCCATGACAGTAGGCTAGACACAGGATACAGCTTCAGCTATGGTTCGTACGTGTTGTGTTATCAGTTGCAACGTTTGATCACACGATCGTGAAGGCAAGAAGCTGGATAATGGGCTCTCTTTTCATCGTTTTTCAACCTGGAGGCAATGTGAAGGATCCCATGTATCCGATATTACTAAACAAAGACGTCAGGCTTGCATTGCAGCGGTGAGACGAGCGGATCGAGTTCTGTGCAATCCCAGCTTTTTGTTGGTTTGGTCTCCGCATCTTCTTTCCGGTGAGTTCTAAATTAATTCATATCACTATTAAAATGCTTTTAGTGTTATTTTCAATGTGCTGAGGTCATAGATAATGAGATAAAACATGCTAATGTGTGATGCTGCAGAACCACGTCATGTCATCATGTCGACTGAGTAGCTTATGATTTAGCATTATTGCAGGCAAACCAGCATATGAAATGGATGTAACAAATCCAGACTGGGCACCAACACTGCTCATGGGCCTCTAAAAACATACTAAATTGCTCTCATTGTACACTAATCCGCACATCACACACCAACTTTAAAAGTTGGAGCAATACGGAATTGCCGTATTGCTCCAACTTGCCGTCTGCCCGACTATAAGTTAATCATCCAGTCAATTAATGTGCACGCCAGCCGACTCCCGTAGCCGGCATGCTTATGGCCGCTGTCCACGCCGACGTCCACTTTAAAAGGGTGACAGCTGCAGGAAAAGAAACCTCGCAACAGGAACAGACGGTAAAAGCAAAGCAGCAGCACTTCAGTTAACGTAGCATGGTGTAAAAAAAGCTGTAGCGACTTTTTGGTAAAGCTACTGGTCGCTCACTAAGGCCCACACTTCCTGCAAAGCATAATAAGTATTTACCATAAAGAAAAATAAAAGGCAGAGATCGTAACAACTGAATTACGCACTGAGTAAACAGCGTCACGAATCATGAGCAGAGTGGCTCATAGGAGGCTTCTACAGCTATGACCTAAAAACAATATCTGTTTACAACCAAGTAAGGTAATGTATGCACTACACTGAGTAAACACCTACCAGCTGCGATGGAGGCTTCAGAAGGGTGACCCGGAGATGATCTCTGCAACACCAAGGGAAGTCAGGTGACCAAAAAGGAGATCACAGGTAAGCGATCCAGGAATGCTCAAATGGCCACTATTTATACTAGCACCCCCCTAATGCGCCAGGCCGAAAGTGGGTTGAACCGAGACATAACATTCATCCTGCCACATGAGCATAATATAAACACGCAAACTTTTTTCCACTCAATAAAAGTTAGCGTGAGGATTCTCGGTGGTCAGGAACAAATGTAATCGCATGCCAGGATGCTGTATACAGACCAAACTTCAGCCAGGAGAACAACTGAGATAATCCATCCACAATACGAGGTTAGTCATTCATATGCTGCTGCATGGGCTGGGCTGTAGTTACATCGTAAGGTTTTAAAAACTGAGCTTTAAAATGATTAGTGGTAAGGCCAACAGTGATCACTGACTGTTTTTAGGGGCTTTTTGAAATTAAATAGATAGATACAAAACATTAAATATTGTAGCGGGTCAGGGCTGTTCGGGGTTTTGTTATTGACAGTTATGTTCTGTTGTCATGTTGCCATGGTTACAGGTGACGCTCTCTCTGCGACTGGTGTTTCCGGGTGAGAGAGCGCCTTTTTTTGTGTGTGTTGTTGTTGATGTTGTTGCTGCGCCGAGCGTTGGTGCTAGCTGTGTGTGCTCTTCGGCCGAAGGCTAATAAAAAACGGCTGTGCTCCCTGGCTAGCTCCCAGGAAGCAAGACCAAACGAAACCTCTGTCTCTGTCTGAGCTCGCCACATTGGTGTCAGAAGTGGGATAGCTCACCCTCGCCGTAAGGAAGAGAGACATTCGGATGCTGGAGTAAGCCGTCGAGGAGAGCATTCGCTGCTTGGGAAGCTGGCAATTGAAGAGAGAGGAAGCGAGCGGCCATGTAAGTCCCCCGACGGGTCCCGACGGTGCGAGCGCACCACGGGGCGGCCCGTCGCGACAGACGCTAGGGCAATGCTTCATGGGCTGCTTCTGTCGACCGACACACCGAGCCCCCAACAGCGAGCAGTTAGGTCTACAACGCCAGCTAAGATACCGAAATAGAACGGGCTAACCCCGCTAGAGCCCTACCTCTCACAAGTCCGGCTAGCCGCAAGGCATAGTGGCTGGAGTGACGAAGAGGCTGCTACACACCTAGCGCTAGCATTGGAAGGAGATGCACTGCAGGTACTCCTTGACCTAGCCCCGGCAGAGCAGCATGAGCTCCAGGCCCTTACCGTGGCACTCGAGAGGCGATTCGGGCAGCGGCACTCCACTGATCAGAGCAGGGAGCAGCTGACCAACTGGAGCCGTAGGCCAGGGGAGAGCCTGGGCACCTTTGCAGCGGATGTGTTGCTGTATGCTCGTCATGGCTACCCAGAGTTCCCAGCAGCAGCCCGTGAGGAGCTTAGCCTGCATGCATTCCTGCGAGGACTTTTTCCAGAGCGACTACGCCAACACGTCCACCTGGCCATGCCTCAAACTCTCCGTGAGGCTGAACGGGCCGAGCTTGTGCTCACCTCGTGACCTAACCAGCACTTGCCCCCCCCAAACTACCCTCAAATCAGAGCCGCATACTGCGACGGAGAGGGGGAGGTCGCGGAAATATGCCAGCTGCAGGCCTCGGTGCCCTGGAGGCGTACTCGTCGACTGACCAACCGCTGCTACTGGTGCGATGAGCCTGGCCACGTGGCGCGAGACTGCCCAGCACCCGCCTCGAAGACCAGAACTACGCAGCCTCAGGGAAACGGGGTGGGAGCTGTGTAGCGAGGGGACCACCACTCCAGCTTCCTGCCCCCCTCCAAGGACGATGCACGGTGGTGGGTCGAGTTGGGCACCTCAAGGGACTCTACCTGAGCTGCTGTGTTGAGGACCAGCCATGCCGGGCCCTGGTGGACAATGGGTCTACCATTTCCCTAATACGACGTGGTGTGCTCCCTGGAACGTCCGGGCCACTTGTGAAGGGTTGGTCACCCACCGACACCCAGCTGATGACAGTGACGGGGGAGAGAACTGACATGCGGGGGAAGAAACCGTTGCGGATCCGAGTGAAAGATCTGGAGCTGGTGCACGACTTCTGGCTTGCTGACATTCAAGACCAGTGCATCATCGGCCTTGATCTGCTGACCCGCTGGGGGGCCTGCATTGACACCGCAAAGCTGGCTATCACTCTGGGCACAGAGACTCTTGCCCTCCAGTGCGGTCAAAAGCAGGGAGCGGAGGGGACCAGAGACAGACAAGACAGGCGTCGGGCAGCTGCCGCTCAGCAGACTTCAGGTGCCAGTGGCGCTGGGTCATCTCCACTCACCTCAGCCCCAGCCTCTCAGCCCGACAAATCTCCCTCGACCGAGACAACCGAGGCTGTTGATGACCTGTGGCAGCGCAGCAGCGTAGGTCTCAATGTTGACCAGCGCCAGCGGTTGAGGTGCCTCCTGGACGAGAATGTGGACATCTTTGCCGCCAGTGACAAAGACTGCAGGCAGACGGGGCTGGTCCAGCACACCATCGACACCGGCTCTGCTCAACCCATCCGTCTGCGCCCACACTGGCTGCCCCTCTCGAAACGGCAGGTGGTGGAGGAAAAGATCCGTGAGATGGCTGTGGCTGGGGTGATCGAGCCGTCCAACAGCCCATGGGCGGCACCTGTGGTCCTGGTGGGAAAGAAGGATGGCAGCCCGAGGTTCTGCGTGGACTTTCGCCGTCTCAATGCAGTCACCAAGAAGGACTCGTACCCGCTTCCATGGATCGACGAGGCCTTGGATTACATTACCAGCTCCAGCTGGTTCAGCTCCCTCGACCTACGCAGCGGTTACTGGCAGTGGAGCTAGCCCCTGAAGCAAGGCCCAAGACTGCATTCACCATTGGACAGGGGCTGTGGCAGTTCAGGGTCATGCTATTTGGGCTCTGCAATGCGCCAGCAACGTTTGAGAGGCTGATGGAGAGGGTGCTCGTGAACATCCCTCGTAGCCGCTGTGTTGTGTACCTGGATGACCTGTTGGTGCACGGTGGCGACTTCGACAGTGCACTGTCTCACCTGAGCGAGGTCTTCAGTGCCATCCGACAAGCAGCGCTGCGGCTCAACCCTGCGAAGTGCCGGCTGTTGGCAAGAGAGACCACGTTCTTGGGCCATGTGATCAGCGCCCAAGGTATCGCCACCGACCCCGCAAAGGTGGCTGCGGTCCAGGACTAGCCGACTCCCCTGAATGTCAAAGAACTGCGGAGCTTCCTGGGCTTAGTCTCCTACTACTGTCGGTTCATCAAGGGGTTGGCGACGATAGCCAGCCCCCTCCACTGCCTGACTGACAAGGGCCAGCCGTTTTGCTGGAGTGATGCCTGCGCTGCGGGTTTGCACAGCTGAAAGAGGTCCTCACCAGAGCTCCAGTCCTGGCCTACCCCAACGCTCGGCAACCTTTCATTGCGGACACTGACGCTAGCAATGTAGGAGTCGGGGCGGTCCTTTCCCAGCAGGACGAGGCCGGAGAACGAGTGGTGGCATACTTCAGCTGTGCTCTGGGGCGAGCCGAGAGGAACTACTGCGTGACCCGGCTGCTGGCCGTAGTGCTAGCGGTGCGGCACTTCCGGCCATACCTGCATGGCTGCCGGTTTCTCCTGTGCACTGACCATGCATCTCTGACTTGGCTCCTGAACTTCAGACACCCAGAAGGTCAGTTGGCCCGCTGGCTGGAGGTCCTTCAGGGCTACGACTTCGAGATCCAGCATCAGGCTGGTCGACAGCATGGCAAAGCTGATGCCCTCTCCAGATGGAGAGGGCATCAGGAGCATGGCCGTTGAGTACCGCTAATGTCTGCGACAGGAGGAGCGGGCCCAGGAGGTGCTGGGGGTGGCTACTGCTCAGGCCACAGCCAGCGGAGGGGGATGGCTCCCATTGTCCACGCAGCAGCTGAAGCAGGAGCAGGAGGCTGACGTGACGTTGGTTCAGGTGGGGGCCTGGCTGGAGGCGGCGCAACGTCCAGACCGGACGGGGGTGTCGGGACAGGGGCCCGAAGTGAAGGCCTACTACTCCCAGTACAACAACCTGGAGACCCACGATTGCCTCCTGTACCGGAGATGGCGGGCCCCCGGTCAGGGCAGAGATCTCCTGCAGCTGTTGGTGCCTCGGTCGCTGCGGTCGCAGGTGCTCGAGCTTGTCCACGGCTCGGTGGGGGCCAGCCACTATGGGAATGCCAAAACTCTCCGCCGTCTCAGAGGACGGTTCTACTGGCCTGGCTGTCGACGGGATGTGGAACTTCATGTGCACTGCTGTGACACTTGCACGGCACAGAAGGGCCCGACTCAACGCTCCACTGTCCCCCTTCAGCAGTACCTGGTGGGGGCCCTGATGGAGCGAGTGGGAGTGGACGTCCTAGGGCCTTTCCCCTTTACGGAGTCAGGGAACTGGTATGTGTTGGTGGCTATGGACTATTTCACAAAGTGGCCGGAGGCCTACGCGGTGCCGGACCAGAGTGCAACGACGACGGCGGAGAAGCTGGTGGAGGAGATGTTCGCCCGTTTTGGGGTTCCGGCTGAGCTCCACAGTGACCAATGGCGTAACTTTTAATTGAAGGTCTTCGGGGACATCTGTTGGCGGCTGGGGGTGGAGAAGACGAGAACCACACCGCTCCACCCGCAAAGCGACGGCTTGGTCGAGTGCTTTAACCGCACGCTGGCCACCCAGCTCGCCATTCTCACCAGCCGCCACCAGCGGGATTGGGACCGACATCTGCCCCTGGTCCTTTGCTTGTATCGGACTGCAGTTCAGGAGTCCAGCCAGTGCACACCTGCCCCTTTGATGTTTGGACGGGAGCTCGGGACGCCTGTGGATCTGGTGTTCGGGCCCCCCCCCCCCGAGCCGGAGATTGACGGTGGGCCAGAGATGGACTACTACAGGAGGCTGAGGGAGCGGCTGCAGGTGCTTCATGACTACACCTGCCAGGCCCAGGCCAGCGCCGGAGTACGACAGAAAAGAGCCTACGACACCAAGTGCCGAGGGGGGGTTTTCGTGCCTGGCGACAAGGTTTCGGTGTACTGCCCGGTTCGCAAGAGAGGAGTGTCCCCCAAACTCTGCAGTCACTGGCAAGGGCCGGCGGAGGTCGTGGAGCGGCTAACAGAAGTGATATACCGTATCTGCATGCTGGGCCCGGGGTGCATGGTAGTGTTGCACCAGGACAGACTCTCACTGTACCGACCGCTCGCTCCAGCAGGCGCCGGGGCAGGGGATGCTGGTGGCACCCCATGCTCTGATCTGAGTGACTTTTCCCCCGCCGGTCGAGATCGGCCAGTGCGCCATAAGAAGACACCTGGACACTTGCAGGACTTTGTGTTGGGTAATGGGGTTGTTGGGGACGACTGACCCCTTAGGTGGGGGCTATGTAGCGGGTCAGGGCTGTTCGGGGTTTTGTTATTGACAGTTATGTTCTGTTGTCATGTTGCCATGGTTACAGGTGACGCTCTCTCCGCGACTGGTGTTTTCGGGTGAGAGAGTGCCTTTTTTTTTGTATGTTGTTGTTGTTGTTGCTGCGCCGAGCGTTGGTGTTAGCTGTGTGTGGTCTTTGGCCGAAGGCTAATAAAAAACGGCTGTGCCCCCTGGCTAGCTCCCGGGAAGCAAGACCAAACGAAACCTCTGTCTCCTCCTTGTCTGAGTTCGCCACAATATGTTAACATCACAAAAGCCATATTCGTCATGTCATCACTTAACGACCGGATAGGCTTATAAGGCTGGTTTCGACCAGGTAATAGCGGACATACAATAGTTCTCGCTGACGTCTATTCCAACGTAGGAAGTGTTGCGAACAGCTGATCGGATCGGCAAAGCGTCTTTCTGGAATATTATGTTTTTGTTGCTGCAAGTGCTTTTTATGCAAGTTTTGCAAAGCTATATGTGGAAGGAAACCGTGACCTAGGACAGGGTAATGGCATAACGTAAGTACAACTCCTCCGGTTTCTTATGCAAAAAAAAAATTATTGCGCTACCTTACGTAGTTCCAATTCTACAGGGATTTAAAAATAGTTACGCAAAACGCAGCGTGCCTGCTCTGACCGGTTTTAAAGGGTTGATGAATATGGCTATGCCTCTTTGTTTTGAGATGCAAAACAAAGCATCTCTAAGGCACATGCTTTGCAAAACAAAGCATGTCGGATTGTGGAAAGGTAAGTGCATATGAAGATGTTTTGGACTTATAGTCTCCTGTAGAAAGACAATGTCTGCCTGCAAGTCATTTAACCAGTTAATAAATTTAAGTCTCTGTTCCCTGGAACTGACTCCATATGACAAACTGGTGGGGTGTTGAAGGTTCACTAAAGGTTCACTTGAGGATAGTGTTTTCAGCAGCGAGTGTTTGCACTTGTTGCAGGCTGAACCCCACGGACTCATGCAGCAATCTAAAAACTTTATGCTAGATTTCCAGGACTGCTGCGTTTCTCGCATTGCTACAGCATTAGTTATCTTCACCTACATGTCTCCCCTCCTGTCTGCTGGATGAGGTTTCAAGTCATTACACTCACCGAACAAAATGATGGGAGGATGTTTTCAAGCTCCGGGTCATCCATTTATATGGAGAATTGATGAGACAGGACATCAGGAATAACATTCCTTGACCCTGGGCAATAAAAGATTATCCGGTTAAAGCAACCGAACAATGGATAATAGGGTGATTGGCAAGAGTTTAACCGTTTGACATTCTATAAATAAGTTCATGTCTTTTGAGCTGTTAAAATTACAAAAGCCTGTTTGGGTCATTTTGCATCAGGATAGGGGTTGATTTAAATCTCAGTTTTAAGAAACTGAACATCTGCTTCAGAAGACTAGAATATTGGTCAAAGAAGCCACAACATGACTGTAATTGCAGATGAAATATCTGTAGAAGATGGCAAAGCCAAAAAGCTTTGAAGTTATTTTCTCATGGTTGGAGCTTGCCATTTAAGCACTGGTCTGATCTTCTTTTGGTTTGTTATCACCTGCTCTGCTTTGAAAACATTAGCAAGAAAAGTTACAGAGTGAATAAAACTGACATTTCTTAGTATTGACATAGAGAAGGTTTTCAAGCAGGTGCTATAACATCCGTGAAATGTACTTGGTCTCCTACATCTTGTCCCTGTCATCTTGCAACTGTTGTCCAACATTCCTGTTCCTTTTCCCCGTCTTCTGTTTCCAGGCTTTTAGCATTTACCAGAATAGAGGTTTGATTACAGTCTACCATGGAGAACAAGAGAGTCCAAATGACTTTGACACTGTCCTGCTTAAAACACTTGTGGGAGGTATATATAAGAGGACTGTAATTTTACAGCATAATAGCAGCATAAACTTTTATCTTTATTTTGATTTTTGTGGTGTGTTTGTGTTTTTCAGCAAGTAAGCAGCGTGCATCAGTTGATGCCAGCCCTTATAGTGATGAGCTAAAGTTAGCAGTCACATGGAACAGGGTTGACATTGCCAAGAGTGAACTTTTCAATGGTGACATCCAGTGGAAGGTGAGGAGGGGAACAGATGTCTCACAGATGTTGCACTGAAAAAAACACTAATAAATAATGAATGATGAGCAGATTTATGGAGGAACATTGACCTGTCTTATAAAATGATTACCTTTCTCCAATAAAACAGTATAAAGATTTGGAAGACTCAATGACAGATGCCCTGATCAATGACAAGCCCCAGTTTGTTCGGCTTTTCACTGAGAATGGTTTGAACATCATGCAGTACCTCACTTATGGCAGGCTGGAAACCCTCTATCGCTCTGTGCCAGATGGGACCGTGCTCTATCAGCTACTACAGCACTGCCTAGAGGAACGGCTGGGAAATATGGCATCTGCACAACCATCATCAGAACAACAGAGTTCATCCTCAAAAGTGGCGGCAGATAAGACTCAGAGAAGACCAAGTAGAGAGTTTACCCTTTATGAGGTGGGTTTTCTAATTTAATAATAAGTTATGGTCAAGTAGATCCAGAAAGAATGTGAAACAAATTGATATCCTTGTGCTTACTGTTCCATCCACTGTTTCCTCAGGTGTCAAAGGTCCTGAAATTGTTAATGGGTGATGTCTGCCAGCCTTTCTACTATAAAGCTTTGAGCTTAGAGTTGACTTCATTCAACAGGACAGCTATGAAGGTATTCAGAGTTTTTAGAATAAGCAGACAGTGTACCTGTGGTGACAGTATTTCTTTTTTACATTTGACCTGATAATAGGTATTTTTATTTTTTTAATTCATCCCAGCGTGCCAGTACGATTCTGCGTGGATATTCTGTGTATCAGCAGCAGCGCTGCCCTCATCCCTGGGCTTCACTCTTCCTCTGGGCTGTACTGCAGAACCGCAGTGAGATGGCCCTTTTCTTCTGGGAGATGGTAAAGGCTCTGAGATGAATTGCAGTGTTGTTGTAGTTAGTTATTTATTGTATTAATTATCATTCATGATCTGGTTTAAGATACACGTCTATGAAATGTTGATTGCTGAAATTAGGGTGGGTGGGTGGGTAGGGGGGTAATGCTTCCCGGCTGAATTTGTAAATTACAAAAAAAAGTAACAGGCTCTAATTTTTAGGGTAATTTCATTTTAATGGAGAGATACAGAAGATAACATAGACGATATGAACTGATCTCAATGTCTTTTTATTGAAATAAGTATTTGATCCCACGCAGTCGCTGTACGTATGTGGCATATAGATTATAATTACTCAGCTTAGTATGTGTATAAAGCACACCTGTCCACAGAATTAATTTCTTCTATTTCAACTCTCCACCTCCTTGGGCTCTCAAAGGAAAAGACTGTAGCTGAAATGAACTTTAAGAACATCAGAAGCTTAGTGAGATGGTGACAACTGTTGGTGCCATTATTTAAAAAAAGAAAGAAACATTAAATGACTGTAATCTTGTCACGGTGGGGTTTGCCGGTGTGTTTCGAAACAGGACCCAAAAGCAGATGCAGGGAGAGGTATTGCGGGTTTTAACGAAAGTTAAGCCTTTATTTTGGCTGAAAGCAGCAGAAAACATGAAACTAAGAAGAACTGTGAAAACTATGACACCAATAACTACACTAAGACAAACTGTGGTAAGTAAACAGACGATCTGACAATGAATAAAGGAAAACAGAGGACTTAAATACACACAGGAGGTGATCAGGGGAAGTGGGAACAGATGAGGAAACACCTGAGTGAAATAAACATAATGACGCCACGGGGGAAGTGAAACTAATAAGCAAAAAACACAAGACTCTTTCAAAATAAAACAGAAAAAACGTAGACATGAAAACACAAGAACTAAATATAACAACCTAGCATGAGAGGCTCAAAAAGACAATATAAACTCAAAACCGCTGAGTCAGAGACCGGGCCCATGACAAATCTGATGATACCACTGACTGGTCTCCATTGTCACGGCCATGTGGCCAAACCCAGAAGGGTGGACTTAGTTGCAGACAAAACTCGGAGGCACTAAGGATGTATGTTAAGTGAACTTTATTACAGGAGTGCAGGGGAGACAACAATGAAAAACAACAACACACGTTTAGCGAGTGAAATGCCAATCTACAATTAATACAATACAAAATACTCAACGGATGTTCAAGATGGGCTTTATGTCTTCAAACAACTGCTCACACTGTCAAGGCAATACACCTGATAATTACATCCACGCTCTGTGGTTCTGTCCATCAGTTCAGAAGTTTTGTCGCGGGATATGTGAAGTCTTATCAAAGTGTCTGAAATGTAACTTTCCAACCTCCCCTCTAATGTGCTTGTTGGGCAACTTGGATGATGTCACTGCATGATGAATACAGCCCACATGGTTTTCACTGCCCAATGCATTGCCAAGAAAATGGTCCTCATAAACTGAAAAATGAAAATAATCTTAATTCTAACCAATATAGAGACCATCTAATAGATCACATTAGTCTTGATACAGCTTCTGCCACCACATTGGATCAATCCCCCTGGACTCCCTTGATCAGCTCTGTCATCTAGTGGGGGTGGGGAGTTATGGTTTTGTCCCACCTTAGCTATTGTGGTTGATGTGGGGGTAGGTATTGGCTTAGGGCGTCTGGGGATTCCCTGGGGACGCTTTCGCTAGAGGGTTCAACCCAGGGGTTGTGGTCGTGACCTGGCTGGGGGCTTGGGTGGCTCTTGGATGGTGTTTTCCTGGTGGCTGCGTGCAGCAGAGCTTGGGGAAGGTCTGTGCTGGCGGATGTGAGTTACTGGCCGGGTAGCCTGGCTGCCACTGGGTGGGTCCAGGACGAGCTTGGGGCTTGGGGATGTGGGGATGCTCCTCCTCCAGGCTGGGGCTCCTGCTGGGCCCAGGGGGTTCTGGTTGGTGTGTCGCCAAGGTTGTGGGTGGGTGCGTGCATGGGGGCTTTTAAATTTTATTTAAAAGTGCATTTCAAGATACCCAAGGACACTTAACAATACAACAAAACACAAAATAGAACAATGACAATGAAGAACAATAAAAAACAAAAGCACAACATAAAATAAACAAACAATAAGTTCACAGTGAATATGCAGATTTGAATAGGTGGGTTTTGAGTAGGGATTTAAACTGTGGGAGAGAATCACTGTTTATTATATCTGGGGATAGAGTTCCACAGCCTGGGAGCAAAGCAGCTGAAAGCTCTGCTTCCCATGTTGGTGAGGTGGAAGGAAGGGACAGCAAGCTGAATAGAAGAAGAGGATTGAAGTGAGCGGGCGTAAAAAGGTAGTGCTTAACAGGTCAGAAAGGCAAGGAGGAGCAAGGTTATGAAGGACCTTAAGGGTTAGCAGAAGAAGTTTGTACACTATCCGGAATTTCACAGGGAGCCAGTGAAGTTCCTGAAGAACGAGGGTGATGTGCTGGTAGGAGGGGGTTCTAGTAATAATGCGGGCAGCAGAGTTTTGAACCAGAGGTGGGCATCTCTGGCACAGGTGCCTACCTCTCAACTTTGTAGACATTGAAGGTTATGGAGGGATTTTTGATGGAGACCATGCAAGAGAGAATTACAATAGTCAATACGGGAGGTAACAAGACTACGGACAAGAATGGACATAGACTGGGTGGAAAGAGAAGGACGTAATCTGCTAATATTGCGTAGATGGAAATAGGCAGAACGGGTGAGATTATTGATGTGAGATTTATAGGATAGTGCACTGTCTAGGATGACACCAAGGCTCTTAACCTGAGGTAAAGGGAAAACTGTGGAGTTATCAATAGTGAATGAGAAATTATTTGCCTTCAATAGGTTGGATTTAGTGCCAATAAGGAGGATTCCTGTTTTATCCCCATTAAGCTTTAGAAAATTAGAGCGGAACCAGGATTTTAATTCAGATAAGCATTCTGTAAGAGAAGAAGGTGGGAGGGAGGAATCCGGCCTGTAGGAGAGATATAACTGGATGTCAGCAGCAAAACAGTGAAAGTGATGATCAAATTTACGGAAAATGATACCAAGAGGGAGGATGTATATTATGAAGAGAAGAGGGTCTAAGATTGAACCTTGGGGTACACCAGAAGTGACTGGGAATAGATGAGAGCGGAATGATTTGAGTTGAATAAACTGGGAGCGGTTAAGGAGATGCGATTGGAACTGGGCTAGGGGTGTGTCGGAGATACTAAGAGAGGAAAGTCTGTTTAGGAGGATGGAGTGAGAGATAGTGTCGAAGGCTGAACTCAGATCCAAAAGGATGAGAATGTTAAGAAGACCAGAGTCAGCTCCAAGTAAAAGATCATTAGTGACTTTAAGTAAAGCAGTTTCAGTACTGTGACATGAGCGAAAACCAGATTGAAATCTGTCGTAGATATTATTATTAACCAAGTGTGAATAAAGTTGAGCTGCAACTACCTTTTCAGGTATTTTAGAGATGAAAGGCAAATTAGAAATCAGACGGAGGTAAAGTTGATAAAGTTGTTAAGATCCAAGGAAGGTTTTTTCAGTATAGGAGGGACTGAAGCAGTCTTGAATAAGGAGGGAACAATACCCTCCTTGCAGGAGGTCTCTGCTCTCCAGGAGTTCACTCTGCAGGTGGGGGAGAGATAAAGGAAAGGTGGAGAATGAACTCAACCTGGGTGTCTATTGTCTTAGTCCGGAAAATGACTGGATGATGGGGTGGGGGTAGTTTCCTCTGCAGTGGGGTCAGATGGGCCGCCCCGGGCTCTGTGGGGCTTGGCGATGCTACTGCTGAGGGCCCCGGTCCGGATGGGCCTGGGCCCCCTGCCCTTGGTGGATTCCAGGGAGAGGGGGTGCCTACTGGGTTTACCTGCCCCCTCTTCCTTCCCTCCCTCTCCCCAACTGCCTCCCCCTTCCCGCTCCACCACACCTACCCATACATGGAGGGCCTTGGGGTACAGGCATGTCACCCCCCTTCTGGCCACCTGTGCCTCAATTTTATTCCACATCCTAGACATCCACATTACTCCACCCCAGGTAAAAGGGTAACATCTCCTGGGTCTAGGTACCATCACCCCTCTGGAGGGGGTGGTGCCTGGACCTGGGGTATAGAGAATGTTTGGGGAGTGTGAGTGTGTGTATAGTGTCCATTTATGTTTGTCTCTATGTTGGGCGAGTGACAAGTATTTGTATATGTGTGCATGAGGGTGGGATTGTACGCTTGTGTCTGTTTGTGGCTGTTCGTCTGTGTCTATATGTCAGGTTGAGTCTTAGGCTCCACCTCTCTGGGAACATCTCAGGCCCTCCCAGGTGTGGGGGCCTATCTCCCACTCCCTGCCATTGGCTAATGCTGTCGGACATCAGTGCATTGGTAGTTCTGGGTGTCCGGGCCTGGGTGCTCATGTATATACTGGCTTGCTCCCGGTGGCTGCTTGGCGGGGCCTGGCGCCCATGGCTCAGTTGGCCCCAGACATCCGGCTGCTGGCAGAGCCCGGATGTCTGGGGCCTGGATTTCCTCCATGCCTGCTTCATGCCCTGGGGGATGGGGCTATGGCTCCCCACACCCTCTAGCAGATAGTTACATGGAGAAACCATTGGCATTCAAGTGCGCTCACGCACATAGGTGTGCACACAGGTGTGCACACAGGTGTACACATGGGTGCTGAAAGACACAAACTATATCTGTCTTGGCTGCTACCTCAAAGCACCTTATGCACTGTCATTCTTGCGTGCTACATAATAACATTTGATATTTAGTGTTAGTTACAGTTCTCTAGGTTATTGCTATGGTGTAGTGTTTATTGTGTTGCTCTCTTTTTGCTTGTTTTCTTTTGTTTGTTCTCTTTCAACAGGTTATCCAGCAGATTTTTTATTTTTTTATTTTGTTAGTGTCTTCTCTCACTGTCCCTCTTCCCCTCTGTTTTTCTTTCCCTCCCTTTTTTTCTCTTTCCCTTTCCTATCCCCCAGTCCTGTCTGTCCTGTCTGTAATAACTTAAAATAAATAAATATTAATAACAAAGGTCAATCAAATGGACCAATACGGCAAGGCTGTGATGATCCACTTGGTAAAGTAAATCTGTTGGGCACCTTTCTTGGTCTTCAGACAACAATTCTGATGGCTGAAGAACCAAATGGGGCAGGCACCCCCCCCCCCCCCCCCCCCCAAAAACAAACAAAACGAAAAACAAACGCTTTAACTATGACAGCTTTGACTCCCTGAGGTTAGCAGATGATCTTGCGAAGAATGTGTATGAGTGCTGGTCTTAAATCCTCGCAGGCTGATTACTTCCAAGTGTCGCCAATGCAAGGAGATACAGCGGCTCTGCCGAGGTGGAAACACCGGCACAATGGAAAAAACCCAGCACTCACCCGGACCATGACACCCATGCTGGTGTTGGGTTCATTTTTGAGAGAGAGAAGACTAATATGCTCAAAGTGCACTTTCTTAAATTTATTAAGTAGTTAAAGGTTCAAGTTAAAAATGGTTGCTGTGTCTCTTTGTTCATTCAGGAGCCCTTAGGTCTGATAGCGGCTCATGTTTCTTCCTCTGCACCTCTCTGGACATCTCCTTATATGGAGATAACCCTTTGAAAGGCAACACTTGTGTTAATCAGCTGTCGGTGCGTTGGTGGTTCTTGGCATTCGGAGTTGGGTATGTACCCGGCTCACTCCCGGCAGCTGCTTGGTGGGGCCTGGCCCCCGTGGCCGCGTCAGGGCCCGTTCCGGGGGTGGAGTGCCCTCGGTTCTCGGGCCCCTGGTACTGGCTCATCACTGCGGCCCTCTGTGGCTTCTGCACTGTGGTTTCCTCAGCTC